>NC_073309.1:58578053-59209440 GCF_027595985.1 Sorex araneus | reverse complement strand
TGGTGCTCATCAACCTCACTTGTCCCCTAGTACCTGCATCCTCAGGGTTTCTCATTGAACAGTGGCCAATTGGCCAAATATTACTCTTGTTACTACTTAGGAGACACCCCATAGTAAAATATTTGAGCAGTTTTAAATATTAATTTAAAGCATTTATATGTATATGTATTTAATTTTTTATCAGTGAATCACCGTGAGATAAAGTTACAGACTTACAAACTTTCAGGCTTGCATTTCAGTCATACAATGATCGATTACCCATCCCTCCACCAGTGCCCATTCTCCACCAACAATGGTCCCAGCAATACAATACAATCACCTCACAGCCACCTCAAATAAATGTTACACTGGTTTAAAGAATAACAACACAAAGAAGTAGGGCAGGGAGGTCCTGGGGAGGGACTTAAGTCTGAAGAGACAGACAATATAGGGGGTAAAATGCTTCCCTAGTATTCCAAATGGTGCGTGGACTCTCCCTGGAGTAATTTTCCAGTGAAGAGCCAGGAGTAAAACTTGAGCACTGCCAGATGCGGCCCCCAAGCAAAAACAAACCAAAGAAGGTAAAAAAATAAAGGGAAAAAAAATCACTGATTTATTCAGAGACCATTTAAACATATAAGCTTTCTGTGATGCACTGTAAGGCCTGCATTACCTAAAACTAGATACAAGATAAAATTTACTGATCATATCACGTTTAAATGCACTAGGAAGTTTGCTATGTAGAGAATTTTATAGAAAATCCTTTTGCAAGAAATTTGCTTGCTAATTTGGTGCATAAATCACAATTGTTATAGATCTGGTTTGCTTAGGCAAACTATAAAAATATAAAATATTATGTTTATGATATTTTTCATGATATTCATGATATTCATGATAATCATGAAATTCATTATAAAACTCCTAATATCTACTTAATTTACATAGGACTTCCTCATCACATAAAATGTGGCGGCTTGAAGAAAACAAATTTCGTAGTTGGCAAAACTGCTGCTCTTTCACTTTCACCCTAATCTCACTTGAAGGTAGGACAGAAAAGATTGGTATAAATTGGTAAAATTTCTAAAAGAAAAATTAAATTTTAAATTGTGAGAAAATCACTTGTATCACTTGTCATCCCATTGAACTTCGATTTGCTCAAGCGGGCGCCAGTAATGTCTCCATTTGTCCCTGTCTCGTGCTAGTGTAGCCCAATGGTATCTGCTTGCTCCAGGAACAGGAAGAACCTCAAACCAGTCATTCAGGGTTTTGACGAAGTCTGACCACCTTGTAGGTGGGCGGCCACGCGGTCTTTTGACATACCGTGGAATCCAGTCGGTAACAGCTCTAGTCCAGCGGTCATCTCTAAATCGCATTATATGTCCGGCCCATCTTATTTTTGATGCCTTGGCAAAAGAAACAGCGTCGTCCCTCATTGTCTATCATCGATGGAGGTCGGAACTCTGGATTCCTTCTCTCACTTGAGTGAAATATGATACTCCAAGCATAGCTCTTTTGATTCCTCTTTGGGATACCTGAATAGCATTCTCATCCTGTTTGCATAGGGCCCAGGTCTCTGAAGCGTACGTTAGTGCAAGAAGAACGGTGGAGTAGGAAAGATGTGCCTGGAGTCAGAGGTTCTTCGTCCTCTTCACCACTTCTAAGTTCTTGAAGGCGTTCCACACTGCTCTCTTCGTCCTGCACAGCTCAGGTGCCAGGTCATTTGTCAGGTTGAGTTCTCAACCCAGATACACATAGCTGCTGCATTCGGAGATGTTCCTTCCATTGAGAGCAAATGGGATATCAGGAACTAGTACTTTTCCTGTGAACATTGTGTTGGTGAGATTCAGCTGCAGTCCAACCTTTCCACACTCATGGTTGAAGTCAGCTAGGATTTGTGCCGCTTGGCTAATGTTTGGTGTTATTAGAACTATATCATCATTGAAGCGGAGGTGGTGTAGTTGCCTACCGTCTATCTTCACTCCCATTCCAGTCGTCACATGCCATTTTCCAGGATGGCACTGAAGAATTTCAGTGAAATGGTGTATCCCTGCCCAACCCCTCAGTCAATGATCACTGACGTGTGAGAAAATAGAGAAAAAATATGTGTGACTCGGAAATATCAACTTATGTTGAATTTCCTAGAAAACAAGGTCGTATGCCTCAGAAGATTGGATTATGGGATATTATTTTGGTGATCCTAAGTTTACCCTGCTGCACTTTATCTAAGATAGGCCACTATATTCTCTTCCCTCTCTCCCATAGCCAGTAACATTAAAAGTAATTGGTGACAGTGGGCACGTAGCATCACAGATATGGAATAATAAGTCAAGCTGAAAGAGTGAGCATCTAATAACTAATCAAGACAAAGTACAGGTCCTTGATAGTTTCCACAATAATTTTCTACTCCCTCCACAAATGAAGGCCATGTAATCAGATCCTTAAGAGAAGAAGTGTTGAAAAAACAATCCCTGAATACAAGCAAGCAGAAATATGTAAAGCAGTTCAACAAGAGCCCCCTAACTTGTACCACGTATACTTCTATGCCCTGCTTCTAAATCCACTAGAAGGCACGTAAGTTAGAACTTAAATTTTAGGCTTTCAACCTTATTATACATTGCTAATAAATATGTCTAATATTCCTATAGTCAAGAAATAACTAGATAATTGAGAAAGCCAAGACCTATACTACAAAAATGATTCAATAACCTAGATAGAATCTAGACATGTTTAAAATTTCAAGATAGCAAAAGTGCTTGAATTTTTTAAAGTTTTTCAGAAAGACTAGATTGCCAAAATGGGAGATGAATCACACTGACAACAAATACCACACAAACAAAACTAGGTGCAATAGAAACATTGCCGTCATGGCATTTCAACTGTTAGTTAGAAAGGAACTTTGTCTTGGTATACTTAGCTAAATTTGCATTCATTATATAAAGACAAAAACTGCAAGATTTTAAGAGATTTATACACACAAACAATCATATATATGGATGTATGTGTGTGTATATATATGTATATATATATATATATGTATGTAACACTGCCATCCCATTGTTCATTGATTTGCTCTAGCTTGCACCAGTAATGTCTCCATTGTGAGACTTTGAGACTTGTTATTACTGTTTTTGGCATATCGAATACGCCATGGGGAGCTTGCCAGGGTCTGCCCTGTGGGCGAGATACTCTCAGTAGCTTGCTGGGCTCTTCGAGAGGGATGGAGGAATTGAACCCGGGTCGGCCGCATGCAAGGCAAATGCCCTACCCGCTGTGCTCTCACTCCAGTCCATGTATATATAATGTCTTGGAAAATAAAAAATAAATCCAAGGGTATTAATTGATAATTTAGTAATATTTGTAATTATGTTGTCAATCAATCAGGACAATATCACTTGAGTCTAAACCACCCAGGATTAAATAACTACAAAATGCTAGGAATCATAGCAGACTGATACTCTGGAGGTTAAGTATGTATGCCTTACTTGGGGGAAAAATGTAAATATTTTTAAATGTGGAAAATTTATTTAAAATAGCATATATATAGGATAGTTTACATAAAAATATAATAGAATACATAACATTCACAGTAACAACCAATTCATAAAAAAACATGACATAAAAGAGAAAGGGGCAAACAGAAAGACATATGAAAGAAGAGTTGAACCAATAAATAATTTAAATACATATCAAGGGACTGGAGCAATAGCACAGTGGGTAGGGTGTTTGCCTTGCACGTGGCCGACCCGTGTTCGATTCCCAGCATCCCATATGGTCCCCTGAGTACCGCCAGGAGTAATTCCTGAGTGCATGAGCCAGGAGTAACCCCTGTGCATCGCCGGGTGTGATCCAAAAAGAAAAAGTAAATAAATAAATAAATACATTTCAAATTTTAAAATCAGCTGTTTTTTGTTTGTTTGGGGCACCATTTGAATGTTCCCAGGACTTTTTACTGATTCTGTGCTCAGGGATCATTCCTACTGATGCTTTGGGGACCATATGTGGTGTCAGGGATCAATCCCAGTTTGCCACAAGCAAGGAAAGGACCCTATCCATTGTACTATCTCTCTGGCCTCCTGAAGTCACCAACTAAAAGCAATAAATGAGCACACTCAATAAAACTGACTTTCTGCTTAATGCCATGTATTAGAGATACACTAATATTAAAGTATTATAGGTTAAAATTAAAGAGAAATAAAAGTAGAATAATTAAAAACAAAGGTAGTAGGTAACTGTTTTAATATAATAAGATCATGCACACATGTACACACACATACATAAACATGCATAGCCTACAGGATACAACCTACAGGCTAAGAAAAATGGGCCAAAATACTTTTAACACTAATACATTCATATAAACCTAATAAGATAGTCTTTTGGGATAGATATCAAGAAAATGTTATCAGAGCTTAAATGGGACATTGAAAACTGAGGGTTACTTAGTTTGTCTTTTTTTTTTGTATCACTTGTCTTCCTGTTGATCTTCGATTTGCTCAAGCGGGCGCCAGTAACATCTCCATTTGTCCTTGCTGAGTGCTAGTGTAGCCAAATGGTATCTGTTCGCTCCAGGAACAGGAAGAGCCTCAAATCATTCATTTGAGGTTTTAACAAAGAAGTCTGACCATCTTTTTGGTGGGAGACCACGTGGGTTTTTGATGTCCTGTGGAATCCAGTTGGTAACAGCTCTAGTCCAGTGGTCATCTCTGAATCACATTACATGTCTGGCCCATCTGATTTTTGACATCCTGGCAGACGAGACAGCATCCCTGATTCTCTATCATTGATGGAGGTCGGAACTCGATTCTTTCTCTCACTTGAGTGAAATATGATACCCCAAGCATAGCTCTTTCGATTCCTCTTTGGGATACCCGAATAGTGTTCTCATTCTGTTTTCCTAGGGCCCAGATCCTGAGGCGTACGTTAGCGCAGGAAGAACGGTGGAATCGAAAAGATGTGCCCAGAGTCAGAGGTCCTTCATCCTCTTAATCATGTCTTCGACACTCTTGAATGCGTTCCATGCTGCTCTCTTCCTCCTGCGCAGTTCTGGCACCAAGTCGTTCCTCATGTTGAGTTCTTGACCCAGGTACACATAGCTGCTGCATTCAGAGATGTTAGTTCCATTGAGAGCAAATGGAGCATCAAGGACTAGTTTGTTTCTCATGAGCATTGTCTTGTTGAGGTTCAGCTGCACTCCGACCTTTCCACACTTGCAGTAGAAGTCAGCCAGCATTTGTCCCCCTAGGCTAATGTTTGGCATTATGAGAACGATGTCATCAGCCAAGCGGAGGTGGTGTAATTGCCGACCGTCTATCTTCACTCCCATTCCTTCCCATTCCAGTCATCACATGACATTCTCGAGGGTGGCACTGAAGAGTTTTGTTGAAATGGTATCGCCCTGCCGAATCCCTCTCTTTACATCAATGATCACTTCCTTGTAGAATGGTTAGATTTTTTTTTTTAAATCGGTGAAAACATCTAAATAAATTGTCACAGAGATAAATAAATGGATTAAAAACAAAAGATGTGACTCAGTGGTAGTGCAAACACTCAGCATCCCTTGGGCCCTGAGCACGGTGAGTGGTCCATAACCCCACAGTGCGCTGAAGGACGTGGTTCTGTTCCTTTGTCCACACGCTGGACATTGTCCAGCTGAAATTCAGAACAGCTGAAGGCAAAGGATTTTTTGAACAGTAAAAGTATTATAAAATATACAACACCAACTTTGAGGTGTTTAACTATTGCCATATAATACTACGTATTTAATACATATGGGAAGAATTCTCTTTTCTACAAATGACTGGTATAAAGAAAATATAGTTATGAAATATAACATATATAAATAAGTATATTGAAATATTAATTTAGTCATGGTCACTGAGTTATTTTCCAGTGTTAGTTGCATAGTTTGGCATCCTCAAAAGATAAGTCTAACTAGGTGCTTATACAATG
This sequence comes from Sorex araneus, assembly GCF_027595985.1. Classification (NCBI taxonomy): domain Eukaryota; kingdom Metazoa; phylum Chordata; class Mammalia; order Eulipotyphla; family Soricidae; genus Sorex; species Sorex araneus. The sequence continues at coordinate 59,203,512 of NC_073309.1, read as the reverse complement.
ATTTTAGTTGTAATATATGCTACTGGATTTTAAAAAGTAACATGATTATAACAATAATAACAGATCTTACATTACATATAATGTATACACATACACAAAAGGATGTGATTTATCTAGTTCACAAACATTTCATATTCATTAGAAGGGTATGGAAAGGGAAGGAATCAGCCATTTCTGGGATCAGCCTGCAAACTGAAGAGATTTTCAAGTCTATTCACAAGATTTAAAATATTTTAATAAGAAAAAATGTAAACATTGACACAGAATTTAAATCATATTCTCTGATGGTGAAGGAAAAGAATTGGAGCATTTATTGTGAAAAAATAGTCATAAGGATACGCTGATCGAAAGACAGTCATAGAAATATTTTGATATCTGTTAGAAACAAACTCATTCACCTTAGACTTAACCCAAGCTGCATTTTATCTCAGCAATGAAACCTGGGATAGCCCAAATATTACTGTGGGATCAATTGTCATCTGAAGACCCTGGGTATCTAGGTGCAGGCAAATGAAAAACTCATGCACAGATTATATATCATGAGGAGTCCAGAACAATAAAAGAAAGAACCTTAAGATGATTTAAAACCAAAATTTCATACCATGTGAAGAAAATGAATATCCAAACTCTAATAACAGGGTTGTAATGTTCCTTGAACACTTGCACATATGAGACTCTGGGTTTGATTCTCATAGCCAGAAGAAAGCCAATAAAAATAGCAATCAAATTAAATGGATAAGAAGCCACTAAAAAATCTGCAAATAATATGCTTAGAATCCCTATTCAAGGTATATTTGTTCACTGATACTCCTCCTATCTACCTCCTCATATAGAAGTATTTTAGTATTTCACACTATTGAATTCAATAGTGTTTACCTTTGTTTTAAGAAACTGATCAATAAAATCTCCTAATGAAGCTTCTGTTTGAATATTCTTATAACTATTTATCTATCAATGTGTTAGTATATTAATCTACATAGATATTTGAATTCAGATTCACCTCCTGTGGCTTCTCTAGAATACTGTTTGAATTTTCCTTCAGCAAAAACAAAACACAGTCCTATCTTATACATTATACCTATTGGATAGTTTATGAATATATTATTGGTTTTATTTCTTCCACACAGTCCAAACTTCGTATTTTTTTCCTTTTGAACAGAGATGTCAAAGTTCATAGCTGGGACTTAACCTATTTCTCAGGAATATTTAATATGACAATCTTAAACCTGAGGAGTCAAACTTCACATTGGGTGGGGGAAATGTAAATCATTTCAGAGCCTGGGATCACAACTCTCTCTGAGAACTCATTTTTCTTCATAATAATTTAAAGAAACATCACAGAAATCAGACCCTATAACCAGAACACGCAATCTTCGGTATGGAGGGAAAAATAGTCTTTAAGTATTTTAAGGTGAGTTCCATCTCTGCCTGTCCTGGGTATACATCCCTAGGAGCAAGTTATTTGACCCTTATGAAGCTTGTTTCGCACAGTGTTTTTATGAGGATTGAAAAAGCTTACTCCAAAAAAACTTCTAGCATAAAAAATTATGCAGATGAACACAATGAGTGACGCTTCAAACTGTTTGGAAATAATTACAGAATTCATTTCAAAAATCCACTACCAAACTTTGAATCATACATTTTGAGAAAATAAATATTTGAGTGTGACTCTAGCAAAATGTGAATTATATTCATCCAGTTGCAGAGATTATTTTTGAAAAGCATGTCTCAGCAATACTCTTTATATTTTATTTTATTTTATTTTATTTTTGGGTCACAACAGGGGTTAATCCTGGCTTTGCACTCAGGAATTACTCCAGGCGGTGCTCAGGGAACCATATGGGATGCTGGGACTCGAACCCGGGTCAGCTGCATGCAAGACAAACGCCTTTCCTGCTGCGCTATTGCCACAGCTTCAGCAATACTCTTTTAAATCTAGCCATTGTGGATTAAATGTCAAGGTGGATCAAAAAATTAATTTTATATTAATTTTTACACGGCACAGCCTGGCATGCTACCTGTGGTGTACTCGATATGCCCAAAACAGTAACAACGATGGTCCTCATTTCCCTGATCCTGAAAGATCCCACAACATGCCATCGGGCTACACTAGCATGTGACAGGGAAAATGGAGATGTGATTGGCGCCCGCTAGAGCAAATCAATGAACAGCGGGATGACAGTGATAAAGTATTATTAATTTTTATGCTTAGTCTTCCCATGCTTCTGTATGTTTCTGTGTGATATACCTAATTGCATGGAAGTCTACGTTGCAAGGAATGCAGTGTTCTGTGAACTTGGCTCACAGTTTGCATTGATGAAGAAAGTGCCTCGATAAAAAAGAAATTTGGTGCTAGAAGTCAGTAGGATAAACATGTGAGGAGCATGAAAATTTCACTTGAAAATGGCAGATTTTTATTAGAACTGAAAAAATATTGTTCTAGTTTGAAAGTGTCATGTAAAATCTCAGACTATCATGGTTGTGTATCGAAAAAACAAATATGAAACCCGAGGTGTCTCTCTCTCTCTTGCCGCCTGCTTTCAGAGATCTCCAGCTGCTTCCTCCACCCCAGGCGGGCTCATGTCAATGGACAGACACAGGTGGGATCGAGGGTCAGGCTGGTTGGTGTCAGTTGCAGTTTATTCCACTCCCATCTCCTTTATCTTCCTCCTTCCCCTATCCTCCTTCATTCCCTTCCCCCAGATTCTCCTCCTTATTCTTCTCCTGGATTCTCTTTGATCCTCCCCCTACATTCTACTTAATTCTCCTTCTTTCAATTCTCCCTGATTCTCCTTGATTCTCCCTGACTACCCCCTGCCCACCCTTACATCCTTAGTTATATGCCCCAGCATGAGGGGCTGGAGATTACACATAGGTGTGGTCATACAGTCAACAGATGTAAAGTCCTTCCCTCAAGGGAAGTTTCTTCTAGGACAAACTCTCATTCAGTAAGACAACCTGCTTAAGAGCAAAATACCACCTATGGGTGTGTTTCTCCTTTCCTTAGTCCAACAAATACATAAACATTCATGATATTAGTCATTTCATATGGACACAGTAAGAGATACATTAAGTTTATAGAATGGCTTTCCTGGGGGCATAGATCTCAGACTACAGTGCTCAGGCCAGATTAGTCTTTCCTAACCCTAGCAGGGTCCTAATCCAGTTGTGACTTTCTAGATCATGACAGAATTTGTTCATGATCATGCCTTTAGCTTGTATTTAAGTAGTATGGTGCTTTGTCGTGGCCCATTTCAATGCCATGGTAGCTCACAACTTGCCTTGGGTCCATCCAGTCTCTTGTCAGGACCCTGCTTTTGGGATGCTAAGAAGTAAGGGTAGCTGAGGCTTAATTGGAGAAAACAGATGCCCAAGAGTAAATATTATTCGGAGTTAATTAACTCCCAAGTTACAAAGTGCAGCATTAACTGTCTTCCTGTGTCTATACAAAAAGGACATTACTCTGAAGTAACTGCAAAAGGACATAAGAAAGGGAGAAAGGCAATGTTTCTCTTACAAATACAAGTGCAGCTTCCTTATAAGGATCTGAACTTACAAGTCAACAGAGTCTGATAGAGGATTCAGGTGATAGACCGGTTGGGGAAGCAGAGGACAAAGAAAGAAGCTACAGATAAACCAAGCAATGGGAATGACTCGGGAGCACTGTGATGAGTATAACCCGATAAACCTAAGCTCCCTATGGCAAGGGAGAAAGGAGGGACCAACGTTAAACCTAAAAATGTTTAGAGCTATATTCCAACAATTGTTATCTGAAAGTGATCTTTTAACATTATATAGAATGGAGAAATAGCACAGTGGGCAGGGCGTTTGCCTTGCATGCGGCCAACTGGGTTTGATTCCTCCATCCCTCTTAGAGAGCCCAACAAGCTACCAAGAGTATCCTGTCAACAAGGCAGAGCCTGGCAAGGTACCCATGGCATATTTGATATACCCAAAACAGTAACAACAAGTTTCACAATGGAGACATTACTGGTGCCCACTCAAGCAAATCAATGAACAACAGGAGGACAGTGCTACAGTGCTACATTATAAGCTGTAGCACAATAAAGGGAGCATAAATAGGCATTAGTGTCCTCTGAATTCTGGGAGGGAAACACAATTATTCAAATCTGACAACTCAGGACCTGTGATTAAGTACATTGAGCAGTAGTTAATGTTTTGCCTTTAGAAATTGGTCAGACTGACTCACTCGGGAAGGCAGAAAAAAATTTTAGTTGATCACGTCAAAAAACAATATCAGAGTTCCAGCTTCTTGAACAAGTAGAATTTGATCCTTTCCTGAAAGAGTGCCACTTGATGATAAAAATGAGAGTGAGCTCTGCCAAGAAAGAGGAATGCTTTCTGGGAGTACCCCGCAAATGGGTCCTTTACCCAGTCTCAAAAAGAGCAGCAGCTGCCATCTGCCCTTTCAGTCAGAAAAAAGAAAAAAAGAGGAAGAAGCAAAAAAAAAAAAAAGTGGCCCATACAGTCATAACAGCTGTCACTGCCAGAATAGGGGACAGAGAGAATTTAAAATTCTATAAACAGTGTTGGCACTGCAATAAAGATAAAGAGAATTAATAATGTACCAGACAACTTCCTCTAGCTCTCTCTAGCCTTCCATGGAAAGCAACTGAGATTAATTAAATCAAGTATTTCAATGGACAAATAAAACAGATCTAACCATAATTTCTCTGTTTGATATGATTAATGTTTCACTCTAGTACAAAAGGCCACTTGGTAAGTGGTAAACCATGGGACATTGGTATTTATGAAAGAATTCTTGCCATTTTTCATTGATTCTTTTAAAGTCTGACCAAACAATGTCGAGTTCCGCTTTGATAGTACCATAGTGAATGCTGTTTGTGAAAAATAATAAAATATTCTTATATAGCATTTACTGAACCCTTCTGTTTCAACATGAGATGAGATATTAGAACATCTTTACTCAATTTCAGATCAAAGAAATAATCCTTTGAAAATAATAATAATAAATAATTATTATCATTAAAATAATTAGATATTAATCAAAACCACATATTTTTTCAAAACACTTTATCAATATATTGCCATAAATGTTTACTGTAGATTATTATTACAATTGTTATTATTTCGATAGCTATTATTACCTTTTAATTGAGCTCATGAATGTGCATATTTTAATCTCTAAAAGTCCTCCCAATTTTTTAATTTCTACTTCGTTTTAATAGATTTGCAATATTGAGCATGTTTAGACTATATGCAGTGCTACATATGTGGTCACAAAAACGTTGAGAACAAAATGAAAATTCTTTAAACTTTTTAAACTGTTGACTTTCTCCTGTTGCGCAAAAGAATCATCACAGTTAATGCAAGTACAAGCAAATGAGCATGCTATTCTTATTAAATGAGTTTAGGGAGTAGGGAATAATTTCTTTAAACAGATTTTAATGAATGTTACAGAAAAGAAAAAAGACGATTATAGAATGCATGTAAGTACCATTACTATAAAAACAGACTGATATGAGAATCAATTTCAAAGCAATGTTTCCTTTAATGACATCATTTCCATAAGAACTTTCACTTTAAGTTGAACTATTTCCAAATTTGTGTTTATCACTGTAGTTTCTCTTTTCTAACTCATTTAGAAGAGCTAAAATGGCCATCTAATTAATCTACAAGATAGTAATTTTTCACACATAAGGAAAACATTCATACTTTAAGGCTAACAGAAGAAAAATTATTAAAATGGACAGTATTGGTAAGTTTAGTGTGAAAAATAACAGATGAAAGAATTCTCATAAACTAAGGCCTGCAATCAAATAATTAGAAATAAACCATCGCATACTGTAGAGGAAAGGTGAGATAAGGCCATGGAACATTCTGAAATAAGTATAACCCACTGTGTTACCCATTATTTTGTTCATATAAACTTGAATTCTATTGTAGATGTACTTATAGCTCTCAGACCATAAACATTTTCCATTCTCATAAAAATAAGCAGCATTTGGATTGGTATAAAAGAACAAATCTCCAAAATCCCATTTCCTTCTATCAACGTGCTGCTATTGCTAGTGGAGTTCAGGGCGGGCCACCCCGAAACATCAGGGCATTCATCAGCAGTGTGTCTCCATGCTGCCCATTTCTAAGTTTTCTCCCAGAGCCTTTCTAGCTCCTGAGTGTTCCTCAGAATGGAAATTTAACCATCTACCTGACCTACTTTAAAATCCAGAACCCACGTCGAACCAGGAGAAACCTTTCAATCTCATCCCTTACTTTCTGGACTTGAGCTGAGGCATCTATACCGAGAGCTCATTCTCCTAACTATTCCTTTCAGGCAATATTCCAATCAGGTAATGTACCCACAGTGCTCTCTCCAGCCCTTTCGCTAAGGGTTTTAGAATTAATGGAGTCTATCAGGAAATGGAAAGCTAAACTTTATTTTAAAGGGCAAAGTATTCACTATCAAATTAACATCTTAAGGATGCCTGAAGATGCCATATTTATATATTAATCAGATAAACTTGCATCTGATTTTCCTTCTAGAATGTAAGTCCCATGAAGGAAGGCTCATGCTTATCTCATTGTTAGTCTTATATTCCAAGCTCAGCACATAATCTGTTATATGTTTTTTTGAAATATTTATTGAGATGATTGAAACTGCTTGAAGTTGGGCCTCAATTTCATGGAAATATATCTTTAGACCTTTAAGAAACAAGAATTAAATCATATGGATATATTTGTCCTATCTGCTACCAAATAATTCAAACTGAGATGGTAGGGAGACTCTCTGGGTGAAGATCTTTATTTAAAAAAAAAAAAAGTGAAGTCTAGAAGCAAATTGGCAGAGGTCAGAAATCATTCATTCATTTCCTTTGGAGTGAGATTCATTGATCTCTCCAGTCCATTTTGAGGTTTTTCAAAGGATAAACTGTTCATAGTCCTCTTGCTGGGTGGCAGAACAACGCTGATTTATGTGCGATGCAGTATTCTACCAAGCAGTGGGGCATTTTGAGGCAGTTAGCCAGGAAATAGGGAGCCAAAGAAAACTTGGAAACAAATTAGGGGCAGAGAGAATATGCTGATAACAGGGAATTCCCAGAAGCTGGTGATCAAACAACCAGGGAGCATTGTGATTAGAAGTCAAAATCAGTCATTTAATGCCTTTCTTCTCTGTCTGATGGCCTTCCTTAGCTCTATGTACATGAGTGATAGTGTGATAGGCTGATAAGAAAAAGCTTTTCTTTATGTAAGTCATCATTTACCTCCAATTAATCCTACCAGCATTGTTTGAGATGAAACTCCTCTACCTATGCCCCCTTTTCAGGGGCTATGGGGTAGATTTAGAAGCATCCATATCATGCCACATTTTGTCCTCATTCTGAAAAAGATGAGACACTCTGACTTCCATAAGTCTTATTTTTGTGGGAAAATAAACAAGTAGGTCAGTGGTATGGGTTAAATGGTGTGTATGACAAACACTGATGCTTGTTTTTTGAGGACAGTCGAAGTGCAAGAGGTGCTGGTAGCAAAGACTGGGTTTGAGCGAGAGGAAGAAAAATAGAATGGCTCCCTTCACAGCAGGTAGTTTATACAAAGATGGAGAGTCAATGTGCCAGCCCCAAGAACCACTGTGGAAAAAAGTAAGTACCACAGGGTTGCAACTCGTGCCCTATTAACTTCCTGCTCACCGTCTCATCAAATTTTAATTCTTTGGGGGTTGTTGATCTTCACCCAATTTGTTTCTAATCATTTTGTTTTGACAGTGTTACGTGTATCCCTTGTTCTCCCGCTCTGCAGTGCCCCCTAACATGTAGTGTTTAATCAGGCAATCTGCCTTTTCGTCTTGTAATCTTGTTCTCTGGCAGTTATCTCACTTTGTATAACTTCAAGTAGCCTAGAGTTCTCAGGAGCATTTCTAAGATCAATTTATCAGATACTTGGACATTTTACATTCAGCTTCAACAGACACTTATTTTAACCCACTGCCTTCAAAATAAAATTTGCCTCTCTTTATGTGCCTTTGGTTTGCACTGACATCATTACTTAAACAGCCTCTAATCTAGAAGCACTAAATCCTCTCTGTCTCACTTTACTGCATCATTCACTCAGGCCTTTTTCAGATAATTCAACCTATTTTTTCCTATTACCAATAGTTTAAGTCATATTTTTATGTTCTTCCTTTTGTATTTAAGTAAGAGTTTTCTCAAAAGAACTCCCTCACATCAGGAATTCTCACTGCTTCTGGAATTATCTCCTATGCTGTCCTGAAACATTCACTGTATTACTGTCATCCCGTTGTTCCTTGATTTACACAAGCGGGCACCAGTAACGTCTCTATTCCTCCCAGCCCTGAGATTTTAGCAGCCTCTTCTTACTCATATTTCCCAACGATTGGAGGCTGTTTCAGGGTCAGGGGAATGAGACCTATTGTTACTGTTTTTGGCATGTCCAATACATCATGGGTAGCTTGCCGTGCTCTGCCCATGTGGGCGGGATGTTCTGCCTCAAACATTATCACCAAGATTAACCACTTTGGCAAATTTGATCTTGATCCTCCTATAGCACTAAACAAAACTGTCCAGCTAAACAGTCCTTGAAATTGACCTTATATCTCTTAATTATAGCACAACAAATCATAATATTTGATATTTGTATGTTTTTGTGCTTACACGACACTGGGTAATCATCACCCCCCTAGAGAATCACTAAGTAGATCTCTGGGGCAAAACTTTTACCGCTATCTAAAGTATCTAAAACTCACAAAGATAGTTTTCTCCATACAACTATTTGAGGTCTACCAAACCAGACTTGCTTTCATTTCTAGCTAAGCTCTCCTTTAATTTCTTTTGTTTCAGTGAGCTGGACATAAGAATAGTCACACTAAAGATTTTAATTTATGGGGCCGGAGCGATAGCACAGCGGGTAGGGCATTTGCCTTGCACGCGGCCGACCCGGGTTCGATCCCCGGCATCCCATATGGTCCCCCAAGCACTGCCAGGAGTAATTCCTGAGTGCAAAGCCAGGAGTAACCCCTGAGCATCGCTGGGTGTGACCCAAAAAGCAAAAAAAAAAATTTAATTTATATTTAACTCTTTCCACATGCCCCTCTTTTCCCTTTTTAAGACAGTGCTAAACAGCATTAATCTAATACTTGCATTGCTGTGGTTCTTTGGACACAGTTGGGAGAACTTTGCAGCAGGAGCCAAACTCGAGGCATGGGGAGGACCCAGTGTCCAGTGCTCTAAATGGACACAATCTGACAGTGCTGAAGGGAACTTGCATTATTCCTTTGAGTCAGCTATTGTAAGTTTGGTTGATATAACTTGCCATCGCTCTCTGATTTCTTTTTAGCAGAGTCGGGAGTCACCCAGTGTTTTTTAATTGCATTTTCCTTTTGCTAACAGTTGTGGCGCATTTTGTCACACAACATTCGGACATCTGCATTTTGTCTTTGAAGAAGCCCATCACTTCTATCTACTTTTCAATTCTTTTCTCACTCCAAAGATTCCTTTTAAGATTGAGATTTGCTCTTTTATGAGCATGCTCTGTGTCTCTACACTGATGCCCATCTTATTGGTGTGCCAATTTCCTATTGCCAGCTCAGCATCACTGATATTGCTCCCTCTGAAATGTCATGGTGAGGCAAGAAAATTCTTTTCCAGAGTTCCTTTCCCCATGGGTCCAGGGTAGAGTTTTCTAAGAGTGAATTAAAGGTCTGAGTGTCTTAAGAGAAGTCATTATTCCCCAAATACAGTTGTAGACAGAGAAAGAAAGAAAGAAAGAAAGAAAGAAAGAAAGAAAGAAAGAAAGAAAGAAAGAAAGAAAGAAAGAAAGAAAGAAAGAAAGAAAGAAAGAAAGAAAGAAAGAGAAGGGAAGGAAGGAAGGAAGGAAGAAAGAAAGAAAGAAAGAAAGAAAGAAAGAAAGAAAGAAAGAAAGAAAGAAAGAAAGAAAGAAAGAAAGAAAGAGAGAGAGAGAGAGGAAGGAAGGAAGGAAGGAAGGAAGGAAGGAAGGAAGGAAGGAAGGAAGGAAGGAAGGAAGGAAGGAAGGAGGAAGGAAGAAAGGAAGGAAGGAAGGAAGGAAGGAAGGAGGAAGGAAGGAAGGAAGGAAGAAAAAAGGAAAAAAGAAAAGAAAAAAGAAAAAAAGAGGAAAGAAGTAAGGAAGGAAAGAAACAGAGAGAGAAAGAAAGAAACAAAGAAACAAAGAAAGAGAAAAACGTTTTCTTTCTTTTTGTTCTTATGAGATTACCCTCTGCATTTGAATACCATTTTTTTCTTAGTCTTTGGCTTAAGCCTCTAATTCCTGTGATAAATATTTATTTTTGATATATGTAAGATAGTTTTTATTTTTTACTGATAGTAAAATGACCCACTTGATAAGCTTTCCCCCTTATAATGTTGCTATAATTATTATTTAGGTCATCTTGCATCCTACTTTTTAGAAAACCTTTTATCTCTGGAAGTTTTCTTCACATTCCAGTTTTTTTTTTTTAAACCCCTTTCTCTAACTTAGCCCCTCCCCTTTCTTTTTCTCTCTGCCTTATTTGTGTCATTTTTGGAGTTGGGGTGTGGGGGTGGGATGGGGTGTTTGAAGTTGAGCGAGACCCAGCTGTTCTCAGGATTCATTCCTGGTCTGTACTCAGTGATGACTCTTGAAGGGGCTATGGAGACCCAATGTGGTGCCAGAATTGAACACAAGTTGACTGTGTGAGGTAAGTGCCTTACCTGTTGCATTCTCTCTCCAGCCCCATTTATATGTCTTTCCTTATTCTCTTATTTACCACTCTCCCCTCATCTCCCCTTCCTGCCCTTCCTTTCCTCTCTCCTTCCCTATCCTTCCCTTTCTTCCCATCCCTCCCTAATTAATTCCCTTCTTTCCTTCCTTCCTTCCTTCCTTCCTTCCTTCCTTCCTTCCTTCCTTCCTTCCTTCCTTCCTTCCTTCCTTCCTTCCTTCCTTCCTTCCTTCCTTCCTCCCTCCCTCCCTCCCTCTCCTTCCTTCCTTCCTTCCTTCCTTCCTTCCTTCCTTCCTTCCTTCCTTCCTTCCTTCCTTCCTTCCTTCCTTCCTTCCTTCCTTCCTTCCTTCCTTCCATTGTCTTTCCACTTTCACTTTTCCAGAATTTTAGCCATCTTGCTGTTACACTTATCTATTTCTGAACAAGTATCCAACTCAAGGTCAGCATGATAACGTAATGGCTACTTTATAATTTACATACATCTGTGTCAAGTATTTGTATAGGGCACAGAAAGGATATCTTATTACAATAAACACTGAAGTGTCATATCAAATATTCAAATATCAGAACAATGTGAAACTTTCCATCTTGATTGTATGGTATAAGCTAGGATACTTTCATTTATATAATTTTTTTTTAATTACAGAATATGGGATCCAAGGTTGAGCATTCTAAGATTTAGAATCAAGCTGTTGAATATTCTAAGAGAAAGAACAGGAAGCTCCTGGCCTCTCATGACAGATTCTGAAGTCACACCACATCACTTTTGTTTTGTCTGTTTAGATTCAAGATACATGCTCAATAACACTGTTTAGTGACAAGAAAGAATAAAAATTTTAGGGGACCATATTTTAGTAAACGTTTCTTTCATTTTTCTCTTATAAGTATTATCTGATTATTGTTTGATCATTTCTCTGCTCTGAAGAACCCAGAGGGATAAAGGATGATTTCTTTTCTGTTCCAATAAAAACATTCAGTTTATTCAGTTCCCCATCAAAGTCTCATCACTTACTACTATCTATCAGTGACTTCCAAATACAGAGGGATAAAATATTAGGAAATAGAAGCTATGAGTGCCACTATATTTATTATTTAGCATTTGCTGAAACCATGATTGACTATGTAACAACATCCCTACCACATCTTCATCTTGGTAATGCAAATTTTAAGAGCTGTTTTAATGATGGGATGTTTTATTTATTAAGTCATAAATAACTAGAAGTTATGCTATAATAAGAGAACGACACTCTCTCATACACATGTTTTTTTTTAGATTACTTTAAATATAGTCAGGCACACAAATAACTAAAACCCAGACAGTTCTACTTATGTTAGTAAGTTAAGATGTTGTATCCACACAAACTATATATTTATACCTAAAACAGGAATGTAAATACATAGAGATATTGAGATGAGAGCATGAATTTGCTATAGATTGGCATAGTTGAAGTTTCTTTTATAAGACTATTTTTTTTTATCACTTTCTTCTGTCAGTCCCCATCTAGAAAAGTGATACCTGCCTGTGCAATACATTGTCAAGCATCAGAGATTAAACTGTTTGTTCTGTAGTTGCAGTAAAGCATACACAGGAAAAATGACACAGAGGTGTCTAAGAAGGTGAATGATAATGGGAAGGTCTTGGCAGTTTTCTCTAGGAAACAGAGAAGCAAACTTAAAGACAGATTCAGATGCTTTCTAGTATAAAAAAATGAAAGAAAGTAATCAAAAGTAGAGTCCTTTTCCCTGGCAAAGAAAGTATTTCACAGAATCATTTCTGATATAAATGATAAAGTTTAAAGAAATGAACTTAAATAATAATAAACTAAAGGTAATTAAAAATGTCATCTGAATGACCAATAAATGTGAGAAAATATAATGAATAAGAACTGGTTCAAAATTTTTTATCAGAAGGAAAAATACAACAAAATTAATCACCTGAGGGGCTGGAGTGGAGTGATAGCACAGCGGGGAGGGAGTTTGTCTTGCACTCGGCTGACCCGAGTTAGATTCCCAGCATCCCATATGGTCCCCTGAGCACCGCCAGGAGTAATTCCTGAGTGCAGAGCTAGGAATAACCCCTGTGCATTGCCAGGTGTGACCCAAAAAGAAAAAAAGTAAAAATACAAAATTAATCACCTGAGAAAGAGAACTTGATATCTATGTACGTTAATAAAAATATTCTGTACATGTGTAAACACATATATGGAAGTTGATATATTTTAATTGTAGCTGACATTACAAACATGGTAAAAACATTATGGTTAATATATAAAAAATACAGAATTCTTCATATTGATTTCAAGGTTTTCCACACAAACTATTCAGTAAAATAGATTTGATAATGCAGGATATATTGAAATTTTACTGAAGAAATGACACGATTTAGAAAATTAGTTTGTAGGGCTGGAGTGATAGCACAGTGGGTAGGGCGTTTGCCTTGCACTCGGCCAACTCAGATTCAATTCTCAGCATCCCATATGGTCCCCCGAGCACCGACAGGAGTAATTCCCAAGTGCAGAGCCAGGAGTAACTCCTGTGTATCGCCAGGTGTGACCCCCCCAAAAAATTAGTTTGTAAACTTTTATAGAATCACTTTTTTGACATTTTTTCTGGACTTAAAAATGAATATTCACTCAATAGCTTTCGCAACAAAAAAAGGTTATGAGTAAGAGGAAGACTTTTAGGAGTGATATTCTTGTGATTAATTATGATTTTGAAAAAAATAACCCCAAAAGTAACCCTTACCTGGAGAAATAATGACCAAGGTACTTGCTTTGCATGCATATACCAGTCTGCTCTGAGACATGCCATATGGTCCCTGAGACCCTCTAGGAGTGAAGACGGAGCAGAGAGCTAGGAATACACTCTGAGCACAGCTAGATGTGGCTCCAAAACATAACACACACACACACACACTCAGCAAAAATTTTTAAATCATTACTCAAAGAATTTCCCAATCCCATTGCCCCACCCCACTTAAAAGCAATATTTCTATTATAGCTAAATAGATGTTAGAAGGATCCTCAGATATTACCTGTCCCTTTTATCTAGTTTCCCTCAGGTTTCTCCAATATTAATATGATCATATTACTCTCACTCTCCTGTTTAAACATTTCAGTAGCCTCTGCATAACCAGAGAATAAATCCAAGCTTGTATTTCTCCTACAGGGTGTTTGTTTTTATCATCCAACTAACAGGTGGTTCTGAGCCAAACAGCAGATTTCTAATTGGTGCATCAGAAACTTATTTCTACTACATACCCCCACTACCATGATTCATTTTGATGATCACTCACACACAATGTGAAACATGCACAAAACAGGCATCCTTTGTGTGCGTTGTGTATTAGTTTTTTTTAAACATACTGGCCTACAAAGCCTGCCTTGTACAAACTAATCCTATTTCCTAAGGGCTTTTTCTCCTTCCCTCCCTCCCTCCTGCTTTCCTTCCTTCCCCTAACTCCTTCCCTAGAATTCAGCTCTCTGACTTTCTCTACTTCCCAAGGAAGTGACCAAAATTGCCCTTTTCACTCACAGTGCTCTTTGCACCTATGGCATCGTCCACGTGCTTCTGCCTCAGGACTGGCCATACTCAAGTCTCTTTCCACTGGACTACTATATCCCTTGAGGCAGAGACTATTATACTATATTATTTTTCTACCTCTAATAAGCTACCTGTGGCGTATTCGATATGACAAAATTAGTAACAACAAGTCTCACAATGGAGACGTTACTGGTGCCCACTCGAGCAAATCAATGAACAACAGGACGACAGTGCTACAGTGCTACCTCTAATACAAAATAGACAGTGCTACAGTGCTACCTCTAATACACAATAATTTTTAAGTATATTATATTATTTTTCTATCTCTAACAAATAAACCAACACCTGAAATATAGCTCACACACAATACATTTTTATTGAATAATGTGTTTATCAGCAAGTAACGTGTGATAGTAAGAGTAATAAATATTTTACACAAAGCAATGATGCTCAAATCAAAGATCAAGTAGTAAAAGAACGTTATTTTAAACTAATTTGAAAGGGATTGGAATTCTATTTCTACAAGAACTATCATGTAGAAGAAGTTAATACAGGGCCCAGCAGGTACAATTTGGGTTCTCTGGGAGAATCACAAAGCATCAGCAAGTATTTTGTTTTGTGTTTTGTTTTGTTTTGTTTTGTTTTCCTGAATGGAGATAGAGATAAATTGGCCTTAACTATTATGGCTTTATGGGCTGCTGCACATAATACCACAGACCAACATTTGAGTGGTCCATTGAATAATGCCATTTACAAACATAAGCATGCTAAACACTAAACTGGAAATTGCTATATCAAGCCACTTTTACAGCACTTAAACCCTTACAGAATTTTCATGTTTTCTGGTTTTTTTTTAAGTATTTTGCACTAATCTAACTATGACCTGCACTCATATTGCAACCTATAATAGTTCATGATCGTTATGGCTGGTTTCTGTGGCATATGTGAGGTACAATAAAATCTTAGATGCTTGCTTAATAAGTAATTTTAAATAAAGATTATGTGGTTCCGTCTTGAAATACTTTCTGGTTAATGCCCTTGTTCTGCAGGGAATTCCATTATCATGTGCCCTGTTCTTGCCCTCCAAACCCTCTATTGCTTCAAACAAGCCTGGGTTTAATTGAGAAAAAAGCAAGCTGTGACGATGACTCAGGTGTGAAGCTGTGACTCCAGGAAAATTAACTCCTGAAGAATGATTGTGTGTCTTCCCATATACTTCTGATAGATTTAATGCTGTATCTTAATTGTTGTTCTCATAATTAATTCTGTGGTTGTTTTCCCTATTGTTGATGATTGTTACTCAGATAAATTTGATGGTTCATATAGAGAAAGAAAGATCATCATGTGCTTGTAAAAGCACCAGGTTATGAGATCTTAGATTAGCCTAAAGACTAATTTAATATTAGCTCATGCTTTTGCAGTTTTAAGAAAGAAGCAGCCTGGTAAATAAAACTCAAAAATAAATAAGAAAAAATAATATCTTTCTTTTAGGCACAGTTTCTACTATCTTGTCTTTGTGATATAAAAACAAATGTGAGCCATAGTTTAGCGGTTAACCCAATTTGAAGGCTTCTCTCTTGATTATATTCATAGCCATGTTAAGATAACTGAGGAGAAAATACATATTTTAAAGTGATTTCATCATTAACATGCAAAGTTTTTTAGGACAAAGTAAGGTAATATCTTCTTTTGCCTAGAGCATCATGTTTTTCTTGAACATTCACTTCACTGCAATATATTTAAGATCACTTAGTACATACTTAAAGGTACATTCTAAAAATCAGCTTGTTTTTATTTTTCTCAATTCTTTTCATATTTTTATTATTCTTTATATTAAAGGTATAGAATTAAAAGTTTAAAGAGGTATATTAAAAGTCATGATATTTAATGATATTGAAGACATGTCTACCAATTGTCCCAAATCCCTTCCTACCCGAGGCAGGACAGAGCAGGAGCAAGTGGGTAGGGCACTTGCCTTGCGTGTGGTCAACCCAGGTTCCATCCCCGGCATTCCATATGGTCCCCAAAACACTATCAGGACCAATTCCTGAGTGTAGACGCAGGAGTAACCCCTGAGCATTACCTTACATTATCGTATTACCATTGAACCAAAAGTTTCTACTTTGCATTTCTCATATATCCTTGCTTGCCTAGACTCCTTACGGTGAATCAAGCCCACTTGTGAATTTGAACTATATCTTTATTATATAATGGTCATAATGTAGGCTGACATTTTGGGTTACAAAATATTCATCTTGGGTTTGGTATTTATCTAAAACCTAGCTCATGAATTTGCTTAGTTTTCCATTCCATTTCAGACATTAGCCAGCTAAAGCACATACATTAATTATACCAATCAATCCCAACTGCATGCACATATACAACCATGACCTGATTATTTGATATAAAATAAGTGGTTAGGCATAGAAAACACAAATTAGCAAAGAATTCAAATCTCATGTACATTGAACTAATGAATGTATTATTTATTTTTGGAGCAGTTAATCTCCATTATTTTTTAAGTTAGTAATGCATTTAACTTATGTTTCCTCATTCCATCCAAATCATGATGGTTAGAGAGGAGCTGCTTATAGTCAATCTTATGGTTTAAGGGCTTGCTTTAACTTTATTTTCAGGGGCTGGAGCTATAGCACAGCAGGTTGGGCATTTGTCTTGCACACCCCCAACCTGGGTTCAATTCCCAGCATCCCATATGGTCCCCTGATCACCGCCAGCAGTAATTCCTGAGTGCAGGAGCCAGGAGCAACCCCTGTGCATCGCCAGGTGTGACCCCCCCCCCCAAAAAAGCAAACTAAAACAACAATTCTTCTTCTTCTTCTTCTTCTTCTTCTTCTTCTTCTTCTTCTTCTTCTTCTTCTTCTTCTTCTTCTTCTTCTTCTTTTCTTCTTCTTCTTCTTCTTCTTCTTCTTCTTCTTCTTCTTCTTCTTCTTCTTCCTCTTCCTCTTCCTCTTCCTCTTCCTCTTCTTCTTCTTCTTCTTCTTCTTCTTCTTCTTCTTCTTCTTCTTCTTCTTCTTCTTCTTCTTCTTCTTCTTCTTCTTCTTCTTCTTCTTCTTCTTCTTCTTATCCTTATCCTTATCCTTATCCTTCTTCTTCTCCTCCTCCTTTTCTTCTCCTTCTCCTTCTCCTCCTTCTCCTTCTTCTTCTCCTCCTTCTCCTCCTTCTCCTCCTCCTCTTCCTTCTTCTCCTCCTCCTCCTCCTCCTTCTCATCTTTCTTCTCCTCCTCCTCCTCCTTCTCATCTTTCTTCTCCTCATTCTCCTTTTCCTCCTCCTCCTCCTTTTTCTTCTTCCTCTTCTTCTTCTTCTTCTTCTTCTTCATCTTCCTCTTCTCACAATTAGATGTCTTCTATACTGTTGCCTCAATAACATACCACAATACCCAACACACACATGAAAATATTATTTTCAGTTCTATTCATGAGGGTTCATTCATTTTATCTCCTTAGTAACTCCAACTTTAATTTTTTATTGTTTGGAAATTAGATTTTTGAGTTAACCATCATAAATTTTTGCTAGTTTCTATCACCTTTTCTTAGAAAGTATTGTGCAATGTATCTGTTTTACAATATTAGTATATAGAACCAAGCAATTTGGAAAAGTTGTTAAAACACAGATCTCTGGATTCCTACTACTAGAATTTTTGCTCTCAGCACATTTTGGATGAAATCCCACAATTATTATTATTAATAAGGTCTCCAAGATGCTAATTCTGCTAACCTGGTTATATCACTTTGAAAATTACTAGTGTCATGGTTAAGAATTTAGCTTAATGGGCTTATGGTCAAATCTGACAACACTTGCTTTATGACTGAGGGCAATATATTTACACTCTTAACTCAGCTTTCCTCTAACCTGTAATTTAGGTTAATTATAGCAACTTATTTTATAGGACAATTTTACTGATTGAATGAGTTTTACACTTTTAAATGCATACAATGGTGTCTGATACCTACCACATAGTAACTAGAGATTATTCTTACTGTTATTGTTACTGTTGTAAGCATAGGTTATGTGTGGAAATCATAAATGAATTGTCATTTGAAACAAAACAAAACAATACAAAAAATTAAGGCAGTGGAATGACCACTGTATACTGAAGAAGTATGATAATGGTACACAATCCCTCAAAATAGTTTGGAGAGAATCCAGTAAAGCAAATGGGTTTTGAAATTATTACAACATAATATCAAATTCTGGGAAAAAAATGCTTGAAGTGGTGAGAAAAAAAGAACTAAGGGGGAAATCTAGTTTTTCTCACATGCATCTATGCTAGGTTTACATTAAGGATGAAGTAAGCATATAGTACATATCTGATACTTATTTTTATTTTAATCCTGATTTAGAAATTAATATGCAAATGCAAACAAAAATAAGCATGTCCCCTGTGTTCTTAGAACTTAGAATTTAATATAAAATTCACTTACATCTAAGACTGTAGAAATGTACAGGGCAATTGCATGCTTTTCATGTGTCTGACCTAGGTGGAATCCCTAAGCATTGCATAATTCAGCCCTGGAGACCCCAGAACACTGCCATGTCTGGCCTGAAGACTCCTGGGCACTACCAGGGGTGCCCCGAGGAGCAGCACCACATCACCAGGCCCTACTATTTAACTACTGAGAGGAAACCCGCAGGTCTCTCGAACACAGCTTGGAAACTCCACCACCATAAATAAATCATGAAAGTACCCAAACATTTAGTTAGATAAATTGATAAACAGATAGACGTAGTAAGTGCCAACGAATGTTTTGTTTATGAAGTGCCTGGTTGACACATATCTGAAAGAAAAAGAACTAAGATGAAATCAGAAGGCAAGACAGTATAGGCAAGTGAAGAGTTATAACCATGTATATAGTAAGCTTAGCCAATAAAAATTTCTCAGTTCTTGAAATTAATATATAAGGAATGGATCCATAGATATAGAGATAAACAGTACATTACAGATAGCTAGCTAGATCTAGATAACTGGCATTGAAGTAATGCTTACTTACTGAATAAAAATATTAGCTATAATTGTATGTGATCACTAAGTTAAAGAATTTGAGGTCATACTTGATAATTGTATCTAATCGAAATTTTCAAGAAATGCAATCAGAAAAATTGAAAATGTTAGTTAAAATTAAAAGACAACTTACCTTAAAAAGAAGTGGAGGTAAATGACTTCTGATTTTGATTAAGTGACAAAACATTTTAGCAAGGCTCTAAAATTCTCTAGGACTTTTCATACTGATTATCACACCTCAGGATAAATGGGTCCATTTCATTCATTTACATTTATAGCCTGAATAACCCCAGTATTCCCCCAAACTAATTTCTCTTTAGATATAATATGTCAGAATTAATTTGCCAGATAACTCCAAAGAAAAGGTAGACTGGAAGTAGGAAAATTGAAATATCAAGACTTTCTTAAGTTATCTATAAGGTACATAGAGGAAAATATAGGTAGAACTCTCCATGTTGTTGAAGCTAAAAGCCTCTTTAAGGATGAAACAGCACTGACCATGCAAGTAGAAGCAAACATTAACAAATGGGACTACATCAAACTAAGAAGTTTCTGCACTTCAAAAGAAACAGTGACCCTTTCAGACTAATTTCACATAGCATGATACTTTCCATGTTGATCCACTAATATACAAAGATCATGACAATCTTTTCTAACAGCTGCATAATATTCCATTGTGTGCCAAAGTTTTTTAAACCAGTCATCTGTTCTTGGACATGGGTTTTTTCCAGATTCTGGCTATTGTAAACAGTGCTGCGATGAACATACAAGTGCAGATGTCATTACAACTATACTTTTTTTTTTGCCTTTCTGGAATATATTCCCAGAAGTGGTATTGATGGATCAAATGGGAGCTCAATTTCTAATTTTTTGAGAAGTGTCTATATTGTTTTCCAAAAGAGGCAGACATGGAAAGATTGCACTTACCTGTGGAATATAAAATAACAGAACGGGAGACTAACACCCAAGAATAATAGAAATAAGTACCAGGAGGTTTACTCCATGGCTAGGAAGCTGGTCTCACATGCTGGGGGGAAAGGCAGCTCAGATAGAGAAGGGAACACCAAGTAAAGGGTGGTTGGAGGACCTGCTCAGGATGGGAGTTGCAGGCTGAAAGTAGTCTATAGATTGAACACGATGGCCACTCAATACCTTATTGCAGATTACAACACCCAAAAGGATAGAGAGAACACAAGAGAATGCCCTGCCACAGAGGCAGGATGTGGTGAGGGGATGGGATAGGGGAATGGGAGGGATGCTGGGGTCATCAGTGGAGGAGAATGGGCACTGGTGGAGGTATGGGTACTCGAGCATTTGTATAACTGGAACACAAGCACGAAAACATGTAAATCTGTAACTGTACCTTCACAGTTATTCACTAATACAAAAAAAATAATAAATTAAAATAAAATAAAAAATTAATTCATTAAAAAAAGAACAAAACAGTGACCAAAATACAGAAAGAGCCCACAGAATGGGAAAGAGTATTTATCCAATACCCATCTAATAAGGGATTAATATCTAGGATATAAAAAACACTAGTAAAATTGTACAAGAAAAAAACCTAAGAAAATGATGGCTGGAGGAATCAGTCAGGATGGGAGATGTGTGCCGAAAGTAGATAATGGACCAAACAGGATGACCTCTTAGTGTCTGTGTTACAAACCATAATGCCCCAAAGTAGAGAATATGGGGAAAATTGTCTGCCATGGAGGCAGGGAGAGGGTGGAAAAGGGGGATATACCAGGGATATTGATGGTGGGGGATGTGCACTGGTGGAGGGATGGGTGTTTGAACATTGTGTGATTGTAACCCAAACATGAAAGCTTGTAACTATGTCACAGTGATTCAATTAAAAAAAAAAGATCATGACTTTCTTGCCTAGGAAGGATTCTGGTTACAAAACCAGAATCCTGGGAACTTGAAAAAAGGAAAAACTGACAGTTTCTTCTATAGAAACATATATAATTTTGATTTATAGGTGCAATTATAGACTGTAAAACTTGTTATTAAATTGTAAACCTGGAGTATGATGCAGATAATTGTACAGATTGATATACATCTCTGATTTTCTCTTATGTTGGGTTGGTACAATTCTCACTGAAACATTAGGGCTTATGCTTTGTAGAACAATGTTTGTTTTGATAATATGAGATGGAATTCTCTTTTTCTCCTTGAAGAAAGATGGAAAAATCGCAGAATTTCTTATTTGTTATTGATTGGTAGTATATTATATTCTTAGACACTTACAGAATAATTTAGAATATCCTATACATATATGCATGTGAAGTCAGTGCCCCCCACACACACCGGTGATTTATGTGGAGAGGAGAGAGAGAGCCATTTTCTCCCCACCCACCTCTGCCATCCCAAAACCCTCTGGGAAGGTTAGGACTAATAACGTTTGTGAGGCACCTCACCTGACATCCACTGGGTCTGCTCGGCACTGGGGTTAATCTTGGCCCATTCTTGGGGGAGCCATGAATTCAGTCTGAAGCAATCAATTGCTCTCTGTAGGAAAGAAAAGTCAGTCCCAGGCCTTACCCAGACCTTCCAATTCTCTCAGAAAAGAATTTCAGACAACAAGCAGTTCTTTGTTTTTTTGTTTTTGTTTTTTAGGAGGAAGAAGGAAGGCAGAAGGAGGAGAGAGGACAGTAATGCACCAAGGGAGAACAAGGGCTTCTCCCAAGGCTGAGAGAATATCCGTTAACACCAGGTTTTATAGGACTATATCCTTCAGATTGCCTTGGTCTGGAGTTGTCTGTGGGCTGGGCTGGGAGAGTCAGTCAGATTAAATACAGGGATTTGTCCTGTATTTAAGGTTTGTCCTTTCTGTAGGGAAGTGCTGCTCTGTCTCAGGGCTGCTACTGGAGAAGGTCTTATCAGGGCTACTTCTCATTCATCAGGTGGGTTCTCACAGCCTTAAGGCTAGGTGCTTATTACTTCCCAGGAATTCTAGTGCCATCAGGCCCTTCTCTATTCTATCTGCCTGCTTTCCATATGAGAGTGAATATCTTGAGCTTTCCAATAATTTGTCCCTAAGTAGAAATCAACATGAACAAGCACCAGGCATAGCCATGTATACATGTGTATTATTATGCTGATCACCACAGGTTCCATTTCTGAGAAAGTATCAGAGGTGCAAAGAGGTCAAATAAAAGACACAGTGTACATCTATACAATGGAATACTATGCAGCTGTTAGAAAAAAGGAGGTCACAAATTTTTTATTTAAGTGGATCGGCATGAAAAGTTTCATGCTAAGTGAAATGAGTCAGAAAGAGAGAGACAGACATAGAAAGATTGCACTCATCTATGACATATAGAATAACAGAGTGGGAGACTAACACCCAAGAATTGTAGAAACAACTACCAGGAGGTTGACTCCATGGCTAGGAGGCTGGCCTCACATTCTGGGGAAAGGGCAACTCAGAGAAGGGATCACCAACTATAATGTAGTCGAAGGCCATGTGGGAGAAGGGAGTTGCGGGCTGAATGAGGGCTAGAGACTGAGCACAGTGGCCACTCAACACCTTTATTGCAAACCACAACAGCTAATTAGAGGGAGAGAACAGAAGGGAATGCCCTGCCACAGTGACAGGGTGGGGTGGGGGGAGATGGGATTGGGGAGGATGGGAGGGATGCTGGGTTTACTGGTGGTGGAGTATGGGCACTGGTGAAGGGATGGGTTCCCGAACTTTGTATGGCGGAAGCATAAGCACAGATGTGTATAAATCCATAACTGTACCCTCATGGTGATTCATTAATTAAAAATAAATAAATTTGGGGCCGGAGCGATAGCACAGTGGGTAGGGCGTTTGCCTTGCACGCGGCCGACCCGGGTTCGATCCCCGGCATCCCATATGGTCCCCCAAGCACCGCCAGGAGTAATTCCTGAGTGCAAAGCCAGGAGTAACTACTGAGCATCGCTGGGTGTGACCCAAAAAGCAAAAAAAAAAAAAAATTATTATTAAAAAAAAAAGACACAGTGTAAGAGTCCCATGTTTGGTCTATTGAGAGTTGTTTTGTCTTTTTTTTTAACATTACAATTTATGATTTAATTCTTTCCAGAGGTAAAGTTTTGATATTCATTATGGAAAACTGCTTAAAAATCAATAATAGAGCAAATCATTGAACTGTCTTTAATTGAAAGGTAAGTCAAAGGTGATTTTTTTTTCTTTTTTGGGTCACACCCCAGAGATGCTCAGGGGTTTACTCCTGGTTTTGCACCCAGGAATTACTCCTGGCGGTGCAAGGGGAACCATATGGGATGCTGGGATCAAACCTGGGTCAGCCGCATGCAAGGCAAATACCTTACCCCTTACCCGCTGTGCTATTGCTCCAGCCCCAAAGCTGATTTTTAAGTACACTCTTATTTTTAAATTTAAGGATGACAGTGACTTCTTTTCAAGAACATGGCATTTAAGCAGACTTTTTAAAATGAGAAACGTTCACATATACTTGAATGTTAAATGTTTGGCAAGGTATTGATATTTTGCTGTCCTTATATTTTTCCAACTTATTTCTTATAAAAAAATCATTAAGTTGTCGGGATGCTTGCCTTGAATGCTGTTGCTTTGTCTTCAATCTTTGGCAACCAATACAGTTCGCTGAGCACGTAGATAGGAGTGAGCACTAAAGTCTGTTGGGTGAATCTCCCCTCCAAAAATAAAAAAAATCCCTGCCTACAAGTTTTCTTCCTTTTCTAGAACACTTTGGTCTTAGAAATTTTTAACAACATGTTGCAATTTCACATTACTTCTTTTATTAATTTCTTGGAAAGAACTTGTGTCACTTTTGTTGTTTGACGAACTATTAGTTATCTCTCCTCTGTTAACTGTCAACAAGGAAAAGGGCAGTTTAGTGGATAAGCTAAAATGTGTTTATTTAGGAACAACAGAGAATTGTAATTCAGAATATAAAGATTTGATTTGAAACTTTTATCCCTACCATGGGTGGATAGGGGGGAAAAGACAGGATTTATTGTATTTGTTCTTTGTCTAAAAAAAATTACACAAAGTCTGGGGATAATATGGCTCCCAAAGACTAGAGTGTATGTTTTGCATGCCAGGCCCCCAGATTTGATTCTAGCCCCATATAGTTTTAGAGTACCACCAGGAGTAATCTTCCTTCCCAAGTATCAAGCTTGTCACCCCTGAAACCACCAGTGTAGCCCAAAAATAAACAAAAAAAGTTTCAAAGTGCTGTAATAATAAAAAAGTCTCTTGCCTCCACGCCTGGCTGTCTTTGCTGGGGCCCCTCAGAGAGGGTGGATTGAGTTTCCCTCCCCTTCCCGAACAGAGCCTCAGAAGCCAAAAACTTCCGGAATCCAGCCATGGCCATGCTCAAGGCTCCCTCCACACACCCAGAGAAACCTCAGGCGTAAAGGAACCGGCAGAGGAACCCAGGTGTGTGGGACCCAGGTCTGAGATCTTCAAGCCTGCTCAGTTCGGGACTGGGCCTCTTCTGCAGAGATCCCCCATTTTCCAGTAGCTAGGCAGTCACACCCAGAAACTGCCCCCATCAACAGCCAACATCCAGAGACTGTAAAACCAAGCTCCCAGAACATCTTAGAGCCTAGTTCTCCCTCTCGGAGAACCTGGCAAGCTACTGAGAGTTTCCTGCCCGCATGGGAGATACTGGAAAGCTCCCCATGGTGTATTCATATGCCTAAACCAGTAACAATGCTGTGTCTCAGTCCCCTGACCCTGAAAGAGCCTCCAATGAGGCACTGTTGGGAAAGACGAGTAAAGAGAGGGTTCTAAAATCTCAGGGCTAGGATGAATGGAGACGTCACTGAGACTGCTCAAGAAATTCGACGATCAACGGGATGATAATGATGATGATGATGAGGATGAGGATGATGATGATGATGATGAGGATGAGGATGAGGATGATGGTGAATAAAAGACCTAATGGTCAGATATTGGATATGACAAAAATGGTAACAATAAATCTCACAATGAGAGATGCTACTGGTGCCCGCTCGAACAAATTGATAAGCAATGGGATGACAGTGACAGTGACAGAATGGTCAGGTAAAGGTGTTGCCACTGGGGAGAGTGCCGGCCATCGAAGGACAAAGTGTTCCCCAGGTGGTTTGTGTGAAGTGGAGAGGAATGAGGCAAGACCTGGAGAAGGGCTGTCCCTCCACCCATCTTACCTAGGAAAATCTAGGACTGATGAGCAGTGTCTTCACAGCACAGAACTTTTGTCTAACCAGCTGCAGGAGGTGGTCAGCAAACCATACCTGATTCCTACCTGCCATGCCCAGTGTGGAAAATGATCCTTCGTACCCAGTTTCTCAGGGAGCCATAAAACTCAGGCAGGAAAGAGGGATTGCTCGTTATAGGAAGGGATTTAGTCCTAAGCCCTACTGAGGTTCTTCCAGGACCATCACCTTCCCTAAAAGAAAAGAATTTCAGGAGGAGACGAAGAGTGGAGTAAAATAAATGGATTTGAGAAATGAGGGGAAAGAAAGAGAAAGAAAGATACCTGCTCAAGAGAGAGCATGGACTTCTCTAAGTGGAACAAGCAGGCTCACCTCCCAAGGAGATCTGCGGTGAATTTCCGAGATGGATAACGCATGTCGTAAAGTAGCAGGCAAATAGTCCATAAGGTAAGAAAGTACATACCTCTGGCAGAGGTGTGGACCATTTCCCAGAATGAGAAATTTGGCTCTGCCAAATTAGTTTCTTCGTCCCTCTTGGAGAGCCCAGCAAGCTACTGAGAGTATCCCACTCACATGGTAGAGCATGGCAAGCTACCCGTGGTTTATTTGATATGCCAAAAAACAGTAACAAGTCTCACAATGGAGACGTTACTGATGCCCCCTCAAGCAAATTGATGAACAACGTGACAACCATGCTACAGTACTACAGTATTCCCAAACTTCCTAACAAAGTCTGTTGCTAGAGTTGGTCTCAAAAGAAAGAGTGCTAAGAGCAGCTGATCACCTTTTCATAATCTGAGTATGGCCTTTGTCCTAAGGTGAGACCTCTCACCCCAGGGGGATCAGCCGTGCTCTGTGCCCAGAATTCTGCATTGCACTGATTTGTCAACCTCCTTAGAAGCATCTCTAGTCTTAAGAGCTTTCCTCCTTTTGGAGCTGCTTTCTGTTCAAGACAGTGGTTTTCCGCAATACAGATCACGAGGCCTCTCCCCTCTCTCTGCCTGCAACAAAGGAGTGACAAAAGAAATGGTTAGGTTGCAAAGGTCAAAACTCTTAGAAATCCTTTCAAACCAGACATTCTCATTCTTGCTGGCTTCTTGGGTGCTGTCAATTTGGCCTGAATCAAAGGTTGTTTCAGTTTAGGGAGAACAGTTCCACAGTTTCTGTGGTAGTGGCTGCTACAGTCTCATTACAAAATGACTGGAGCAAGGCTACCTTTTTGCACTTCCTACTTTAGGTTCTTCAAGGGCAAGGATTGTGTCACACTCACCCTTTAACTTTATTCTTAGGAGTCAGGAGAGGCAGAAGTGGTCAAGAGTTAAAAGAGTCGTGTTCTAAATGTCAGAAACAGTGACCCTTCAGAAACAGTGACACATAAACTGTCTGTTGGGAATGTGACCAATGAGGATTGTGATGATTTGATGGTAAAAATAAACTGCTGAAAGGATGAAAAGGGTTCTCAGTTGTGCTCTTTTTAGGTGTTATGTAACTAAACCCAAAATAAAAGATCATAGTGAGTTGATTGGACAGTGGTCAGCATGCATATATGGTAATACCTAAAAGAAAGTCTTTATACAACAGCTTCCCAGACTCAGTCAACCGCCTGCTCTTCAGAGGAAAAAAAAAAAACCAAAAAAAGTTAGTCTGTACTTTGCAAAATGAAATCTATCTTTAAGCAAAAAATAAATAAAAATAAAATTAGCAAACAGGAGACACCCCAATTACACTAGAATATATTACTGAAAGAGAAAACCTTAGTTTTCCTTGCCAACTGCTGTGAAGAGATGCATTTTAGCTATCTGCATTCTACATCTTAAATAGTCCTGCAAATCCCTGACCTTTTTCTAGGAATGGGAAGTTAATAATTACTCATAATCTTAGATTCAGCCCCGGACTTAGTTTCACAAGAAACTAAGAGATATCCAGGCAAGTGGTCAAAATAAAGGATCTAAATGCCTTAATCTAGCTTGACGACTCTATAAAATCCTCAGACCCTCTGGAATATTCTTATCACTTGACAAGTAACACAAAGATTCAGCTTTTCTATATTCTATAACATTCTATAACAATGAGCTAGAGTTAGCCCTGTATGAAGTTTTCCCCTAACTGGGGAGTTGTTTTCTTTTCTACTTTACAATAAACTTTACTATTTTCTAACTCTGAGTCTGAACATATTTATTATTCACTAAAGATGATCATGGGTTTGAAGTCACCACGCCTGCATCATTACCACTCCCTTGGATCTCCCAGCGAACTCCCGAGGGTTTTGCTCATTGCAGCAAATCCCTTCTTACTATAATTAGAGGTATGCCATGATAGATGCATCATAATTAAAGAATTATAATGCAATGTTATATATGATTTAAAATGAAATCATTTATTCATTATAGAAGATGAAAAAGTATGAGAAAGGATTTTAGCTACAAACCACAGTGTGTATGGAAGTGTGTTTAAAAGAGACTCCCTACCAAAATAAAACAGCAACAAGTTGCTCAAATAACTTTTATCTATAGAATGTTTGAATACATTAGAGTATCTCTTAAAATCAGAAACTTTTCATCTTCTGGGGTGAAAAAAATTTAGACAAAAACAAAGGTACACGTGCCTCATTTGTTATACTTTACATGCATGAGTATCACAGCCATCTTACAGGTACGATGGTAAGATGCTATTGCCACCCAATTTTATAGAGGACGAAAATGAGGCACAGAAAGTGTAAAGTAACTTGTTCTCAACCTCAAAAGTCACAAAAGTAAGAACTGAGGTTTGAACTCAGGAAGTTTTGCACTTAAACCTGAGCTCGCCTTGGAGCAAGATGGGTAAGACTTAAATGAAACGAACAGGTTGCTGAATAGTCCATCTGTTAATGGTCCCATTTTTTTAATGTTATAAAGGTATGCAAGGAAAGAGAGAATAGAACAAAATTAAAAGTTACGGAAGAAAACGAGGCAATCTACAACTCTTTGGCACATCCCCAACTAATTAAAGAAAGCATTAAACTGTGTTTCAGAGATGCAACATTCCGAAATTCCTCTCAGCTTCTGGCTTTCTCTGCAATGCCCCCTCAACTGTAAGAAAAGATCATTTCACGTGTCCTCTCCTGGTTTGCCTGATTGCTTGTCAGCTCTATTAGAAAGTCATTTCTCACTAATCCAAGTTGACTTTTTTATTAGCCACTTAGACCTCAAGCACCAGACACACGACAATTTTAGGTTTTAAAAACTGCCGTCAGTTAAATCTAGTCAGACTTAGATCTTGGTTATGCCTCACATGCGTTAGAATACTAAGTTGAAGTTAACTGAATGCACTATTTTTAGTTTCTTTATGTTTCCTTACCTGCTTTTTAACTTTTCTCTGGACAAAAAATAGAGAATCTGTGGAAAATGAAACAATCAAGTGATCCCAAAGACATATGAGTGTGGGGGAAGAGGAATGCAGTTCTCTGCAATATAAGATTTCTCTCCAGCAGCATGTTGGTGTAAAAGCACCGAGGTCAGCAGGAAGCTCCATGGGTCCTTTCCCAAGCTGTCCAGCCTGGCATAATTACCCTCACGCAGGGAAATTACCTATTTTGTCCCTCAGGCACAGAGACTAAATAAATCAAAGTTGTTGCAAACCTTTGCTTTGTCAAGCTGCCACTTTTCTGTGTTCAGGATTTTCTAAGTTGATTTATTTATCTGTGTAAATTTTGAGAGTAATTCATTAATATTAGTGAATGATTGGAATTTGGTCTAGTGGGAAAGGGATTTGGAATAGATTGCTCATTAGTATATTTAGTCTTTTTCTCTACTCTTCCAAGAACATTCCATCTACTTTCATTATATTCTGACCTGATTTTACATTTTAGATCTGGAAGGCACTAAGGTGTTATAAAATGTTAGACAACAATCATCAGTAAAATTTGAGGCTCCCATGAAAAACACAGGCATGGGATAGTAGGCATTATCTTTAATGTTATTTTAGCCTTTGTGAAACTTCAAAATATGTAAAAATGAAGTCAGAGAAATATTGAAGGGAGATAATAGGTTAAAAAACTACCTAAAAATGCAATCCATAAGGTTCCATCTCTGCTCCTGATTTGCTGTTTTCTCCAAGTCAAATGGCATAGTCTTTGTTTTTCCAAAATCTTCTATATAGTAGAAACAAAATACAACCTAACATATTTAAGTGGTGAATTTTGGAACTGAGACAGATAATACAACTAATTCCACAATACCTTCAATGTACAGATGAACTACCTTGGGCAGTTATCCAACTAAACATGAATAGACAAGTTTGAGGAAACCCATATCTGAAAAATTCTTACCTGAAGAATTTTCTGCCACTCTGTATTGACCATGAGTCAACAGTTTATGATAACAATTACAAAGGCAAATAATAACACCACAACCACTTTTTTTAGTCAAAAAAATGGAGCTATTTATTTCATGTTTCTGTGCTTCCTCTTTCAAGTAGAAAATCCCAATTCCAGTTCTACAAAGTGATAGAGGTATTATGAATTCTAGCCTGGCAAGCTACCCGTGCATGTTGGATATGACAAAAACAGTAACAATAAGTCTCTCAATGAGAGATGTTACTGGTGCCCGCTCTAACAAATAGATGAGCAACGGGATGACAGTGACAGTGATAGTGATATACAAAATACTTAGCAGATTCACTGACCATTATAAATGACAACACTAACCAAACACATGGGAGAGCTTATTAGAAAGCTTTGTTGGAAATTCTAATAATGTAACTAAGAAACAGTCAAAGAATTTTTAAAAATGAAAAGAAAAACAATTGGACTGGATAGACTGGAGAGACAATACAGATGAGGACACCAGGAGTCTGTCAGAAGTGACCCCTGAACTCAGAACCAGGAGTAAGCCCTGGCAACTGCAAAACATGGCTCCCAAACACACACACACACTCACAAACACACACATATACACACACACAACATGCACACAAACTTACATACACACACTCACACATTCACATTCATACACACACACTCATACACAGTGCTTATTTAAATAGCAAACATATGGTAACTGAAAAATTACTAAAACATAACTTTTAGAAAAAAAATGTCCTATATTTGTGCTCTTCAGTAGTGAAGTTTGAAGCCAATAAACTTGGTGATAATTACTTAATACCTGCTTGCAAATCCTTTCCCTGGCTTTCACTCTTTAAAGTTACTGTTCTTTAACTGAGGCTACAAATAACCCTTCCTTTTGAGCTCTGTGATCCATTAGGATCTAAGGCAATCATGAAATATGACTCAATGTTTTAAAAGATGGCATGTTTGTGACAAAAAAAACAGAGAAAGAAAGAAAGAAAGAAAGAAAGAAAGAAAGAAAGAAAGAAAGAAAGAAAGAAAGAAAGAAAGAAAGAAAGAAAGAGAGAGAAAGAAAGAGAGAGAAAGAAAGAGAGAGAGAAGGAAGGAAGGAAGGAAGGAAGGAAGGAAGGAAGGAAGGAAGGAAGGAAGGAAGGAAGGAAGGAAGGAAGGAAGGAAGGAAGGAAGGAAGGAAGGAAGGAAGGAAGGGAGGAAGGAAGGGAGGGAGGAAGGAAGGGAGGGAGAGATAGAAAGAAAGAAAGAAAGAAAGAAAGAAAGAAAGAAAGAAAGAAAGAAAGAAAGAAAGAAAGAAAGAAAGAAGAAAGAAAGAAAGAAAGAAAGAAAGAAAGAAGAGAAAGAAAGAAAGAAGGAGGGAGGGAGGGAGGGAGGGAGGGAGGGAGGGAGGAAGGAAAGAAAGAAAGAAAGAAAGAAAGAAAGAAAGAAAGAAAGAAAGAAAGAAAGAAAGAAAGAAAGAAAGAAAGAAAGAAAGAAAGAAAGAAAGAAAGAAAGAAAGGAAGGAAGGAAGAAAGGAAGAGAAAGAAGAAAGGAAGGAAAGAAAGAAAAATGTGTCAGTTCCAAGGATGTCAGCAAAAGCAGAGCAGAAACTTCACCAAAGACTGATCCACAGGGCATATCTGCACAGCAGGTCTGTGTGGGTCACGAGGAGAGAGACTCATCTTCTTTCTCAGAATGAATATGCTTTGCTCTTTGTCGTCAAGGACAAGCAAGGTGAAAGAGAGTAAAATGTGGTAGCTGGGATGGTTACGTGACAAGATTTATTAGATTCATAAAATTGATGAAGGCCTATGGGCTTGAAGTGATTGAAACAGCTCATTTGAAGCCCAAGGATGTAAATATTTAACAAACAATCACTTCAAATCCACCATGGAGTAAAGAAGTAGCAGTAGAAATATTTGTCTCCCTTTGAGAACTCAGTTATTTAACTTTTTTTTAATGGGGGTAGGGACTGGGAGGCAAAGAACACCTAGAAAGATTTTTCTCTTCATATTATCTCTCTCTGAAACTACACTCTGTTCCTTTAAGTCTTGAATAGAAGGAATCTTCGGAGTTTTTCCCCTAGACACTCCAGGAATGTCTCTTACAACTGGTCCTCTCTGTTTGAATTTGACCCTACACATGTGGTCTTTATCCCTGCAATGAGTTTCCTTGATAAATTGGGTTACAACTTCAGGCTCACATCTGCTATTATATTTAATTGCATTGTGGTTAATTATTCTTGGTTTAAACCCTCTTGTGGTTTATTCCTTTATTAGAACATGTTTCAGGACAGAGGATGCTTCTGCAGTGTGAGCTAGAGAAGAAAGCTTCTCAGCGCCTACACACACAGTGTCTTTTACCAGATCCTTGTCAATTTAGCCAGGTTTCCCTTATCCCAGTCTAATGGATACTGAGGCCAAGGCAACAGAAGCCAGAGAATATATTGCTATGCTTTCCTGCTAGCAGGAAGAGTGACATTGCTCACTTAGAAAAGGTAAATCAACTTCATAAAATGTAGCATCAGTTTAATAAGAGCCTATATTTATTGAGCACTAATTATGTGCCAGGCACTGCATTGAGTGATTTACAAACATTATTTCATTAAACTATCACTACAGCTTTATGAAGTAGGTACTTTTATCATTCCCCAGCTTACAAATGATGTAACTAAGATTTAAGGAGGTTATGTAACATGCTCAAGGTCACAAAGCTAGGAAGTAGATGAGCAAAGATTATTATCTATATCTGTCTAGCTCCCAGAGTTTGCCCTTTCACTGATATACTACAATATCTCACATATTAATGTCTGAAAAGAGACAACGAATAAGTACATAATAGTCCATTTTAAAAACAGGAGGAAAGCATTTGCTAAAGTTATGTGACACTTGAATGTTTGAAAGAACTCGGATCGAAGGGATGAGACAGGCTCTGCGGATGGGAGACCTCCTTCTGTCTTGATTCCCACAGGTTCCTCCAAACGCATGTAGCGTTGACTCTTCCCCACTACCTGACACTGCTTGGTGTGGACCCCAATCACACAAAATTAAAAGCAATAAAAAAATCAAAGGACTCTGGAAGTCTCCATAACACAAATCTATGTCATACATCTATATGTTTATTTATTGATATTATACATATGTACGATATGTATTAGTCTATTGCCCCCCTCGCCTGGCTTTCTTCACCTAGGCTCCTCAGACGGGACGGGTTGCCTTTCCCTCCCTGCCCCAAGCAGAGCCTTGACAGTTGAAAACCTCCAGAACTCAGCCACAGCCATTCTCAAGGCCACTCTCCACACACTTGGATGAGCCTCAAGCATGAAGGGACTGGCAGAGGAACCTAAGTGTTCGGGACCCGGGGCTGAGATCTCCAAGCCTGCTCGGATTGGGACTGGGCCTTCTCCAGCCAGACCCCCCAATTTTCCAGTAGCTTGGCAGCCACACCCACAAACTGCCCCTGGCACCATGTAATCCCACCAACGGCCAGCATCCTAAAATTAGGATAATTATAATTTTTCTATCAAAAGTCAATCACCAGCTCTTTAAGAATCCTACCCAAGGCATTCAGTAATGGTATTGTGAGAGAGTTAAAATATATCATATTAGGATATATCTTTGGCAAAAAGTTAATTTCATGGAAGAGGTTATGATGGTAGAATGAGGAGTTCCTTTTGGAGAATTATTTTATGTTAATATCTCCCTTAATACCATCTCTAAGAAAATAATTAATCTACAGAGATGGCAGAACTTAATATGTGTGCTTTCCTTGAATGTGCCTTCTTTTTTTCCTCCCAATATCTTCTACATTCAATAGTGTCTAAAACCAAAACGTTAACTCTATTTTTCTGGGTTTTCTCGTATATACAGCTGTATAGAGGTATGGATCTATGCTCTTAATACATTGCTCCTTATATGTCCTCCTATCAGATTGTCTTATGCATGTTCTTTTAACCAGTCTTAGGAGGAACAAGAGAGGTATAGAATGATTTCCTTTGTGTTAGGAAAAGGATCAAGTTATAAGTTCTATTTCATGTATTAAGTAGAATAGAAAATATTATCAATAGATAGATACTGACACATGTTGAGAGATGTATTCTTATAGTGATTTCTTAGAGTTCAAAGGGTAAAGTCTTAGTGGGGCTTTTCCACTAGTAGTCATATGACCTCAAGTAAGTTAATTCATTACACTGTGGTTCAGTTTTCTCATCTGCACAATAAAAAATGTTGTATAAAATAATTAACAAGGTAAATGTAAGAATAAGGTGAATTAATGTATGAAAAAATTTATGGGAGTAGCTGACATATGATAAAAGTCTGAATTATGATCATTATTACCATGTGTTCAAAATACCAATAGATTTTCTCTGATAAAACAAAGAAATGATGGATATATTTTTTTAAGCTGACCAAGCAGACTTATACCTAGAGCCATAAATAAATATAAGTTTAAGATTTATACTCTGTCTATGTAGTGTCCCTGGCCTTTGGACAAGCAAAGAAGTGACATCAAAGGGCTTTCTGCAAATACTTGCCAAGAATAGTAGGGGGAAAAGAAGCAGCTATCTTTTTAAAGCTCATTTTTTATTTTCTTTTATTAGTTTTTTTTTAGGGTCAGACCCGGCAGTGCTGAGGCTTTCTCCTGGCTCTGCATCAGGGACCAATCCTGGTGGACTTGGGAGAACATATAGGGGTCCTGGGATTGAGCCCAGGTGGACCACATGCAAGGCAAGTGCCCCACCACTGTACTCAGGTCCATTTAGTTTATTTTTGTCTTAGGAAGAACATGAGATTTGATGGCAGAAGCATCAGTGTACATCTACTTCAATATTTTCATGTGTGAGTTTCAAAAACTTTTCAGAGATTGTTTTTAATGGAGCAATAGTATATCGGGTAAGGCATTTGCCTTGCACCCGTCTACCCAGGTTTGATTCCTCCATCCCTCTAGGAGAGCCTGGCCGGTGTATTCAATATGCCAAAAACAGTAACAAGTCTCACAATGGAGACGCTACTGGTGCTCCAGTAATGTTACTGATTTGCTCCAGCAAATTGACAAACAATGGGACGACAGTGCTACAATACTACTGTTAATGAAAGTGACATCTCGACACTAAAGTTGTTCTAACAATAAAATGAAAACATGCTATAAGTTGCAGATCACTATAAATTTCTATTGATTACTATCCTCACAAGATTTGAGAGTCTTCAGAAAGGTTATGAAATATATAATTACATATCTGTTGTATGACATTAAAATTTTAATGGCATATTTTACTTTTCAAGTTCTAGAAAATTATTTCAATTATTCAAAAGCAGCCTCATTTTTGTACCTCTTTACCGGTAAATTGTATAGATTCAGTCATATGATATGGTTACATCCCTTAGAGAATATATAAACTCCTTGTGATAATAATTATATACTTTAATAATTATAAAAATATCACATAATCTTATGATTTTGTATTTATAATTGTATTATAAATACATAATCATTTGTATTTATTAATGAAAATAACTCAAGCTGCTGTTACAAACACTGAAAATTCAATCTTACAACACAAACACCTTTCTCACTCATACTATAATAAGGAGATTGAGCAATAAGCAGCTTCCCTTCTTAGACCCAGATTCTTTCTAACCTGTTTTGCTTCTCCATGGACCTTGGGCTTCTCTGCTTTCACAGCATAAGAGGAAGAGAAAGAAACCCACCTGGTTCTTAAATCTCAAACCAGATGTGAGATTTCTCAATTCTGCTCATAATGTCTTAGTAATAGCCAGTTCTTTGAGCACAACTGCTGCAAGAGGTCCTGGGAAATGTAATACCTGGAGGGGAAACATCTCACCAGTGCAAGGAGATCTGAGGTTATGATTCGTAGCCAGAACTACGGAGTAGGTGATATTTGCAGTGATGTAGCACTTAAGGACATGGTGCTCAGTGACAGGGCACTGTACCTTGCAGCCTAGGTTGTGAGAAGGTTAAATCATCTGCTTTGCGCAATTACATTCTGAGATGTTTGCACAACAATACACCTAATGGCGGTTCCCTCAGAACATATCTCCAATGGTAAGGGATACAGGATGATGTTACCTATGGGCTGAAAGAAGGAAGGGGCGGGGCCTCTGCTAATGTTCAATATCTTGTATGGGCTAAGTATCTTGAACAGAGAATCCAGGAAGACAAAGGAGTAGAGCAAGAGTTTATTTGAAAGTGAAAAATATACTCAGTAAAGCAGACAAACCAAGCAGAGAGTGGCGCCCCCCAGGACTGTTTTATTCCTCCTGAAGAGGGGTGTCCCGGGGTGCGGGTTGCCCATGTCTGTTGAGTGTTGGCTAGCCGGGAATTCTTGGTGGGTGAGATTGGGGTCATCCTGTGAACAGGGTTCTAGGGGTTATTGACAGACTGAGTTTCTCTCCCTCCTGTCTTTGATTGCTCGCCAAGTCTGGGAAGGGTATACCTACCCTCCTAGACATAACTAAAAAGTCCTCCACTGAGATTTGACATCTGCCCTTCTCTCCTTGCCTCATGCCTCCCCAGTCTTCCACTGGCATTGACAGAAGTGTCTTAAGGGAACCTGAAGGTCCACTTCCACCACAGCTCAGAGGCGACATGTGGCAAGCTGAGTAAAAGGCAACAGACAGGCCTATTGGAAGACGTCAAATGCATGCCATCAATGTTACCATCTTATCTGCTCAGCCCAAGAATCATTTTCTAGAGAGGAAAAAACCAAAAGGCTTTGTTGTCAACTACGGGGGGCCAGAAAAAATAGAAAGCTTCATCCGCTGGTCCCCTGAGGTACACTCTTAGCTGAACTGGGAACTTAAATGAAGAAAGCCTTAGGCTTTGGAGGGAAGGGTAAACTGAGGCCATATCTTTAGGCTTTAGGGGAAATAAGACAAATAAATTTTCTTTGGCCCAAAGAAAGTAAAATGTCAATAACCTAAAGGAAAACTTTGAGATGCATGTTTTCATTTTCATTCAGATATTTTCAGACTTGGGGAAGATAACCTAGTCTTTCTACTATAGTATACAGGATATCCACACTCTAAAATTGAGAGGAAATTTCTATTATCAAATACAGTGCTATTTCTGGGCTGGATTGATAGCACAGCTGGTAGGATGCTTGCCTTGCACGTGGCAGACCCAGGTTTGATTCCTCTGTCCCTCTCAGAGAGCCTGGCAAGCTACTGAGAGTATCTCACTCACTGGCAGAGCCTGGCAAACTACTCATGGTGTATTCGATATGCCAAAAACAGTAACAACAAGTCTCACAATGAAAGCATTACTGGTGCCTGCTCAAGCAAATCGATGAGCAATGGGATGACAGTGACAGTGACAGTAATATTTCCACAATAAAACAAATTCTTATTTCAGCACTATGTGACAAACAATGATATAAAAATTATCTTATATAAATTAAAGTCAAGATATGTTACAAAAAAGGAATGAACTTTACAATTTTTGAATATCTGATAGAAATTGTGATCTTGCATCAGGACTATGGTCATTTAAGCATGTATGCACATACACACACACACTCACACACACACTCATGCATGCGCATACAGAATTTTGGCATTGCCAGCTTCATGTGGAAGAGTGGTCACTGAACTGAAAGGTCAGATCTGACCAGTGAATTATCATGTGCTTGAACTCTTTCACAAGTTAAATGTTTTAATCTTTTTTGAGTTACAAAATGCAAAGAATTATTAGGCCAAGTGATACATATTTAGCCATTGTTATGCACACAGAACATCTGTTGTATGACATTTTCTCTCCATTTACAATGCCAAGTAGACGAAGTGACACTTTTAAACTGATTATCAAACTGTCTTTCCCACTATAAACTCTCTTCATCACCAAGAGCACTTTTAAAGGAGTTATAATCTTTCAATTCTTAAATAGAGTGCTTAATTTTATGATAGCTTGCCTTTCCCTTATTTACTCATTTTTATGTTAAAAACAAGATATAATTTAAGGTTTTCATTTGTGATCTTTTAAAAGCCTCCTTTACTCCCAGGTAACCCTAACACTAGCTTTGCCCCAACGTATTTCTCAGACCAAATATTTTGAGCCAAATGCAAATGCTCACATAGATGCATTATATTGCTATGAATTAATAATTATGAGCTTTAATCTTCAGTAATTTCAGACAGATAATAGCTAACTCTAGTGATGTGACCTTGATGTTACTTTCTTTATTATTTAATTTTTTCAAATACAGGTCAGTTAACTTTTTCATGACTTTATTTTTCAGTCTTCTGGGTTCTAACAAAGGCATGAACCTCAGGCAGTTTGAAAACTCTTTGTTGCATGATAATGAGAAGTACAGCACATGGAAAAACCTGATATTTATTTAAATAGCATCATGAATAAAAAAAACCTGATAGATTACAATATTCATCTCATGACAACTAGTGGAAAGTGCTGTAAAACCTAAAAATAATGCATTTTAATTTTCTTAACAGCTTGATGCAAAATTGGATGTTTTAAAATTAAAACATATAGGGCATTGACTGTAGGTCTTAATTCAAATAATGAAACTATAAGTGATATATTATTTCATATTAAATTTGAGACATTAGTTCAAATTTTGGGGACAAAGCAAACATTGTGACGGATTACAGAGCTCTCTCTTTGTTAGCAGACTGTCAGAGCAGTGATCATGTAAGGGAGTGTGTGTTTGCTCCTCAAGAGTCTTTGGCAAAGGGGAGATGTTACCTAAAGGACTTTGAGGAGCCTTAATGGAGGTTAACTTTGAAAAGACCCTCATGTGGACAGAGAAACAGCTCCCTGTCAGCCTGCCTCTTACCGGTCCCTCATCATGTATGGCATCATGGGAGGTAGCCAATTTTAAATCTGCATACCCCTGTTTTGTTTGGTTAATTGCTCCATTTGCTCTTTTATTCTCTCCCCCAGAAACTGCCTTAGCTAGGAGTTTATAAACTTTATTTGAGCATGGGGATGGTTTACTTAGGTTTCTTAAATCTCTTCCTTGTGAAGAAAAGTTATATATTTTATAAACACATCTCTTCTTACTTTTTCCTCCATTAATTTTATGTGATGCTTGTTGTTTACTTGTCCAGATTCTGAAGAATGCACAGACATTCAGGATGATGTCTGTTACAACTTGACAATGATACCTTATATAAGGTAAATGTGCTTTTTACCATCAGAAACCTGAAGATTCTCCAATTCCAACAATCATGAAACACAGGTCTGGTTCAAGTGGACTGAATTGGGTATTAGAAGACTAGTTGTACAATACTATCTCTGACTATGTGACCAAGGATAGACAAAGAATGCTTCCTCACACTTGCAGATGCCCATGCAGGAATGGTTGTGCTGGGTCTCTGTGTTGTTCTTGAATTCTTCAATATTTTCACAAATGAAAGTGTCGAGTAATAAAACTCTGAGCTGGAAGTATAAAAAGTTATTGAAAAGTAGTAGAGAAAGAAAATCACCAGCCAGGGAGGAACTAATTATAGGACTAAGTATTAGTTAAATATGTTTGGTGTGGGGTTGGAGTGATAGCACAGCCTGTAGGGCATTTGCTTTGCACGAGGCCAACCCAGTTTCAATTCCTGCGCCCCTCTCGGAGAGCCTGGCAAGCTACCGAAAGTATCTCACCTGCATGCCAGAGCCTAGCAAGCTCCCTGTGGAGTATTCAATATGCCAAAAACGTAACAACAAGTCTCACAATGGAGATGTTACTGGTGCCCGCTCCAGCAAATCAATGAGCAATGGGATGACAGTGACACAGTGATACAGTGATGGTTTGGTGTGCGTGTAGCAGGGGAGGCTGGGGCATGCCCGGCTCCACGTGGAGCTTACACTTGCACTAAGGGTTCACTCCTGGCAGGCCGCAGGGAGGATAAGGATGGTGTGGTGCGTGGAGGGTGGGGGACTTTAAGGAGTGCCAGGGAACAAACAGAGTCAGCTCTGCAAGCAAGGAAAGCATCTTACCACGGTACTCTCTCTTTAGCCCCTGTTTTGTTTAACAGGAAATGGGGGTCTCTTTGTTTCCTATCAAAGGATCAGCGATTTTGCATTTATTTACAAATGATACCTTGCAGGTTTAGGGCCCCTTTGTATTGCTAAAATGAGATTAACACCTTGAATCTCCACTTAGGCTAGTACAGACTATTTAAGACCCTTTACTGCCCAAGACTGGGGCATAATTTATGACCTTGAGAAACTGTGGGCTCTATAGTCCTAAAGAGAGCCCCTGGAAATGGCAGGCATGACATTTTTAGAATGCAGAATGGTAGCACTGTAGCACTCTTGTCTCATTGTTCATCGGTTTGCTCAAGCGGGCACCAGTAACGTCTTCATTGTGAGACTTGTTACTGTTTTTGGCATATGGAACATATCACGGGTAGCTTGCCAGGCTCTGTCATGCGGGTGGGATACTCTCGGTAGTTTGTCAGACTCTATGAGAGGGAAGGAGGAAAGGCTGCAGGATGGGAATTGCTAAAATGCAA
This sequence comes from Sorex araneus, assembly GCF_027595985.1. Taxonomy (NCBI): domain Eukaryota; kingdom Metazoa; phylum Chordata; class Mammalia; order Eulipotyphla; family Soricidae; genus Sorex; species Sorex araneus. The sequence goes on along the minus strand of NC_073309.1, from coordinate 59,163,271 downwards.
CTACTAAACTCAGCTTGCTAGGGGAAATTGAGTCCTTTTCTGATATCAAAAATCCATTTCATGAAATTTTAGTACAGGGGGTAGGGTAGGTAGACTACAGGGGGAAGGGTATCTACCTTGCATGCAGCTGACCCCGGGCTCAATTCTCAGCACCAGGTGTGCCCCGGACCCACAACCCCCAGCCCACCTTGCCAGGGGTCTATTTCAACTCTAGTATTTTCTAGGGTTTTGTTGTTGCTGCTGTTGTTTTAAGGAACAGATATATATTTAACTGAGGTTCTGCCAGAAGGAGAGAGAGAGAGAGAGAGAGAGAGAGAGAGAGAGAGAGAGAGAGAGAGAGAGATAGTACAGCAGGTAAGGCACTGACTTTGCATGCAACTGACCCGAGTTCGATCTCCAACACCAGTTCCATCCCTGGCACCAAGTATGATCCCCAGAGCATTACCAGTACTTAGCTAAGTAATTTGCAAAAGTATTGAATAATTACGGGCATGTAAAATTATTTTTTCTCATGGCTTGCAATTTGAGGGAGTGAATTTAAAAACAAAAATATGCCAGATTGGTGATATTTTAATTTTATTATTTTTCTTATCCTGGATTGTTGAACTTTAGAGAAATATTTTTCCCCCTCTCTTTGTTCTTGCTTTTGGTTTTGGAAGCACACTTAAAAGTGCTTAGGGCTAATTCCTGCTTCTATGTTCAGGGATCACACCTGGTAGCTAGGGGAAACATATGTGTTGCCAGGTATCAAACTCATTTAAATGGCATGCAAGGCAAGCCCCTTATCTGCTGTACTATTTCCAGTCTGAAAGGTAGAAATATCTTGCCTTCATTATATAATGAAGGTATCAAAAAAATTTCATAGTTACTGTAATTAACTAAACAGAAAGTGCTAATTTTCAACAGGGAAATAACACAATAGTTTTATATTTTTATGTATCCTTACAGTGAAATTAGTAAATGAATATGATGTAATGTTTTCTAATAAAAAATTTCCCACTTTTGAGCACTTCTTAACTTATGTTAGGTATATCCTTACTAAAAATCAAATTATTTTCTTTTCTCAGTTTTCTTAGTAAAGTGTACTAATATCCTTAACTGAGAAGCATTTTATTAGCAATAAGAAGTTTTATTCAGAAAAAATATGGGGGAAAAAAAACTTGACCTTTCAAAAGACATAGTAGCAAAGCATTTCCATCCTTCTGTATACGTCTTTGGGGATAGCTCCAAAACATAAAGTCTCTGGGAAACTCAGAATCTATTCAGAATTATGGTAATTCATGGTGATTGCATAAAATAGTGCTCTGCTTAAAATGAAAATCGGAATCAAAAGATAAAAGGCGTTTCTACTGGATAGAACATTCTACAGCAACTTTTCAGATAGACCTAAATAGAAGTGTATGAATGAATCGAGTAAGAAAAAGTATTGTAACTTGGTTGAGAGAATATGTCAACAAAAGGTCTGTCTGTATTTTATTTAGGGAAACCAAATGTCTCACAACTTATGTTCAAATTTTTCTTAACTATGATGTATTGCTTCTCTGGAAGTTATGAAGCATTTTCCAAAATAAGTTTCTAAAATACACATCCTGGCTGAAATTTCAAATGTCTAAAATGATATCATGGTTTAGAAAATCAATCCAGTAAGAAGATCAACCTAGGAGTAGTGAGCACAGCCAGTGTTGGTTCTATTATTGGAATTACTTGCATTTGCATTCCTCACACTCTTAAAAATGGTTACCCTCTCTCAGGACAACACCACCAACAAATTTAGTTTACTCTAAATGGAGCAAGGGCTATTTCTCTATGAGAAACCATTTTTCAACTCAGACTTTATACTTTTATTATGGGAATGCTTACAGTAATTATTGCTTAAAGATAACTAAAAGGACAGAAAACTGGTGTCTGTTTTTGAAATACTTGTTCCTCTACTTTTCTTTAGAGTGAATTTTTTTTTTTTTAAATTTTATTGAATCACCATGTGGAGGGTTACATAGTTCTCAGGATTATGTCGGTTATACAGTTCTCAAACACCCTTCACTTCACCAGTGCCCATCTTCCATCACCAACCCCCCCAGTATACCTGCCGCCCCCTCCCACCTCCCCAGTCCCAACCCTTGCACATGATATGTTTCACTTCGTTTACGCCTTATTTCGATTACATTCCATGTTTCAACACACAACTCACTACCATTGTTGGGGTTTCCCCCAAAAAAGAAAAGCAGTCCTATTGCCCAGGAGGCATTTGATAGTTCTCCATTGCTAAGAATATAGAGATATTAAGTCCCGCTGTTTGTTACATAGTTTTTCTTTTTCCCCCTTGCCCCGCGCCACCGAGTTCACGCCTGTTTTAGTAATCGCCACGCTGCCTGACAAGGGAAAAAAAAACCGAAAAGGATGGTTATTTCCCGTCATCAGCAGGCGTGGGGCTCTGGCTTAGTTGATAGACTTGTAGAGTATCTGCAAGCAGTCTCTGGAACCGACGGTCTTGCGCTGGTATCGGCTCCGGCTCGAGATTCCACCAGCGTCCCGCTGTTCCTTGTACATAATTTTTCCCCTTATATCCCATTCCCACGCCACCAGGTCTGTTTGCTTAATGGACATCACACTGTAGTTGATGACACACCGCGTTTCTTCCCGAGAAAGAAGAAAATTTCTTCTCAGCTGGCGTGGGGATATAGCTTAGTTCAGTCTAGTGAGATGGCTACCACTTTGATTGCCTTCAATATTTCAGCAACAGACTTACTATTAGGATCTCCCACAAAAGTCCGCCCCATTAGAAAGGAACCATTACATATTGCTCATACTAAGATGACATTAAGTCGCGCGGCCGCGGCAGCGGCCGCGCGGTTTTGGGTTTCTGTATAAAGTCCAGGGAAAGTACAACCAGAAATAACATCACTACAAACTTTTACCCTTTTATGGTGCTCATAAGATGGAGAAACCTAGAGAGAGGCTCGGCGTCTCCGTTTTGCGCTCAGGAAAACCGCGGCCCCTGCGCTGTGCTCAGGAGGGAGGAGTTGAGAGAGAGAGAGGTTAAAAGAATTGGGGGATGCCCGGGTCCCACAGCTTCAGCACGCCGTGGGGTCTCTGGTCCCATGCCGGAATTAGTTCAGTGGGCTGCTTGGGGTCCGAGGGCGCTCCCTCGGGCCCCTCCATCATGCTCCTTCCACAGCCGGGTCCAAAAGGAAGCACACGTGGGGGAGGTGGGTTTAAGTATCTAACTGCGGTGGGCGGGGGTCGCCGCCCCCGCCCCCTGGGGACTCCCGCAAGCGCGCTCACGTCCTGTTTTGGCTGGATCGGCGTCTCTGTTTTGCGCTCAGGAAAACCGAGGCCCCTGCGCTGTGCTCAGGAGGGAGGAGTTGAGAGAGACACAGGTTAAAAGAATTGGGGGATGCCCGGGTCCCACAGCTTCAGCACGCCGTGGGGTCTCTGGTCCCATGCCGGGATTAGTTCAGTGGGCTGCTTGGGGTCCGAGGGCGCTCCCTCGGGCCCCTCCATCATGCTCCTTCCACAGCCGGGTCCAAAAGTAGAGTGAATTTTTTTAAAGGGTAGTATAAACAATTGTCTCCGATAAAGTTTTTTTTCTTTCAATTCCTTCTTGAGTTCAACAATCCAATCAGACTTTCACCACATCTATATAAAATATGCTCTTATCAAGGTCCCTAAAGACTGCCATATTTTAAGTCAGATGGTAAGTTCTCAGATAATTTGACTTATAAGATTTGTTTCTCTATTTTATATCATTCCACTCAATTGGCTTCCAGGACACCAAATTTCTCTGTTTATCTTCAATTCTCTGAACATTCCACTATATTTTTCAGTCTTCTTATCTGATTCTTCTAAATTCCTCAATTTCTCAATGTTACATAACTAGAGACTTAACTTTTTCATCCTTGTTTTCTGAGGAACATATTCTTTCAGAGATCTTAATTTTTAAATATGCAAATGTCACTAATTTATCATATAAAGTTATAGTTCTACTCCAGATTATTCCCCTAAACTCTAGACTCTGATATCAATAAATTCACATCAGTCCAATATGTGACAAAAACAAATGTATTCAGGGCTGGAGAGGCAGAGCAATTTCAATAACCTCAAAAAAAAAAAAGAAGACTTAAATATGTCTTTGTGTGTGGGGGGGGCAGTGCAAGGGAATGGCACCCAGAATACTCAGGATTTCTTCTCATTCTGCACTCAGGATTTACTCCTGGTAGGCTTGGGGAGCCATAGGGGATGCCAGAGATTGAACCCAGGTTGGCTGCATGCAAGACAAACACCCTACCCACTGTACTATCACACCACCTCTAGGAAAACATTGGTTTGCCCTTTCTCCCTTGCCACAGAGAGCTTAGGTTACACCCATCACAGTGCTAGGGAATCACTCTCATTTCTTTGCTTATCTGTAACCTCTGTGTTTTCTGTTTCCCCAACCGTCTATCACTTTTTCCCCCCAGTCAGACTTTGTTAACTTGTAAGATCAGATCCTTCTAAGGACACTAGACTCGTATTCATAAGTGAAATATTGCTTATCTCCTTCTCTGATGTCCTTTTGCATAGTTTACTCTAAAGCAATGTCCTTTTTGTATAGACACAGGAAGACATTTAACATTATGCTTTGTAACTATAAGTAAAGAGCATGGTCACGGACAAATTCTTTAATGATCCAAAAAGTAACGACTAGACCAGGACCCTGCTAGTGTTAGGAAAGACTAACCTGGCTTGAGCACTGTAGTCTGAGATCGAGATGTCCCCAGGAGAGCAATCCTATAAGCTTAATGTATCTCTTACTGTGTCCATACAAAATTACTAATATTATGAATGTTTATATGTTCGTTGGACTAAGGAGATAAGAAACACACCCATAGGTGGAATTTCACTCTTGGGTGGGCCGTCTTACTAAATGAGAATCTGTTCTAATAGGAGCTTCCCCTGAGGAAAGGACTTTACCTCTGTTAATTCTATGACCACACCTATGTGTAATTATTGCTTCAACCCCTGATGCTTTGGGATATACTAAGGCTGTAAGAGTCGGCTCGAGGAGGCAGAAGCTGGAAGGAGAAGCATGAAGGAGCAGGATCCAGAGGAGGATGATGGGGATCAGGAAGGCAAAGATCATGTGAAGATCAGGAAAACCCAGAAGGAGACTCAAAGAATGGAGATGAGATTGAGTAAACTGCAATTGAGACCAACCAGCCTGGCCCTCGTTCCCTCCTTTATCGCCCATAACCTTCACCTCACCCCATCCCTGGGGTGGAGAAAGTGGCATGAGACCAACAAGTGCAGGTGGTGAGAGAAGAGATCTGCCTCGGCCTTCCATAATTTATTTTTTGAATACACTCCATCCTCCCCCCAAAAAAGACAAAGATATTTTTAACTTAATTGCTAAAATTTCTGTCTGTAGTATTATAGGTATAACACTTATTTTTCTTTATATTGTGATGGACTGAAGCAATAGCACAGTGGGTAGGGCGTTTGCCTTGCACGTGGCCGACCTGGTTTTAATTCTTCCATCCCTCTCGGAGAGCCTGACAAGCTGCCAAAAGTATCCTGCCCACACGGCAGAGCCTGGCAAGCTCCCCGTGGCGTATTCGATATGCCAAAAACAGTAACAACAAGTCTCACAATGGAGACGTTGCTGGTGCAATGTCATCAAGCAAATCGATGAACAATGGATGACAGTGCTACGGTGCTATATTGTGATATTGAGCCAATTAGTATATATATGTATGTTTTTCCAATCAAAACTCTCAACTGTTGAAGAAGAAAAATACTATTTAGAAATCTGGGAAGGCAATAAAGAGACTTGTGGCTGAAATTAATAAGATTCTTATCAGAATTTTAAACAATAAAAATAAATATATTTTTCTTTCCATCAAGGTGTCCCCAAATCAATGAATATAGTATGCAAATCTTGGTTTTGGAATGTTTTTCTTTATTAAAGGAATTGTAGCTCTATTCTATAGTTTCTGAATGGAGATCCAGTTCTATTGTAGAGAAAGCACTAGTGAGTTATATAGAGCTGAACCTTTCAGAATCAGACCACTTTTCCACTTTTATTTAGATATTCTTAATAGCTGTCTCACTTGTTTCCCTACTTTTGTCCTGTACCACGCATTATATTCTCAATCAGGTGAAATCAAGGTAAGCACTTTCACATCAAGATGAAAGTCAGTCATATCAATCTTAAAATCACCAGTAATTTTCCTTTTCTATTTTTGTTAAAGTCCTTTGAGAACATCTGACACCCCACAGAACAGGTTCTTTTTCTCTATTCCTTTTACTTGTAGTCACATTGACTGTCCTATCGATTCTCAAATAGTCCATGAATTCTCTTCATTGAAGGGTTTTGCACACATTTATTCATTTTACTTATAGTTCTCTTCTTATCTTATGAGATGGCTCTCTTTCCTCCCTACATAATTTTTTTCTCAAATGTCAATTTCTGGATAAGATCCATTTTGGTAACTAGAAAATCATGACCACCTAATTCATTCTTTCCTAGTTCCTTTCTTCATGTTTTATTTATCAATTACTACTTTCTGTTTTACTTATCTTTATTTTCTATTTCAATAGAATATACACTACCTTATTTTTATTTATGTATTTATTATTTATTTATTGCTTTTTGGGTCACACACAGCAACACTCAGGGGTTCCTCCTGGCTCTGCACTCAGGAACTACTCTTGGCAGTGCTCAGGGGACCATATGGAATGCCAGGGATCGAACCCAGGTTGGCTGCATGCAAGGCAAAAATCCTACCTGCTGCACTATCTCCCTGGCCCCCTCACACAACCTTATTTTTGTTCTTGAGGAGTCCATAGATTTTAGAGTGAAGTTTATCACATTAGGAAACACTTATTTCATTTTTATTTGATTTTTCTATTTTTAGCAATGATGCTTGCCAGTGGTTGCACAATTTAGCTTTGGTGCTCACACAATCTTTGGTTGCAGTGCTCACCTGGTATCTTACACTTTGTTGTGATATCAAATAGCTTTGATCACCGAGATCATGCTCAGCCTATGAGCCAACAGGAAATCTGGAAAGGCAATAAAGATCTTTGTTTTAAGTGCCATCCTTCATACAGGTCAGGGTGTCTATTTCTGAGTTACCTTGCACTTCCTAAATGTCTTTACTTAAATAAATAGGAATAACAAAAAAATGTAGAAAGTAGTCGTGTGTTTGCATAAGTTTGTACAGTGTAACATAAATGCTGTATGTTGTATGATATGCACTATATAATTTGAAAGGAATACATGACATTAAAATAATATTTGGTTATGGAGTAGATAAAAGAGATAATGAGTGGGATGAAATTACTGAGGTAAAAACTGAAATGGACTCTGAGTATCAAGCACTAAAAATAAACAGTACTGATGGAGAGGAAGCATTTAATTGAGGAGTCAGTGCAGCTTGAAAAAATATTAAATTATTTTGAAAATGTGGTTTTTCAAAACATGGATTTTAAAATAGATTAAAAATTATCCCATCGATATCACTCTCACACTTGAGTCATCAAAGCTATTATTGCTACAATTTATGGGGTAAAAAAATGAAGACAAGTAAAACCAAAATATAATCAGGTTAGAGACATTAATAAGTTACAATTCTATTATGAGTGTCTAACTAGAAAATTAATTTAAATCAAATATCTATAATCCCCTAAGTTTTATCTACTAGTCTATGAATAATATCAAATAGACTTTTTAATGTATACTATGTCACATTTTTCTCCTCTTTGCTCTAATTAATTCATTAGGGATTGGAGAGATAGTACAACAGGTAGGGCACTTGCCTTGCTGTCAAATCCAATATGGTCCCCCAAGCCCCACTAGATGAGATCCCTGAGCAAAGAATCAGGATCGATCCCTGAGCACTTCCAGGTATAACCTGACAACAAAACAAAGATGAAAATATTTTTAGAATTCAGAACTTGTGGGGCTGGAGAGATAGCTCAGCAGGCTGAACTCAAGCTTAGTATGAAAGACACCAACAATGAATAATCCTATAGCAAATGTTGTGTTCTGTATCCTGAGAATAACAGTAAGTGTAGCTCCTGAGAATTGCTGGGTGTAGCTTAAAAAAAAAAGAAATAGATTTAAGAACTTGCAAAATTTGAAATAACTAATCTGTGAGACCCTTTGTAGAATAGCTTTCAAATGATCTAAGGATACTTTGTCATTCACTATGCAACTAATAACTTTTCCATTTTCAAGAAAAAATGAATTTAATAAAGCTTATATACTAATAAACTACATAACACTATTAGTCATAGGAAAGTTACATAAGTTTGTGTATGTCTGCAAAATAAATCATCCATATTGCAGATGACACTAGCAAAATTCTGTGGAAAAGCTGTTGAGAAAGTGTCTCTGATTGCTTTTTAATAAACAGAGAAGGAACTCCTGGCTAAATCTCTCTCAAATGTTGTTGCAAAGACATGATGAGTTATTATTATTCAAGTTCCAGGAATGACTATTACTCAAGTCCCAGGAAAGATATAATCAAAACAGTTTTTGTACTAATTCAGAGTCATCCACATTGCGCAGAGAGATCTTGGTTGAGGTTGTTATCAGACACATCTGCAACTCCTCTCTACCTCCTAATTATCTTAAATAGTAAGGATCGGAAAGATCAATGGTCAGTATCGGAAATCGTTTAACACCTGCCTCAGATAGAGAAGGTGTAAACAACTGGTTTCTTTCAGTGTTGTAAAATATCCAAATTTGTTTTCCCTTTTACATAAAAATGGCCTTTTTCAGAAAAGAGAATTATCCCTAATTTAGACAGCTCTAACTCAAAGCAAAATTACATCATCCTTGTCAGTCATATGAAAGTGCACTCACTTGATCACTTCTCTTTTTTTTCAACTAGCCTGTGACCAACTCAAGAAGGAAGAGATTTATTTTAATGGATGTCCCTGCTGTGTCTGACTTAATATTCAGTACATATTACACAATAAATATCTCTTAAAAGTATATACAGTGTAGGGGGCTGGAATGGTAGCAGAGCGGGTAGGGCGTTTGCCTTGCACGCGACCGACCTGGGTTCAATTCCCAGCCAGCATCCCATATGGTCCCCCCAAGTACCGCCAGGAGTAATTCCTGAGTGCATGAGCCAGGAGTAACCCCTGTGCATCTGTGCATCGCTGGGAGTGACCCAAAAGAAAAAAAAAAGAAAGAATAGAAAAATATATACAGTATCAAGTTAGGGAATGGAGAACTTTTGCATAAACTTAAAAATAATATCAATAATGCAAATTATCTCTAAAATCAAGCTAAAATCTAAGACATGACATTTTCAAATCTGCTATTCAGACTTTTAAGTACCCAAATACAGGTCAAGGCAAAATTGATTAAACTTTAATTCACAAAGAAAACTCTCATGAATTTTGTTTCAACTAAAGCTCAAAATGGGCCATGTAAAATGTCTCCTGGGGATCCAAGGCAGGCATGTGTTCTTCCGACTCCCACTACAACCCCACGCCCAGGACCTTCACCTCACATCAGGCCACATGAAGCATGTTAGATCTTCCCTATTCTAACAGGGAGAGAATAGGTTTGGTTCTATGGAGAAAAAGGCATGCGATTTGAAAGATCTCTCTGTGACACAGAAACCAAAAGCAAAAACTATACAGAGGAAGTGCAGAAAGTCCCAGAGGAGAGCAAGAAAAGCAAAGGTGACACAGTTGCAATAAACTCAACATGAAAACAAGAGTCCTCTTGTCAGAAAATCACTTCCTCCAGAGCTGGGCTCTGAAAAGTAACACCCTGAAATCCTCCTGGATGGTTCCCTAAAGACCGAGAGAATTACTGATAAGGAATTAGGAGGGATGGCTCAGCAGTCACGGACACATTCAAAGCAGAGAACTTCGATACTATACTTTCCCCTGAGCATTGCAGGCCATAACACCAAAGACAGTGGCCCTTTGCCCCATCAACACTGCTTAGAAGACTCTTAACACTCCAAAAGAGAGCTACACTTGGCAAAAGTACATTATAAAGTGAAACAAGTAAATAATGACATGGAACAAGCACAATGAACTTGTCAAATCTCTGGAAAATATTGGGCTCTATTTGAATTAAACCACTTAAAGAAAATTTTCTGGAAAGAAAATGCTGGGAAAGAACTGCCTACAAACTGTTAAGCAGACAAAAGGTGAAGCAAAGGATTGGCAGTGGAAAGGTGGAATTACGAAAAATCTAGAACTCCCATGCCTACTTCAGTGATGGCACTCAGCAAGGGCCACTGCCTCTGCCCGCTCTAAACATACCAAGGACATCAAGTGTGATCTATGCATCACCCAGTTCCCCTACCCACAGATGCCAGCAGTCTCACTGTCCTCACTCTGTCTCCAAGTGAACATATTTAAGCAAGCAGGGCATTCATACCTGTCAAACCTCTCACATCTCATTACTCTCTAGACTGGACAAGTACTTAGGATAGAATGGTAATGACCACCCAGGCAGCATATTCTTATGTTTATGAGCTAGTAAAATTGGGGCATTTGGAATGTTATATTCATGATTACCCTCACCTCACTACCTTAACCACAGCGTCTATTGATTGTTGTTTTAATAAAACCAGAGAGCACTAGAAGGTACTACACATTAAAGGGCTTGATGCAATTCCTTGGTATAACTTAAACCTCAATCAGTTAGAGTTGCAACTTTCATCCAAATAAAACCTTCAATAATTTATGACACATTTTGGATTTTCACATTTTAAACTATTTATAGAATTTGCTTTGCAATAAAACAGGTTATTTTCATCTAAAAGACAATCAAGCTTCCGTAAGTCTGTCTAGAGACTGATTCATCTGATTCTTATTGGACGTTTGGAGCTGTGCTCAGCTCCAACTTCTGATTGAAATTGAAGGTAAATTTCATCTTGACCAAATCCAGTGAAAGATCTTTTATTATTTAGGTGGTTCCTGACCGCTACACTGTCTGACTCACCAGTGTAGTTGACCTCATTTTCTTCCTTTCTGAGAATCCACTGTTGGGAAAAACTTACTTCAGAGACATGACCCTGGCTATTTAGGGCTTTATTAAAAACCTGGTTGAACTGATAGTGACACCCTTCAAAAGAGTATTGCACATAGAACTTTTTGCTGAAAGTCTTTTTCTTTTTAAAGAAGTGAAAATGATCTACCATGCATAGAATGATCTCTAATATGTGAGATAAAAAAAAAGAAAACAGTAATAGTTAAAAGCAACAACCTGAGAATTTATCTACAGAAATGAGCTTATCTCAGGGGGGCTGGATGGTGAGGAAGCCCAGGAGGGCAGACATTCTGATCCCAAGTGGGTTTTAGAGCATTGATGCATGAAACCTTATCATTGACAGGATTGTAAAATGTTTCTAGGGGCCAGAGCGATAGCACAGCGGGTAGGGCATTTGCCTTGCATGCGGCCGACCTGGGTTCGATCCCCGCCATCTCATATCCCCAAGCACCGCCAGAAGTAATTCCTGAGTGCAAAGCCAGGAGTAACCCCTGAGCATCGCTGGGTGTGACCCAAAAAGCAAACATAAAATAAAATAAAACAAAATGTTTCTAAATATATGTTTAATTTAAATTTAAGAGGAAAAAGACAACTTTAAAATAGCCATAAAATAGCATGATCAGCTATTCATGGGAAATTAATGACATACTATCTCCACTGTTAATGAACTTAGAAAAAGACGCCAAACGAATAAACCAAGTAGGAAAGGTGACATATATATGAGTCCATACATAATATCCAGAATAGACAAACCCATGCAGATGAACACAGAGTTATGGTCTCCATCGAGTAAGGAAATGGGGAGAAATTACTCTGTGACTTTGCCATTTACCTTGGGAAGGAGGAAATCATTCTGGAAATAGAGGTCATGGCTGATTGACATAATGGCAATAATGCAATGACACTAACTAGATTACTTTGGATTGGTTTGTTATGTGTCCAACATCTAAATAAAATACATTGATGTTAAAAATGTATTGTGGTGTCTCTATGTTGAGGCATATACATTCAAAGCTCAAGAAAGATTTTATGAAAACCACAAAATCTTTAAAGCAATCCGTTGTTTAAGAAGGCTGGGGCAGGAGTGGTAGTACAGTGGGCAAAAGATGCTTGTCTTGTTCATGACTGAACCATGTTTGCACCCTGGCATCCCTTATCGTCACCTGAGCCTGCCAGGTGTTATCCCCAAGAGCAGAGTCAAGAGTTAGTCCTGACCATTGTTGGGTGTGATTTAAAAAAATCTGAAGTAAAAAAGAAAAAGAAGATGAAGATAATGGAAACAAAAGTCTTACTGGGGTTTGGGGTTTAAGTAAAGTATCTAAGCAAAAGAAAAAGCAGCAAAAACTCTCCTGTAAGCACAAGGATTATGAGCAAATTTTGTCCTCTCTTGTTTTGGCTCTTTTTTCTGGTTTCAGACTTCCTGCACTATCTTATCACCTACTTCTCTCCCCAAATTGGTTACGGATGGGGATAACGTGGGAATCGAAGGGCCTGGCAATATTTGGTATTTCTAAGGGTTGTTATGGCAATTCTAAGCTGTTGTGTTGCTAATGGGTCTGATTTTTCTAAATGTTAAGGTATTACAATGATGACGTAAAGCGCTGGGATTAACTCAGTCATCACCTAGGACTGACCTACACTTGATCCACCTGGTTATAACAAAGAGAGAGAAACTGTACGGTGTTAGAAAACTGTAGTGAAGATTTTTACTGCTACAAATTAGGATCAGTAGCTCACTTGGAGTTACACTGCCTATTTGTCTACCTAATATTGTTCATCCTATTCCATCTTAGCTCATGCTCTCATGAACTCACTATGTAATAACAAGGGCCATACTCAACATTGTCATGAATGTTTTGCAGTTTTTAGTCTTTAGCATGCATGGTGTTTGCCTTGCACTCAGCTGACCTGGGTTCGATTCCTCCATCCCTCTCAGAGAGCCCAGCAAGCTGCCGAGAGTATATCGCCTGCACGGCAGAGCCTGGCAAGCTACCTGTGGCATATTCAATATGCCAAAAACAGTGACAAAAAGTATCACAATGGAGATGTTACTGGTGTCCACTCGAAAAAATCGATGAACAACGGGATGACAGTGATACAGTAGTACAGTCTGTAGAAAAGGAACACACCAGTTTTAGGAACATAACTCTCATCTCAATCATTTCCTTTTGGTACCAGAACATTAAAAAGAAATCAGACCTATCTTTTGATTTGGAAAAACAACTTTTATGTACCTTCTGAAATTTAGTAGAGCAAATAAGTAAAATGTAAATTTCTTAAACTAATAAATATTCTTAATCTACAACAAGTCTCAAGATGGAGACATTACTGGTGCCCACTTGAGCAAATCGAAGAACAAAGAGATGACAGTAATATAGTAACATAAGAAGCCATGTTTTTATTATTTTTAACAAAAAAGAGAAAATAATGTCTAATTTATTTTCCATTAAGTGATAACTTTGATGTTGGTATCGAATGGTATGGTACACATATATTTCTGTTGTTTCACATGGTTGCAAAAAAGTTATCTTGGCTGTGCTCTTTATTTAACTAAATCATTAAGTATAAAATATAATTTAAAATATTTCCATTCAATTGTGGTTTTTAGTAACATAATTTTGAAAAGCACATAGCTTATGAAAAGTATTTTAACATTTGTTCATTTGAAATTTCTAAATTTACCGTATAGTTCACATTTCCCCTCTCTAAATATTTGTTATTCTAAAGAGTTGGTGTGTAGACTAAAGTTATTTTTTGAACAATAAGAAAAAATAATAAATTAGTGCAAGGTTAAGGACACAGCAAGTCCAGATCAAAAATGGAAGTTGTCCTACGCTGTTTCACACAGGACATTTCACATCAGTGATGTGGTATCCCCTGAGAGTTAGGCACAATTTAGTTAATTAGCAAAGGCACAGAAAATTTAAGAACATTGGCAAGGTAAGGTATCTGAACGATGATTCACATTATAAAAATGATTAAAATATGCTGGGAACATTATGTAGCAAAAGAAGCATGAAAAACTATATTTAATGAGATTATCTTCAAATTTCTTTTCTCTACAACTGTTGTACCTCATCGACTACAAACAAATTCTGGAATATATTCCCCAAAAAGGGTTTCTGTCATCCTCCCTATACTGGGATATATGTGAATTTTGCCAAAAACAGTAACACCAAGTCTCACAATGGAGGCATTACTGGTGCCCGCTCGAGCAAATCAATAAATAACGGGACGACAGTGCTACAGTGTTATATCTATATATATCTATATAGATATATCTATATTATCTATATATCTCTATATATGATCATATCTACAATCAGTAAAAGGCATCTCTTAGTTTTACTCTCCTCTTACTCAGCTTAATCTTTGTTAATCCTTCTAAGTACTTGTCAAAGGCAAACTCCAAAGGAAACTGATTCACAATATTAGCTTAATATCCTTCAACAACTTCAGAAAATGTTTAAATCTTTGCCTTCTGCCAGGAAAGACAGTTTCCTAAGCGACGGTCTCTCCATTTCTAATCAGCTGTTTAAGAGTGTGCCCGGAACGCCTCACCATCCCCAAATCAAGGAAGCAGCCTGGGGTCTGGTGAGACAGTTGAGAGGGCCCCTGGAAACCCAATAGCCTCTCAAGTATCTCTAAGTGCAGTTCTGAAAGTCCCCAGCACCAGGAGTTGACCCTGGTGGTCGGTAAAATGACAAAGTCTGAGCAGAACTCTATCAGGTGCTACTACAGAACCCTGGACCACTTGGCTGAGAGTCTCTCTGAGTCAACTCGAGACCCCTGAGGATGTGTGTCCGCTGGGGGAAGCACAGGATTCCCGGAACACGAGAGCCTACCCAGCAAATCGTCCAGGGAAAGATTCAGCTCGATTGGGGTAGATGCTCATTAGAAGAAACTGATCTCACACTGTCTTCTTCATGGTGGTGAAGCTTTCTACATTCAGTTCTTTACTCTATTGTCCTGGTGACCCTGGAACCAAGACCCAGGGGATTGAAGCGATTGCACTTTTCTGTTCCTGGTGCTTGGTTGAATGATAATCTTTGTTCTTTTCAGTCTTCTTAGAGTCCTTGAATCAGAAACACTGTGTAATACTTTGCTGAGAGCTAGCTAGTAGACTTTTTAATTTATCACTCTTCATTACATCCAGCAGAAGAGATAACCCAATCAAAGGATAACTTTTGGTGTTTTGTTTCTTAGTTTTGGAACCTCATATGTCTGTGCTCAGGACTTGCTCCTGTCTCTGTGCTCAGGGATTACTCCTGGAAGCCTCAGATGACCATATGTGGTCCCTGGGATTAACTTGGGTCCATAGTGTGCAAGATAATCAACCAACCCAATGTACTCGCTATCCAACCCCTCAAAGAATATTCTAAGAGTCAAAAAAGAAACCAACCAGATGTTTCTTTACAATCAGGGCAAAATGTATACTTTCTTAAAACTTGCCCACACATACTAAAAAAAAGAAGCAGGCTTAAGAAATCTCTTGAACATAATAATAGTTTAAAAGCTGAATCAAGGACAAAGCAGTTAGGTTATAGAACTTAAGATTTTCATTATCAAGTTTGTGCTATGACCTCTTATGAGCTGATCTTTGAGCGTTTCTTCTTTGGGAACTAGACCTCACAACAGTACCCTAAGTCTACTAACAGTACTTAATAATTCCTAAAGATGCCAGGCAAATAATAGTTCATCAAAAATGGCATAACCTCTTCATCTTTCTAAAATTTCTTCTACAGGTTTCAAATACGGGGAGAATTTGTAGAAAGCCCCAGTCTACTCAAAATTAGATTTAGTCATTCACTTGTATCACTTGCTATCCCATTGATCTTCGATTTGCTCGAGCAGGCACCAGTAATGCCTCCATTCGTCCCTGTTGCATGCTAGTGTATCCCAATGGTATCTGCTCACTCCAGGAACACGAAGAGCCTCAAACCATTCATTCAGGATTTTGACGAAGAAGCCTGACCATCTCATAGGTGGGCAGCCACGAGGTCTATTGATGTCCCATGGAATCCAGTCAATAACATCTCTAGTCCAGCGGTCATGTCTAAATCGCATTATGTGTCCAGCCTATCTTTGACGCCTTGATAAATGAGACAGCGTCCCTGATTCTTGATCGTCGACTAAATTGTATGCAAGATTTAGTCATTACCACTAATATATCATACTATGCATATTTTGTTAATGCTATTTTTGAAGTTTTATTATTACTAAATAATAACCAATTACACTATGTTGTGAAAAAAATATATTCACTCTAGTTTTTTTCTCTGTATTTTATGCTATTTTTAGTGTAAGTATTTAATTAAGCATATTTATTTAAATTCAGTCCCAGTTATTGCATGTTTTCACATAGTCTTTGCATTGACACATTTCAATAGAACTTTTTATTTTAAAATTATTTTCTGTTAGCTTAAAGAAATATATTTATTTTTTCTGTATTAATTTTTATCATGTGATTTTTCTATATTCAGGTATAGTAGATATAATGTAGCTTCTGTGTCCTGCATATACATGTCATCTACAAATAAGAAGATACTTCTTTCCAGTTGACGTACCATTTAACTTTTCTGCTTTTCTTGTTATCCCAAAGAGAACCTCCAACAAAATGCTGAAGAGAAATGTTGAGAAAAATGTTGGGAGATATCTATATTTCTCCCACCAAACAAAAAAAAACATTAAATATGATACTAAATAAAAAATTCTGCTGATGTACTTTTTCTATTTTAATGAATTTCATACAAATCTTACTATCTTTGCATATTTTTATGATGATTTGGCATTGTTTTATAAGCTCTCTATGTCTACTCAGAGCACCACATGGTATTTTTCTTGTTTATTTTTACTAATAGAGTAAAACAGTATTTTTAATTATAAAGCAAATTTGTCTTACACGTCTAAATTTCATTTGGATATTGCATCTTCTTGTTTTTATTTTCTTTTTGCTTGACTTTTTTTTCTCCCTACTGTTGACAAAGGATATTTTCATTTGTATTCACCATGAGTATTCATTTAGAATTTTCTATTCTGTAATGTATTTCGTGGTATTAGCACCATAAAATTAGTTTTGATGTGTTTTTCTTTTTGCATTTTTGGGAATTATGAATAATAGATATTTTTTATTATTTAAAGATGTGTCTAGAATTTACAACATAACTTGGACAGGAATTTTTTTCACTGAAAGATTGTTTTTGTTTTGTTTTGCTTTTTTATTGAATTGCCGTGGGATATTGTTACAAGGCTTTCATGATTGAGTTTCATTCATACAATGATTCCACTGGAAGTTTTTAATAAATTATTTTAAGAAATTTAATTCATTTCTTGGATACTTGGCTATTCCAATTGATTTTTTTATTTGTTCAACTTCTGTAAATTTTGCTTTTCAAAGAATTGACCTATGCTGTTCCAAATGCATTGTCATAAAGCTTATATTATAATATCTCTTCACTGCCTTCTCAATATATACAATTTGTAGAGATATTCAATTAAAATTTTTTACATTGATACCTGCACATTTTTTCCTTCTTTTGTTAAATCTACTTTGAGTATTTTGTCATAATTGTAAAAGAGCAGACTTTAGATTTAATTAATTTACTGCAATATTTTTTTCGCTTTTATTTTGTTGCTTTCTTTTATTGGACTGGATCAATAGCACAGTGGGTAGGGCATTTGCTTTGCACGAGGCCGACCAGGGTTTGATTCCTCCACCCCTCTCGAAGAGGCCGGCAAGCTACCCAGAGTATCTCGCCCACAGGGCAGCGCCTGGCAAGCTTCCTGTGGTGTATTTGATATGCCAAAAACAGTAACAAGTCTCACTTGGAGACGTTACTGGTGCCTGCTCGAGCAAATTGATGAGCAACGGGATGACAGTGATACAGTGATTTCTTTTGCTATTATGTCCTTCTTCTTTTTATATACTTTTAAAAATTTACTTTGTCACGTCTGTTTTATTTAATTTAGGTTTGATCTGCTCCAGTTTTGGTAGAATTTATAACAGAATATGTAATAGTTTATTCTTTATATATTCTGCATTTAGTTTGTAAACATTTTTCCTTTAAATATTTTGGATGTATTATTCAAAATTTGGTATGTTTTTAATTGTCACTTAGTTATAAAAAATTAATCTTTAAGTAATTTCTACCTCTTCTGTGGATGCTTGTATCTACTAGGTCAATGAATACATATATTTATTCTGTTGCTCAGAGTAGATTGTGCAATAGGTGGGAATAATACAACATACCTGAATTTGAGTGTATTTCCTTATATTTTGTTAGAATTTTTCCAATATATTAGAAAACTCGATATTATGTGCTTTGTTCTTGCCCTTTGCGTACTTCTTTGAACAATTATACTAATCTATATTTGAAATTATTATACTATTCTTTTTTTTAAATTTATTTATTAGTGATCACAATGAAGGTACAGTTACAGATTTATACATTGTCATGCTCATGTTTCCCTCATACAAAGTTCGAGGACCCATCCCTTCACTATTGCCCATTCTCCACCACCAATAAACCCAGCATCCCTCCCACCCCCCCAATCTAATCTCCCCCACACCTCCCCACCCCCCCACGCCCCGCCACTATGGCAGGGTCTTCCCTTTTGTTCTCTCTCTCTAATTAGGAGTTGTGATTTGCAATAAAGGTGTTGAGTGGCCATTGTATTCAGTCTATAGTCTACATTCAGCACGCTTCACCCTTCTCCCTTCTCCCACGTGGCCTTAGTGTTCCTTCTCTATTGGAGCTGCCTTTTACCCAGAATGTGAGGTCAGCTTCCAAGCCATGGAGTCAACCTCCTGGTACTTATTTCTACTATTCTTGGGTGTTAGTCTCCTATTCTGTTATTCTATATTCCGCAGATGAGTGCAATCTTTCTATGTCTGTCTCTCTCTTTCTGACTAATTTCACTTAGCATGATACTTTCCATGCTGATCCACTTATATGCAAACTTCATGACCTCATTTTTTCTAACAGCTGCATAGTATTCCATTGTATAGATGTACCAAAGTTTCTTCAACCAGTCATCTGTTCTAGGGCACTCGGGTTTTCTCCAGATTCTGGCTATTGTAAATAACGCTGCAATGAACATATGAGTGCAGATGTCACTTCGACTATACTTTTTTGCTTCTCTGGGATATATTCCCAGCAGTGGTATTGCTGGGTCAAATGGTAGCTCAATTTCTAATTTTTTGAGAATCATCCATATTGTTTTCCAAACGGGCTGAACCAGTCCGCATTCCCACCAGCAGTGTAGAAGGGCTCCTTTAACCCCACATCCTCTCCAACAGTGGTTGCTTTTGTTCTTTTGGATGTGTGCTAGTCTCTGTGGTGTGAGGTGGTATCTCATGGTTGTTTTGATCTGCATCTCCCTGATGATTAGTGATGTAGAGCACTTTTTCACATGCCTTTTGGCCATTCGTATCTCTTCCTTGGGAAAGTTTCTGTTCATTTCATTGCCCCATTTTCTGATGGGGTTGGATGTTTTCTTCTTGTAGAGTTCAACCAGTGCTTTATTATACCATTGATATCAACCCCTTATCTGATGGGTACTGTGTAAATATCCTTTCCCATTCTGTAGATAGTCTTTGTATTCTGGTCACTGTATCTTTTGCGGTGTAGAAGCTTTTTAGTTTAATGTAGTCCCATTTGTTGATCTCTGTTTCCACTTGGTTGGCCAGTTGCATGTCATCTTTGAAGATACCTTTATCCTCAATATCATGGAGGGTTTTTGCTGACCTTGTCTTCAATGTACCTTATGGTTTGTGGTCTAATGTTGAGGTCTTTAATCCATTTTGATCTGACTTTTGTGCATGGTGTCAGGTCCAGGTCTAAGCCCATTCTTTTGCATGTTGTTGTCCAATTGTGCCAGCACCATTTGTTAAAGAGGCTTTCCTTGCTCCACTTCACATCTCTTGCTCCCTTATCAAAGATTAGATGATCATACATTTGGGGTTGTGTGTAGGGATATTCCACCCTGTTCCATTGGTCTGCAGCTCTGCCTTTGTTCCAGTACCATGCTGTTTTAATTGTTACTGCTTTGTAGTAAAGCTTGAGGTTGGGGATGGTGATGCCTCCCATCATCTTTTTCCCAAGAATTGTTTTAACTATCTGTGGGCGTTTGTTGTTCCATATGAATTTTATGATTGCTTGATCCGTTTCTTTGAAGAATGTCATGGGTATCCTTATAGGGATCACGTTGAATCTGTATAATGCTTTGGGGAGTATTGCCATTTTTACAATATTGATTCTCCCTATCCATGAACAGGGCATATGTTTCCATTTCCTCATGTCCTCTTTTATTTCATGGAGTAGAGTTTTATAGTTTTCTTTGTAGAGGTCTTTTACTTCCTTGGTTAAGCTGATTCCGGGGTACTTGATTTTCTGGGGCACGATTGTGAATGAGATTGCTTTTGTCATGTCCCTTTCGCTGCCTCATTGTTTGTATATAGGAAGGCCATGGATTTTTGGGTATTGATTTTGTAGCCTGCAACTTTACTATATAAGTCTATTGTTTCTAAGAGTTTCTTAGTAGAGGCTTTAGGCTTCTCTAGATATAGTATCATATCGTCTGCAAATAGTGAGAGTTTGATTTCTTCCTTTCCTATCTGGATGCCCTTAATATCTTTTTCTTGTCTAATGGCTATCGCAAGTACTTCCAGTACTATATTAAAGAGAAGTGGTGAGAGTGGGCATCCTTGTCTTGTGCCTGATCTTAGAGGAAAGGCACTTAATTTTTCCCCATTGAGGATAATGCTTGCCGTAGGCTTGTGGTAGATGACTTCGACTATCTTGAGGAAAGTTCCTCCAAAACCCATTTTGGTGAGGGTTTTCATCATGAACAGATGCTGGATCTTGTCAAATGCTTTCTCTGCATCTATTGATATGATCATATGTTTTTTATCTTTACTTTTGTTGATATGATGGATTATATTGATTGATTTCCGAATGTTAAACCATCCTTGCATCCCTGGGATGAATCCCACTTGGTCGTGATGTATGATCTTTTTGATGAGTTGTTGGATCCTATTTGCCAGTATTTTGTTGAGGATCTTCGCATCGGTGTTCATCAGGGATGTTGTCAAAATGGCAATGTATCTCTTGCGGTGCAGAAGCTTTTTAGTTTAATGTAGTCCCATTTGTTGATCTCTGTTTTTACTAGATTGCTTAGTTCCGTGCCACCTTTGAAGATATCTTTATCTTCAATATTGTGGAGGGTTTCGCCGACATTGTCTTCAATGTACCTTATGGTTTGTGGTCTAATGTTGAGGTCTTTAATCCATTTTGATCTGACTTTTGTGCATGGTGTCAGGTCAAGGTCTAAACCCATTTTTTTGCATGTGGTTGTCCAGTTGTGCCAGCACCATTTGTTAAAGAGGCTTTCCTTGCTCCACTTCACATCTCTTGCCCCCTTATCAAAGATTAGATGATCATACATTTGGGGTTGTGTGTAGGGATATTCCACCCTGTTCCATTGGTCTACGGCTCTGCCTTTGTTCCAGTACCATGCTGTTTTAATTGTTACTGCTTCGTAGTAAAGATTGAGGTTGGGGAGGGTGATGCCTCCCATCATCTTTTTCCCAAGAATTGTTTTAGCTATCCTTGGACGTTTGTTATTCCATATGAATTTTAGGATTGCTTGATCCATTTCTTTGAAGAATGTCATGGGTATACTTATAGGGATCGCATTGAATCTGTATAATGCTTTAGGGAGTATTGCCATTGTATGAGGGAAGTATAAGCACAAAAGTGTATAAATCTGTAACTGTACCCTCACGGTGATTCTCTAATTAAAAATAAATAAAATTAAAAAAAAAAAAGAAGGCACAGGAAAGGGAGGCAGAGGTAGAGGGAGAAATGGGAGAAAAGAGTGGTAGAGAGAAAGACTGAGAGAATTTGAATTTATTTTAAGGAACAGTCTTCATAATTGTGTGAAGGGCTGGAAGCCTATGTATAAGAGTGGACTATAGGAAAGATTGATAGGCCAGACATTATGGCAGGAGCAGTCTTGCATCAAAGGCAACCTGGTAAAAAGAATGTATTCTTCTTTGGGATGATATCATTCTTTTTCCATTAAGGCCTTTGACTGATTATATAAAAACCTCTCAATTTTATAAGAAGATTATCTCAGTACACTAATTTATATCAATCACATCTAAAAAAATACCTGCAGAGCAGCATATGACCAAACAACTGAACACTATAGACTAATCGTGCTGACACATGAAATTAACCATCACGGACAACCTGTCTCTGCACCTAATCCCCAGTGCAGAAGATTTGCTATAGGTAAAAACTAGAAGGCTATTTACACAAGAAACTTGAGACACATTTTCAAAAATAGAATAAGATTAGGGCCTGGGGGATTGGAAATGAATATAAAATTTGTTTTGAGGCTTTGAGAACATTGAACTTTTATTGCATTTGTGTGTGTAGTCTATATCAGAGAATAAACACAGGGCCTCATAGATGCAAGGCAAGTATTCTATCACTGAGCTAAATTCCAGCTCAGTTTTGTATTACGATAAGAAGATCTACACAATTGAGTGCTATGCAACCACCAGAAAAATGAAGTCATAGAAGTCCCTTATAAATGGATGGACAAGGAGCGTATCATGCTGAGTGAAATGCATCAGAAGGTGAGGGAAAGACATAGAATGATTGCAGTCACTTATGGGATTTATGTAAAAAAATTCATAGTATGATACTAATTCCCAAGGACCATAGAAACAAGGGCCAAAAGGATTGGTTGCTCCATGGTTAGAAGCTTGCCTCAAGTGGTGTGGAGAGAAGGCAGTTGGGATAGAGAAAGGACTACTATGACAATGATAGTTGGAAATGATCATCTGGATAAGAACTGTGTGCTGAAAGTATGTAAAAGAACAAACATTACAACCTTTCTGCATCTGTATTGCAAACCAAAATTGCCATAAGGAAAGAGGGAGAGAGGGAGCTAGAGAGAGAGAGTGAAAGAGAATTGTGTGAATAAAACCCAATCATAAACAGCTTTGTAGCTGTGTACCTCATGGTGATTCAAGAAGAAGAGGTAGAAGGAGGAGGAGTGGGGAGAAGGGGGGAGGAGGAGAAGGAGGAGGAGGAGGAGTAGGAGGAGGAGGAGGAGGAGAAAGAGGAGGAGGAGGAGGACAAGAAGAAGAAGAGGAGGAAAGAAGGAGAAGGAGGAGAGGAGGAGAAGGAGGAGAAGGAGAAGGAGAAGGAGAAGGAGAAGAAGAAGGAGAAGGAGGAGGAGGTGGAGGAGAAGGAGGAAGATAAGAAGAAAAAGAAGAACAATAGCAACAACAAATCTCTTTTAAGTAGTCTATCTGCAGAGAATATTATTAAAGATAACCTATGCATGATGATATAGAGCTCATGCAGAGTAGTTGATTCAGAATCCTTAATGCAAGGGGTATGGTTCCACCAGCAGTTCAACCTATACCTGTGAGGTGAGTGCATCAGCAGCCTGATGGTGCCTTCACACTTCTAGATAACCCAAAATTGGTGCTGTGCCTCTGGCCAGGCCCCAACAACTTGGGGTCAAGTTTACCAAGAAATTAAACGGACAAAAGTTAGGTATGTGGGAGCCACACTCACAAACCACCTATATAAGCTCATTTATTTGCCTTATTTCAGAGACCCATAAATCTTAAAATAGATCAAAAGACGACCTGTAGCTCAGAGGTAGGTGGGAACCCATGACTGAGAGCTCCATGCCAGCTTGGATCGAGACTGGCCTCCTCCCCCCAGGCCCCCAGTTTTCTAGTAGCTTGGAAGTCACACCAACAAACTGCGCCTGGTGCCATGTAATCTCTTCATCAGCCAAGACCCAGGGATTATAAACTAAAATTCCTGAAAGAGAGCACAGCAGAAAGTCCTGACCCCACACCAGGCTGTCTTCACCAGGGCGCCCCAGAGTGGCATGGGTGAGAGTCCTCCCCATTCCAAGGGACCCAGCTCCGGCAGCCAAAATCTCCCACAACCCAACCGCCGCTATGCTCAAGGCCATTCCCCATGCGCTCGGGTCAAGCCTCACACATGAGTGAAGTCTTACGGAACCCAGGTAATGTGGAACTTTGTGACCTTGGACTCTGACTCAATGGAACCAGGAGCAGAGATCCTCTGTCTGCTTTCCCCAGTCTTCGGTGACCCAGGGGTCATGCCCATAAACCACCTCCTGCCAGTGTCAAATAATCTCTCCATCTGCCAACGCCCAGATCACTTGGCTGCTTCTCCCAAAAGGGAGCATAACATGAGGCCCCCATAACCGTGCCACTGGACTCCGCACCAGGCTGTTTCACATGGGGCACCCCAGAGGGGGGTGGGTGAGAGCCCTTCCCTCTCCAAGGGCCCAGCTCCTGCGGCCAAAATCCTCCACAACCCAACCACCGCCACGCTCAAGACCACTCCCCACGAGCTCAGGCCGAGCCTCACACATGAGTCAACAGATTCCTGGACACATTATAAAACACTTCCTACCCATCCCCATAACCATCACACTACATTTGATAGGGTTCAGATAGTAGGCAACAAATCATGGGGGGAAATATATGTATATATATGCATATATACATATTTTCAGATATATATACCAAAGCTCACATCACTTTAACAACATGTTAGTGATATCCTATAGAATGTCTTAATGGATCCTGCCAAAATAGAACAATCTTCACACTGTTTCCTATATGAACACTTTTTTGTAAGCACCATCAGCAGTTCTTCATAACAGACAATACAAAATATATTATTTCGGTTGTGTTTTGGGACAGCGATTGGGGTTTGGGATGGAAACATCCCGAATTTGGTGGTGGGAAGATATAATGATGGTGGGATTGGTGTTTGAATATTGAATGTAATCAGACATTGTGAACTAACTTATAAAATTAAAAATTAAAAAAATTAATGTGGAGTTCATGCCCAATTCAATCAGATTAATAAATGGCTGAATAAATAGCAGTGTTTCTACATTATAAAAAAAAGAGAAGTAATGCAACCGAATTCCAAATATCTTTGAAAGAGATTTACAAGTTGCTGGAAATTCCTTGTTAATTGAGGGAAATCATGTCAAATTGTATACTGTATATATTAAAGTTATTTAATTTGTGTTTAAAAGGGAGAAATTCCCAAGAAAATTCAATTACAGTTAACTGCCCTTTTATTAACAAGAAAGCATTTGGATGGGGAATAATATTCTTATTCACCACCACTATATTTGAGTGGTTATCAGTAAAGATTTGCCAAGGAGCTGTTCAGTGAATCAGTATGATGAGCTATAGGTAAGAAAGAAGAGAACAGAAATACATGATTTCAAAAGTTTCTATGTAAGATAAATATAGTCTCTAGTTTCTTTTTTCCAACTTCCTGTTACTCTAGTCATACAATCTTCTGAGAAATACATGAAAAAGAATGCATAAAGTGGCATAGTGTTAAAGTTCTTTAACATAAATATGAAGAAATTAATATTCACTATCAAATTCTAACACATCAATATCTGGTTGCAAAGGAATGCATATTGACTATAAATGATTTACATTTTCCCCTCTGCAACCAAAACCCAGTACAGAGTCCAATAATCTCTCATGTATGTTATTTTGATAATTTTCTTTAAGATAATAACAGATTTCTTGTTTATAAGCATAATAAAGAAACTAGCTAACCTAAATTATGGGTATATTCACACTCAAACCCACTATTTTTGTTGAAATTATTATTAGAAGAATTTAAGCTTGTTGTAAATAACAATTTTGTGTTTTGAAGGTGATAACAATTTTAGGAATTTAAAAGGAAGAAAGAAAGTGCTCTAAAATTTGTGTTCTGTGGTATTATACATTTTCAGATTGTAACAAAAGAAGAAAATAAATATGAGGACAATCAGGAGATTAGATATAAAAAGAAAGGGGAGGACTTCAAGTAGCAAGAGTGAGAGTTGGAAAGTATTAAGTGCTTTAGAATAAAAGGAGAAGGTGATAAACTACCTATTTGATAATTAAGAAAATATGCTAACAAATAATGGCGTTAAGGAGATGGTATGAGATTAGAGATTGATGTAAAAAGAGGTGATGAAGTTCTTAATGGATGTCATGAAGAGGAAGATGGAAGCAATGGGAAAATCAGTCTCTGAATGTGTCAGTGGGGCAAAAATTGATTTCAAAGAGTGACCAACTTTACACCAGTAACTTTTTGTTTACTTGGTAGAGTTAGAATAGAGATTGCTTCTGAGTTAATGGCAGGGAGGAAGTACTAACTCACTTAGCATTTTATTTTTCTGATAGTACTTTAAGATTCTGGTGTAGGAACTGAGAAGACAGATTGATCCAGTGACAGTGTTTTCCAAGCAAATGCAGCTCAAATAGACAAGGTTTGCTAGCATAGGTCTTTTGTGGGTTTCATAATGATTTAAAGAAATGGGATTCAGATCAGTCAAGGTCATAGAGAAATTTGTCCTAATAAGTAGAAAGTGGCAGGTTTGTATTTTTAAAAGGTCATTGTGACTGCAGTTGGAGGGGCATGACAAAATGAATGGGGAAAAGACCAATTAGTAGACTACCACAAGTATTTCTTCTTAAAAAAAATTTTATTGAATCAGCGTGAGATAGTTACAAGCTTTTGTGTTTGTGTTACAATCACAATGATCAAACACCCATCCTTCTACCAGTGCACATTCTCCACCACCAATATTCCTTTTGATGTAAAAAAGGAGTGATGAAGAGAAGAGTAAGCACTTGGAGAAACATCTAGAAACAAACTGACAATATAGTTGATAAAATGAACATCCCATATGTAAAATACGCTTAATTTGAAAGGGTGAGCAACTTGATGATTATTGTGTCTGCAAATACAAATACCATAGCTACATTTATATGTTAACAAAGTACAGCCAACAACCTCCAGCAGGAATTTCCTTTAACATTAAAAAGAAATAGGATGTCCATAATGAGGAAAAATACTCCTGATTTCTGAAATAGGTATCAGTGTATTATCTGAATTTGACAGCAAAATTCACTGATTATGTCCCTTTCTCTGCTTTGTCATAGAGTCTGAAAGCTAGTGAACAATGTCACCATTTATTCTAGAAGGAATAAGCATCCAACCAAATCAAGAGAGCTGAGTAACGACTCTCAGTAATATTCTCATCAGAACTCATTCTGGCATCAAACTAAGTTCCCCAGACAAATTACTAAGTTTCACACATAAATTTTTCTTCTCTATAATTCTCTCAGCCAAAGTTTCACCCTAACTCACTTTAAATTTCTTTCCTGTTTTGCTTCTCTCTCATAAAATAAATGTCAGTACTTTCACCTCAAAGTGCCTTCTCCATTTTATTGTCTTATAACAAATTTTCCTGCGTCTCCTATGGCATACTTTGTACTGAAAATTAAGTTGAAAAAATACACCATTTGATCTTAAGATTATGAGTTTAATCTGCATTTTTTTGCCAAAATACCCCTTAAACATGATAATTTGGGGGAATGTAGCATTCAATAAATATTTTCTAGAAAGTAATTAATATACAAAAGAGTGAACACATAATATTTATTTTAGCATCACTTTTTCAGATGACTCTTTAAATTTCTCATGAAAGGTCATATTCCTGAGGAAAACCTAAACATTTTACTACAAAATAGGCCCCTTTTGGGACATTCCTTGATTATTTTGAATTAAAGACACTTAAGAAATAGCAGATATTAAGAGATCACTCTGATTGACCTTTTCATTTCTAAAATTAAGAGAAAATTCCCTGCATGTTTGTGAATGTTTACTTTCCTAAATCAGGATAAAGAAAGATATTCTTAGCTCTAGAAATAGAGAATTTGGTGCTAACTAATTTATACTAACAAACTTGATAAATTTACCTTTCTAATTATTGCTTCATTATTAACTATTCCTAATCCAATGACCTATAGCACTGTAGCACTGTCGTTCCATTGTTCATCCATTTGCTCAAGCGGGCACCAGTTACATTTCCATTGTGAGACTTGTTGTTACATTTTTGGCATATTGAATACGCCATGGGGAGCTTGCCAGTCTCTGCCGTGTCGTGGGATACTCTCGGTAGCTTGCTGGGCTCTCTGAGAGGGAAGAAGGAATCGAACTCTGGTAGACTGCATGCAAGGCAAACGCCCTACTGGATGTGCTATCGCTCTAACCCAGTCCAAATAAGCTAGCCTTAAAAATTATTTGCATATTTATTCATTCTTTGTTTAAAGTAATAGTTCTGAAATTCATGACTTCATTTATTAATTCAGAAAGTGATAGACACACCTTTGTTCATTGCAACCAACATATGGAAAATGACTGAAATGTTCAACAAGATGAATAAATAAATTGTGATATGTATATCAGAAGCAATGCCCTACAGTCACAAGAAAAAATAAAACATGTATTTTTCTGTAAATTGGATGAAGATGGAGGAAAACTTGTTGAGTGGAGAAAGCCAGAAGGGGGACAAGAACCAAAGATCTCACTCATCTGTGTTGTATAAAGAACAAACCATGCATTGTATTGTACATCATGTGATTGGATATCAAGCCTTGGGGATTGAATTAGAGAAATGAGAATACAAAATTGGAGGGTTAATGTGGGAGGTGATGATACGGACTGGAAGTAACACAAGGTGGTGGGTATTGGCAATTTGATTCCAGTAGAGTAATCACATACACTAAAATCAGAAATCTCAACACTATTGTCAGTATATGACCTGAACTATAACAATTAATTTGTTTTTTAAATTGTGGTAGAGGATCATGAACACTTTGGTAGTGAATCAATAACTTTATGAATCTAAACTAAAAACATTAGTACAATTATTACCATGTTACCTAAGCTTAAAAAAATTAAATTAAAATTTTACTTTGGGGGCAATGTGAATAAACTGAAAAATCAAACTATAAAGATGTCTGTAGGACATAATTTAATTTAAAAAGATTTTAAACTTTATATTGGTAACTATTTACATGGTAGAATAAGAATACAGATTGTTTATGAGTTAGTGGCAGGGAGGAAATATTCATTCACTTGACAATGTTTTTTCTCATAGTACTTTAAGATCCTCCTGTAGGCATCTAGAAAACAGAGTGATCCAGTGTAAATATTTTCCAGGAAAATGCAGTTCACATGAACAGGTTTGGCATTACAGGTCATTCTTGGACTTCTAGTTCTAAAGAAATGAAACAAGTATGAAGGGACGCCATTGTTCTTAGAATAGCAAAATCTGAGCATTGAAGGACCTCATTCATAGTGATGTTAAAAAAACAAGAATCATATCAGCCCAAGGAAGGTTTCGTGGAAAGCACTAAATATTTAAAGCAATCAGGCTATGTGTGTGGGGGTGGGGGGAGGAGGCACAGCCATCGATGCTCACGACTTACTCCTGGCTTTGTGCTCAGGAATTACTTCTGAAGGTGCTTGGAGAACCATATGGGATGCCGAAGATGGAAACTGGGTCGACTATGAGCAAGGCAAGAGCCCTATCTGCTGTTTTGGCCCAGAAAATAGTTATTTAAGAATACTGGGGACAGAGTGATAGTATAGCTGGTAGGGTGTTTGCCTGGCATGTCGCCAAATCGGGCATCAATCCCCACTACCTCATGGTCTCTTGTGCTCCTCCAGGTGTGATCCCTTAGTACAAAGCCAGGAATAAGCCCTGAGCACAGCAGGGTGTGACCCCCAAATAAAACAACAACAACAACAATAACAACAACATTTTTTTTTTTTTTTTGCTTTTTGGGTCACACCTGGCGATGCACAGAGGTTACTCCTGGCTCTGCACTCAAGAATTACTCCTGGCGGTGCTCAGGGGACCATATGGGATGCTGGGAATCGAACCTGGGTTGGCCGCGTGCAAGGCAAACGCCCTACCCGCTGTGCTATCGCTCCAGCCCCAACAACATTTTTTTAATTAAAAGAAAAAGTATAATAAAAATTCTTGCTCCAGTTTCTTTATGAGTCTTTATTCACTTATAAAGGTCCCCAGAATACATAAAATTTTAATGAACTGTATATGCTTTTGCCCTAGTCTGTTTTATGTTAGTTGTAATTCATAAACCTGGCAAAAGATCCAAAGAGGGTAGAGAAAAATGTCCCTCCCCTCCATTTTCTCTTCTTCACTCTTGTTAGTAACCTCCCCCGCCCATCCTTCCTTTTATTGGCATTATTTGCTATTGTAATTAAGCAGTTATCTGGGCAATTGGTTGCTTAACTTGCACTTTCTAGCATTAGAGTAAGAAGTTCCATGCAAACAGAGAGTTCTATTCTGCTAGTTCTCCCTAGCTCCTAATACCTTGACTGACAAACTGAAGTACAACAATGAAGGTTCAGGTCAACTAAATGGATGACAAATAAAATAATTAGAAATTATCAAGACTCTTAGAGAAGCAGAAGTTTGCAGTTGCAAATTCACCCTGATTTTGTTGTTGTTATTGTTGTTGTTTTTCCAGTGCAGGGGTGAAGAAAATTTTGGCGACTTGCTCAGTGTTTTACAGCTAATAAGTAGTCAGGGCTGTATTTTAACCCCAGTTCTCTTTGACACTGTCGCTTGTGCTTTGAAATGGAAACACTCTGCCACGCTGCACCATTTAAGCAATGATATATTCATTTAAAGCACCAGAGATCACATTTTAGTAAGAAAAAGAGTTTGTAGTATGAGATGAATCAATCAGCCATATGGAAGGGAGAAAAAAAGAACAGGCTGAAAGCTTCCTTTTCCTTTGTACAATATGAATTGTCACAGGAATCACTTTTGGCACATACTGTAAAGCAGAGGAAAAATTATCCCACATTGGATTTAAAATGTGACTTGCATTTTGTCTGTGCTTTTGAAATCCTGAAGAGGAGACCAAAAGGACTTATGAGTCGAGGGCATGATGTTTTGATGATAGGATTTTTATGCACTTATCCCCAGGCAGCAAAATGAGGACCTGAAAAATTAAAGCCGACCTCAGACATAATGAATACATTAGACGATGAAGTGTCTGGTCAGGGTCAGGCAGCCTCCCTGGGGCAGAGTGGATGTGGACGTGTCTCAGGACATAGAAGTTCCAGACAAGGCAAGAGCAAGGAAATGGCCCATCAGGCCATAAAACATTTACATCTGTTCTCCTCACTTCTCTTTGAGGCTGTTTCCCTCGCCTTCAGCAACATCCCGGGTTCACAGCCAGATTCTCTGCCTACTAATTAGACCCGAGGTTTAACAGCAGTGATCAAGTCTCCCCTCCAACTGGTACCTAATTCTAACAATAGCAAGTAGATAATAGCACCTGTGAACTGTTACTGATCAGTTTGGGCTAACTTCCCACATTTAAGCTTTGTAGCCCATTACTTGAAGCTTAGCAGTCTACCTCTGCCCCTCTAAAATCTCAAGTTTGGTCTTCTAAGAGGGCCTTATTACAGAATTTCAGAATTGGAAGGCAACTTGGAGACTCACGTACAAAAAGATAGCAGGAATCCATTCTGAAACTTCAGTCTTAAAGACACTCCTAGCCAGTGTTGCAATCCTGTAACTGGAATTCAGTCTATTGTTGGAGAGCTGAAATCAATAGAAAATCTTCCATCATAAAGCCCAAACTACTATGGAACTCCCATTCTTACACTTCCTCTATTCTCTAGCAGTACAGTAAACCTTTATTTAGCACTGTTTGTCACATTGGTAAAACAAGTTTATATGAAAAAGAGCTCCCCTCTTTTACAAATGGACTCAAATGTTTAATTTTGGAACTTGGAAGTCATTTACCCTTTTTCATACTCCATTGCCTTACCTATAAAATGAAGATACCTTTTATGAAATTACTATGAAAAGTAAATTAATTAGATGTCCCTCAATGAATCTTAGTCTTAATACTTAGAAGCTATGTTTATGAGTCACTTACTTAATCACCTGGTCTCATTGTTCTTTTCTTAATTATAAGGAAAATATAAACTGAGTATTTGGGGGAAGATTAATGAGTTCATGTGTCAGATAAAGAATAAATGTGGTAGACGTTTGCTGTATCAAAAAAAATGTCCCAAACCCAGAATCTGATGTGCACATTAAAACTAAGTTTTCACTATGATTATCACTGTGAAATTGGATTACTCAAAGACCCACATTCCATCTGGGAAAATTATTACCCACTACCTACATTTCTCCACTAGATTCTTTTCATTAGAAATAATGGTGAAGCAAATCAATGGAAAAAGCACACGGGCTCATTGGCACTGTGTGGTAGATCTATTACCTCTTCCATACACATCCCTTTGGCTAGATATAATCACATGACATATCTGGATATCAAATACCTAGGAAGTAAAACTAGTGGTTTCCAGGAAAAAGGAAGAATAGGCTTGGTAAAAACACAATAGTGTTTGCTCCAAGCATTACAAAGAGTTCTTATTTCTTAGATGTGAGCTTTCATTTTACTACATGATGCAGTAATACAAATGAGCGCAACTATGATTGCAAGATTCTTGGGTTGTTGAAAGTGATCACACTTGATAGTTAGAGCATCTCTTTTTCCAGTGATTTCTCATTCATCAAACTTCAGAATCTTTCATTGATTTTAGGCTTTGCAATGTTATTATCAATCTTTCTCCTGAGCAATGCAGAACATCCTCATTTATACCTCACATGCAAAACAATATATATCAGTAAGTTTCTTTTAGTTTTCTTTATCATATGATCTTCCTAAATAACTGTCTTGTGCTTAGTTTTACTCAGATATGGCTTTAGGGCACACTGATCTAGGGGTGATATAAGAAAATAATGGCACTAGGCATATGTCCACAACTTTTAGATAGAATAGGGAAAAGGGTGTCATTTGGTTTAAACATGTATAAAAATGTTTGAATATTGAATTTTATTGATTATTTCTATGATATTTTAGGTAACATGGTTACAATAATATCAAACTTTATAGTATTGATATACAAATTGATATATATAGTATCGATATACTGCACATGACCACCACCAAAAGACCCATGACATACTACCACTGTCCTTATATCACATTTGGTCTGATATTCATTCATATCAGAATGAATAATTTGAAATTTTAAAAGTGAATAAAATTGAGAAAAAAAAGGCAAGAGTGATAGTAAAGTGGCTATGGCACTTGCTTAACATAAAGCGGGCACAGCTTCAATCTTTGAACCTCTGAGGACCTCTAAGAGTGATTGAGCCTGAACAAAGACCAGAATGTGACAAACACGGATAGATGAGTTAAAAAAATGAATAAGTAAACACATAAATAGTAAAATGGACTCCCTCAAAAAGAAGCAAACATACACATGCTACCACATATAAAACTTTGAAGGCATTGTGATTGGTGAAATCAGTTAATTGCTAAAGGACAAGTATAAATATGATCCAATAAAAGAGGTGCTGGAGCAGTTAATTCATAGAGATATAGAGTGGCATGGTGATTGTTTTGTGCAAAGGGGGGAGAGGATGGATGTGGTGTTTACTATTTAATAGATAACAAATTTAATGTGTAGCAATGACTGTAAAACTAGGTGGTTGTATTTAATATCACTGAACTGTTCACTTAGAATTATTATAATGGTAAATTTTGTGTATGTATTTTTATCACAACCAAACTGGAAAAACTGAACAAAAAGAATAGAAAGTACGAGTGCTTCACATTTTAACGAGGTAGATATTGTTATATGAAATATTTATTTCATAAGATGTAGACTTAGTCATAAAGTAAATATATTTCTATATTTCTTAGTGTGGTTCAAGGTTTAAAAAGCCACTGTCTTAAAATTTATCGGCAAGATAAAGCATAGACACAATATTTTCTAAGCAGAGCTCTAGAGTGGTCCTTATTGAAACTAATATTCTAATAATCATTGCTTTTAAAATGTCAACAATAGTTGTGTCACATCTATATACATTCTTGTGTATAAGCATGCTCCATTTCCATTTATTGAAATAACCACATGTTCTTACATTTTCTTCTGATCATTAGGTCATTAGGTTAAGAGTTAATATGGACATTGTCCTGGGCGCTCTCTCTGACACTAGCCCTAACATTTGTAAGGGAAAGACATGTTTCTCTATCATATATTTATTATTTTATTAACTAGATCTGCTTCATTTTCTTTTCCCCCACTCATTTGTGATCTCTAATAGGAAGTGTTTATTTTGCTATTTACTGAATTCTCAACACTTAGCACAGTGTCTGGCACACTATTCTGTATCTAATAACTCATAATGAACAATGATTAAACCTGGATATGGTATGATCTCACTAACAACATCAGACTAAAAAATATTTTACTGTAAATGATAGATACTTTAAATAAATACTGGTTTTATATTTATATTTTTCATTCCTTGTGCCTTTTTTATGTCTTGTTCATTACCCATGGTCTATTCTGAAGAGATAAGAGTAATATAAATATTTTCCTAATTATTTCTATGACTTATTGCAAAATGATAGTGAGGAGCTTAGAGTTAAAGGAATATATACAATGTGGCTGTTAAAGCAAAGAGGAACTCAGTATAAAGAAATGAAATGCAAACATAATTATGAGGCTTTATAAACATGGGGATATTAAGCTTCACATTTTGCTCTGAAAAAAATAGAGAGATCAGAGAGCATGGGGGCAAGAGACTCTTATAGCCTAATTCTCCCTCTTGGAGAATCAGCAGATTACTGAGAGTTTCCTGTCCTCATGGGAGAGTCTGGCAAGCTCCCTGTGGCATATTCATACGCCCAAACCAGTAACAATGATGGATCTCATTCCCCTGACTCTGAAAGAGCCTCCAATGCAGCACCGTTGGGAAGGATGAGTAAAGAGAGGCTTCAAAAATCTCAGGGTTGGGACAAATTATGACGTTACTGAGACCACTCGAGAAAATCAACACTCAATGGGATGAAGATTATGATGATGAGATGATTGATGATGATGATGATGATGATGATGATGATGATGATGATTTTGCTCTGTGTTCTATGGCAACCAGAGATGTTCAAAATCCTTAGATTCAGTTCTAGGCCTGAAAATTCCTAGTCCCCTTGATGAGATCAATGGTAAGTGGGTCAGGTGTTTGCCTTGAAGAAGGCCAATGTGGGTTCTATCCCCTACATCTCATTTGGTCCCTGAGCACCACCAGGAGTGAGTGATTCCTGAGCACAGAGCCAGGAGTAAGCCCTAAGCATAGTGGGTGTGGCTCATTATCCAGTTGATCATCAGTTTTCTTGAGTGGTCTCAGTAACATCTCCATTCGTCCTAGCCCTGAGAGTTTAGCAGCCTCTCTTTACTCTTCCTTCCCAATGGTGCTGCACTGGAGGCTCTTTCAGAGTCAGGGGAATGAGATTCATCATTGTTACTGATTTTGGCATATGAATACGCCACAGGGAGTTTTCGGGGCTCTCCCATGTGGGCAGTAAACTCTTGGTAGCTTGCCAGGTTCTCCAAGAGGGAGAACTAGACTATAAGATTGTTACTTCTGGGAGCTTGGTTTTATAGTCTCTGGATCTTGACCATTGATGGGGATTACACAGCGTGGAGGACAGCTTCTGGCTGTGGCTGCCAAGCTACTGGAAAATGGGGAATCTGGGTGGGAGAGGCCCAGTCTTGGAGGTCTCAGCTGCGGGTTCCACACACCTGGGTTCCTCTGCCGGTTCCTTCAAGTGTGAGGCTCATCTAATCATGTGGAGAGGGGCCTTGAGCATGGCTGTGGCTGGGTTTTGGAGGTCTTTGGCTGCTGGGGCTCTGCTCGGGTCAGGGAGGGAAACTCAACCCGTCCTCTCCGAGGCATTCCGGTGAAGACAGACAGGCTCGGGAGCAAGAGACTCTGGCTCAAAAACAAATAAACAAACAAACAGAAAACAACAAGAGAAAATGCTTCCAATCCTCTAAAACTTTCAATTCATTTGAAGCTATTATTTTTATAGATGAGTCATTAAATATGTCAGTTTCCCCAATCTGCAAACAATTGCCAATGCTCCTGATGGTATCTTCTAACTTTCTACTCTTGTTTCCAAAACTATCAAACATGAAAAACACAGTGCTGTAAGGTGCCAGTAATGTGCCTCAGAGATCAAGCATATGCCTTGCGCGTGTAAGACTCTGAGGTTGGTCCCCATACCATAAAACAAATAAACAAAGAATGAGATGTGAACCAGCCATTTGGAACAAAGAGAAAGACTGGAAGTAGGTAGGTCCAAGACCAATTTTAGATTTTTTTTCTGTATTTCTCTTTTATTTATTTTTGGCTTTTTTGGGTTGCACCTGGCAATGCTTAGGGCTGACTCCTGGATGTGCACTCAGGAATCAGTCCTGGCTGTGCTAGGGACCATATGGGATGCTGGGAATCGAACCCAAATAGGCCGCATACAAGGCAGATGCCCTACCCACTTTATTATTGCTCCAGCCCCTGTTTCTCATTTTTCAAACCAAGTTTCAGGCACTTTATTTTTATTTCAGACCATGGTTACTTCTACTGGATACTCCATAGGGGGCATAAGAGAATAAGTTTTATATCATTCATTTCCACTGTTGCATAAACCTCCCATGGCTATTTGAAGTGCAATTTGGTCCTCTGATGCCGCTCTCCACATCACATTTAGAAAGTTCTGCTTAACACAGAAAGTTAATTTTCTTTCCCCTCACTCAAGATATTGATGAATATTTATGAGAACTGGCTCTCGGACCACCCCTGCAGCATATCATCAATAAATAGCTGACTATTGACAAGACTGCCATGCAAACAAAACTCAGAATACTTGGCCCTCTAGAAAAATTCTGAGTTTAACGATTTAGAGTAGAAAGGTGAAAGTAATTATAGTTCTAACAATTAACATGTCTCTATCATAAACTCATCTGCAAAGTCAGGAATCCAAAGATCTCAGGATCAAATAAATTGCCCCAATATTAAAGGCATTTTCTAGATGTATAAATCACAGCAATGCCAGATGTACTCCCCCCACATCCCAAATAAAGGTATTTTCTACCCCATCTTGTAAATTTATGCTCTTGAAAGGATTCAAAATTAGACATAAAAATTTACTTACTATCTACAATATAAGATAATAGTCATGAAAATGGAAGAAATGTGCATTCCTAGAAATCTGTAGCAATATTGTCTGGCCAGAAAAATGAGAAGTTGGTTCAAACAAAAAGTCTATAATTTTGAATACAGGGAAAAATAAGACTAAACTAAAACAATGCAAAGGGCAACATAACGTCTGCTGTTGTAAGTGGCCAGTGATACTCTGCTAGCCAAGATGTGGCAACAGGCAAGATAAGAAATGAACAAATCCCAGATCTAGGCACTATGTGGAGGAACCAGGGCCTGTGCACATGAGTTTCTCCTGCCTCGACCGTTTTCCCTACAAGGTTATATAACTCTCCTTTGTACTCTTCATTCCGAAGCTTCAATGATATTTCCCCTGAAAGGCATTATCTGACAACCATCTTTTTATAGGATGTTTTCCAGGTATTAATTATTCCATTACCAGTGTATGTTTCTCCAAGTTCTTATATATATGTATATGTATATATATATATATGTATTTCTATTGGCTTAGTTGTTTCTATTGTGGTAATCAGTTTTAGGTGTTGTATATTGGTTATATCTCATTAAAACTGGGGAGATGACATAAGGTGAGTGTAGGAACAGAGCTTTCTTTATATTCTGCACAACTCAGAATATAGGTACATAATAAGTATTCAATAAATTTTTGTAAAATAAATAAATAAATGTTGAAGCATGTTCATTCATGCCCTGCACACTAGCTCATCATCATCATCATCATCATCATCATCATCATCATCATCATCATCCCATTGATGGTCGATTTTTCTCGAGTGGTCTCAGTAACATCTCCATTTGTCCTAGCCCTCAGATTTTAGCAGCCACTCTTTAGTTGTACTTCCCAACTGTGCCACATTGGAGGCTCTTTCAGGGTCTGGGTCTGGGGAATGAGACCCAGCATTGTTACTGGTTTTGGCATATGAATACGCCATGGGGAGCTTGCCAGGCTCTCCCATGAGGGCAGGAAACTCTTGGTAGCTTGCCAGGTTTTCTGAGAGGGAGAACTAAACTATAAGATGTCGCTTCCAGGAGCTTCATTTTATAGTCTCGATGTTGGCTGTTGATGGGATTACATAGCACCAGGGGCAGTTTCTGGGTGTGACGCCTAGCTACTGGAAAATGGGGGATCTGGGTGGAGGATGCCCAGTCCCACTGAGCAGGCTTGGAGATCTCAGCCCCGGGTCCCACACACCTGGGCTCCTCTGCCTGTTTCTTCATGTGTGAGGCTCGTCTGAACATGTGGAGAGGGGCCTTGAGCATGGTTGTGGCTGGGTTCCAGAGGTCTTTGGCTGCCGGGGCTCTGCTTGGGGTGAGTAGAGAAACTCAACCCACTCGATCCGAGGGACTCCGGTGAAGACAGCCAGGAGTGGGGACAAGAGTTTTTCACACTAGATCATATAATATATAAATAATCTTATAATTAAAAAAAAATCTTTGTTTAGAACTGTTTCTTCCCATTGGAACTAGTACAATACATCCATTGCTTTCTCAAAGATCTAAAATATTTGTTATGGTAAGAATTCCCTGCTGCTAAAAAAATTCTCATTTAATCCTCTCAATACTTTATGAAAGCAATGTTATTAGCCCCTCTAAGAGTTGAGGGAAGTCACAGTCTTATGTGAATCAATATTCTGTGCCAAATCCCCTGCTTTTTCTTTCAAATAAAACTCTAAGCCTGTCAGACTAGACTCTGTGGTGCTCAAATGAAAGATATATAAATGTTGGTAGTTCACTGTTACCCCATACTCCTGGTTGTTTTCATGAGTTTTTTGGGTTGGGTGGTTGACAAAGGAACAGGGGTGTATTTGAGAAGGAGTGTGTGTAGCACGAGAAAGAAAATGAAGTTTCTTTATTGGACATTTGTTAACACTCCTTGTGTAGCACTCCTTGAGTTTACACAAAACTCAATGATGTGTACATGTGCATGTGTGTGTGTGCATGTGCACATACAAGCACATACCTGAGCATGTATGCATAGCTTTTGGGTTACACATGGCTGTACTCAAGGCTTACCCCCGGCTCTGTTCTCAAAGATCCCTTTTGCCAGTGCTTAGGGGAGCATATTTGGTGCTAGGGACCAGGCTCAGATTAGCCATGAGCACTATACATGCTGGACCCTCATATTCAGTCAGTTAAAACTTCCAAACTCATACTTTGGTAGAGTAAGTCAATTAGGAAGCTCAATTTGAACATAAAACATATAAATTCTAATACTGATGTGTGTATGTATTCATTGTGACTTCAGAAAATCCATTAGTTTTTCTAAATATCAATTTTCTTTCTAAAATGAGAATACCATCTTCCTCATATAGGCATGGTGTGTTATAAATAAATTTTATTTAAAAATCCTATCATAATAAATCTGTAAAATCCCCATAAAAAGTTTGTTCTTTTTCCTTTGCTTAGGTTCTATTTTTTATTTTCATTATTCTAAATG
Source organism: Sorex araneus (assembly GCF_027595985.1). Taxonomy (NCBI): domain Eukaryota; kingdom Metazoa; phylum Chordata; class Mammalia; order Eulipotyphla; family Soricidae; genus Sorex; species Sorex araneus. The sequence continues at coordinate 59,123,798 of NC_073309.1, read as the reverse complement.
GATTACACATAAGAATTGTTTACTACTTAGGCATTTTAATATTTCCCTTAGCAATAAATATCTGTTTTCACCAACCAATTTTTGGTTTTATCTCATAAACTAACCTGAGTCCACTGTTGACGTTAGTCATCTATTTAGTTTTAGTTTTTTATCCTCTGACGCGTTCCTCCTGATGATTCACAAGTATAGAAGTAGACACTGTCTGCAGTTATACTTTTTTTCAGTAATAACTCTAATGGAAAATAAGAATTATAGAGTTTTAAAAAATGGAAAAAGCCATGGAGGTCATTAGCTTCAAAGCCAGCTGAATAAAAATTGCCTGGGGAGTTTTGAAAAAACATATAGATATTCCAACCATACCTAGAGATCCTGATTTAGAAGGTATGGAAAAATACCCAGAAATTAGTATGTTTTGTAGAGCTTGCCATATATTCTGATGCACAGCCAAGTTTGAAGAGTAATGAAATGTGGACTAGCAATTTTTAAATGTGGTTAAAACAGTGCACGATTTCTTTCACTTCCTTGCAAGATTGAAAATTTTGATATGTAAAGGTAATAAAAGTAGGGGCGAGAGAAGGTAGACTGAGTAAGGCATTTTTGCCTGGCTCGAGGCTGACCTGGGTTTCTTCCCCAGTACCCTATAAGATCCCCTGAGCTAGAAGTGATCCTTGAGACCAGAGCCAAGAGTAAGCCCTGAGCACAGCAGGATATGGCCCCAAAATCAGAAGAAAAAAAAAGCTAATAAAAGTTCACCTGTTCCATTAAAAGAGATGAGGAAATCTATCTGCTCTCTCTCTCTCTAGTGCTTGAGGTAAGAAACATTCCAGAAACTATTGCTCTATACTAAATCTCCCAAAATATTACTAATATCTCATTCAGATACAATTTTAATGCTACCAGTGATATAAATTCTTGCTTTTATAAATAACTTTCATAACGGAGAAGCAACTATTTCTTATAATTTATAGAAATATTGCTTCTCCAGAAATCCACAGGTCTGAGTACTGGCATAATTTAATTAAATAGGGAAACTAAAATTTTCCACTCAGAAAACACAAAACTGCCCATGCCAGCTTTCTGGCACCCTATTCTATTTCTGTCTCCTTCTTAAATCTTTACTAAATATCTCTCCTTCCTTCTCTGGTAACCTTAGTATAACAAAGAAGGAGCATACAGAGGGGCAAAATACTTCAAAATCATTTGAAATTATGAATGGAAAACCTCTTTGACAGAGATTAGAAAGTAAACTAGCTTAGATGTGTCATCTCAATATAATTAGAAAATTTTCCAGAAATGTTTTCATTTCTACATTTTAAAATTGTTTTGTTTTACGGGGCTGGAGGACTGGAGAGATAGCACCTCAGGTAGGGCATTTGCTTTGCACGTGGCCGACCTGGGTTCAATTTCTTCATCCCTCTCGGAGAGCCCGGCAAGCTACTGAGAGTATCCTACCCACACAGCAGAGCCTGGCAAGCTCCCCGTGGCATATTCGATATGCCCAAAACAGTAACAACAAGTCTCACAATGGAGATGTTACTGGTGCCCGCTTGAGCAAATCGATGAACAGCAGGACAATGGTGTTACAGTGTTATGGAGCTGGAGATATAGTGTGATGAGTAGGGTGCTGGTCTTGAAAGAAGCCATCCTGGGTTCAATCCATTTCACCCCAAAAGTTTTCCAAAGTCTTTTCAGGAATAATCCATGTTTACAGAGCCATAAATAAGCTCCCCACCCCCACCCCTGGGGCCCTGCACACACACACAAATATATATATATATATATATATATATATACACATATGTTTATATGTATATATATACATATATATATATCTGTATGTATTTTTTATTGCCAGTTAGTTAATGTGGTTATAATAATGGTCATGTTTTGGGGGTTGATGTACAAAGTTACATCATCTCTCAAAGTGCCTAAGGCTCCAGGACCCCACCTCACTGTCTTTATGTTTCTTCTACATACTCCCTCTCCCCGCTGTTTTCTCAACCTTCCCCCACCCCCACCCCTCATTGCTTGATGATCTGAGATTTTAATTTCAAGACCAAGAATTTGTCATCAGCTGATACTGTTCTCTTGTTCTGTTTCTCCACATATTACTTAAGAATAAGATAAGCAAGATCATCTGATATTTGTCCTTCCCCTGACTTGTTTCACTTAACATGATGCCTTCCAGTTAATAATTTTGTGTTTGAGGAGTAGATGCCAAGAAGTAAAGTTGCTGGGTCACTTAAAACCATACACACCAATTAAGTCAAAATGTATTAAAGATGTTGAAATTAGAAAAGAATTCATAAAATACATTGAAGAAAGCATTAGATAGAACTCTTTAAGATATAAACTTCAGTGGTGTCTTTAATGACTGACTACGGCAAAGAAAGTAAAAACAAAATAAGCAAATTGCGCTACATTAAGGAAAAAAGTATTTACACAGCAAAAGAAGCACTGCACTGTAGCACTGTTGTCCTGTTGTTCATCAATTTGCTCTAGCTGGCACCAGTAATGTCTCCATCGTGAGACTTCTTTTGTTACTGTTTTTGGCATATTGAATATGCCATAGGTAGCTTTCCAGGCTCTGTCATGTGGGCATGATACTCTTGGTAGCTTGCTGGGCTCTCTGAGAGGGACTGAGAAATTGAACCCGGGTTGGCCGCGTGCAAGGCAAATGCCCTACCCGCTGTGCTATCTTTCCAGTCCAAAAGAAAACCTACTGAATGAAAGTACAATATATATCAAATAAATAATATCCAAGATTGCTTTTATTTATTCTATAGCATATGTACACTAAAATATTTTTGATAACTAGATCTGTGTCCAGATGTTGTGAGCACTGGATACCCACATATAAGTTCAACTTTGCCTCTGCCCTTCATGTAATCATACAGTATAAGATGGTCAACAAAAATAGCTGCAAAATCAATCGTAAATTTATGTCAGAAAATAATTCGTGAGACAAAAACAGTAAGGAGAAAAAGAGCAAAAACAGAAGAAGGAGTTATTTTAATTGAATGAGGAGAAAGAGTAAGCAAAGAAACCACAAAACACAAAAGAAATAAAGAGAGAAAGTAGAGAGGAAGAAAGAACAGCCAAGATCCAAGGAAGAATTTTCCTCAACTTAAAAAAAGTTTACAAACGCAGGACCTTCTCAGAGTCAGGTAGGTGACCTTACCCCCACCACCCACCCTATGCTTCCAGAAGCCTTGCAGGCACACCCATACACCACTCCCACCATGCACTGGCTCTGCTTCAGAGACTCCGATTAAATCTCGAAAGAAATCAACTAGCCACAATTTTTTTTCAAGTGCATTAGTCCCCAGCTGAGATCTCTGGGGCAATCTCAGAGTGGGACGGCCAAGTTCCCACCGCCCAAGTTCTGGCAGCCGCACTTACACCCCTACAGGAGCTGCTATGCTTACAGCCAGACCCTGCCGTCCCACAAATGAACTCCACAGAGACGCCAAACTGTCGAAATTTTCAAGTACACGGGGGTTTCTTTTCGGCTGAACATCTCAAGCCTTCTCAAAGTGGTGGGTGACTTCCCCACAAGCCCTGAACTTTTGAAAGCCCCAACTGCCACGCCCGCATCCCACCCCCACGGCTCTGTAAACACTGCCCAATTAAATATTCTGAAATTTCTGACATCTCCAAAGCCAAAAATACTAACATTCCAGTAGGAGCACACCATATTGGATAATGTAGAAGCCAACAAAGTTTGATGAAGAAAAACATTAATACATAAAGATCAACCAGCATCACAGTTTAGTAAACCCTCAGACAAGGACTCAATGTTCCCATGGAAAGACACAATGGTTTTCACAAAATTCCATTAGCCATTAAGTGACAACAAACAATATAAAATAAATTATTTTGGGTATGCTACGAGGGCAGATTTGAGGGGTGGTTGGGAAAATGGGGACAACGGTGCATGGAAGGTTACAGAGGTGATGGGGTTGGTGATAGAATATTGAATTCCTATGACACATCATGAACAACTTTGTAAACCACGTGTTAAAATAAAGTGGGGAAACAATGTTTAAATGGAAAAAAATGTTTTGGGAATTTTGACCAAAACAATTATACAGCAGCATAAGATCTGTAAGAAAACCTTTGATTCTCAATTGTTTTAAATTAATTTGAACTCTGAAAGGAAATGAACTCTAAAAGGAAAAAAAATGATTTTTACCTGTGTGAAGATTAAAAAGATATGTATTAAATTAAGATCAGCAGCATAAAATGTATTTTGCTAAAAATTAAAAGTTATGGTGAAAGTTATGGTGTGATGAGGTAAATCACTATTTTCCTTTATTAGTCTTTTATAAATATTTCATTTTTATGCATATAAAATTGAGAATTGCAATTAAAAAAGAAGCATATAGAAGGAGGATAATACCTTTTATTAGAAAAAGGGAAGAATGAATAAAATAGGAGCTTTTGTAGCAATTTAAGAACATTGTATCAACATTAACAGAAATTTAATTTTCATGAGTGTGAAAAAAAATTGCTGTAATCAATGTGCTAGATTGCATGTTGTCAACTCAGCATTAATATCACTTTCTTTCAAGGTCCTTCTATGTTTCAAAGAAAGAGCTGTGAGCTGCATTTTCTAATGTCCTCTTTACTATATAGTTCCAGAATTTAGTTAATTAATAAGAGATACTTGTACAGAATAATAAACACTGAAGAAAGGTAGGTGCCATACTTTCTCAAAAGAAACTAGTCAAATACCTGAACAGAAAATAGACTTGAAGTTTAAGACATGAGAGAACCTAAGAATCATCCATGACAGGATCAGAGATAGCATACAGTGAGTAAGACATTTGCCTTGCCCCTGGAGACTATAGTAGGTCCCTGGCACCATAGTTGGCCCCTGGGTACCACCAGGAATGATCTCTGAACACAGAATTAAAAGTAAGCCCTGAGCAGAAATGCACGTACCCTTTTTCTGCCCCTCACCCTCCAAATAGATAAATAAAACACAGAACACAAGAGAAAAAGCAAAACTAAAAAGAAAATCAAGGAATTATTTGTGACAATTCTATAAATACTTAATGAGTAACAATTCCCTTGAAGTTTTGGGGATATGCTACACTACAGGTATGTTCCTGAAAACCACTCAGGTCAATATTTATGAGCAACAATGATCTGTGATAACTTCCTAGACCTTTGCAGAGATTTTGTAAGAGTCTAATTCCTCACAGGAGATTCTTCTGTACTTGGGATACATACATACACACACTATGTATATATATATACATAGTGTGTGTATGTATGTAGATATAGATATATATACACATATATATGTTTTATATGTAGATATAGATATATATACACACACACATATATATACACATATATATGTTTTATTCATGATTAAACATTAATACTATCAGTTTTGGAAAATTCTGAACTAACCTACTTGTTATAAAATTGCAGTGATAATTGTTTTACTAATTATAAACATAAAGGTAAAAGATATTGAATTAAGAGTGATATTAAGAGTATGATTTATGGAACCAGAATCTCTGGGTTTACACCTCAGCTTAACAATTTTCAAGCTTAACAATTTTCAAGCTATATTACCCTGGAAAAATAAAATCTTATGTGCTCCTCTAAAATGGGGAAAATACTTCTGTCTACCTAGTATCAAATACGTTAACACAGGGAAGATTTTATAAAGATCCATAGCACATCACAGAGTTTCTGCCAGAATTTGATAAAGACATTTCAAGGTACTATGTAGAAAATTTTTAAATGATCATCAATGATTTACTTAACTTACCAATTCAGTAATATTGAAAAAAGAGAAGAATCTGTCTCACCCTGCCCCAATTGTGGTTTCAAAGATGACAGAGTCCTTACAAAGCCATAGATTTCATTCATTCAATATCTCTTAATGTTCTCTCTCATCTTTATTTCAGTTGTTATACTCTCAGAATCAAAAGAAAATTGAGTTTACTTTTAATTTATTCTGAGGTATGAGAGAAAGGATTTTAAATATATGGTCAAATTATAGGAAATAGTAAACAAACAATGAAAGAACACATATCCTATCTATATTTAAAATTATTATAACTACTCATAATTCAATAGTATTATCATAGGAAGAAACAAGATCAATGGAACAAAATAAGTAGTCTAAAATATATTATAGCACTAGATCCATTATTTGGCAAAGGTAGTAATAAATTAATCAGAATATATATATAGTTTATTGAATTAAATATCTTGGCACAATTAGCTAGTCACCAGCAGTAATTTAAGTGAATCTTACACCGATGGAGAAATATTAATTCCAGATTATTAGAACTTAAATAGAAAGAAATATTCATAGGGAAGGAGATATGTAGAAATTAGAAAATCATTTTAACGAAAATGGGAAACCCAGTATAGCAAAGTAATAAAATAGGTTGAAATAGCCATGCATAAATTAAAGTTTCAGTGAGGGAATTATACCATAAAGAATAAAGTGTATACAAAGATCAGGAAAAATATCTGTAAGAAAATGATTAAAAATATACTCTTGTATTGTTTACAAAATCTTATCATAGATGAATGCATAAAAGAGAAAGTATCAACGCAGAAGAGTCGAATCATGTAAACAGACAACGAACTGAAAAGAAAATCAATGTGATAGTTGATAGTCAGGAGACATGCAACACCATCAATAGTTAAAGAAACATCAAGCATCATTGTCAATGATACTTTTGGAAATGATATTTTTTGTCATTATGAGACTGAAAAAGTTATTTTTTAAAATTTTATTGATTCAACACAAAATATAGTTACAAGCTAGAACAAAGGTAGAATAAAATACCAAAGTAGAAATTATTTTGGATCCTTCTAAAATACTGTCTCAACATATATTAAAATTCAGATGAAAAAACTTTTCTAACAGTCATAGTTATTGTTTATAAAAAGAGAAATAATTTCAGGAGAATTTCAGGGAAAAAAACATTGGTTGAAATGGGATTAATCATGGACAGAGTTCTCAAGGGCCCTGGAGAATGAAACTGAGCAAATTTTCCTATAGCTAAAGGCTTATCCTTTTAGAATATATCCGTTGAAGATATATCTGTTCTTCCCAGTGGAAGTTGAGTGCTATTGAGACACACTCAATTATTAAAAAAAAGGATATTGCAAATACACAATTAAAAAATTGTATTTGCTTTTTAACTTGAGATCATAAGAAAGCATATCTCAAGGTAAAATATACTTTTAAATTTTAAAGTTTTGAATTCTTTTAGCTGCAATTCAGTATTTTTTGGGTAAAATTTCAGAAAAAATAAGTGGAGCAATTTTAATAAATGTTAATATGTACATGTAAGTGATGTTTATCAATTTAATAACCATTACTGTGCAGTGAACTATTTTGAGTGAGTTTTATACATTTCAATGATCAGCTTCAAGTATTCAGGATATCAATTTTATTGAATCAATATTATTATTCCAATAAAAGCAGATAATCATTAATTTATTTCAGGAAAATATTGTATTTTATTTAAACATTTTACCCTGATAGTTAATTTTTTTTGCCCATCGTAGGGAGAAGTCAAGGACTCAGTTACAGAATTGGTTCCAAACTTGAATATAGTCAGACAGGATTTTCCATATTTTTTCTGATATTTACAATTTGATTTCAATACAAAGCAATAATTTCAAGCACCCGGGGTTATGTGATTAGTTTGTTGTGAGAGAGCAAAAGGAATCTCTACTGCCTCTCTAATTTTGGGAGAACTGCCTCTTAGTTGCCCCTTTTGCTTCATTTTATCCCTCTTCTGGCCTGACTTTCATGGTAAGAAATCTCTGCATGATTTTCTAATGAAATTTGTGTTCAGCTAGTCAGAAAGTGTAGCAGTAACAGTGGAAGAAGTAACCATCTGCATTGCCCACTATCTCCCTTGGCTAGTGTCTGGGGTGGATGAGGGTTGGGGAGAAAGAACTTTCATAAAAAGTTAAAAATTCCCATATTTGTTCTATATAAAAATGTAATTTGTAATTATAGATTTAAGCTGGTCACTCAAGGGGAAAATTTGCCATTTTCATGAGGCTTCTCTTGTTCTTTATTAATCATTAAGTACATAGTCGGTATGACAGTAACAGTTTCTCTTTCTGATAGTTTCTTGGGTGTGGCTGTGAAACAAAAAATGTTTGTTACAAACTAGATGTAAAAAGCTTTGAAAAATGATGGAATCATTATCCAGTAGGAGCGAGGTCTTTACTTTATGAGCAAAATATCTGCTGAATCAGCATTCAATCTATACCTACTATACTTTCTAGAATCTTCTGGAAATTAATTGCTAATAAATTTCAAAGCATAAAATAGCATATATTTTTATTATAAATCTAAATGTGATGTTTTCTTACATATTTCTTGAAGTTTTTAAATAAATTTGGTCTTGAACAAGAAATAGTAAGTAATAGATAATACATTTAACAGAAACTTAAAGGTAATGATAAAAAAACAAAAAACAAAACCCTTGCAACAAAGGCTTTTATTCCATGATTTTGAAATAAATCCTGGGTAAATGGGTGACCGAGAATACTGCAGAAGCAAATAGATGCTTTACAATTCTTCTTTAGGAAACAGACCAAGCAAGATAAAGACAAAGAAAGCTTTTCCCTGTGTGCTTAGCTATGATCCAAGAAATGTTTTTTTTTTTTGCCCTGATATTAAGAGAAATCGGTGTTTTAAAGGGAAATTTTCATCAGAACCTAATAAGACTATCATTACAGCTAATGAAAAAGGTATTTAATTGCTTCAGCTATTTATTTTCTTCAGAATCTGTGTCTTTTTATATAATCTTTAAAGATAAATGCTTAGGAGTTCGGGTAAGTGGTTAGTTGTTTAATAAAGAGTTCTATTTCTATATTAAGTGCAAAGTATTAGTATCTTGTAGACTAGAACTAGGTAACCGACTGTGTAAAACATCTCTTCAAAACCCTTACTGAGGCACATCACAATGAATTTTAAACAAAAATACTCAAATTGAACACAGAACCCACAAGTCAAATGGAAGTGTTGCAGCCTCTTATTTCCTTTCAGTTCTTCTTAGAGTAGTGGACCAAGATACTCAAGATGTGGAAATAAAGAAAATAAAAATAAATAATAGTTTAGAACTCTGACAGTAAAAATAGCCCCCAAATAGATGGTAAATAGACCAGAGAGATAGAATAAGAGTAAAATTATTTGCCTTGAACATGGCTGAAAATATGGTCCCCGGAACACCACAGGGAGTGCTCCTTCACTCTTATCTTCCTTCCTGGGAAGAAATAAAAAAAAAAAGCAAGGAAAAACAAAAAAACTAAGTGGTAAAAAAAAAAAAACACCCAAATACCAGAGATTACCCTTTATCAAACAAACTGAAAACTTTGTCTTCCACCTTTGACTAATTGCTTGAGGCAAATAAAGCTTTTGGAGAAAGATCTGAGACCACATTGTCGCATGTCCCTCTTAGCATCCAATGTGGAAAACACTTTATCTGACTCAGATATGATTTGAAATGGAACCAGTTATTTAGGTATTGGATTTACGTAGATCAAATGGCCATGTCATTTTGTTCATTCTAGATCTTTTCCAAATGTGCAGATGACAACCTAGGCTTTAGTTTCATTTTGTTTTTCTGGTTTTCAACTGTACATTATAGTATTCTCATGTTTATGTGACTGAAAGTGGAAATTTGTGCTGTTGATTTCATTAAGACAAGAGTCATTTCATAAAAGATTTGGCAACGTTCTTTGCCTGATGGTGCTTCAGTAGAACTGTTCCACAGAGAAAACACTGAAGGTAGCAGTTTGATTAGATAGTGAAAAAATGAACATGTATCTTCAACAAAGAACTGGAGTGATAGCACAGCAGGTAGGGTGTTTGCCTTACATGTGGTCAACCTAGGTTCTATTTCTCCATCCCTCTCGGAGAGCCTGGCAAGCTACCGAGAGTATCCCGCCTGCACAGCAAAGCCTGGCAAGCTACCTGTGGCATATTCGATATGCCAAAAACGGTAACAACAACCGTCTCATTGGTGGTATATGGTTAGCATAGCTGCCTTCCAAAAACAGTAACAAGTCTCACAATGGAGACATTACTGGTGCCCACTGGAGCAAATTGATGAAAAATGGGACAACGGTGCTACATTGCTACATCTGCAACAAATAATTACAAACTACTCTGAGTTTCGATCATTTTCTTTTATTGTATGGAATCCTATACTCAAAGTTCAATAAATTATATATTGAAAAAACAAGATTCCTTTCCAAAGGAAAAATATTCAAGCATACACTTAAGGTATTGAAACTGAATTTTTATTTCTGAAACAGAGGAAGAATAATAGGAGTATAAGGGGTTTCCCTGTAATATGACCATCACTTTCAGTTTATTTTGAAATGTGGAAGTAAATTTGCAAAAGAGTGTCCTAGACAAAGGCAAGACGATTTTGTGTAGCTTCCTTTGTGCAGATACATAAAAATAAAAAAGAAAAAATCAGGAGGAAAGATATTCCTGTCATTGCTTTTGTTTATTCTCTTTCCATCTCTCTTTCTTTATCTCCTCTGTCTCTCACTCCCTCTCACTCTTCCTCTGTCTCTGTCTCTCTCTCTCTCTCTCAAAAATCTAAGTAAATACATTATTAAAAGATACTCAGAATTTAATTTCCAATCTGAGGTCTTAAGCAGAGGCTATCACTAGGCATATATAAGAAAATAAAATACCAATGATGTGTTTCTGGTCAAGGGTTAAAGCAGTCATATAATCCCTTTATTGTTCTTTATTCATCTTTACAGGACACAGAGATAGACCTATGGGAATTAATTACCTAATCATAGGAAATGCATAGAAGCGGTCAATTGCTGTACTTGTCAAAACACAGCACTCAACAAATTTTCACTAAAGGAGTACGTTTGCCAGGTACAAAAGAGCCTGGAATTCCTAATAGACAGAAAGACAACCAACAGGATAAATACAGATTGACAAAAGCAGCCACAGTTGTAATAACACCTAGTTTTAGGAGAATTTTTGTAAAAGTTAAAAAGGTGGCTTAAAAACTTTGTTTTCTATTGATTTTGACTCAATTTGAAAATTCCCATATTTTATTATCCTCTGCAGTGTTTTTATTTACCTGAATAAAGCACCTATCCAGCCCATTTCTTCATCTAAAAGATATAGGTGATAAGTATTGCCTCACTCAATCATGTAAAAATTTAATCAAGATAAAACAAAAGGATTCAGAAAATGTCTGACCATTAGAATAAGCAAAATTAATGTTGATTATTTTAGTCCATCTTTGTTATTTCTGTGAGAAGTCCTACTTCTTTTCAGCTGAAATAATGGAATGTGATTTGACCAGTACTGCTATTTTTATAAAAATCTTACAGATTCTATTCCTTTTCCACAAATATTTTGCTGCATGTTAATAAATACTTTGCATTTCTCAGTGACCAAAATACAAAGACAGTCTACAGAATGGGAAAGGATATTTATGCAGTACCCATCCGATAAAGGGTTGATAACAAGGATATACAATGCACTGGTTGAACTCCACAAGAAGAAAACTGCCAACCCAATCGAAAAATGGGCTGATGAAATGAGCAGAAACTTTTCCAAAGAAGAAATCCGAATGGCTAAGAGGCACATGAGAAAATGTTCAACATCACTAATCATCAGGGAGATGCAGATCAAAACAACAATGAGATATCATCTCACACCACAGAGACTGGCCCACATCCCCAAAAACAAAAGCAACCGGTGTTGGCGTGGATGTGGGGAGAAAGGGACTCTCCTTCACTGCTGGTGGGAATGCCGACTGGTTCAGCCCTTTTGGAAAACAATATGGACGATTCTCAAAAAGTTAGAAATTGAGCTCCCATTTGACCCAGCAATACCACTCCTGGGAATATATCCCGGAGAGGCAAAAAGGTACAGTAGAGATGACATCTGCATTTCCATGTTCATTGCCGCTCTGTTCACAATAGCCACAATATGGAAAAAACCAGAGTGCCCGAAAACAGATGATTGGCTAAAGAAACTCTGGTATATTTACACAATGGAATACTATGTAGCTGTCAGGAAACATGAAGTCATGAAATTTGCATACAAGTGGATCAACATGGAAAGTATCATGTTGAGTGAAATGAGTCAGAAAGAAAGAGACAGACATAGAAAGATTGCACTCATATGTGGAATATAATGGAACTGAGAAGTACAAGTTGGCAACGATGCAACTTCTGGCAGATATCTCTCTGGACTTAGTTACTAAAATACTAAATTACAGAAACCCAAAACTGAGAGGCCGCTAAGTGTGGTCACTCGACCTCATACTTCTTCATCCTCAGCAATGGAAAACAAATTATCTAATGCTTCCTTTTCAGCAGGTCTGACTTTAGGGGAGAGACTCTCCAAACAATAATAGCGAGTTTTGTTGAAATATTGTATGCAATCAAAGTGAAAGTAAAGTGAAATTTATTAGTTACACAGGTGGGGGGGGACTTAGGGCGGGGGGGCTAGGGGCGTGGGGGGGTTTGGGGTGTGAGGGGGCGGGGTGGAGCTATACTGGGATTCTTGGTGGCGGAATATGAGCACTGGTGAAGGGATGGGTATTCGAGCATTGTATAACTGAGATTTAAACCTGAAAACTTTGTAACTTTGTAACTTTCCACAATAAAAAATTAAAAAAAAAGAAAAATAAATAAATAAATAAATACTTTGCATTTCTTTTTTATGATACCAATAAGAGATACCAGTCCAGTTGCTCTCCCAAAGGGTACTGTGACTTTGTTGGAATAGGATGTTACCCTTTTACATATGATTATTTTTCTAGAAGCATGAAAAAAATTCTAAACAGTTATGAACATTTTCACAATCCAATAATATACATATTTTGGAACATTTTATAAATGATAGAAAAGCTTTATTTTGGAAACTAAGGGGCATGCAAGAGTGGCTAAGATAGTACACTGCCTTCAAAGAACCCAAAACTGGACACAGTTTTGTATTATATCATACTAAATGATAATTCCCACAAATTACAATAATGTTGTTACCATCATATTTCTGTTACTACTAATATTGCTAATGATAACAATGTACCTGTATTCCACTTTGCATTGTATCTACACATTTTTATTCTAGCTCTACTCTGTAGCTGGTGTTTTAGTTTGTCACTGTCACTGTCATCCAGTTGCTCATCAATTTGCTTGAGCGGGCACCACTAACGTCTCCATTGTGAGACTTGTTGTTACGGTTTTTGGCATATCGAATATGCCATGGGTAGTTTGCCAGGTTCTGCCATGCAGGTGGGATACTCTAGGTAGCTTGCCAGGCTCTCCGAGAGGGATGGAAGAATAGAACCCAGGTCAGCCGCTTGCAAGGCAAACGCCCTAGCCGCTAGGCTATCGCTCCAGCCCCTTTTAGTTTAGTCTTGAGGAAAAAGAAAAAAAATGATGTTAAACAAAAGTCATTTGCAAAGTTACTTGATTTTTATTAAATAGGATTGTATTGACATTTATTTTTCATAAATCATAAAGCATTAGAACACAGGAAGCAGTTCTACACCCTCCAGATGCTTTATCCAACCAATGTCTTGGCTCCCACTGTACTTGTTCTTAACTACTTGAAAAAATTATTTAACATTCTGTTTTGCATCAATTAACATTCTTAGAACCCTAACAAACGTGGTTCATAAGCTGTGTTTATACTACATTGCTTTTCCTTTTTTCAAACAAATTTTTAATTATGGAAGTAAAATATCTTTAAAAGAAAGTTAGAAATATAGGGAAATATGCAGAAAAAATGTAATTCATAATCCTACAATGCAGACAACCACACTTAATATTTATTGATATAGTTCCTTCTAGTCCATTTTCCTTTTAGTCTACTGTGTTTGTGCATGTTCTGTTATTGAGGAATGTGCTAAATGAATAGATAAATTATGCTACATGATTATTTTGATGAACTTTTTGGCATTATTGCAGGACTGTTGCAAAGGTATTACGGAGGGTTCTTGTAAACATTTTTCTCAATTTCCCCTAATAACTGAAACCTTAGATAACTATGATTTGTTCTGAACACTAAAAAATTATCTTACCTTGGAGAGATAGTTCAGTGGTTAAGCCACTTGCCTTGCATGCAATCAACCTGGGTTCAAGCCCCAGAATCCCCTATGACACAGACAGGCGTAAGCCATGAGCACCACTGGGTGTGTCCCCCAAACCAAAACAACAATATAAAACACAACAAAAACCTAAACTACTTACTTTCTTTAGATTTTCCTGTAGATTTAGTTTCTATTGTTGTTTACTTAGCTTTGTTTTTGGTCTTAAGATAGAATTCAACATAACACATACAATTTAGTTACTTCTTCCTGGTCACCTCTCATCTGTGAAGATGTCACAGTGTTTTTGTTTTCATGGCTTTATCACTTTTAAGACCTGGTTGGGTATTCTATAGTTTTTCTGCATATATTCTCATAGTACCTTTCTTGTCATGTCATGTCATGTCAAGGTGTATGTAACATTAACACAATGTTTCATTGTGCCGTTAAGCTTGATCTCTTTTAATATATGGTTAGGTTTATTTCACTGAAAAATCACTATTTTTTTCTTCTCAGTCTATTTTTTTGAAATGATTCACTGAGTATAATCCACTTTTAAGAATGTATGAGATTAAGCTATTATACTAGAGGAAGAATAGCTACATATATTATATAGAATTTTTCTCTAAGGATGATTATTGATGTAACAAAGGATTTATACATTTTAATTTTTTCCTGAGATATAGGTTGGTTGCTTAAATTGATACCAATTTGACCATTGGTACTCTTTCAAGCTGATTGTTGTATCCTCTTGAAATGCCCCAATCCAATGCTTTTGCATATGTGACTATTTCATTACTTTCTGGCACTACAAAATGTTCAAGGCATTTATTAAAGAATAGGGTTAGAATCTGAGATATTGGGTTTAGAGTATTATCATTTAAATTCATATACATGGAGCAGAGAGACCACATGTGGTTGAGGCTCTTGCTGTATACCCTGGTTTGATCCCCAGAGCTGCCACTGTCTCCTGACACTGCGAGAGCAACCGTAAAAATAAAGCCAGAAGTAGTTCCTGAACACGGCAGCCAGGTATAGCTCCAAAGCCCTCCACCAAAATAATTCCAAGTACACTATTATTCAACAAATATTTCACTGCCCATCAGTTAATGAATTGAAGATTTATGATGTGATAAAAAATTAGATATTTTTATTTTAATAAAAACATAATCTGTATATTATAATGGACTGGTTAGAAGCCTAGACTTTGAATCCAAAGAACCTGGGTTTCTATCTAAAACCAACTTGATATATGACATTGGGGAAACTGGTTAATCTTTCAGCTCAGTTCTGTCATGTTGGTACTTACCTCATAGGACAATTAGTATTTTAAAATAAATTAATATTTTCATAACACTTAACATAGTGCCTTACATTTATTAATTCTGTATGTTATTTATTTCTATCTTGAAACTATTAGCAAGTATAATATTGAAAAATTAACATATTATGAGAAAGGTACTTATCAATCTATATTAATGAATGAATATTATTTTAAAATATTTTTATTGAATCAATGTGAAATGGCTGGAGAGATAGCACAGCAGGTAGGGCATTTGCCTTGCCCGCAGCTGACCCAGGTTTGATTCCTCCGCCCCTCTCTGAGAGCCCAGCAAGCTACTGAGAGTATCCTGCCTGCACGGCAAAGCCTGGCAAGCTACCCATGGTGTATTCTATATGCCAAAAACCGTAACAACAAGTCTCAAGATGGAGACGTTACTGGTGCCCGCTCAAGCAAATCGATGAACAACAGGGTGACAGTGACAGTGAAAATGTCAGATAGACCCTTAAAAAACTGTTTATTATTAGGTTGCAGTGAAACATTATTCTAAGACCCATGCCCTTGACCAGCATACATTCCCCATCACCAGTGACTCCAGTTTCCCTCCCATCACACCCCCAGTCTGTCTCTAAGGCAGGCAATTTTCTTCTCTCTTATCTGTCTCTGTCTCTGTCTCTGTCTCTGTCTCTGTCTCTCTCTCTCTCTCTCTCTCTCTCTCCATCTCTCTCTCCTACCCCATTGGGGGTGGTGGTTTGCAATACAGATACTGAAAGGTTGTTGCGTATACCCCTTTATCTACTTTGAATATTCAGTTCTTGTCCAGAGTAATCATTTCCGACTATTATTGTCATATTGCTCCCTTCTCAATCTTACCTACCCACTGCCCCATACATGCTTGTGATAGATTCTAACCATTGACAAGTTTTCCTAGCCTTTGTTTTCCATGACCTTGGATATTAGTTTTCTACTATATATATTTTTATATACCACAAGTGATTGTAGTCATTCTGTATCTGTACCTCTACGTCAGACTCATTTTGCTCAGCATATGCTCTCCATGTCTATCCACTTATAGGCAAATTTTGTGATTTCATTTTTCCTAACAGCTGCGTAGTTTTCCATTCTCTAGATGTGCCACAGTTTCTTTACCCATTCATCTGTTCTCAGGCACTTAGGTTGTTCCAAGATTCTGGCTATTGTGAATATATGAGTGCAGATGAACATACAAGTGCAGATGGTGTGTCTGCTGTGAGTTTTGGGGCTCTTAGGGTATATTCCAAAAAAGGGTATTGCTAGGTCAAATGGGAGCAAAATTTCTAGTCTTTTGAGGAATGCTGATATTGTTTTCCAAAAGTGCTGGACCAGTCTGCATCCCAACCAAGAGTGAAGGAGAATCCTTCCTTTACATCAGCACCAGCATGGGGTGCTCTTGTTTTCTTGGATGTGTGCCAGCCTCTGTGGTGTGAGATGATATCTCATTTTTGCTTTGATTTGCATCTCCCTGATGATTTGTGATTAAGAGCATTTTTTCATGTGCCTTTTGGACATTCAAATTTCTTCTTTGAAGATATTTCTGTTTATTTCTTCTCCCCATTTTTTGATAGGAATGGATGTATTTTTTCTTATAAAGTTCTTCCAATGCCTTGTACATCTTTGATATTAACCCCTTACTGTTGTAAGAGTGTTGGTGAATTAATTTTCCTATTCTATGGGCTGTCTTTGTATCTTGGTCACTGTTTCTTTTGAGGTACAGAAACTTCTTTTTATTTTCAATAGAGAACTCACTATTATTGTTTGGAGTTTCCCCGCAACAATCAGGCCTGCTGAAAAGGCATCATTTAGTAATTTTTTTTCATTGCTGAGAATGAAGATTCTATGAGCTCACATGGCCGCTGTCGCGTGGTTTTGGATTTTTGATATTTTAGGTCAGTTCACAGTCTAAATGCATTTCTGTAAGAAGCCGCTCTGGGTGCCAAAATGGATTAGAAGACCTCTTGGATCATAGTCTTTAGGAGCAGAGGGTCTGTTTTGCAAGCAGCAGCTCTGGATCTTATCTGGGCTGAGGGCATGCTGGTAATGCCCCCTTCCCATGATTGCCTATGAGCCACAATATTGCAAAGTTCATACCTCTGGGTAGAAGTCGTAGGGGGTGGCTCTCGCTACATGGATGATGCTGTTGCCGCCATTTTCCATGCAGAAAAACAGAGAGGGAAAATCCCTCCCCGGGCAAAACATAGTCGTAGTACAGCTCACAGTCTAGATGCATTTCTGTAAGAAGCAGCTCTGGGTGCCAAAATGGGTTAGAAGACCTCTTGGATCATCCAGAAACTTCTTATTTAATGTAGTCCCATTTGTTTATCTTTGCTTCCACTTGCTTAGTGCATGACATTTCATCTTTGAAGATTCCTTTAGCTTTAATATTGTGGAGGGTTTTGCCTACCTTTTCTTCTATGTATCTTATGGATTCAGGTCTGATGTTAAGGTCATTAACACACTTTGTTCTGACTTTTGTGCATGGCATTAGATAGAGGCCTGAGTCCCCCTTTTTAAAAAAAAAAAAATTTTTTTTATGTAGCTGTCCAGTTTCCCCAACACCGCTTGCCACAGATGCTTTCCTTGTTTCACTTTACATTTCTTGCTTCCTTATCAGAGATTAAATCATCATATATTTGAGAGTGTGTGTCATGATATTCAACCTTAATTTCATTGGTCTGCAGGTCTGTCTTTATTCCAGTACTATGCTGTTTTAATTACTACCCGTTTGTAGTACAGTTTGAAGTTGGGGAAGGTGATGCCTCCCATCTTTTTTCCCAAGGATTTCTTTAGCTATTATTCAAGGTTCATTGCTCCATATGAATCTCAGTAGTGCTGAATCCATTTCTTTAAAAAATAGCATGGGTATCCTTATAGAGCCTGCATTAAATCATTGGGGATTGTTGGTATTTTGATGATGTTAATTCTTCCAATCCATGAGCAGGGGATGTATTTCCATTTCCTTGTGTCCATTTTTATTTCTTGAAATCACTTGTATCACTTGTCATTCCGTAGACCTTTGATTTGCTCCAGCGGGCACCAGTAACATCTCCATTTGCCTCTGTCTGGTGCTAGTGTAGCTCAATGGTGTCTGCTCACTCCAGGAACATGAAGAACCTCAAACCATTCATTCAGGGTTTTGACGAGGAAGTCTGACCATCTCATAGGTGGGCAGCCAGACGTTGTTTTGACATCCCATAGAATCCAGTCATAATGACTCTAGATTAACAGTCATCTCTAAATTGCATTATGTTTCTGGCCCATCTGATTTTTGATGCCTTGGCAAATGGGACAGTGTCCCTAATTCTTGATCGTCGACGGAGTTCGGTTGGAATTCTGATTCCATCTCTTAGTTGAGTGAAATGTGATATTCCAAGTATAGCTCTTTCGATTCCTCTTTGGGAGACCCGAGTAGCATTCTTATCCTGTTTTCATAGGGCCCAGGTCTCTGTCTGAGGTGTATGTTAGTGCAGGAAGAATGGTGGAGTCAAAAAGATGTGCCTTGCACCTTGAAATAGTGTAGCATATTAGTTTTCTCTGTGTAGGTCCTTTACCTTCTTAGTTAAGCTGATTTTGAGGTACTTGATTTTCTGAGGCACAATTGTGAATGAAATTTTTTAAAAATATCACTTTCTTCTTTTTTATTATTATTTGCACATAAGAAAGCTATGGACTAGTGAGAGCTTGATTTCTTCCTTTCCTATCTGAATGTCCTTAATATCTTTTTCTTGCCTAATGGCTATTGCTAGTACTTCCAGTACTATATTGAAGAGAAGTAGTGAGAGTGGGCATCCATTATGGCAGGGTATTCCCTTTCGTTCTCTCTCTCTCTGATTAGGTGTTGTGGTTTGCAATAAAGGTGTTGAGTGGCCATTATGTTCAGTCTCCAGTCTATATTTGGCCCGCATCATCTTTCCCCCACATGACCTCCAAGTGGCAGTGTGGGGTGGGGGGAGACGGGACTGGGGAGGGGGGGAGGGATGTTGAGTTTACTGGTGGTGGAGAATGGGCACTGGTGAAGGGATGGGTTATCGAACTTTGTAAGGGAGAAACATGAGCACAAAAATGTATAAATCTGTAACTGTACCCTCACGTTGACTCACTAATTAAAAATAAACTATTAATTAAAAAAAAAGACTGGCAATGGGTCCTCATTAAAGGTTTGGAAGAAGTCACTAGTGAATCCATCTGGACCTGGGTTTTTGTTTTGGGGAAAACTTTTGATTGCCATTTCATTTTCATTGATCGTGATAGGTCTATTCAGTCATTCCAATTCTTCTTGCCTCAGCCTTGGAAGGTCATAGGAGTCTAGGAATTTATCCATTTCTTCTAGGTCCACTTGCATCATGGCATACAGACTCTCAAAGTAATCTCTGATGATCTTTCAAATTTCTGGAAATTCATATTATTTTAAACAAAATATATTCTTTTTGTTATTTAAATTTGCTTCAATATACATATTTTATTAACTATCATGCCTTTAGGTATTTGTACTAAATTTTTAACCGGGCCTTTATGGATTTGAACATCTCCCAAAATGGTCTCCATAATTTTATTTCCTCAGTGCACTTACTAGCTCTCTCTTATATTAAAAACAATAATTTATCTTCCCTCCCCTTGAATTAAGGATGCCTTAAATATTTGTTTAATCAGAATATAAAATGCAGCAGAAGTAACATTATTAAACATTGACTCTTTAATTTACTTTTTACAAATATGTTTACAACACTGTGTATGTTTTAAGAGTACAGGCTAATACTTCCTCAAATGTATCTTACATATCACATCCCAGAACTTAAAACTAAAAGCAAATGAACAAACTAAATTCTTTCAAAAATCTAATTTTATTGATCATTGGATTGCAATATGTAAACTATTCAGAGCATAGCTTTCTATCTCTATGAATGAAGGTAAGGATCACAATACCCACCATCAAATCCCCAGAACTTGCATACGATAAAAATTGCATTCTCTTATTTTCTGAAATATCCTTACACTCTCCTTTTGGTAACAACAATGTTTTTACAGAGTTTGTTATTTTTGTTGTGTTTTTTCAGTATGTTTGCTTTGACTTTTTATATTCCAAATCTTAGTCAAACATTCCAGCAACTGTCTTTTGTTATCTGACTTATTTTTCATAGCATAATCACATCAGATGTTATCCATTTGGTCTCATCTTTTCTTAATAGCTGAGTATTAATTCATTTAGTAAATATTTCAATTTTTTTTACCTAGTATAATTTCTTTGTTTTATTCTTTTGTGTTGTTTTCACACCAGTCTTGCTTTATAGATTATGTCCTCTTACTGTTTTATATGTTTCTTGTTTGTATGTCATAGATGGGGGCTGGAGCGATAGCACATCGGTTGGGCTTTCACCTTTCACTCAGCCAACCCGTGTTTGATTCCTCCGCCCCTCTCGGAGAGCCCGGCAAGCTACAGAGAGTATGGAGCCCGCACGGCAGAGCCTGGCAAGCTACCCGTGCATATTGGATATGACAAAAACAGTAACAATAAGTCTCTCAATGAGAGCCATTACTGGTGCCCGCTCGAACAAATCGATGAGCAACAGATGACAGTATGTCATAGATGGATCCTGATTTTCTCAACATCTTTAAGCTGGTGACTTAATACCATTCATATATAAAATTAAAATGCAGAATTTCTGTATTTTCTAACTCTGTCCATTCTTTCTCCATGAATTTTTTCTCTATTTTCCTTTAGATGATTGGCCTTAGTGAATCTCTAAATTTCTTCTACTTTAAAATTTTTTTTCTCTACAACTCTCTACCCAAGATGTTTGTTTTGTGGTTAGTTACTCTTTGAGTCTCTCCCTATCTGTCACTATCACTGTCACTCATCCCATTACTCATCAATTTGCTCGAGCGGACACCAGTAACGTCTCCACTGTGAGACTTGTTACTGTTTTTGGCATATTGAATACGCCACAGGGAGCTCGCCAGGCTCTACTGTGCGGGTGAGATGCTCTCAGTAGCTTGCCAGGCTCTCTGAAAGGGGCAGAGGAATCTAACCTGGGTTGGCTGCATGCAAGGCAAATGCCCTACCCAAGGATAAAGATATAACTAAAAAAATTTGTTTAAAAAAGAAAGAAATCCTAGGACTGGAGCAATAACACAGTAGGTAGGGTTTTTGCCTTGCACATGGCCAACCCGGATTCGAATCCCAGCATCCCATATGGTCCCCTGAGCAGCCCATATAGTCCCCCTCTCTCTACCTAAGATAGTCTTCTTAGGGACAGGTGTTGTTATTTTCTTTAGATACAACAGCTTCTGTCACTTCATTCCTCTTCTTTGGTTCTTTACTGTATCATTCTCATTTGTGTTTCTGACTCTGCTATTCATCATGCCATTCAAAATTTTATATTCTTTTGCTTTTTCCTTTTGCTTTGGAAGAACTCTTGGGGCCAGAAAGATAGTACAGTGGGAGGACACTTGCCTTGCCTGTGGTTGACCAGGGTTCGATCCCCAACACCCAGTATGGGAGGCACTGGCAAACTGAGCACCTCTAAGACTGATCCCTGAGAGCAGAGCCAGGAGTAAACCCTGAGAAAACCAGGTACTGCCCACAAAACAAAAACAAACCAGAAAGGAACTTTTTCAAGAGTAGTTGTTCTCTATAGTAAGGGTCCAGAGCTAATAAACTACATTAGCTTTTGTTCAGGCATATATTAATTAGAATGATGATGGCAGTTTAGAGTATTGACTGTTATCCAACAATCAATATTTTTAAATATTTTATTTATTTATGTATTGCTTTTTGCGTCACATTTGATGATGCTCAAGGGTTACTCTTGGATCTGCACTCAGGAATTACTCCTGGCGGTGCTCGAGGGACCATATAGGATGCTGAGAATCGAACCCAGGTCAGCCGCATGCACGGCAAATGCCCTACCCACTGTGCTATTGCTCCAGCCCCTATTTTTTAATATTTTAAAAAATATTTTTAGTTCTAATGGGATCGGGCACGTTCAGGGTAGTATGGCTGTAGACAAGTGTGTGACGGGGAGTGGGGCTGAGGGTAGGTAAGATAGGGATATTCTGGATAGCATTTAAGTATCAATATTACAAACCTCAGTGCCCAAAAGGAGAGGGAGGGAAGAGGGAGAGAGAGAGAGATGGAGAGAGGGGGAGAGAGACACAGAGAGAGAGGTGCCTGCCATAGAGATAAGCAGATAAGCAGAGGATGGGAGGTGGGGGATGATGGGAGGGAAACTGGGGACACAGGTGCTGGCAAATGTACACTGGTGGACGGTTGGGTGTTGGAATACTGTGTGACTTAAATCTAATCATAAACAGCTTTGTAAAAAATTGTTAGTATTAATAAAAGAAACTAAGGTCTATTCCTAAAAAGAAAAAAATTAACAGTCAATAATTTAAAAATTTTACAATGATTTGAGTTGGCAAATTAGCAGATATCCTTGTCTAATTCCACCCACTGGCCTCAGTCATACTAAGTAAGTTCTTGTCAGGTCACTTTGGTGGATACTTGGAGGAACTTGTTGGAGACCCAGGGCTGATTCCAATCTTCAGTCACTTTCGTGCTCAGTTCTCATAAAACCCCTATGCCTTTCAGTTGCTGGGTTTGTCTTGCTACCAAGGGTTCTGACGGTCAGTATGCTTAGTCCTCTTGGTGCCTAGGGGAGCCCAAATTCAGCTACCATGTTATAATGCAGATCTTGGCACCCAAGTAGGTTTTCCTCTTAGTGGGAAAACTCAACTGGAGTCTGCACGATGAAGGAATTCCTCCAGGGTTTAAGTTGTGTCTCTGGAACAGAATCTTAAAAAGAAAATTTAGCTTTTTCACCTAGGTGTCTTGAAACAATTTGTGTGTGTGTGTGAAAATAATCATTCAGAATAACTGTTATGAGTGAAAAGTCTCAGTGGCATAGAGGCTGGTGGCTGAGTGGAGGGTAACGTTGGATGTTCTGGCTGACAGTTCAATTATTATCGGATAGACAGCATCAATTATCAGTTAACAGCTTACTATAGGTTCCCAGCTTGGTCAAACTTCAAAAAACTATAGATCTACCTGGTAAGCAAAGCCATCATATAAGATATAGAAAGCTAAATTATGAATTGCATATAGTCTATAAAACTGTGAATATATCAATAAATTGTTGCTTTAAGTCATAGGGTTGTAGACCGTTTGCTACATAGAAATAGCCAGGACAAACTACCACTTAAATTTTACACACTCAACAATTGATGAAAAATTATATTTGAATACTATTTTTATTTATTTATTTTTCTTTTCTTTTTGGGTCACACCTGGTGATGCACAGGGCTTACTCCTGGCTTTGCACTCAGGAATTACTACTGGTGGTGCTCAGGGGACCATGTGGGATGCTGGGTCAGTCGTGTGCAAGCAAATGCCCTACCTGCTGTGCTATCGCTCCAGCCCCTTAATACTATTTTTAATGCTGTAGACCGATATAATTATTACTGTTACCAGAAGTTAGAGAACTTAATCTCTTTAATTTGTATGTCATAACATATAAGAGCTCTTTCATTAATAGACAAATGTGATTTTCAGAAATCTTGTGTTAATGATCATGTTTCAAACCAAATACAATTTTTATGTGAAATATTTGAAAATGATAAATTTGTATATATATAAAACACTAGATAATTCTCTACTGGTCATTTTTATTTTAATTAGTTGGTTCTTCATTAAGGTTTGAATTATAATATGAATTAAATTACGTTAACTTAAGCTTTCATTTCATGTTTTTATGATTTCATATTTGTTATGGATTTGTAATCTCTGCAAATATTAGTATCTTCAAGGGATTCTTGACATTTTCAACAAATTCCTTTAGAGGGTCAATAATGTAAAGTTTAATGGTATGATAGCTATGCTTCAGAATTTTCCAATACATGAATTATTCAGAAAAAAAATTCAGTCTTACATACCACAAATTCTTGAGAAAAGTCTTTGTTTAAATGAGCAACACAGTTCAGTATAATGCAACAGAGTGATGTCTTATCCCATTTCATCTCATAAGGCAAAAAACAGACAGAAAGGAGCAGCTTAGATTTCATTAGGTTCACCAAATTGATGACATCATCTGATGTAAAGGTTTTTTCTACAACACCTAAAAGCCATGAAAATAAATAATATATTTCTTTAATTTTAATTTTACAGTGATTTGAGTTGCATGCAAAAGTCTAAACTTTCTGTTAGTGTTCATTCACTTCAGGACATTCAAGTTCATTCAGGTTTTTTATTATATCTAGTTTGTATCAAAGTATTCATTAATCACCTATAGCAATTTACTTCATGTACAACTCTTTGTTATTTTACAGGAAAAAATATAGTTGTTCAAAAAATTCCTCTTTAGAAATTCTCACAGGAACCATTGAAGTACTACTCAATACATGATAATATTTTATTAACTAACATTATTCTGTTCATTTTTTTTTGCTTTTTTTGTCACACCCAGCAATGCTCAGGTGTTACTCCTGGCTCTGTACTCAGGAATTACTCCTGGCAGTGCTTGGGGGACCATAAGGGATGCTGGACATTAAACTCGGGTTGGGGCATGCAAGGCAAGTGCCCTATCTGCGGTACTATCACTCTACCCCACTAAGAGCATTCTGAATTAGTGTGATCTCTGTATCATCCAAAGGACACCAATGTTTCTAATAATTCGATTCAATTAAATGTAGCACATTTGCTATTTCCTTTACATTGCCAAATCCACGTACTGCGTTAGTAATTTCAAAACAACTTATTAAAGCAAAAATCTATAATTGGCTGAAATATTATGTATTTGCATGTGACAGAAAAGTTGCATTTAGTTTTTTTGTGCTTAGTCTAGTATAATTTACATAGAACTTTTTTCTTGGTCACTCATGAAACACTTATTTTTCTTGACCCTACTTTGATCTAGGCATAACTTTTTGTCAGTGACCAAAACATGCAAAAATGTCTGCCCTTGTCTTTATTTAAAATTATACTCCATAAAGGCAAATCAAACACAAACTCCATAAATAACAAATATTAATTTACCTAATATAATGAAATATTATATATTAGTTTGCTAGGCTTATCATAGCCAAACACCACACAATAGGTAGTTTAAACAAAAGAAATTTATTGTTCAAATTTTATCTTTTTGTTTTTGTTGACACAACTCAAGGCACACTCCTGGCTTTGTGCTCAGGGAGGTTGTATGCAAGGCAAACCCCTAAACCAATGTGCTAGCTCTTTGGCCCTGATTGTTAAAATTTCTAAAGGATAGAGTTTCAAGATCAAGTTGCAGGAAATGAATTCCTTCTGAATGTTATTGCATGATAAGAGTCATGATATTTTTCTAGTGTTTGGTAACTTGCAGGCAATAGCCACTCCTTGGCTTGAATTTATATTATTCTACTCTATATTCATTTTCAGCTAGCTTTTTCTTGTGATGTGTTTATATATAATTTCTCCTAATGATAAAACACCAGTCGTATTTTATTTGGGATCAAATTTGCTCCATTTTCGCCTCAACTAATCACATCTATAATAATTTTATTTCCAAACAGTGTCACACTCCGTGGCAGTGAAGATTAGGAATTTGACATAGGAAATTTTGGAGGGATGCAATTTAATCTACAATAAATGATATATTTTTTTAAAAAGCAGGTTAAGGTAAAAAGTTGTGGTCAGATTTTGGAATAATCATGATTGGTTAGCCAAAGTTTAAGAACAAATTGAAGCAATAGAGAAAGTTGAAACTATCCTAAACTGAAAAACTTTTTCTAAAATGGGCAAAATGAAATGACAACGCACTGAATGGAAGAAGATATTTACAAATCTTATATCAGACAATATGCCGGACCCGTGGCTGAGATTTCCAAGCCTGCTTATCTCCGGACTGGCCACCTCCACCCAGACCTCCCAGTTTTCCAGTGGCTTGGCAGTCACACCCACAAACTGCCCTGAGCTCCATGTAATTTCACCAACGGCCAAGATCCAGAGACTATAAAACAAAGCTCGTGGAAGAGAAGGATACAATTTTTCCTGGAGCATGTGGCCATATTTGCGGCTACACGACCTCTTTATTTTTATTTATTTTTTTCTATTTTTTAATTTGTATTATTATTTTTTCCTGCATGGCAGAGACTGGCAAGCTACCGTGCTATATTTGACATGCCAAAACAACAACGTGCTTTTTGTGTTCCTGGAGCGAGCCAATGCCATTGGGCTACACTAGCACATGACAGGGACAAATGAAGATGTTACTGGTGCCCATTCAAGCAAATCGATGAACAATGGGATGACAGTGATACAGTGATATCAGACAAGAAATTAATATTAAAAATGTTGACAGTTTATATCATTTAATCATAAAAACCACAGATTGATGTTGAAAAATGAATAGAGTACATAATTAATATATATCTATACCTATGTATATTATCACTGCATATCACCACTGCATCTATATCATCTATAAATATATACAATTTTCTCCATTTACAATAATATGAATTGACATAAAGGGAATTATAATAAGAGAAGCATCATACTGAGAAAAGTAAAAACAAAAATGATTATATTTTATTTGTATGTGGCAGATAAAGCAAATGAACAACTATAACAAAGCTTAGATTACAACAATAACTTGTTAGGACCAAAGTAGAAGCAGGATGGAATGCAGATAAATTATATGTCTGTCCCAGCTATGTCTGGGAACTAATTTTCCATGTTGATCGTAATGAAGTATATGCAGATGTAAAAATGTAGAGCTGTACATCAAAAGCTTATATCATAAACCAGTATTATCTCAATAAAAATATGATTACAGTCAAGTTGTAGAATTCATGATAAGATACTAGGCAAACTTGGGGAAATTTCCTAAAGTTGGACCTTCATAGAAACCTCCCTCCTGCACACACACACTTTTATTTTGTTTTGTTTCATTTTGTTTTGTTTGTATTTTGTACCACACACAACAGTGTTCAGGGGAAACTCCTTGCTCTGCACTCGAGTCACTCCTGATGGTGCTCGGGGGATTATATGGGATGCCAAGGATCGAACCAGGGTCGGCTGAATGCAAGGCAAGTGTCCTAGCCCTGGGCTATTGCTCTTACTTGGCAAACCCTACTTCATAAATTTACATTTCTTAAATAATTTTTATATTTGTTTTCACTGTACCACTGTCATCCCATTGCTCATCAATTTTCTCGAGCGGGCATCAGTAACATCTCCATTGTGAGACTTGTTACTGTTTTTCCGCACATTGAATACGCGATGGGGAGCTTGCCAGGCTCTGCCGTGTGGGCGGGAAACTTGGTAGTCGGGCACTCCGAGAGGGATGAAAGAATCAAACCCAGGATGACCATGTGCAAGGCAGATGTCCTACCCTCTATGCTATCGCTCCACCTCTTTACTTACTTAGTAATTCTAGAAATTTTAGGTACCAAAAGTCTCAGCGATCAAATAGAGCACTGGTAGGATAAATTTTGCAACTAATTTTATAACTCTAGAAAGTCATGTTTAAACTGACCCATTACTTTTGAACCTGCTTTCATGTGTGATAATTATTTCAACTCACATGAGTTTCTGGGTCAAATATTCTAATCCAATGCAGATACAAATATGTACATTGCCTTAATGACATAAGACCTTTGAACTAGTGCAAATAAAAAAGGATAAAGAAATTTTACAAATAGAATATGGGCATATCTACTTTCCCTTCCTCATAAATAGTTATGAACTAATCTGGACTTTTAATTTCATAAACTTACTTAATATACATATTTAGTGGTTGCATGATTAGTTCTATGTCTTCAGCCAAATTATAATAAAGTCCTAGGATGGCCCTTTATACACAGAGAGATTGGACAATCAGGATTTGGGGACTGACTGGGAAGATAGATTCCCAAGTACCAAATGATCACATAGAAAATTTCAAGCATACTTTTACTGAATTTGATTTGTCCGTGAAAAGTTGACAATTGTGGTTCTATTCTCTATTTGTTTGTTTGTTTCATTTTACTCACCATCATTAGCAATGCTAGGGTTTGGTAACAACAGGGTTTCATGCACCCTGAAACAGCAATTAAGTCCCTCATCAGTTTGTGGGCTTCTGTGTGTGTTTCTTTGTTTTATTGTTTTTGGTCACACCCAATGATGCTCAGGGATTATTTCTGGCTCTGTGCTCAGCAATTACTCCTGGTGATACTCAGGGGACCATATGGAATGCCAGAGATTAGACTCAGGTCTGCCACGGGCAAAACAAATGTCCTACCCACTGTACTATCTCTCTGGCCACTTTCATTGATTTTTTTAAAGTAGTTACTATAAATATTGTTACCAACTCTGCAAAGCTCTATGTATTTCCTCAGAACTACAAGAACTGAGTCCATGGGGATTAGGGTGAGGTGGAAAGTGGAGAGTGACAGGAAAAAATTCAACTCAATGTTTTAACTCCAGAAATTTCTAGGGCCTGCTACCCTTTCCAATGCAGATTACTCCAGGCCATATTCAGAAGGAAAGCAATTCAGTGATAAATCCAAAGGGACTGTGAGGAGATCTTTGGGATTTGATCTCCTTAAAACTTGTTTTTTTTGCTTTAAACAGAAGAAAAAAGGAGCTGCTTAATGCTTTTGGAGAGAAAGATTAATGCTCCAGGGAACTAAATCAACTCTTAGGCAGTTAAGGTCCCTTTCGGGATATTGAAATGGGCAATTAAAAAAGGTGGTAGCTGAAGGACCAGAAAGAGTTGTAGTCTCCCAAGATGTCAAAGCTTATCAAAAGACTCTCCTATGTATTTGGGGAAATTGGTTCCAATCTGCAGAAGTATATTCATAAACCAAAATGAAAAAATCATTTTACAAGAAGTAAAAATACCAAAAGATGCATGAGTAGAATAATAACTAACCTAATAAATAATAAATATAACAAGGTATGAATTTATTTGATAAATACCTAGTATGCTCCATTATGTGTTACAAAATCACCCTGGTTTTGCAATTGAATAATAAATATAGTACCTTAAAATATATGACTTCCAAGATGGGTAAAAGAGTGAAGGAGCCAACACATACTGACCTCAAACTCCACAGATTTCTGCCTCCGGGGGAGAAGACACAGCAGATGCTGGGAGATTAGACTGTGGTTTTAGCACCAGCACATGGAGGCATTGAATAATGGATATCCTTGGGAGCCCTTGGCGGAGGCTGCAGGAAACCACAAAAAGAGGGAAGGATGTTGAAAAGCCTTAAGAATCTTGCAGTGACCAGGGGAGAACCAGAAAAACAAAACTGGCAATGAATCTTTCAATACCCAAGAAAACAGGCTTCCAGATAAAGGATGTTACTCATTAGAGCAGAAGAGAATTTGTTGGATCGTTGCAATAGTTATTCACATAAAATGAATAAATTACCAAGTACAGGTCCTACTTGAGAAAGATTGGTCAGCTATTACCCATCAGAACCATTAGCTGTTTAACCCTGACTTGCAGATGAGCACAGATTAATTGATGGAACACATTTTGACAGAAATCTTCAGAATGTTTTCTAAATGATTAAATTGCGACTCTTTGCTGATGATAAAGCATTCCTGGTGCAGAGAAAGGAAGGCTGGGGTGGCACAACTGTCTACTATAGGTTGCAGTTTACAGCGATAAACTTCGATCTCCGATCAAGCCTTCAGCGTGCTGTTCACTGCACAGCCGTTATCTTCACACGCTGACACATGTAATCTAACATTCTCACGTTGCCACAGTCGGTGCAATTGCTTGACAATTTGACTACAGTTTCCTGTCAGCTCATGCAAGGAATATTTCTGTGAGCTATCAAGAATTGCAAAATATTTTGATTTTGAAATGATAGTAATCTATGAAGAAAAATGTCTTCAAAATATTGATTTCTGATAATAAATCAAGATCTGCATAAAGGGAATTGTGCTGAGTTTATGAATAAGGAGGTATTGAAGCACACAAGGGAATGAAATTGGAGTGACAAGGTGGAAGAGAGAAAGACTTGGGTTGTAAAAACTACTGCTGGACGCACAGTTTGTGATGCAAGAGTCACCATCAATGTTCAATGGCCTTATAAGGATAATTTAATCACTGCTCTCAGTGGCTGAGTTCATAGTACAGATTTGTCACTGTACTTTCAAAAAATATTCTTTCTCCTTCAGACAGCTAAAGGTTGTTGGGTATGTTAAATGGTACAACATTCAGAGGGAGAGAGAATGAGGCAAGAAAGATTGTCATTTAGAAGGCAGAGCATATCATACTTTAATAAATGTGTGTTTTTAAATGAAATCATCTTAAATGTCAAATGGTATATCTATATTTAAGAATGTCTCTTACTACAACATGAAGAGAGACTTTTTTGTTTTTTTTGTTTTTTGCTTTTTGGATCACACCTGACAATGCACAGGGGTTACTCCTGGCTCTGCACTCAGGAATTACTCCTGGCGGTGCTCAGGGGACCATATGGGATGCTGGGAATCTAACCCGGATCGGCCACGTGCAAGGCAAACACCCTACCCGCTGTGCTATCACTCCAGCCCCAGTGAAGAGAGACTTTTTAATGGAATTATAAGACTGGCTTTTTGTAAGCCCTCATAGAGATGTGAAATAGAACTTGTCTTAAATGATTGACCTTTCCCCCCTGAGATGAGAATATGCCAAGAAATACTTCCACATTCTTTTTGGGTCTCCCAGAATTCAGTCATTCAAAATAGTTGCCATCAGCATTTTAGGCACTACTATATGATGGTAGTTTTCTACAGAAAAAAAGACAAAGGTGAAATTATTTTATAAGTGAACAAGATAGAAATGGGCATAGGATAAAGGCTAAAGAAATAATGACATTTTTAATGGAGAAAAAAATGTCCTGAAATGAAAACCTATTACTGTAGCCCTGGAGCTAGAGGTAATTTATAGGTAGACTGGTAAAACATGTGTTCCTCAATAATGCCATCAATCACTTTACCTGGAGTCTAGCCATTCAGCAATGTATGATTCTGGCATGAATCTTGTGTTTATCAAGCTACATTTAGTCAAATAGTTTTTAATGGTATCAACTTTTAGACATTAGTTAAAACTAATGAAGCTCTGTTACATGTACTACGTACTTTATTTATCCTAAACAGACATGCATCCATACATGTTAATCTTGCCTTCTATTCAAAACAGGGTGTCAAATATTGTTATCACATGGACTTCTTTGAAAGCATACATTATTCAGTAGGATGAACTTCTGTCACTGGCATTTCTTTTCATCTGGCTAATAAACAATGAAATCCATTGTTTTTATGTACCTATGTGAGTTTTGACTAGTACTTGTCAACCATGTTATCATCATCACAAAATACAGAACTGCTCAATAATTTTCCCAAATTCCTCCTAATACTCTATAAACAACCCTTCCCACATTTTCTTTTCAACCACTGATCTGTTCCACACGCCTATATTTTTTTCAGAATTTCATATATTTCAGAATTTCATATATAATAATATATGGAATAATAATATATGGACTTTAAGTCTAATATTCTACACATTGGAAGTGCAGTGGATATTCATCCTTGTTGTGTATATCAGTTGTGCTATCTTTTTATTGTAGATAGCACTTCAGAACTTTTTAATTGTACCTTGATTTAAGTTGAGTCCAGATTTTAGAGATTATTAATAGAGCCAGTATAAATGTTAACATACATATTTTGTGTGAACTGAATATTCTTATTCAGTTATATATATATATATATATATATACTTTGGTTAGGGATATAGTATATAAAATATATACTTTGGTTAGGGATAATGATAGGGATAGGCAATAGTATAAGCGTCTGCTTGACAGAAAGCTGACAAGTTGCATTTGGGAAATAGACACACCATTTTGAAGTCTTAAAAATATTGTATTGAAATGTAATTACTCCATACTGTCAAATATGAACATGTGCATGTTTGTTTGTATGTTTAGCTATTCTATTTTCTGTAGAGTCTCATTGTGGTTTTTATTTCTCATTTTTCTGTAATGATATTCAACATTAAATTCTAAGCTTTTTTGCCACTCTTACATTTTCTTTCATGAAATTTCAGGCAAATATTTCCTTTCTTTTTGACTTTCTGAACCATTTGAGTAAAGGATGGAACTTCAGGTGACATATAGGGTGCCGTGGATCTAAACATGGTTGGCAGTATCCAAGACAAGCACCCTACCTGCAGAACTCTTGATGCAGCTGCTGGAAAATCTTTATTAAGCTTTCTAAATTAGACATTTGGTTTCCCTATTACTATATTTTGAGAGTTTTTGTAAGGAAACTGGATAAAGCTTTCATACTGGGTATGTGATTTCAAGTGTTCATCCCCATGTCTATCTTTAAAATCTCTAGCGTGTTATTTCCATGAAATCCATTTCATTACTTTCTCTCCTACATACATGCTTTCTGCATTGTACTAAGAAATATCTGCTTATCAAAACAACAATGAGTTATTATTTCACACCACAGAAGCTGGCCCACATCCAAAAGATCAAAAGCAACCAGTGTTGGCGTGGATGTGAAAAGAAAAGGACTCTCCTTCACTGTTGGTGGGAATGCCAACTGGTTCAACACTTTGGGAAAACAATATGGATGATTCTCAAAAAATTAGAAATTGAGCTCCCATTTGACCCAGCAGTAACACTCTGGGGAATATATCCCGGAGAGGCGAAAAGGTATAGTAGAAATGACATCTGCACTCATATGTTCATTGCAGCACTGTTTACAATAGCCAAAATCTGGGAAAAAAAAACAGAATGCCCCAAAACAGATGACTGGTTAAAGAAACTTCAGTACATCTACACAATGGAATACTATGCAGCTGTTAGAAAAGATGAAGTCATTAAATTTGCATATAAGTGGATCAACATGGAAAGTATCATGTTAAATGAAATGAGTCAGAAAGAGAAAGACAGACATAGAAAGATTGCACTGATCTGTGGAATATAAAATAGCGAAATGGGAGACTAACACCCAAAAGTAGTAGATATAAGGACCAGGAAGTCTCCCCACAGCTTGGAAACTGGCCTCACATTCTGGGGGAAGAGGCAGCTTAGAGAAAGAAATACCAAGTAGAGGATGTTGGGAGGACCCATTCTGGTTGAAAGATGCCAGCCGAATGTAGACTATAGACCGAATATGGTAGCCACTCAATACCTCTATTGCAAACTACAACACCCAAAAGGAGAGAGAAAAAAAGAAAATGCCCTGCAGCAGAGGGAGGGTGGGGAGGTGGGGGATGGGGTAGGGTTGGTGAGAGGGATACTGGGATCATTTGTGGAGGTGAATGGGATGGGTAAAGGATCACTGTATGAATGAAATGCAAACACAAAAGTTCATGTTTGTAACTGTACATCACAGTGATTCTCTAATAAAATTTTAAAAACAAAGAAATCTCTGCTTAATTCATAATCACCAAACTCTAATTTTTTCTATATTTTACTTTGGTTGAGAGATTGCATAGGTTAAAACAGATTCACTATTATTAAAATCTCAGTGAAATTTATGAGGAATGGACAACTTTTTTTTTTTTTTTTTTAATTTTTATTATTTCACCATGTGGAAAGTTACAAAGTTTTCAGGTTTATGTCTCAGTTACACAATATTCAAACACCATCCCTTCACCAGTGCCCATATTCCACCACCAAAATCCCCAGTATACCCCCCGCCACAGCCCCCCCCAACTGTATAACTGATGAATTTCACTTCATTTTCTCTCTACCTTGATTACATTCCATATTGCAAAACAAAACTCACTATTGTTGTTGGAGTTTCCCCCCAAGGAAGACAGCCCTACTAAGGAAGCATTTGATAATTGGTTTGTCATTAAAAGATTGTATGTTTTCAGTTTTTAGAAAAGGTCGGATGTGTTCCAGTCCCGCAACCCGGAGCCGTGTTAGTTGCTGTTCAGTGTCGCCAGGGTTCCATCCGGAGAAGGGGTGCCAGCTGTACCTCCTCCGTCTGGATCCCTGGTGTTGTTGGCCCGGATTCGGGTCCGGAGCATTTCTCCGGCCGCGTTGCTCACCAGACTGCCTGGCCTCTTCTCTGTTGAAGGTGGGAAGATGGCGCCGAGGGTGGGTCGAGGGCGAGACTTCCGGCGGCCGGGACCATTTGGAGTTCGGGCAGGCGCTGCCCCACTCCAGTGCCCCCCCGCGGCTCGGATGTGTTCCAGTCCCGCAACCCGGAGCCGTGTTAGTTGCTGTTCAGTGTCGCCAGGGTTCCATCCGGAGAAGGGGTGCCAGCTGTACCTCCTCCGTCTGGATCCCTGGTGTTGTTGGCCCGGATTCGGGTCTGGAGCATTTCTCCGGCCGCGTTGCTCACCAGACTGCCTCAGGAATGGACAACTTTTTAAACAAGTCTTCAACATTTCAAATATTTGAAAATTCTAAAATTTCAGTCTCTGCTCTAAAGCATAAGGAATCAGGTTAGTACAATAATTATTCATTCATTAAGCATTTACTGATGTTTCTATCACTTTCAATTGTCCTGTTAGGTGGTGTACTCACAAAATTTAAAACATAATTAGTCTCTTTCCTCAAGAAGTTCACACCCCAGGAGCCAAAAATATTGTACAGCATATAGGGCATTTGCCTTGCAAGAAGTAGACCTCAATTCAATCCCTGGCATCCCAATGGGCTTCTGAGCAACACCGGCATAATTCCTGAGTGCAGAGTCAAGAATAACACCTGAGCATCACTGGGTGCAGGCCAAAAGTAGAACAAAAAATAAAGAAGTATACTCCTAATACAAGCCAGAGACAAGTTGATTGTCATAAGGGTGAGGATCACGATGGCTACTAGCCACAATAGGAGTGGCTAGTAGAATAGAAGAATAGAAGCATGACACAATACAAAATGATGAAAGCACAGTAACTCCAGATAATAAAGATGATAAAACTTGTAAACACTGTTTAATAGGGAAGATAAATGCATAATTATTTATAATATTAATATAAACAAGCACTTTATTTGGCAATTTCATTCTAATTGCTATTAAAAGAAAGTAAATAGAATCGCTAAGAAGATACAACTTAATCTAAAAGCCTGAGGGAAGAATCCTCAATAATGGATTCAAATTCAAAGCTAAGAATAATTAGAAATTAATCTCAGACTATGAAGGAAATTTCAACATCCCAGACAAAGAAATTTGTACATTTAAAGTCCCTGAAATGGGAAATAAATAAATGTATTTGAAGAAGACTGAAAAGGTCAGGTCAAGAGAGAATTTTATAGCAGTTTTCTAGTTGCGGTTTAAATGAAAACCATCCATAAGGCTTACTTAAGATTAGCAGGTATACCTCACACCACAGAGACTAGCACACATCCAAAAGAACAAAAGCAACCGCTGTTGGAGAGGATGTGGGGAGAAAGGGACCCTTCTTCACTGCTGGTGGGAATGCCGACTCGTTCAGCCCTTCTGGAAAACAATTTGGACGACTCTCAAAAAATTAGATATTGAATTCCCATTTGACCCAGCAATACCACTGCTGGGAATATATCCCAGAGAGGCAAAAAAGTACAATCGAAACAACATCTGCACATGTATGTTCATCGCAGCACTGTTTACAATAGCCAGAATCTGGAAAAAACCCGAATGCCCCAGAACGGATGACTGGTTGAGGAAACTTTGGTACATCTATACAATGGAATACTATGCAGCTGTTAGAAAAAAAAAGGAGGTCAAGAATTTTGTAGTCAAGTGGATGGGCATGAAAAGTTTCATGCTGAGTGAAATGAGTCAGAAAGAGAGAGACAGACATAGAAAGATTGCACTCATCTATGGTATATAGAATAACAGAGTGGGAGACTAACACCCAAGAACTGTAGAAATAAGTACCAGGAGGTTGACTCCATGGCTTCGAGGCTGGCCTCACGTTCCGGGGAAAGGTCAACTCAGAGAAGCGATCACCAACTACATTGTAGTCGAAGGCCATGTGGGGGAAGGGAGTTGCGGGCTGAATGAGGGCTAGAGACTGAGCACAGCGGCCACTCAACACCTTTATTGCAAACCACAACAGCTAATTAGAGAGAGAAAACAGAAGGGAATGCCTTGCCACAGTGGCAGGGTGGGGTGGGGGGGAGATGGGATTGGGGAGGGTGGGAGGGACACTGGGTTTACGGGTGGTGGAGAATGGGCACTGGTGAAGGGATGGGTTCCCAAACTTTGTATGAGGGAAGTATAAGCACAAAAGTGTATAAATCTGTAATTGTACCCTCACGGTGATTCTCTAATTAAAAATAAATAAATTTTAAAAAAATAAAAAAAATAAAAAAAAAAGATTAGCAGGTATGCAATGTATAAAGGTGGTTCTTTAGTAGATCAAAAAAGAAATGATGATATATTGTGTCCATCACCATATTTCAATAAATTCTAAACTTGAAAAAGAAAAGATTAGCATCAAGGAGAGAGGCAATAAAAACTAAGTCCTTACATTTAGGATAGTTGAGCTTTATCTTAAAAGTATTGATTAGCTTTTGAATTATATAAAATAGGGATGAGGTATGATCCAATTTTCATTTTAAAATATGACTTTGAAGTAATGTAAAGTAGCCAGAAGCAAGATTGTTTACAATTTCAGTCTTGCTCACAGGCCAACTAGCAACTAGTTACAGACAAGATTTCAATATGAAGAGTCCAGGACCCAGGAGAGGTACTCAAGTAGTCCCTAGGACAACAAAAATAGAAAAATGTCTCCAAATTAAATTTGTACTCATATTGAAGTAACATTAGTTTACGGACTATAATTATGTTGAAAATAGTAATAAGAATAAATGTCCTTGTTTTGTGCCTGATCTTAGAGGAAAAGCTTTCAGTTTTTCATCATTGAGTATGATGCTTGCATTGGGTGTATTTTATTTGTTCTTTACTGTGTTTAGATATGACTTTCTCTTCCCATTTTCTTGAAAGCTTTAATCATAAACTGATGTTAAATCTTGTCAGAACTTTCTCTGATTCTCTTTATATGATCGTGTGATATTTATCTTTGCTTTTGCTGATGTGTATGTTCTTTTAGTTGCTTTGCATGTGGTCAACTAGCTTTAATGGTTGAAATAAATATTTGCATCACAGAAAAGTCCCATTTACATTAGATAAATCAGTTTTGAATGTACTTTGAATTTACTTTTATATTATTCTGATAAGGATCTTTGTATGTTATCAGGGATATGTACATATATATGAATATGTATAATATGTATATTAAGATATTTAGGTTTCTCTTTTTGCAATGCCACCATATGCTCTCAATATCAGGGTAATGTTAGCATCATGAAAGAGTATTTGGAAGAATTACTTTTTTCAGTTTTTGAGGAAGGTATTCATAAAAGTAAGGTAATAGATCATCTTTGAAGCTTTGACAGATATCATTAATAGCAGTGCACCTGGGCTTTTGTTTAGGGAAATATGTCTAATTTCTGTTTCAATGGTCTTGTTAGGAACTGGTGTAAAGTTTTCAATTTACTGCCCATTTATACTTGGATGGATATTTGATTCTAAATTTTTTTTCTAGGTTCTTAAACAAATCAGTATAACTTTTACATAGTATTTTCTTATCACACTTTATTTCTGGGATGTTTTTATCTCTTCCCTTTCATTCCTGATCCTGTGTATTAGATTTATTTTTCCTCTATGTTTTAAACAATAATGATTATCAAAATTATTTACCCCTTTGTAGAACCATGTAATCATCATACAATGCATTCCTTGATTTTTTAAACCATCTCTTAAGTTTGTATTCTATTTACTTCACATCTAAGAAACGGAATTCATTAGAAGCGTAAGAATTTTTTTAAAGGCATCAACTATTCCCCAAGTCAGCACATAAAAATATCAAGAGGATTGCCCCTGGTGTGAAGACTCTTGAGTGTCAAAACTAAAATGAAAGTTTATATTCAGCTTGTTCTGAGCTGTGAGCTGCTTCCCTTGATAACTTTGGGACCATTGAAGCAGTAGCTGAAGCTCAACCATGGGGGAACAGAGTAACAGTAAGGACCAATGTCAACAGACTACAGGACACATCTGATCATCTCACAGCTAATTTTATTCTTAATTAAAAATATTAAAAGTTTTCTACCCCTCATAAACTTGTTCTCCCTGAATCAGGAAAAAAAATATGGATACCTGCTCTCAGCCTCCCTATTTAGTATCAAAGAAAGAACTCTTTAGTAGTAGTAGTAGTAGTAGTAGTAGTAGTAGTAGTAGTAGTAGTAGTAGTAGTTGTCGTTGTATTGAATCACTGTGAGATGCACAATTATAGAGCTGTTCATGGTCAGGTTTCAGTCATACAATGTTCCAACACCCATCCCTCTACCAGTGTACCCAAGCAAAAGGTTTAATGAAGCCAGAGCAACTGAGAAAGAAAATATATTCCCCTGACCCTTGAAGAGCCCCTAAACAGCAGGAGTTGAGAAGGACAAGCAAGGAGAGACTGCTAAAATCTCAGGGCCGAACTAGGCTGTCAAAACGAAGGACTAAAATGACTGTCTGCACTTTTAACACATGTACGCTGGCATCAGAAACATCCATAGAGGATGGTGCAAACGCAGAAGATCAAGTATGACGACATTGGATTGACCAAGACAAGGGGGCATTGATCACATCATGCCGTTTTCTTTTTTCTTTTTCTTTTTGGGCCACACCCTGCGGTACACAGGGGTTACTCCTGGCTGTACACTCAGGAATTGCTCCTGGAGTTGCTCAAGGGACCATATGGGATGCCGGGAAGGGAATAGAACCTAGGTTGGCTCCATGCAAAGCAAACGCCCTGCCCACTGTGCTCCAGCCCCAGATCATGCTGTTTTCTACACTAAAGAACTGTTCCTCAGA
Organism: Sorex araneus; assembly: GCF_027595985.1. NCBI lineage: Eukaryota > Metazoa > Chordata > Mammalia > Eulipotyphla > Soricidae > Sorex > Sorex araneus. The sequence goes on along the minus strand of NC_073309.1, from coordinate 59,084,560 downwards.
ACATGCGACAGTAAAGGTGTTGGTTGTGTCGGTGACTCATCAACATAAACTTGGCCATGAGCACTGATTCGTTCAAATGCCTAAAAACCCTAATCGGGCGCTTATGTTTGAATAAATAAGGCTTACTGCCGGAAGTTTCAATCTTCGTTGTCTACACTCCAACATCCAACTACAATGAGAAGTTATACATGGAGCTGGAGAAGTTCTATAAAGAAGACCACACCTTCTACAAGGTCACTGTTGGTAATTTTAATGCCAAGGTAGGACCGAGAAGGTTGTTCAAAGAATTCCACATCGGGACCCATGGCCTAGAATGAAATGAACAGGGTGAGAGACTGTCTGAGTTCATAATGTTGACCAAGTCCATCCATGATAACTCACAGTTCCAGAAGGCAGAATCCAAACGTTGGACAAGGGAGACCCCTGGTGAACAGTTTCACAATAAATTGACCACATCATATTCAATTGACAGTTGCTGTTGTTGCAAAATTCCAGACTGGATCAGACCACCGTCTCCTTCTAATTCCATTAGAAATAAAATTCCATTTCATTGGGCAGGGATAAAGATCTGCAAAGTTTTAAAACAGAACTTCCAGAATGATCACCAACTGGGAACTATTTGGCACTATTGAGGCAATATGGGAAGATATTGTCGTAGACAACATCCACGAGGAATATGATCTACTGGTTCAGCACCTCAATGATTGTGCGAGGAATGCCAAGAGTAAGAAAGCCACAAAAAAATACACCTGTCTTCAGAAACTCTCGAGTTCATTTGCCAATGTGGTTGGCATGAGCCTCAAGCAATCATAAGCTAACGTCTGAGCTTGAAAAGCCATGCAGATAAGTGATAAAGGAAGATCTCAAAGAGAGAAGAGCAGCAGTGTTGGCCAATGCGGCAGAAGCTGGGAAAAGTATTCGTGATGCCCACCTGTCCTTCGCCAACTACAAGACCAAGATGACTGCCCTCAATGTCCTGATGGATCTATCACATCTTCTAGAAGTGCAATAGAAAAGGTTAACCATGACTTCTACTAGGATCTCTTCAATAGCCACATCCACCTGCCCACAAACCAAATTCTGCAGGATGGATAGGTTATTCCCAGTGTTCTTCCTTCTGAAATCTGACATGCCATTTTGTTGGTAAAGAAGTGTATAGCACCTGGTCCAGACAAGGTCAGACCCAAAAACCTGAATAATCTGCCACCAGTACTCATCAATACACTGGCTAGGCTCTTCACACACTACCTGTCTGAATGCAAGTTTCTGTCCCTGTGGAAAACCAGCAGGACTGTTCTGTTGTACAAGAAGGAAGACATGCACAACATTGGCAACTATCGCCCTATCTGACTATTGTCCATCGTCTATAAGTTGTTCACTCGAGTCATCTTGAGTAGAATAAGCAGAACACTAGATGAAGGACAACCATGCAAGCAAGCCAGGTTCCAAAAAGGATTCAGCACGATTGACCATATCCACCTAGTGACCAAGCTCATTGAGATTTTGCAAGAGTTTAAGATGCCACTCTGTCTGATGTTCATTGATTTAAGGAAGGCCTTTGATTCTGTTGAGACTGAAGCAGTCATTAAAGCCCTAGCCAAACAGGATGTTCAAATTCAATATATCAGGCTCCTCTGTGAACTGTATTATGGATTCACCACCAGGATCTCACCATTTTACAAGGAAGTCATCATCGATGAAGAGAGAGGGGTTCAGCAGGGTGATACCATTTCATCGAAACTCTTCATTGCCACTCTCGAGAACATCATGCAACAACTGGAATGGGAAGGAATGGGAGTGAAGATAGACGGTTGACAACTACACCACCTCCACTTTGCTGATGTTATGGTATTATTTGCCTAATAACACCAAACATTAGGCAAGCTGCACAACTGCTCATTGACTTCTACCGTGAGTCTGGAAAGATCAAACTGCAGCTGAGTCTCACGAAGACAATGTTCATGAGAAACGGACTAGTTCCTGACATTCCATTTGTTGTCAACAGAATAAACATTGCCGAATGCAGCAGGTATGTGTACCTGGGTCGAGAACTCAACATGATGAATGACCTGGCTTCTGAGCTCCTCAGGAGGAAGAGAGCGGTGTGGAACAACTTCAAGAGCATGGAAGAAGTTTCTAAAAGGACAAAGAACCTCTGGCTCCAGGCACATCTTTTAGATTCCACTGTTCTTGCTTCACTAACATATGTCTCAGAGACCTGGACCCTACAAAAACAGAATAAGAACACTATTCGGGTATCCCAAAGAGGAATCAAATGAGCTATATTTAGATTATTGAGCTATACTTAGATTATTACATTTCACTCAAGTGAGAGAAGGAATATGGAGTTCGGACCTCCATCGTTGATCGAGAACCAGGGACGCTGTCTCGTTTGCCAAGGCATCAAAAATCAGATGGACTGGACACGTAATGCGATTTAGAGACAACTGCTGGAATAGAGCTGTTACCGACTGGATTCCACAGGACATCAAAAGAACGCCTGGCCACCCACCTACAAGATGGTCAGACTTCTTCGTCAAGACCCTGAATGAATGGTTTGAGGCTCTCATGTTCCTGAAGTGAGCAGTTACCATTTGGATTGACCATATCCACATGGTCACTACCACACTACCACAAGACAGTGACGAATGGATATGTTATTGGCACCCACTCAAGCAAATCAATGAGCAATGAAATGACAAGTGATACAAGTGATACCATATACACATGGTTTATACATCATAAATAAATGTATAATTAGTAAAAATGGAGACATATAAATAGTTAAATAGGCAAAACTTCAGCAATAAACCCAGCTGTATTGGGTAACTAATATTTGGCAAAAAGATCATAGATAGTCAATGGAGAAAAGATAGTCTCTTTAATAAATGGTACTTATTCTGCTGGACTTAAAAAAAAAACAGAAACTAGAGCTCTGTCTTAAACCATACACAAAAACCTACTCAAAATGGATCTAAGATTTAAATTTAAGACCTAAAACCACAAAATCACTATAATAAAAGGGAAAATTTCATTGCCATTGGTCTTGGTAATGATTTTTTTATATGGCTACAAAAACAGAAATAAATGAACATGACCCTATCAAACTCAATAGCACGACATAGCTTTGCTCAATCAATAACACAAAAAGTCCTATGGAATGGGAGATAATTTTTTTGCGGTTAAGTGTTTATTGTTGAATGAATTGGTAATTTGTTATACAATGAAATAAAATGGGATAGGCCCACATCCAACAGCGAACAGTGGTTAGGGCTTGCTCCTTTCTCTGTGCTCAGCAATCATTCCTTGTGGGCTGGAGCGATAGTCCAGTGAGTAAGGCATTAAGGCATTTTCTTTGCATGCGGCTGACTCAGATTCAATTCCTCCATCCCTCTCAGAGAGCCCGGCAGCATGGCAGAGCTTGGCAAGCTACCCGTGGCATATTCGATATGCCAAAAACAGTAACAAGTCTCACAATGGAGACGTTACTGGTGTCCACTCGAGCAAATAAATGAGCAATGGGATGACAGTGATACAGAGATACAGAAACAAGTGACCATGCACAGTGCCAGGGATCAAACCTAGGTTATCAGTGTGCAACACAAATGCCTTACCTACTGTACAATCTCTCCTTCCCTACCACAAAATTTTTTAAGCCATAAAAAAAGAAATTCTGCCATTTGTGGCAACATGAATAAACTTCGCAAGCATTATGGTATACAAAATCAAACAGAGAGAGGCTAATACAGTATTAATTCACTTTTTAATCAATAAAAAATCAAATCCATGTAAACAGAGAAAAGATTGATGTTGCTAAGAGAAGGAGCAAAAGAAATGGCTGAAGATAGTACAAATTTGGAATTATCATTGGTAAGTTCTGGGAAACCTAATGTACTCTTTGGTATTTATAGTCAACAATAAAATAGTGTACACTTGAATGCACTTAAGATAAAATATATCTAAAATTCTCATCATGTGAACAATATATGAGGGTTATTTTGTGAAACAATTGATCGATATATTAAGTCGTCAAACTGGAGTATCACTGTATCAGTGTCATCCTGTTGTTCATCAATTTGCTCGAGCTGGTAGCAGTAATGTCTCCATTCATCCCAGCTCTGAGATTTTAGCAGCCTCTCCTTACTAGTCTTTCCCAACAATTCGAGGCTCTTTCAGGATCCAGGGAATGAGACCTGTTATTGTTCCCTGTTCCATGGTTTTGGCTGGTTTTGCCACAGGGAGCTTGCCAGGCTCTGCTGTGCACGCGAGATACTCTGGGTAGCTTGCTGGCCTGCTGGGCACTCTGAGAGGCATATATATATATATATATATATATATATATATATATATATATACACATACATATATATTTCCCTTCATTATTTTATGGAAAATGGGTAGGGAGGGTCTTATGATGTGTTGCACAGCCATTTTGCGGCCGCACAGTCCAGGAATATGTTCACTCATGGTGAGGCTCGACCCAAGTGTGTGGAAAACAGCCTGGAGCGTGGCGGCAGTTGGGTAGTGGAGGTCGGCTGCTGGGGTTGGATCCCTCGGGGCTGAGAGGGCTCTCAACTGCCCCACTCTAGGGCTCCCCGAGTGGAAACAGACTGATGCAGAGCCCAGTGGCATCGTTCTGGGGGCCTCATTTTATGCTCCCTTCCTGGAGAAGCAGCCGTGAGTTCTGAAGGGTGGCCTATGAGGAGATTATCTGGCACCAGCAGAAGGTGACTTATGGGTGTGACCCCTGGGTATAAACAGGGGTATACTTTTTGAAAATACATGTATATTGTTTCATCATGTTTTTATACTGTATGCTTATAAAGTGAAATATGTTCATTTTATTTTATTAAGTTGAAAGAATACTTAAACGAAATTTACTTGACCACCAGCTATAGAAAGGATCAGAGATATTGAAAGAGTGGATTGAAATATTCATTAGAAACTGTTGCATGGACATCCACAAATTCTTAAGCAAGAGTGCAAGCATGACATTCAAAATTAAAACAAAAAACTCAGAATAGATAACCAGTCATTATATCATCTCAAATACTATAGTAAACTTTCTTGTCACTAAAAATATCATCCTTCAAAAGAAGAGTGATATTTGACAAGAAAATTTCAGTCACAATTAGCCTGTTTCAAATCTTTGGATTTAGGCTTGGCATTTCTGTCAGATATAGGTGTGGTTAACCAAATATCTTCAGAATCCTTCAACTCTTCTCTATATTCCATTTAATATTGAAAAATAAATGTCAGACACACTTCAAAACAATGACTTTATTAAGTAACTTAAAAAAATATTTCAAATCTCCTGAACTTTTTCATGTAGTATTACTAAAATTTCAGTTGTTCTACACAGACATGCATGCCAAAATTTTAGACTCAGATCATGAATTTTTACAGCTAGTACCATGGAATTTCCCCATCTATCACTCCCACACACTTATGCTTGACTACTGACAATGCCTGAAGGTTAAAAAAAAACAAATAAAAAAATAATCCATTAGAATAGTTGAAGTCATTTTCTTATTCCAATAAATGCAATTTTTATTGTGAATATGGTTATCAGGTAGAGCCATAATAATAAGAGTGATTGTGAATTTCCAAATTAAGCATACATAGTTCAATCATATACCCATCTAGTCAGTAAATTAGTACATGTTTCGCTAATATTTACTATATTTTTGGAATACTGCCATCATTTTCTCAATTTTCAGTACTCAAATCAGTGGCTTGTCTTTTAACTCTTAAAGATTAAATTTTTGCTATTCATTTGACTTTTAACTTGAACTCATCCTGTTATATTATTCTTTTCAAATACATGCACTCTATCTTCATAAATTTTATGGTTTTTTGATGATGTTTTACAGCCAACAAATATAAGTCATGATTGATTTTCATAAATCTATTTATTCAATCTAAAGGACTGTATTTAATCATAAGATCTTCCTTGCCTTTTTATGTTAAATTTTATTTCTCTTCTAAGCGCATGGAACAGTCAAATAAAATAGTTGGTAGCGCTTTGTGGTATTCTCACATTTTCTAAAACTATACACTGTAAAGTGAATGAGACTTTAATGATAAAGATAGGTACATTACACCTCTCTTCATCCCCAAAAACTTCTATCAGAGTATTTCATGCACAGAAGGAATTCACCAAATATCTTTATCGGTTGGATCATTTTATCTTCTTATAAACTTTTCTCATTATAAATCAAATAACCTATCTATACTTCTTTTGCTATATATTATAACAACCTAGTACATGATTAAAATGTGTAGTGAATCAGTGTATGTCCACCTTATGCACAAATTCAAATTTACTCTAATTCAAGTACATGCACTCATAAAAAAAAGGGTGAAAGCAAGAGATAAATGAATTAAATGGTATGAGCATTTGACTTGTCATTCCACTCACTGAGCTTATGCCTCAGAGTGAGCACAACAAGAAAATTTGGACTCTGCCTTTTACTCTGTTGAGTTCACTTCCCATATGCCTCTCTTAGTGATCATGTTGCTACATTTCTGAGCATTCTAAAATTTAAAGATGAATATTGCATATATTATGATTCCTAAATTCAGTGCAATTGCCTTATTGGGTGCTCAAGCAAAAAAAAAAATCTATCTGTTCAAAAGCTAGAAGTAGAAACAGTTGCATTGAACTTACTGAGATGCTGAGCTGATGTATGTTTCCAATTTGATGCCTCCTAAAATATTTTTAAGGGCCATATTTGCTTATATTCAAATATTTGCCTTACCTGGAGTATCTAGATTTAGGATGATATTCTTCTCTATGACATTGTTCTAATCTGGAAACACTCTTTCTTGCTTTAACAGTTCATGTATTTTATGCATTATTTTCTACTCATCATGATAATCAAAACATTTAAGTCACCTGTCATTGTTTAAGACTTTGAAAACGCTATTATAGACAACAAACAAATGCACAAAGAAAATCACATAAAACTAAGAGCTTCAATCGGAAGGTAGATACACATGCCTCTAAGGGATTGCCAAGTAAAGAAACAAGACAAGCATCCTGTGGCTAAGAATGTTCGAGGAAAAGCAGAAACCTAAGTCAAATCTGAAGAAGGCAGGGCATCAGGGAATTGCTTTACTCCAAGCTACTATTTCCAACAGGAATGAGGGTCCAGTATTGCAAAGGAATCATTTCTTAAAAATCTAGACATTCATGTATAATACACATGCATATATACGTTGTTTTTAAACTCAGAGAAATTTTATAAATAATAGAAATTTCTTGTGGTACTACCATAAGATCTCAATGAGCAAGACATATATCTCTGTCATAACAGAAGTGACTAACCATTTACAATCTGCATCCTTATCACAAATAAGGACGATTTAAATTAAAGCTGTAAAATCTGAACCTATCCAGTGCTTAATTATCATTCTGCGAATTGCACAATGTATGGTTTTCTTTATTGTGGCATTGTGCTGAATCAGTACAAAACGTAACCTTTAGCTTTATTTGAGAGAAAGTATGAACACTTCCCAACATATAAGACTATCTTATCACGATGCCAAAATTGTATGTGAAATTCCTTCTTTCTTTTGATTAACATGAAGAAATTTCAGTTAGCTGTTTATATAAAGGTTAAGTAATCAGTAGTTCTCTATACCTGAAAGACAAGTTTGACTTATTTTTCATAGGATCATAGCAATATATTATTTTCATAAGTATATATGAGCAAAATTTGGTCATTTATCTATCTTTAAAAAATGGGATATCCTCAAATTGAGTTTTCCATAAGAATCAGGAAATTCTTATAACAGGACACATTCCTGAGGGTATTGGATAGTGGTGCAAAGGTCACACTGGTGACAGGATTACTGCTGGAACACTGAATGCCTGAAACAACTGTTTTATGAACAACTTTGTAAACTATGTTGGTTAAATAAAAATAGAAAAAATATATAATTGTCAGCAGGAAATTATATGACTTTGATATATACAGAATACAAAGCCATAATTTAGGGGATGAACACTTACATCATAATTCCACATAAACCAAACCCATTTGCTCAATTCTGTAATCATTCACAGAGCTCAAAAATCATCAGAGAGAATCAGTTCAGGAAGTCAAACTGTGCCTCTTCTGACTATAAGGGATATAGTGCTCAGTGGAGTGGAATTAGTTTTCAGAAAAATAAATCACAGGGCTTCCAAAATTTTTAAACTACAATCTTGAGTGATATTTACATTTCTTCTTGGTTTCTAGTTTTACATCCAACATATGGCAAGCAAAAAAAAAATCATTCCCTTTTCAGAACTGAAAGGCAAAAGCTGTATTATAATTTGATGTGCCCCAAGTCATTTGGCACCAGAGACTGTAAAGCTGCCTTTTGTGGTATCACTCTGATGAGCATGTTCTGAAACTTCATGGATTTTGGTTAAATCTATCACTTGTGTAAGTATTGTCTAGTAAGATAAATTTCCCCTGGTAGAACAAATTTTCAAAATTGATGAGTTTAAAGATAAGAATTTTTTATAGATGTTGAATAAACTCATGATTTAGTATAAAATACATAAACGTGTGAGCGCAGAAGGGGTGATGTGATGTTGTGTGTGTTGTTCGAGGACTCTCGGGGCGGCGCTCTCTTTCTCTCTCTCTCTCTCTCTCTTCCTCTCTCTCAAAACTCCTGCAGGAATTTGACAAAATCTCATCTAAGGATATTACTCCAGATTACTAGGAGATCAGCTGAAGGGTGGGATCCCATCCAGGCTGTGTCGCTTTCTTCCTTCCTCAGCTAGTAATCCATTTAATTAGTTGTAGTAAATCTACTTCTAATATTTCTAGCACAGTAAGTAATGTATGAGCACAGTAAGAGATATATCAAACTTAAAGTTTGGTTCTTTCTGAGGACATCTCACTAAATATTCCAGACCACAGTCCTCAGGCCAGGTTAGTCTTCCTAACCCCAGCAGGGTCCTAGTCTCATCATTACCTTTGAATCATGACAGCATTTGTCTATGACCATGCTCTCAACTTATAGTTGAGTACTGTGGTGCTTTTGCCTGGCCCATTTCGATGCCAGGGTAGCTCACAGTTTGTCCTGGGTCAATTCCGTCCCTAGTCGGGACCCTGCTTTTTGGGTGCTAGGAACCAAGGGCAACTGAGTCAAGAAAGCAGATGCCCAAGAGTAAATATTATTGGAGTCAATCAGCTGCCAAATTACAAAGCATAATTTTAACTGTCTTCTTGTGTCCATACAGAAAGGACATTGCTTTAAGGTAAACTAAGTTCCCTACAGCAAGGCTAAAAGGACAAACCCAATGTTATCCTTCAATGTAGCTAAAGAATATACTATGTAGCATTAATCAGGTTGGGGCAACTTAGTCAGAAGCAGTAAATATCGACCTATTGCTAGTCTGCCAAAATAATGCAACAGAAATTGCCAGGTTTTGCTTATAGGAAATTCAGAAATTTAATTGATTTGTACTGGTCTCGGGTTTCAAAATGGTTGTTACTCTGTTAGCATAAGGTCACAGAGAGAGTTAGATACACATACATGTCCAGCATTTTCACATGATATATTATTCATGCCCATTTTTATTTCCATTTCCATTATTGCAGTCATCTTCAGAAAGGCTTAATTATATACTATATACCTATTTTAAAAAGATGTTCAATGATTATTTATAGCCCACATGTAAGGTTTTTTAAAGAAATGTCTGCATTTTAATTCAAAAGTTCAAAATTTTATATATATGTATTTTAAATCTTCAGAATACGTGATGATGGAGGGCTTCAAAGGAACAAATAATCTGCACAGTTGGGGTGCTACTGCCTCACAGAGATCACAAAATTAATGAGGTCAGCTTTAATGTAGATAAATTTTCTTATACTGCTTTGATTTGAGCAAATAGGACTCATTTTCATGTAGTCTTAAAACATTTTTATTTGAGCTATTTAGTTTTATGATGCCAACCAAAGAGTTTGTTGAAGTCATGAAGAATCTCTACTCCTTATTTATAATTATCTCTTTATTGTTCTCCTTCACTCCCACAGTTTCCCTCACTTTTCATTCTTTATTGAAATTTACCTGACAAGAATTACTCATAATTTACCTAAAATTCCCTTTCTATTTCAACACTTAGATATAAAAGGTGGTTAGAGACTTAAGGTGAGTTTAGAATCCTGAAATTCATATGAGCACTATGACTAATAATGACTATTTGTCTATGTATCCACCAGTGTCCAAACATTTTTTAGAATATCCTACAGGGCACATACACAATTTTCACTGCCCTCAATACTAAACACACCAAAACAAGCATTCAAAACAGTATACATGTAAATTTCATACAGAACCCTCTTTGCTGCTATCAAAGGTAAATAGACTATCATATGTATGGTAGTTAACTGGCTTCGTTACTTGCCTGACATCATCTTACTGGTAAAGTCAATAGGAAGGTTTTTTGGAACCTATTATAATACTGGGTATGGGGAAAGTTATCTAATTGTTATCTAATATGCAAGCTACAACATTGTCTTTATGCCAGTCATATACTAAGAGTAATACACAACATTTGATGGGTGTAAAGTGGAAGACAACTTATCTTGATATATATGTACATATGTATACATATATGTATATATATGCATACAAGGCTCAACCTCTAACAACATATAAAGATCTCTTATAATTGCTCCAAGACGAGATAAAACAATTTTCACACACTTTCCTCTAAGGGAATTTTTTTGAATGATTTTTAGTCAATTATTCATAAAAAGCAATACAAAATAAATTATTTAGCATCTGCCTTTAGGGAAGACTTGAATGGTGGTGGGAAAATTCGAAATAATGGTGGTAGGAAGGTGGAATGGTGGTGGAATAGTGTTGAAATATTAAGAGTAATCAATTGTTGTGAAAAACTATATAAAAATAAAATAAAAAAAGAAGACTGTACCTGTTCAAAATCATAACATTATGTATCATTAATTTATTCTCCTCAGGAATAATAAATATGCATGAATTAGGTCTCTTTTGCACTTTCTATCATTGTATTGATTACAATTTTTATTTCCTCATTATTTCCACTTAATATTTTCCTTTGTAGAATGATGCACTCACCATAATTTTGATGATGTTTTCACTCACTTTTATTATTTTCCCAAATTGCCTTACAAGACTGCTTCATTGCTAATATGTATTCTTTGTCACATAAATTTATTTTTTGAGGGCCAACAGCTAGATTTAAATTTTCTTCTATTATATAGATTTTCTTATTTGGGGAGCTTATATTTCTCTTTGTTTTTTTTTACTCCTTTGAGATGAAATGAAGTCATTTATTTAAACTGATCTTTTTAAATAAAATATGCTGAAGGTAAGTATATGCTTTGGCAGCATTTGCCTGAATCTTTCTTATCCTTCAGTCACAGCTCTTCAAGATATTTTTTACTTTCAATGAAGTTTGGACCTCTAAAAATATATATGAATTTTTTTAGAGTAGTGGTGTTAGAAAAATAGACTATAAGACCCAAAGGTCCAGAGTCTAGAATAAGCTTTGTGATCTCAAAGACTCTTATACTAAATCAGTTATTTCCTTTGCCAGGGCTAAGTCCATGACCTGTTCTCTGTGCAAGTCAACATCACGAGTCACAGGAAAACCTTTGGCATCAAATGTTCCCCATGTTGTTTCCTCCTCACCCAGCTTCACCCCTGGCGCTCACCCTCATAAAGAGCGCTGTATGTAGTCAACAGGAACGGTGGATGTCAGTTTGATTTTCACTTCAGTTCCTCCTCTCCTGCTTTTCTGTGCTATTAAACTTAAATTCTGCAGGGAAGATCTGCAATTTTCTGCAGCTACTATACCCTCTGGATCTTGTCATCTTTAATCAAAGAATCATTGGATATGCCTTTCTGGATCGTAACATTTACTTTTAGAAAAATCGATAACCATCAATGTTCAAGAAAGCATGCATTGGCTCACAGCATCCTGCTCTATCCTGACCCAAATTTTGCATCATTTGGTGTGCATATAAATAGTTCATAGTTTAAGATTATAACCATTTCTGTGTTTCATTTTACTGAGAAGCTTTTTTCCCCCTTTTAATTAATAGCTGTTGCTCTAGGTAAATCTGAAAAAGAATAAGGAATAAAATTTCTTATACATCACCCTCTTAAACTTGAAGTGGGTATGCATTAATTAAAAGTGCCAGGACAAAATAACACCTTGATGGTTATGCAAAACAACATCAGTCCTCAAAGAAATATAAGGCAGCAAAAGCCTTAATGTCCAAATAGAAAATTCTCTTTTGAAATGGAGACCGAGTATATATAGAAATGCAAAGAGAAAGATAAACCAGGATGTAGAAACAAATGTTATTCTGGCGTCATTAAAGTAAAGGAATTTCAGATGGATTTTTTTTCTCATGTGAAACCTGTGAACATTTACAGTCATGTACCCTCTCATCTGTTGGATTTTAAATTCATGACCTAGCATCATTTCTTGTTACTAGGAGGAAAAAAGTTTCTGCCTGCAAGATTTTTTCCTTTTCAACCCATTTTCTTCCCCAACCTGACCTTGCAGTGAAGTCAAAATGACAAATTTGTGACATCATCATCATTTTTTTCCTCCAGGAACAAACTGTGAAGCCATTAGCACAGGATGGTGACTTTAGCACAGAATCACACAGAGCAGCTGGCTAGAAAGGAGAAAGGGAGCATTCTTACTCAAACACACATACATCTTCAGTAATAACCAGGAAAATTCAGAAAATTACTGTCAAAATAAATTGCATTTTGTATAAATGCCATCTCCTTTCAGGTTTGTCCCAGTATGATCATCTTTCTTTATTTAGTGGTGTTGCCCTTTTTTCCTTAGAGACCTTTAACAAAAATATCTTTTTATATTTCATGTATCATTAAGATGACTTAAATGAGTTGGAATGAGGCATGCCTGACATTAGTTTGAATTATTTGCATAAATAAGAAGGTGTTTTTATTTTCTGCCACTGCTGTTCCCTGAAAACAAATTTCCCCCCAAACTGGATGTGGTGCTTCATGTTAGTAGAAAGAACAGGAAATTCCTATTTAGTCGCTAGTTCACCAGGCCCCAAAATGTCATGTTTTAAACCAGGAAAAATTCTAGGAGGGAATGATAATTATTGTTAACTTTATACATATAATTATTGTTTACATCTCTATTCAGAGTCTCCTGCCCCCATCCCTGGCTGTCTTCACCAGGGCCCCTCAGAAAGGGTGGGTTGAGTTTCCCTCCCTGCCCCAAGCAGAACCCCTGCAGCCAAAGATCTCCAGAACCCAGCCACAGCCATGCTCAAGGCCCCACTCCACACGTTCAGACGAGCCTCAAGCGTGAAGGAACCAGCAGAGGAACCCAGGTGTGCATGTGTGGGACCTGGGACTGAGATCTCCACCCAGAAACTGCCCCCAGTGCCGTGTAATCCCATCAACGGCCAACATTCAGAGACTATAAACCAAGATCTTATAGCCTAGTTCTCCCTCTCGGAGAACTTGGCAAGCTACCGAGAGTTTCCTTCCCGCATGGGAGAGCCTGGAAAGCTCCCTGTGGCGTATTCATATGCCAAAACCAGTAACAACGAAATGCGGCACTATTGGGAAGGACGAGTAGAGAGGCTGCTAAAATCTCAGGGCTGGGTGAATGGAGATGTTACTGAGACCGCTTGAGAAAATTGACAATCAACGGGATGATGATGATGATGATAATGATGATGATGATGATGATGATGATGATGATGATGATGATGATGATGGTGATGATGATGATGATGATCTCTACTCATAACTATGAACAGTGAGGGTGAAATCAAAGGATAATACATAGACTTTGTATTCTCAGAGACATTATATTTGAGACATGATTAATTACAATGACACCTTTAGCAGTTGTGCAAGGTAATACAGTTCCAAAAACCCCAAATAGATAAAACAATTCAAATATTCCAGATGTTCAGTAGAGAATGCCATAGAGAAAGTCATGGCAAGATTTTATCATGGCATCCAGCATATGTTCATAAAAGCCATGGCATTCTCCCTTGAGTTTATAAAATATGTGAACTTATGTCTCGGAAAAGGAAAATTGAGGTGGATAGCTCAGAGCTCAAATCTCAACTCTGGTATGTGACTGCTTGGTGAAGCCACAATTCAGAGCACTGATGCCCATCAAATGGAGAAAGAGAATTTTACTTGAATGGGTGGTTATGAAATATAAGTGGTTCCATCCTGAAAGTGTATAGAAAAGTGCCCTGCAGTGAAAACCTTCGGCAGCTTTAAAAGAAAATATAAACTGCTGCTTTCATTTGGGATTAATAGTGTCAGACTTTAAAATTTTAAGGAGAAAGGAGACTTAGAAGCAGACATTTAAGAGTAGAGGCTTATTTTGAGAAGTTTCACAAAGGGGTTATTGGAGCTATGTATGCAATATATGTGGAGAGTAAGGGATAAATTGAGATATTTGAAATTTACTGTTCACAGGACGGGACAAAACAAGATAGGTATAAAGAAATAAATTGGTTCCAAATTGTGGAAAGTGTTGAGTTCAGTCTACTTAGGAATGAATTCCTTTTTAGTATTTACTCAGCAATTTTATTGGAAACCTACCATTGACTGGACAGTAATTTGATAACTGAGCATTTAATAATAAATAAGATAACTAAAACTCTGACTCTTCCTGGAACTGAAACAATCAAAGGAAAGATATTGGTGTCTTTTATTAAGAAAATACAAGAGGTAATAATATATGTTCAAAATATTAATTATATATTCACCTATTAATATTGTATACAATATATAAATATTAAATAAATTAGAATAAAGGAAAGATAGTATAATTAGAGTTTTTTGTGGAATTATACTACAATCTCTTAAATATTATAGGAAGAAATTCAGGGAAATATCAAGGCAGTAAATTTAGAAAGAAATGGGGTGTTGGGCCATATCAAACTGTGCTCTGAGCTGACATATTGCTTTGCACTCAGCAATCACCCTGATGGAGCTCAAATGTGATGCTGGAATCCCACTTGGTTCAGAAAATTTACAAGACAAGTACCCACTGTCCTATCTTCCTGGCCTCCTAGTTAGAAACAAAACAAAACAAAGAAATAATTCAAAGAAAAAAAAAAGGTTAGTAATTTTTAGGTATTGTCTCTCTCCCTCTCCCTTCCTCCCTCTTTCTCTCTTCTTCTCTCTCCCTCCCTCTGTCTATCTCTCTCCTCTCTTCCTTCCTCCTCCCACCCCCCCTCCCTCCCTCTTCATGAAAACTGCTTTCTCTCTAGAATACTGGAGATGTGAATGGCTAAAATAATCTCTGTAAGAAATGTTGAATTAAATTACAAGGCAAGAGTGTAGAAAACCATCATGTTCTAATACATCTAAACAAAGAAGAAAATAAAGTAGAATAGAAAACCAATAGGAAGGAAAACACATACTTAAAAACATAATATTGTCATTGATGCAGGTGGGAGAGTTTTGTGATAGAGGAAATGGCCAAATGTGTTAAATGTACCAAAATATCAAGAAAAATGAAGAGCAGGAAAGGCCCGTTGAATGTGACAAATGAAAAAGTCATCTGAAGTCATGTCAAGTGAGCAATTTCACAGAAGTGGTGAAGGAAATCTCATTAGGTTGCAGGAAATGGGGACGCAGATAGTAGATAGACCCACTGGTTCCCTAAATTTAGCATTAAAAGACAGAAAGAGGCAAAACTGTCTCAAGTTTCAAGCTGGCCTGTTAGTCACTCCCCTTTTCCATTCCAGATGTTAACTCTAAACTCAAATAGTCATTTCAGAAACACCTGATTTTTCTTAGGAGAAAGCCTGGGTGGAAAAACATAGATGGCTTGCTGCAGATTCAACAGCACTGCAGGAGAAGAATATAATTTTATGATGGCATTGAGTTGCATTACCTTTTTTTTGAATTTTGTGCTAATTGTAGCTTTTTAATCTTTTTAAAACTAACTGCAACTCCCATTCTATTTTTCCCAAGGATAGCTTTAGCTATGGGAGGGGGGTGGTGGTATTCTATATGAATTTCAGGATATTTTGTCTATTTCTTTGAAAAATGTCATGGGTATCCTTGTAGGGCCTGCATTAAACCTGTATAATGTTTTGAGGAGTATTGCCATTTTGGCCATGTTAATCCTCCCAATTCCTCCATGAGCAGGGGATGTGTCTTCATTTCCTAGTGTCCTCTTTTATTTTTTCAAGTAGTGCTTTGTAGTTTTCTTTGTATAGGTCCTTCACCTCTTTAGTTAAGCTGACTCTGAGGCACATGATTTTTCTGAGGCACTATTGTGAAAGGGATTTTTTTTTAAATATCTCTTTCTTCTCTTTCATGATCTGTATATAGGAAAGCTAATTGTGACTAATCTTGGTAACTACCACAGGTGATAGTTTTAGTACTACACATAATTCTGAAACCTTTGGAGACAGGAACCACGCTTGTGAATGTAAGTGTAAAGAAGAATCTCCCCCTGCTTTGTCTGAAATGATCCATCTGCACAGAATCCTAACAGGAAGTCTCCCCCATCACATACAGATTTATGGGTGAGCGTCTTTATTACCAGACACCTTTCTTCTTGAAGATGACAGAAACCTACAGCTGTCAATCTCTAATACGTGTCGTTTTCTCGAATTACGATCCACTCTACAATTTGTTTCCCTTGTAAAATCCCCAGGGTAAAAAAAAAGGAAAAAATAAAGAAAGATATATGTCTTCAGTCAGCTGCAGTGAAGCTGTCAAATACCTCCACTGGTTTGTCTCTCTCATTTCTAAATTAACTCTCATAGTTCTGGGTGCTAAAGTGAAATAAAAAAAAAATCTGTCACCTTATCTTTCCTTTCAAACTATATCATCACAGCACATTTGCAGTCCTGCTTCTTCAGATTTGCATTTCTTGATTAGAGATGACCTAGTAAAGCATTTATGTAAAGCCCTTTATTCAACTCTAGTGATGCAGGCTTATAGAGATCCTGAGAAATTATCCATCCATCAAGTCATGAATGTTCAAAGTCCCAGAAATTTCTTAGATTTATGTGTATTCTGAATCTCATAGACCTGGGGAAGGCTAAATTTTCCATTACTTTTAGAACTTGCTCTTGTACTAATCAAAGACCTTGCCTACCTTAACTTCTTCTCATGTTTGATCCCTAAAACTGGATGTTTTCCAACAAGTAATAATTTACCCCCAAATCTTTTAACATTTAATCACAGACTCAACTTTGGTATACTGGTAGTGGAAAAGAAGAGTCATTGCCAGTTCTGGCTGGTGTTCTTCCAAGAAAAGAAAAGTACCCACAGGAGACCTGGGATACAGAGATCAAACCCAGGTTGGCTGCATGCAAGGCAAGAGCCATACTCTGAGCTCATTCCATCCTGGCTCTGCCATATGGGTGCTGGAGCTTGGGCCAAGATTGTCTGCATGCCAGCTAAGAACCTTGCTCACTCCACCATCTCCCTGCCCTCACCATGAGCTGTAGATTGTTTGTTTTCATTTTGGTGCCACATCTAGTGGTCCCTAAAGGCACTTCCAATTCTTTACCTCAGGATCTGTCCCAGACATGCTCTAAAATCAAGCAGTGACAGAGACCAGACTTCTGTCACGCTCGTGCAAAGCACGTGGTAAACCCTCTGACCTATTTCATCAACCCAGCCATAAACTTATTTATTTTTTTTAAATAACTTTATTGGGGCTGGAGCAATAGCACAGCAGGTAGGGTGTTTGCCTTGCACACGGCTGACCTAGGTTGATTCCCAGCATCCAATATTGTCCCCTAAGCACCGCCAGGGGAAATTCCTGAGTGCAGAGCCAGGAGTAACCCCTATGCATGACCAGGTGTGACCCAAAAATCAAAAAAATAACTTTATTAAGTCATTGTTTTAGTTACTGATATTCAATATTCCAAATCTAATACCATCATCATTGCACCTTCCCACCAACATTATTTGCAATTTTCTCAACCACCCCTTGAGCCTGTATCCGTAGCAGGCCCTCAATAATTGATATTACAGTGCTTCTTATAAATAATTTGCTAAAAGGATGATCAAATAATTTTTCCTTAGAAGAAAGTTAGTGAAAATTGTTGTATCTTACGATGGAGCCCTTAAGCCTGTGTATAAAAGATGAATAAAACCTTAAGCCTTCTGTGTTTATATTTTGTTAATCAAAATAGTTGTCTTCTACATTATATCACAGCCAATCTGATGTGCTAATCCTGGTTTATCAGAGTTAAAGAGTTTGAGATGTCTCACGGCCAAAGTCATGGGTTCAAAGTCCAGGTTGTCCAAAAAATTTTAACAGGGTGATAGAGCTAGGGGTAAATATTTAACTGATTGGAGGCTTTGGGGTGGGTGGTGACTACTGGTCTTCCAGAAGTACAGAGATGAGGGGAGATATTCCATCCCTGACCCTGTGAAAGCTGGAGATTTCAGTCACGAAACCCGCATACCTGAGGTTTTCAACAAAATAATTTCTGGATAAGACTCCATCCAAGCAGTGGAGTCCAGCCAGAGCATGAGTGTGGTGTGGAGTGTGGAGGTATTCAGATGCCAGGGCTCTCCCTGGGCATGTGAGGTGGTTCACACGGCCTCTCCGGTTGCCCCAACAATTCAGCCTTATGCAGGATCTGGAAGAAATTCTTCCACTGGTTGATTTCTTTCAATATTTTTTTCTGAGTCTCTAGATCACAGCTTACTTGGCACCAGAGATGGTTCATGGGCCTGACTCCATAAACTTATTTTTTTTATTCCGTTTTCTTTGTTTTGTTTTCTAGGCCACTCATAGATATAGTCAGGGTTTACTCCTTTCTCTGTGCTCAGGATCACTCCTGGTGGTACTCAGGGACAATACATTATTCCTCGGGTTAGAACAAAGCTTAGCCACATATGAAACACACACCATGCTCACTGTACTAACTCTCAGGCCCCCAGTTCTCTCTCTATTTCTTTCTATCTTTATATTTTTCACAATAGTATGGAAATTCTTATTTATATTAACTGTGTACTACACCAATCCATCCACCAGTATTTCAAGATTGTCATGAATTATTTTTTTAAAAAATGGTTTTATCAGCCCACTGCAGTCACAACACAATCACTATAGCTCTTTCCTTAATCATCTCCATTGCACCAAATGCACAATAGAGCAGTGTATCTGTCTGAACCTCCTCCTGGGAGTCGTAAGCTTGACTCACATCTTAGTCAGTTGAATTCCCATACTCAGCACCATGGTTTAGAGACACAGTTTTTGTCTTTTTTTTTAGCCGCATGCATCACTGGCTGCCATGAAATTCTTAAGAAAATGTTAGGCATATGGATATAACATTTTCACTGTATCACTGTCATAGTGTTGTTCATCAATTTGCTCAAACAGGCACAATAACGTCACCATTCATCCTAGCCCTGAGATTTTAGCAGCCTCTCTTTACTCATCCTTCCCAACACTGCCACATTGGAGGCTCTTTCAGGGCCAGGGAATGAAACCCATCATTGTTACTGGTTTGGGCACATCGAATACACCACGAGGAGCTTGCTAGGTTCTGCCGTGCAGGCAGGATATTGTCAATAGCTTGCCAAGTTCTCCAAGAGAGAGAACTAGACTACAAGATGTCACGTGGCCGCAAATGTAGCCACGCACTTCTGGGAGCTTTGTTTTAAAATCTCTGGATCTTGGCCATTGATGGGATTACATGGGCACTGGGGGCAGTTTGTGGGTATGACTGCCTTCCTACTGGAAAATGGGGAATCTAGGTGGAGGAGGCCCAGTCCCATCCAAGCAGGCTGGAGATTTCAGCCCTGTGTCCCACACACCTGGGTTCCTCTGACAGTTCCTTCATGTGTGAGGCTCATTAAAGCACGTGGAGAGGGGTTTTGAGCATGGCTGTGGCTGGGTTCCGAAGGCCTTCAGCTGCCGGGACTCTGCTCTGCCCCTGCACCTGGCTGTCTTCACTAGGGCAGTTTGAGTTTCCCTCCCCGCCGCGAGCAGAGCCCTGGATATAACATTTTAAAAAATAAAATACTTCTATGGCTTAAATTTAGTGATGGAAAAAATATAGTGTAGACAACATCCAGAAGTTAAGACCAAAACCTATCACAAGGTAATCCTTTCAATGAGTTTATAGTTTAAAAAGCACTTAGCACTGTCATCCCATTGTTCATTGATTTGCTTGAGCGGGCACCAGTAACATCTCCATTGTGAGACTTGTTGTTACTTTTTGGCATATTTAATATGCCACGGTAACTTGTCAGGCTCTGACATGCGGGCGGGATACTCTCGGTAGCTTGCCAGGCTTTCTGCGAGAGGCGGAGGAATCGAACCTGGGTCAGCCCCATGCAAGGCAAGCCCTATCTGCTGTGCTATCACTCCAATCCTGTTTAAAAAGAGGAAGTCTATTATATACAAAGGACTAGACAAAAAGTAAATAATGATAAATTTATATTTATAATTGTTTCTTGTATGTTTAAGAGAAATGCAGCATTTGGATGTGCTCAATGGAGTGGGAATAAAAAAATTTAGAGTTTCAATTAAGAAGCTAATGGGAATTAGTGGATGGAATAAAAGGGACAAAGGTGAAAATAGCAGTATACTAAAAACGATGAAAGGTGGGGCCTGAGTGATAGTAGAGTTTCAGTGCATGTAGCCCTGACCTAGGTTCCATCCCTGGCATCCCATATGGTATCCCAAGCTGCTAGGAGTGATCCCTGAGCACATAGTCAGGAATTAGCTATGAACATCACTGGATATGGTCCCAAAACAAACAAACAAACAAGATAAAATGATGTGATATGAATCGGACATATCAATCAGGTTCTATAACTAACCAAGTTTCAAATCAAACACTGATAAGTGTACAAAGTTGTATGCTAAAATATCTTAGTGATGATTCAGACATGGTAAAATGCAGCCGTTTTTTAAATACCTATAATTCTGGAGATGTAGAGATAATACAGCAGGTAGGGTGTTTTCCTTGCACATGGTACAATGGGGGTCAAACTCCAACACCCCAAATAGGCCTCACAGTAAGCCAAGTATAAGCCCCCATCACTACTGGGTATGGTCCCCATCAAAATATATCACTATATCACTGACATCCCATTGCTCATAGATTTGCTCTATCATTTCATATGATAAGTGCTTATAGATTTTAGTCAAGTAAAGACATTGAAACACACAAAACACTAATTATCACAGAGAAACTCTGGATAGAGCAGTTTGTGAAAATGGTGTTTGAGGGTGCATCTACTCCATGTGGTCAAAGCTGAGTATGTAGTGGCCATGAGGGGAAAGGCAAGTTAGGAAACTTCTGTAATATTCTGGACATAAAGGGTGCTATAGATTATTACAGGCATGACTAACTCATAAAACGGGCATATATTGACCAGGTGTCAATATGACTTGATAGTAATATCTCCAAATTTAGGATTTTAAGAAAAGCTTAGCAACCATTATTTTAAAGACCTTACTTTTATTGTTGATTTATATTTGCAACTTTTCTAACCATTGGTTAGCTTCAACTTGCTGGTAATGACTATGCAAATCAAATCTGAAAGCACTACTGTAGGTCAATGAGTTATAATTAAATTTGAAACATCTCTGCCTCATCATGAAAATGCAGTGACTTCTGGTTGATTAGATACCTGAAAATGTCTGTTAGATAAAAATTCTGTCACATAAATCATTAAAGAAAGAATGAGTTACAGTTACATGGATAAATATAGCTTAATCTCAACACTTAACTGCATGTGCATTATTAATTAATAACATGTGTTACTCATAAACTGTTTTAAATGCATACTGTGTATAATAGTTGACCTTAAATAGATCCCTTTTTTATAAACCTTCAAAGGGCAACATGCTTCTGAACATAAATGAATATGACAGATAAGAGAGTTTTGCTTTAACTCTTAAATTCCTGAAAAACACAAAGATTCATTTTATGGTTTTATAAATAAATTATTCTGAAAGAGGTTGATTAATATTAAAATCCATTCTTTGTCAGTGATATAAACCATTCAGCTCAGAATTTTGTCCCTGATTGAAAGAACAAAGAATGTATTATGAAAAAAGAACTGGCTGAACTGGCTGAACTCCTTGTCTTGAACTTGAAAATATCCATAGCTTCTTTTCAAAAATTGTTATAGTTTGCACATAAGCTGTGATTTAAAATATAAGATTTGAGATATATAATTGTATTTTCAATATCAAGCAATTTTTAATTATTTTTGAATATGTATAAATCTTCAAGGTAGTGAATTTAATATTTCACTGTTTTCACTATCTGCTGTGTCAAGTAGTACTTCCATTAATTTGAAACTTTTGAAATGTTGGGAGTTCTAATTATTAATCACTTGATGTATAAGGATAGGTATTCAAATAGAACACTCATATAAAAACACCCAAGAACATTTATCCAAAAGGACCCATGGACAACATTATTTACTGCAGCTTGTAGCACAAAATCTAGGGTCTAAAATCAACCTAGGTGCCCAAAGACAGACAGGGATAATGAAGGTGTGTGGAATATATACACATGAAATACTGTGCAGGTACAAAGTAGGATGAAATCATGCATTTTGCTGTAAGTTGAGTGGAAACAGGATATGTTAAGTGAAGTAAGTCAGAGGAAGGACAAATATCAGATGATCTCAGTTCACTGTCACTATCACTGTCATCCTGTTGCTCATCGATTTGTTTGAGCGGGCACCAGTTCAGCCATGTGCGGGTCCGAGAGTAACTGTCGCTTTTGATCTCTTTCACAATTTATCTATGGGTCTCTGAAATAAGGCCAATAAATAAGCTCGTATAGCTGAGCCAAAGGTGGTTTGTGGGTGTGGCTCCCACATACCTAATTTTTGGCCATTTAATTTCTTGGTAAACTTGGTCCCAGGTTGTTGGGGTTTGGCCAAAGCCACAGTGGCAATTTAGGGTTTAGGAAGCCTGAAAGCACCATCAGGCTGTTGATGCACTCACCCGGCAGGTACAGGTTAATGTGCAGGTGGCACCATACCTCCACAGAGTGTTCCTTTTTATACCTTACTTCTGTGTTCTAGTTAGTGTTCCTGAGAGTGATCCATATTAATGTGTATCAGTTATTTGTTTTTGTTGTTGAATAACGTTACACTGTATGACAATACCAGTTAGCTAACCGTATAGATGAACATTTGGGTTGTTTCCTATTTGAGGCATTTATGATGAAAGTTTACTATAACCATTCTTATATTTAACCTATTTTGGGGAAACATGCTATTTATATTGGACAAATTTGCAATGAAATATCGTAACTATGGTTTAAATGTGTGATTAACTTAATGATGAATTTACACTTATTTTCTAAAGTGTTAAATTTTAAGCCCTTTCAACAATTATAAGAGCTATTACTCAGAAGTATATAGTTGAAAAGTGAAAATAAAGTTTCAACATCGTCATATTTTCTTGTTTATCCAGGGATTCAACAAGTGACAATTATAGGTGAAATTTTCTAAGTGCTATACATTGGCATGTAATTTGATTGTTAAAAAAATACTGGCCTATTTATACATATTCATCAACTGTAGTTTTTCTTTCGGCCGGCAATTTGACTATTTGAGAGCATTAATGCTTCTCTAAATTCCTGCTTGGGTTACTCTAAATATATCCACATGCCTCTTCACAGAAAATCAGCAGAAAATTTCTATGGACTGAATGATTTCTGGACTAATCCTGAAAAATCACTGACTATAACTACAAATGCAAATTATTATTCCATATTATTTTGATCTTGGATGCTATCAGAATCTCTGAAGAACCAAAGATGCCTTGATACAATGTACCATCACTACTTTATTATTTTATCATATCATCTACCTTTCATAGTTTTGTAATTCAGGTTACATTGGTTAACATATCTGTGTCTGTATATATTTTTATATTAAATTTTGGTGTCTCTTCAAAATGTATTCTCCAATACTCCACACATTACCAAAGTAGCAATGTTCCTCTCCAGCAGTTCATTGGAGCCTCTCTCCTCCCTCTGATCCCAAATTTTACAAACCTCATTTCTGTGGTTAGAGTCCTAGTTTTTATTGACTAACATTTGATTGCTTTCTCTTCCATTGCTTTGTTTCGTTATACCCCACATATGAGCAAGATCTCTTGTATTTGTCTTTTTCTTTGTGACCCAATTTGCGATACATTTTTCTATTCTCATTTGTTATCGAGTCATTATATAAATTCTTGATGATACGGCAATAGTCATTATTCTAGTTTTTAATTTATTGCATCCTAAAATCATTTTCAAGAATGAGGATAATGAAATTTTATTAAAGAACTATATGTAAAAGTTTTTAAATAAATGCTTTATAAGGTATGCCTTATATCTATAATGAATTTTATCTAAAGAAATATTTTGAAAAGATTAATAGATGAATGTATTAAATGTCCCTGTAATATAAATTTATTTAGGAAATAAATCATCCACATGTGTAAGCCTTTCACTCTTCAACAGAATTATTTTATGGAATAAACATTTGTGTTGTTTGTAAATTGAAGCTATGATGACTAAGGTTGCTATGTTCACATTTTTGAAAAGACATGAATTGATATTTATACTTACAACAGCTGAGATTAACCATTGTTTCTCAAGTGTTATCAGTTTTATTTTGGAAATGCAGGTGATACTAAAATGTGTGGTTTAATTTTTTTTGGAAAATGATACTTCACAATAATTGAGCATTTATTGCATGCCTGGCATCCTGAAAACACTATTTAAAAATGTCTTGTGTTTGGGAGCTGAAGGTATAATACAACAAGCAGGATGCCTGCCTTTCAAGTGGCTGACCTGTGTCACTTCTTCATACCCATATATTTCCTTAAGCACTGTCAGGAGTGATTATTCTATGCAGAGGTAGGAGGAAGCCCTGAGGGTAGCTGGGTATGGCCCCCAAACAGACAAAAATTATTATAGTTAAGGCAATGTGTTTACAATTGACATTTATAGTACATGGTTAATGTACATGGTACATTTAATGTACATGGTTATTTAATGTACATGGTTATCTCACCTAGCTATCATTAAAGTGCCCCCCAATGTCCTCAGCAATATCTCTATAGAAATCAGACCATCCAAATTCAACCAATTGAAACTAGAGCCTAAACAATGCTAATAAGTGAACAACTTTACCCAATTCATAAGTAAGGGATATGAAGATAAACGTTGAGTGTTTTCTTTCATAACATTGCCTATAGTATTAGATGTTCCTTTTCTGTGTCTTTATTGCTTTTAACTTAAATGTTAAGAAATTAATTTCTTTACTGTCACATTTGCAATTACCTTAATAGCATAAAATAAAATATTGCCATAGTCCCCTATATTCTATGCAATTTATGACCTACCAGAAATCATAATTGAGTGAGAAATATATCCTAAATAGGCTATCTTTTAACAAGTCTCTGAAATAAAGGACAAAATTGTAAACCAACATACTTGGTTTATAATATATGTCCTTGAGGTATTATAAAGAAAACTGTAAATGATCCATTTAATTTATTTTCACAGCCATATTTGTAATATATTCATGAGTAGGCGCTGACTATGTAAGTTAGTTTGACATGCCACTTACAAAATCAAGTGATTTGTATCCTAGGTACTTAGAAAAGAACAATTAGCTTTCAACCCAAAAGAAAAGAATCCTTGCAGTTATACGTAGACAAAGTACAAGCTGCATAGTGTTTCCTTGTGCTAAACAATTAATCACATATCTCTAAAAATGTTCCACTTTATTGATTTACTAGGAAGGCTTTTCCATGTTTGCTAGCTAGTTCATAAAGCCCTGCCATTCTGACAACTATAATTAGGAATGAGTAGGATTTCTAAATTTGCAATATTATTTTCTTGGCAATTAACATAACTTTTAATATAAATGTGTGAGTGGGTTTGAATGGGTTCTATAAAAAAATCTTCTACAAGAATATAAAGTACAGGATCACTGAATGTGGGTAGTCCCTGCACTTAATCTCACTGAATGTCATTCCTCTCCCACTTTTACTAGAGCAATAAAGGTCAATCTGAGGGATGCTCCTTGTTGGGAAAGGCGGACTCTGCTGACGGACTTTTCACACTCATCTCGGGATAACCAAGTCTTGACAGGAAACTTGCCTTTGAGCAGTTGGTCGCACATTACTCATTCAGCAACTCGCTGGGTTGTTGCAAAGTGCTAGACATTGTACAAGCTCCTTCGAATGCAAATATAATGAAGAACACATTTCTTTTCCCTAATAACTTTCATGACCTCCTCTTTCAATAGGAATCATTGTTCTCTCCCAGATTGCTAAAAACATTTAAACATTCATTTTATTAGTATTTCACTGTTGTATTTCATTTCAAAAATTAATTTTTGTATTAAAAACACAAAAACAATGCAAGTTCAAGCTTTGAGTTAGATATAAGTTTAATGTACTCCTGTTTAACACTGCATATTAAAACATACCCTTTTTTATTAGAGTAAAAATTATTTTTATTTGCTTATTGATACTCATGCATTTCACATTTTTTGACTTCTGTTTCAGGAAATGTCAAATTTTAATATTTTATGTAAAAGACTGAGTAGAAGCAAAATATTATACTAAACCAAAATATCACTATTTAACATTTATATATGAAATGTTTAATGCAGGAAGACATCAATTTAGAGTCATATCAACTTACAAAACCTAAATTCATTTTTCAAAATCCTCTGTTTACACCAAAGGACACATGTGGAAATACAGAAGTCATGACAACGCTTGACCCATCCATTATCCAAAGTAGATGCTGTTATTTATTAGGTAGTCTTTGAAATGTTAACAGTATGATAATATGTCTTAGCTATACATCTGAGAATGATTAAAAACAAATTTAAGCAATTAAAAAATTTCAGATGAACTTTTCAAATGATTATCATGATTGCTCTTAAGACATCCCATTG
Source organism: Sorex araneus (assembly GCF_027595985.1). NCBI lineage: Eukaryota > Metazoa > Chordata > Mammalia > Eulipotyphla > Soricidae > Sorex > Sorex araneus. The sequence goes on along the minus strand of NC_073309.1, from coordinate 59,057,611 downwards.
AAAAAAAGACAAGACTGGGGCTGGAGCGATAGCACAGTGGGTAGGCATTTGCCTTGTACGTGGCCAACATGGGTTTGATTCCTAGCATCCTATGTGATCCCCTGAGCACCACCAGGAGTAATTCCTGAGTTTAGAGCCATTAGTAACCCCTGTGCATCGACGGGTGTGGCCCAAAAAGAAAAAATTAAAAATAAAAACAAACAAGGCTCTTATTCCTATTATTCCTATCACAAATAGAATCTCATCAAATTTTCTTTTAGCAAAAGTCCTGAGAAGTTGAATGTGAATTATATAAAATATTTACTAAGATTTCACTAAGAAATAAGTTCTCTGTTGGGTGGCTAACACTTTTAAATGCATGTATTTAATGCATATAATGGATAATAGTACTTTTTCTCCTTAAGAAAAAATAAATAGAAAACCGGATACAAATTAATGTATAAAGGTTTTGTTGTATCTGAAAGGAGTGTCTTCTTAGAGACATTTTGTAATATATTATTAAAGTTTGCTTCCCTAGAAATTAAAAAAAAAATATTTAAATAATGGTGCTGGAGAGACAGCACAGCAGGTAGGGTTTGCACTCAGCCGACCCGAGTTTGATTCCCAGCATCCCTTATGGTCCCTTGAGCACCGCCAGGAGTAATTCCTGAGTATATAAACCAGGAGTAACCCCTGGCATTGTCGAGTATGACCCAAAAAGAAAAACAAAAATAGAAATTAAAAATATCTAGTGGCCTATAGACTAAATCTAACCACGAGACATATATACTTCTGTTATTGTACTTTATTTTAAAACACTGACAAATACCATGTTAAAAAGAAACAGATTTAATGATTCTAATCTCAAGAATATTCTCTAGAATATTGAGAATATTCTCCCTGTGGCGTATTCATATGCAGATATATGCATACCTCTCGGAGAGCCCCGCAAGCTACTGAGAGTATCCTGCTGCACGGCAGAGCCTGGCAAGCTACCGTGGTATATTTGATATGCCAAAACATTAACGAGAGGTCTCATTACCCTGACCCTGAAAGACACTCCAATCGTTGGGAAGGATGAGTAAGGAGAGGCTGCTAAAAATCTCAGGGCTGGGAGGGATAGAGTCGTTACTGGTACCCGATCAAGTAAATCGTCGAACAACGGAATGACAGTGATACAGTGATTCTCAAGAAAGCCTAGTCAGAGTTAAACATATTAGCCCTGCCTGGCAGTCCATTTTCTTGAACTCACTACAGGAAGAATTCAGAAGTGAGTCAGAGAAAGCATAGAAAACAGTTTATTAAAAAGCAAGAGTACACACACAAAGTTAGAGTGCAGGTATATTATAGATCAAATAGTCTTGTTTCTAAGTCAAATAAGCAGTTCACTAAAAAGTGAAGGACATGTGCTCAGAGAGAACAGGCATAGTCCAGAAAGAAAAGCTTCATTTAAATGCAAATTTCCAGGTTATCCTATAGATATAGAAATAGAGTAGATTAATAACTAATATAATATGTATGAAATTTCAGAGAAGGAGAGGTTTTAATGATGGTGAGTTCTCAGAGTCACAGCTCTGTTCACTTTCTAACCATGTCTCACCTCTTTGGAGATATTATGTCATTAATAAACTCATGGCATAGGTGGGTATGATTTTATAATGTAAATGTATTATAATAAGTGTATAATAAATTTTAGGGTTACTATGGGTTACTTTTAAAAAAAATATGTTCCGGCTGTTCTTGGCCAAAGCTAAATTTTGGTGTCAAGCATTTTTAGTATATCAGTTATTTTAAATGAAAACACACCAAACTTCTGGACTTTGTGTGAAGCCTTGCAATCAAAACATAACCAAATATAATCATAAAGGAGGGGTGATAATGTTGACATGTTAAAAGGACGTCATACAAAGGTCCTGTTCATTATATAAACAGGTGTTTGCTTAAAGGAATATCAGAATATTGTAAGTTATTAAGCTTTGCACAAGAAACATTTTTCGATGAGAGGCAAAGTTTTCTGAATCCATTTTTGTCTAAGTCAGTTGTAGATCACACTTATAAGGACATTCTCCACAACACTGCTTCCCACCCCCCACCCTGCTGCCTTTGTCCAATGACCCAGCGACCCCTACGCAGGTAACTGTCCTATTGCAATGTGCTACAGTCGAGCGGTGACTTCCTCTAATATTTTAGATAAACTTCTCTCAGTTTACCTGGTCCCTTCTACTTTCCACTGTCTGTCTCCTACATGTTTATTTTTACCTTCCTGTTCTTCTCATAACTGTGTCTCCAAGCTATTTTATTTACCCATCTTAACTCGACAGGATGTGCTATAACTATTTCTAAGTTTTCTTTATCTTCAATCTTAAGTACACACAGAAAATACCATTTAAAGTTGCCAATCTAAAAAAAATGAATGACTGAAAGCTAACAGCCATACATAACAATATCTGTGGGAAACTAGAAACATCAAACTAGTCTACTAGAGAATTCAAGAAGTATCTCTGAGAAAAGCGTATGGATTAGAATGCATGTTATCCATTCTTGCCTTTGTGCATAAGGGTCTGATATAAATTAAATTAACACAGGGTGAAATTTACAAATCCCTCAAGGTCAGATTTTCTTAAATCTTATGTCATTCTTCATATGTGTAATGTCTTATTTGAAAGGCAAAGAAATGAAATTCTTCCAATAAAAGGTTCTTTCTAGGGAAACTCATAACCCTGCAGTTAATAAAACCAACTTCACGAACACATATTCCATCACTGAACCAAAGTTCCTCTGGCAAAGATGTCCAGGATTCTGATACCAGGAAAGGATAATCTTCTATAAACCAAACCATACTAGTAATAGTAATGAAAGGAATGCTAATAATAGTAATAATAATCATTAACAGCATAGAGAATTTTCTTGAACATAGTAGATAAATACATATCAGACAAAACAATTAAAAATTTAAATAAAGTAAATTAAGTTATTTACTTTGTAAGTTTAAATAAAGAAAATGAAGTCATAAAAAGAGCGAGTTAATTTTGTATTGTACTTCTAAGGGGAAAACAACTTTACATTAGTCTATAGTAGTAATAGTAGTAAAATGATATCATTTAAAAATGATATCATTTTAATGATATCAAACATCTGCTTATAATTGGTCACTAAAATAGCATTTAATTTTCTTGATTCATTTTTCAGGTTTTAAAACAAATGGGATGTAGTTTTTAAAAAGTAAATTTTACTTCATAATACATTATTTAAATTCAATAAAATATTTCATAATATGTACTAAAATTATCACTTCCCGAACCAAAATATCACATTTTACAGTTTGCACTTTGCCTCACTGTTTTATATTTTAAATACAAAATCTTTAAGTGATAAAACTGGGTGAAATAATTTAAGTACTTAGCTTCTCTTCATTTTGACAAATTATACAACCCTTTACAAACAGAATAAGGTCTGATTCTGGCACCTCAACCCAAATTAAAAAGCCAACATGCAATTTGGCTTCGAGGCAAACTACTATTCAACACAAATACTTTTTGACAAACTACTTTTTTCTTTTACTAAAAATTTCCCCCATCTTATTCTCCACCCCAGTCATAGCATAGTAGAAGAGAATTTTTAACTCTGTCACCTTCAATCTTACTAATGATCAACTCACCATCTTGGATCATGTGTCTTTGATCTCCTGAGCAGGTAATGTTACGTGCCAGAGCTGAACCCAATTAGGTGTATGTGGATGAGTTTGCAGGGCAGCATCTTGTGCTAATAGACAGAGGAGTTGCTGGACCATATGATGCTTTTGAATACAGAACACACCAACTAGCTCGCTGACTGTGTTCCCTTCAGAAAACCAAGCAGGAGGGTCCAGTGATGTTTCCCTTGTACTCTGACCCAGTTCCCTTCCTCTGCTTTTCCACAAGTCCTCTACACACAATAAAATCTTTCCTGGGGAGAAAGAGTTATGGCTTTATATGATCTTACAGTCTTGAGAGGCAAAAACCTTGGATGTACACATGGCATAATTTCTAGTACTGCAAAACTCCCACTGCGCTAGCCAAGTCCCAACACTCTACTTCTTTCTACTTCTATAGGAATGCACTAGTACAATTCTAAGAAGAGCCAAAGCAACATTCCTGGCAAAAACTTCAGTAAAAAATAAAATGAAGCAGATTGAAAATTTTGAGAGTTTATTTGGGCAAAAGTCAATTTGAATCAGGTGGGGCCAAGATGGAATTTGGTAGGAGTGCTCTAGTGGTTAGGGGTAGAAGAAAGACATACTCAGAGACAGAGGAAGCAAAGTAAGAAAAGCAATTGTCATTCAAGCAGTTGCTTTCTATGGTCAAAAAAACTACTTGGCTGTGTCAGGTGCAGGGGAAAATCGCCCATTACTCATTCTCAGGCTGAACAAGGAATTAAAACAGAGGCAGACAGTTACCAACTGTTCACAGAGGAGCAGTATTCATGAGACAGGTCCAATTTTGGCCAGGAAAAGAGGCATAAATCCTGAATTTAGGGGTCTGTGGTGCCAAGGAGAGAGAAGGAAAAGACCACCTAGATGAAGGAGAGAGACTTCACCTTTACTCTGAGAGTGAAAATGAGATTCTGATCTAGAGGAGACATAGTTTCAGAGGAACCAACACTTGCATCTGAAGCTATAGGACAGTGGAATAGGCTTTTGCCTAGCATATGGGTGACCAGGGTTTTATACCTTGCACCACATATGCTCCCCTGAACCAGGAGATTCTTGGGCACAGAGCCAGAAATAAGCATAAAGCAATTCCATTTGTGGCCCTAAAAGCAAACACAAATGAAAAACAGAAGAACCAACACCTGGATGATGACCCCCTCTTGGGAAGCTTACAGAGTTAAAATTTGCTTCGACCTAGCAGGCTCATAAGGTATTAGAAGCATCTTAGTCTAATGGCCTCCTCTTCAAATTAATTTAACAGCTCTCTGAAGATGGTTAACTCCAATTTGTCTGCTATTTTGGCAGATTTCACAGTTGCTGGAAAGGGCACCATTGCATGCTCTAGCCCTTTATTCTAGCCACTTTAAGACTGATTGAGCAACAAATTTACAAAGCAATTTTTGGTGTGTCTTAAGATGAGAGAGGACATTAGATCCTATCGCAAAGCCCTTCTTATTCAAAATGACCCGCACAGGGGCGGGAATGAACTGGTATTTCGGACAAGTTGCACTATTGAGTCTTCAAGACACTTCATAGAACCGTGAATTTCCAGTTGCTTTTTTTTCAACCTATGTTCTATTTAGAAATTCCAAATCAATAGAATGGAATAGAAAAGAATGGACCAAAGATTTTGCATTTCTAAAAAGAAAAACCACAAAACTCAGATGAAGCTGATATTTATTCCAGCGCAGACACTGAATATCATTGTGTTGAAAAATCTTCTCTAACTTCATCCAAGGGACATGAAAGAATTTTGCATTAACTTGTTTACTAGGATTTTAGGGCTGGAGTGATAGCACAGCAGATAGGGCATTTGCCTTGCATGCGGCAGAACCGGGTTTGATTCCTCTGTCCCTCTCGTAGAGCCCAGAAAGCTACCAAGAGTATCTTGCCTGCACTGCAGAGCCTGGCAAACTACCCATGGCATATTCGATATGCCAAAAACAGTAACAACAAGTCTCACAAAGGAGACGTTACTGGTACCCGCTTGAACAAATCGATGAACAACGAGAGGACAGTGCAACAGTGCTACTAGGATTTTAATATACAAAGTTGAAGGGGACAAACATTTAGACTGAAATTTGTATCAATCTTGAAAGCCACAGTGTGTGTCTTTGTGTGTGTGTGTGTGTGTGTGTGTGTGTGTGTGTGTATAAGAGAGAGAGACAGAGAGACAGATGAAAGAGAAGGGGAGAAGATAACATCATAATGATAGCTGATGGTTAATTATGGTACATTTGGTAACAAGTGAAACTGTTTCTAATGTATTCATCTTTTAATGAAAATCCATTTGGATTAATTTCTAATGGTTTTATAAATAAAAATCACATGATATTAATGATTTTACACTCAATTCTGCTATTATAATTATAAAATCTCTATCAGACAGAGCCCATGGAGAATCAGACCCTTGGACCCTCACACACAGCTGCGGGCCTGGTTGGCTGCTAATCACCAGGAGAGGACCATGGGTATCCTGAGCACTGCTTGGTAGACACACGCACAAAATGTAATGTCAATGATCATTGAAGTTAAAACGATCACAGTGATTTAATCACAATGATTAAAAGTGATTTTTTAAGGTCATCTTTTGGTAATTGCTCCTTTTAGTTCAACCTACATGCTATAAAAAAGCTCACATTAATTTATATTTTTATATCAGTATACTTTTTAACAGAACAATTTTTAAATAAAATATTGACAACGTTAAATGAATTCTTGGTACTTTTCTGAATATACAGGTTAAAATAACTGATTAGTTCTAGGTTTTTTGTGATAACTTGTGTCTGGCTAAAGCAATGGAGAGATTTCAAAGTTATTTCTTGGATTCAGATTTTAAAATCAATCCCTTAGTATTCTTATGTCTTCCTTCCCTGAGAGGTAACCAATTTAAGTGAAATAAAGCGATTTTTAATGGAATAGACTGTTCAAATGACCCTATTTCCTGAAGAGGGCATTTTCATGAATATTTATTTAATCTCTTTTACTTTTCTCAGGTTTTATTTTAAATTATGCTCACCAGTATAACCTCAGGAGTTGAAAAATCTATTTTCCATGAAGGAATTGAATAATAAACATATACCTGTTGCATAAGTTCCTAAGAGTTATTTCTATAACTTACTTTTGAAATATGCATTAATGCCACCCATCCCATATAATATATGCCTCCTCTGTCCATTATATTTTTAAATAGGATAAAAGGCAAACAAAACAACAAAGGCTAGGCACACATAAATAAAATATAAAGACAAAGAATTATATTATCTACAAAGCTGTCACAAATGTTCAGAATGAGATATGAAATATACATATATATTGAATACTAAATTATATTTTACTGAAATAGATGTGAACCATTTTTATTTAAAAATTCTGAGTACTACTCATCTTACAGGAGTCTATTTAATTTTTTTACTACTCACAGTAAGGGTAATATTTTCCTTAGATCTACATTAATCAGAAACATTCAATTTTTTCACTCAAATTCCTGTATTTTTGAATAGCTACATATTATTTTGTGATCAAAATTGCTGTCAGTGATTTCTTGCCAAAGATCGGCATTATGTGAATTAGTGAGAAAAAAATTCAAAATGCATTTTCCTGAGAATTTCTTTTATGATTCTGCTAAGTCCTAACAATGGAGAAAGAAAACATGTAGCTCTGGACTCATGAGCACTAGATTTGTCAAATTACTATTAGATACAAATGGCACTAGCTGAGATTATCCTCTCAACTGCTACCCAGGGAATTTCTGTTCAAGGATTCTAGGTTTAAACTTGTAACTAGTTCTTCTTCTACAGAAGCTATGTTAAAATGGCTTATAATAAATGGCTTTGTGAGGATTTTGTTTGAGAACTTTGAACCACTTTTATCTACTGCTAATCTTCACTTGAACACTTTTAGCATTGCGATCATTGTGAGCTTTAAACAAACTTAGAATTATTAGCACACAGCCTGTACCTAGTTTGGGACTTGTTACTTCACTTTTAACAATTTCTGTACTTCTATGTATAGAATTACCTAAATTGACTAGTTCATGCTTCCAAGAATTATGCCCAAGATATAACAAAAAATCAGTCCATAAGGTGAGATTTTCTCTTTATTTCTCATTGCTTATAATAATCTGAGTCAAGAAATGTTGAAATAGGTGGCTACTTGAGCTTGTTGCCATTATATTAAAGAGTTTATCTATAGTCCTTGAGCCAGAAAATGTAAATGTGAATCTTAGAACTGACACAGTGTGAATCATATATTGTACAAACCAAATTGTACAATTTGGTTATAAGGAAAATAGTAATTTCTACTGCAGGAGTTGGTTGTAAAGAATTAAATGACAAAAGATAAGTGGAGATGTTCAGAGGTACAGTTGCAATAACAGTTATTGAAAAGAGAGGGAGAATGTTAATCCTAAATTGAAAAATAAATAATTCTTACACTGCAACAGAACCTTAAGTAGTAACAAAAAATCAAAACAAAAACAAACTGTCCCTTAAAGAAAAACTATGTATATTTTCCCCCAAAATCCAAATGCTGCGTAGAAAGAGTATAATGTAAAAAGAAGCATAGTGCCAGATCCATTTTAGTACATAACCTAGAATCAATTTTTCTTTTTCACCTTGATGTGCCTTTCTCACTGCTGTGGATAAAGGCCACAGGCATTACGTCTGATTCACCTTGGAATTTCCCATCAACCTTTGAAAGGAATTGAAGCACAGCCATGTCTGAGCTGGTTTTGTTCGTAGGTTTAAGATCACACAAGGGCTGACAACAGCTCTTCATGTGAAAAAGTCCTGAGGCTTTTAGTCGACTCCAAACTCAGTGCAGTCTTACTCTGCAAAATATCTCCAAACAATACAAATAGCAAAATAGCAATATAATAAAAATAACTAATATTTATTGAGCACTCACAACATGTGAGGCTTTTTCAGAATGCATTCTATGCACTAATGTACTTAATATTCTAAGATGCCATCATCCTCCTTTTCCAGATAAGTAACTGACAAGCTATTTGAGAAGATTTATATACCAACTTTATCAAATATGTGCCCTAATTATGGTTCTGAAATACAAGGGGGAAAGGTAAAATGACAGCAGCAAGGATTATTTAAAGTAATTCAAGTTATTTGACATTCCTACCCCTAACCACTGCCTTTCAAAATGCACAAGAATGGAGGTCAGAGATATAGTACAGTGAGTAAGGCACTTGACTTGCACTTCAGCTAACATGGGTTTGATCCCTACATCCCATATGGTTCCCTAAAGCACTGCCAGGAGTAATACTGAGTGCAGAGCCAGTAGTTACCCCTGAGGACCTCTGGGTGTGGCCCGCAAACAAAACAGAACAACACAGGAACAGAGGAAAAGATAAGAAAAACTTTATTGCTAATAATATTTTGAGTTGGGCAGCTTTCTGGACAGCATAGGCTACAGAGAAACTTGCAGAAAGAATGTTTTTATAGGATAATTTACCAGACTATGCATATGTCAAATTTTCCAGAAAAAGAAATGTGTGAGTAGAAAAAGGCATTTGTAAATTGAAAAATATAAATGAGCAAACATAATCCTACACCACATGAAGATAAATTGACGGAGATATATCATTAGGGGGTATTTCAAGTATGGTAATGAGAAAATAGTTGGTATAGGAGAACTCCATTGTGCAGTCTCTACTGAGTTTTGTCTGGTTGGGATCAAAGTCCTTACCAATGACTTCTGACTCTTACCAGAAGCTATATGAATATCTCCCAGGTACAAATCAAAACAATGAGCTATAATTCACATGAGTAAAAATAACATATATCAAAAAGATTGAATAAGATGTGTTGGTGGAAGTGTAGTGAAAACAGAAATTGCATTCACTGTTACTGGAAGTTTTATCTGGTTTGGCACTATAAAAAGGAATATAGAGGGTTTTTTTTAAAAGTTATAATAGAATTTCCTTATTTATGATCCAGCTATCCATTTCTTTGCATCTTCCCCCCAGACAGAAAAGCCTTAATTTTAAAAGATATATGCACATCTATGTTCATTACAGTGTTTTGTATAATAACTATAATATGGAAACAACTAAAATATTCAATGATAGATAAATGAATCAGGAAATTGTGGTATATATCCACAATGGGATACATGAAACTGTAAGAAAAGATGAAGCCATGCTGTTTACTGCGTTGTGGATGAAACTAGAGACTACATGTTAAGTGGAATAAATTAATGGGAGAAAAACAAATACCAAATATAGAAAGAAAAAAACAACGGAATGAACAGTATTGAATAATGATGAAGCCTTGGTCTTAGGTTATAAAACCTAATAACAAACAGAATGGAGAAGTGTGAACTAGAAGGACCTGAGTATACATGATGTAGGGACAGAGAGAGGGTCAGTTCCGTGATTGTGGGTTACAGCCACTTTGTACATGAAAACCATATACTTGAACTATACTGTAACCATCTTGCTTAAACTACAATAAAATTGAAATTATAATAAAAGAAAATAAAATCTCCCAGGGAAGTGCTAATACATTGTCCAGTCTACAAATATCAGTAAATTTTATTTTTTTATTACTTAATCCTAGAAAGTCTATCCCAGTTAAAACAAACAAACAAATAAATAAATACAGGACCCAAAGTCTCATAAGTTTATTTGATTACACCACTAAATATCAGTCGTGACACTTACCTGGACTTTGATATGATAAGAGAATTTTTTATTCACTGATGAGTCCTCTCTAGTTGGCTATAATCGTCCTTTTAGAAAATTAAGTTATAAGAAGAAGAATAAAATTGTCCTTAGACTTAGCCAGCCATGTATTTGGGACATTTGTTCATTGATTTATCCATTCAATAAATGTTTATGGGGGCATAGTGTGCCAGTAAGGCAACAGATTAAATATGGCTATGTCAGAAAGAATAAGCAAACTCAATCCATGTGCTGATTACAGTGTAAAAGGGGGAGTAAAGCACGAACATAAATAAACATTTAGAAGAATAAAATGCACCATAGATGTATATATTAAAATGGTCTTGAAGCTTACAGGAACTTGCCACAAGCTTGTAATCAACCTAGATTCCATGAAAAAGATAGAATTTAAGGCTGAACTTTGAAAGAAGGGTAGATTTTGGACAAGTTGAACCTGAAACAGATGAGAAATTTGAATCAATAGAATATGGGTTAAGAGGTAAATGTGCCAAAGTACACCACTATGACTGAAGTAGTGAAGTAGTGTGTTGATACAAAAATAAAAGTAAAAGATCAGAAGGCAATCATGGGGATCATAAAGGCCAAAGTAGGATGGTGAAGGAAAAGGTTTTGATCATCTTAGAGAGAGGAGATCCATGACAAAAGCCATATCTGTAAACTATTATCTGGAGAGTTATTAAAATGAATTGAAAATAGCATAGCTTGGAGTTTAAGGGATACGTGAGGGAGACCATGTTTGTCCCTTAAGAAAGAAAAAGGCATCAGAGGAATAAATAGCAGAATTCAAGAAATATTACAAAGATAGGTTCAACTCTTTGTTCAGGATTTGATGCGTGTGGGTAAGCTTCATTTACAATAAAGTCTGAGCCTGGGGGAATCTGTGGAGTTATTTATTAAACCAAAATTCTATAATGCTTTTTTGTGTGGTCTATCTGTGGAAAGTATGAATTCAGACACTGAAAATATAGGGATAAATGGTTCCCAGCCTTGGGTGAATGCAGGGTGGTTGTTCTCAGAAAAATATAAGAACAATACAAAGATTAGAATGCACAAGCAAATAGTTAGAAAAATACTAAATTTGAAGACATCTAAAGATACAGGAAGATATACCTAACAGATGAGAGTTGCACAATACAGCTCTATCATCTTATTTGTGATCCACTTTATTTTTCAGTGTCACCTTTACATTTATCACTTTATGAGGCTCAAAGGATCCAAATATTTAAGTGCCATAGATTCTATTTTGTTCATATCTCATATGTGATCAACTTTCTTTATTCCTCTAACCTTATCATTCTTCTGGTCTCAAAGTCCTCTCAAATTAGTTTATCACCTAAACTTACCATGCCTACTATCTGCAGCTATATCCTTCCACAAACCTATTTTCTAGACTGGAACTGAAGTACTTTCCTAAAACCACAATCTGATGTTTCTCCATTAAAAAACTCTTCTTAGTTGTTTCTCCATAATATCCAAATTATTCAACATGACTGACAATACCTGACTCCTAATTTCTACTCAGTTTTCCAGAATTTTCTCTTAAAAGAATATTCTTCCTTGCTAGATTTCACTCATATATAAATACATCACTTTATCACTGTATCACTGTTGTCCCATTCCTAATCAATTTGCTCAAGCAGGCACCAGTAACATCTCCATTCTTCCCTGTCACGTTCAGGATCAGGGGAATGAGGCCCATTATTGTTACTGTTTTTGGCATATTGAATATGCCACGGGTAGCTTGTCAGGCTCTGCCATGCATATATATATACATATATATGTATATATTAAAATATTCATCTACAGCGTGTTCTCAACCACTGTCAGATCATCTAGGGTCCCATTCTTTATGTAGACATTGTTGTTTTTCTCTTCATCTGTTGGACAACTTTCATCTTTAAATTAACAAGTAGGCATCACTCTTTTGACACAATGTTGCAGAAATGCACTGTCACAATGCACTATATTTCTCCAAACAGTACTCATATTGCTATGTTTTATTTCCTGTTCATTCTTCAGTATCTATTGCCTCATATACTATAATTTACATAAATACAAAGGTTATCTTTATATAACTTACACTTTTTATTATTTTCCACTAGTATCTCATCCATAGCAAGTAATTTATAGGTTCACTGAATTAATGAGAGACTTATATTCTAATACTCTACTCCATGTTATATTATCTAAATCTCAGCATAATTTTAATTGCTTATTTTGCAAACTTACTTATCATATTTTGAACTCCTTGAAGTCAAGAATTACATTTTATAATCCATGAATGCCTTGTATCTACCAGTCTGACTTTAAAGCTGTAGGAACTCAACGCATTTTGACTAAATAAAAATCAGTGCTTTGAGTCGTACCAAATTTCAACAGCAACCCTGTTATATTTTAAAAAATTATATCTATAAAAACTTTTGTAGCTTATCAATGAATAATTTCTAAAGTTCCTTAATGATTTAATCAATTCACAATAGTTCATATCATAAACTAACTTTAGATTCTCACTGCAATGAAGTTCTTTCTACATTTTTTCTGATAGACAAAAACAGAATTATCCTTTAATGGAATATGGATCAACTTTATAGGAACGGCTTTGAGGGTCTATAGAGATAATAGAGCAAGAAATATGTTTCCTTTGCATGCTGCCAAAAAATGGGTTCGATTTCTGGCATACTATATGGTACCCCCAGATTGCCAGGTGATTCTTGAGTGCAAAGCCAGGAGTAAGCCCTGAGCACTGCCAGATGTGGCAGACACACACAAACACACACACACACACACACACAAAGAAATACTTTTGATGATAGGTTAATGTATAGTTGCTGGGTTGCCCCCAGAACTCTTCAACCAAAATCTTGTGACAAATTTGAGAAGGGTAGAATCAAAGGGCAAATAACTTCTCACTCACACTTTTTACATCACTACCTCTAAATAAAATCCACACTGTTGTCCATTACAGAATTATAATCACATCTGTTCTTAGGAATCTTTATATTAGAATCTAGAAGTATTTCATTTACTAATTAAGGAACAGAAATAAAAATAATGCATTTGTTGAATACTTCTTTTTTGTTAAATGTAGGTATTTATTCAGCCATTGATTAAGCTGATTGAATTGGGCATGAACTCCAAATTACTTCTTTAAAAAAAATTTTTAATTGAATATCCGTGAGATAGACCATCACAAAGCTGTTCATTATTTGGATTTCAGTCATACAACGATCCAGCACCCATCCCTCCACCAGTACACATCTCCCACCACCAATGTCCCGTTTCCCTACCACCATCCCCAGCCCGTGACCCCCCACCCCCAGCATCCTTCTATGGGATGCACTGTCCTTCTTGCTCTCTCTCTCCTTTTCCTTTTGTGTGTTACGGTTTGCAAAATAGATACTAAGAGGTCATGAAGTTTGTTCTGGGAATTTGGTATTTTTATTGGTACAGTAAGGCTGGAGTAGCTTTTCAATTGGCTGGAAGCTTTGGGGTGTGGATGTGACTGCAGAGGTTTCTGGAAGGACAGGGAGGTGGTGGAAGGTAGCCCATTGCAACCCAGAGAAAGCCAGGAGATTTCAGTCACAAAACCTGCACACTAGGATTTTCAGCAGGTTAAATCTTGGTAAGGTCTGTCCTGGGACAGTGGAGTCAGGCTGGGGGTATGGTGGTGATTTTTGATTGTGGAAGTTAGTGGCTACTGGGGGCTCTGCTTGGATGGGCACACCTCAACACGCCCCCCCCCTTCAATTTACCCAATCTGCTCAGCCATGTGTGGGGCTGAGATAACTGCGACATTTGATCTCTTTTGAGCTTTATTTATAGGCCTCTGCAGCAAGGCCAGTAGTAGAGCTTACGTGGTGGTGCTGGAGTTGGTCCATGGGGGTGACTGCCAGCGCTTTGAAGAGTATTGAGGAGTGAGGGGAGATAGCCCATCCCAAATGCAAGAAACCCTAGAAATTGTTGAATACTTACCAAAACACTGTTTTGTCTTTTTTTTGCAATTTTTATACATTTTATTTTTATAAAGTAGCTCATAATAGTCTATTACAGATAACATTCAAACACCCACACAACCAGCGAATATTTTCCCCACCACAATAAGAAGGAAGTGTGTGAAGGTTGTTGTATTTCATTCTGGGGTCATTTAAGCCCGTATATAAGAGAATACAAGCAAGTATATTAAAACCAAACACATGTATGCTGGTGTGCCAGGAAATTCTGCATCACTCTCTTCTGGGAGCTTTGTTTTATAGTCTCTGAATCTTGACCATTGGTGAGATAACATGGCGCCGGTGGCAGTTTGTGGGTGTGACTGCCAAGCTATTGGAAAATGGGGGAGCTGGGTGGAAGAGGTCCAGTCCCAATCCGAGCAGGCTTGGAGATCTCAGCCATGGCTCCTGCATACCTGGGTTCTTCTGCCAGTTCCTCCATGGGTAGAGCTTGTCCAAGCATGCAGAGAGTGGCCTTGAGCATGGGTGCGGCTTAACCCGCCCCCCTGAGCCTCATTCAGGGCAGGAGATTATACCAACACTGTTTTGTCTTTACACTAAAAGGAAATCACTTTTTTTTTATCATTTAGCAATGTATTTTCCTCTTATAAGATCATAATTGACCTTGTGATAGGTTAAAAAGTATGTGCTGGAAAGAGATTTTATTTACTGTGTAAATGCATGCATATTTTAGAAAGATGCAGCTAATGAACAAGTGCTGCCTAGATTAAGGTCACCAAATGTGAGAAAACTTATCTTATTTAGGTCCATCATTTAAAATACATTTAGTGTTATGTAATAATAAACTTGTCATGTTTTATTAGCATGTAAAATATAATTCAGGGCAAGAGAGATTATTCAAATGCTGAGTGCATGTTTTATATGTGGTAGAACCAGGTTAAATTCCTGACAACATATAGTCCCAGGAGGACCACTTGGAGTGACCCCCCCAAGCACAGAGCCACATACATATATATGATCACATATACCATTAAAGAATAAAGTGGAACATTTCTTTATATGTCAACAATAGAAGTTTATCTACACCAGAATATACCATTTTGTTTTTTTCTCATTTAAATACATTATGAAGACAATGCTTTTATTAGCTGAAAATTCATAGATTGCAAAGACTTGCATGACTATTTTATAAACTGTGTCACTTTGAACACTAGTTTTCATTCAATTTACTCTTCTAGTGCATTAGTGGAGTTTTTAAGTATTATAACCTGGCTTGTTTCAACAAAAAGAATTATTGAAAAGATATTAAAATATCTGTTACAAGGGAGGAACTTGAATAAGCTATGCTTTTCAGTGACAGCTCATTGACATTATCAACGGATCTCAAAATCAGTGGTTTTGATATAAGGGGGTGCAGTGCGTGGAACTAACTCCTAACTCTATACTCAGGGAAACATTCTGGTGAGCTTGGGGAACCATAGGAAATTCTGGGATTGAATCAGGATCAGCCAAGTCAAGGCACATGTCCAACCCACTGAGCTATTTCTCTGGCTCCTCAAAATCAACTTGATATACATATATGTAGATAGATATTTTAATACTTTTAATTCCAGAGAAACAAATCTAGTCTCTTCTAGCACTGAATTAAAAGTTTCTGTTCAACAATTGTTTTGTATTTAAAGCAAAGAGATGATAGAATAAGAAAAGAATTTGCAATTTACAAAATATCAAAATATTTATAATCAGCAAATTAACTAGGAAAAAAGTAATTCCAATAGAAAAACAGATATGAAAATGAAGTTGTAAATTGGAGAAGAAAAAGCCCAAAAGTTTGTATAACATATACAAAGAGATGCTAAGATATTCTATTAATAAAATATACGCAAATTATCATTACAATAAGTCAATCTGATCCTATTCAGCAGGAATAATAAAAATGATAGTTAGTTCTTAGCAATGTGGGGCTCTAAAAAAATTCAGGCACCGTTGTTGGGAATGTGAACTACAGCAAGTACTCTTGAGAATCACCTGACCCAATCAAGTAAAAATAGTCTGTTCACTTATCATTTCCAATTCTACTTTTGATATCTATCCTCAAATAAATGTACACAGGAGTCCCAAGATGATTATATGTAAGGATATCACTTACATAGTGTTATTTGTAGACACTTGCCTGTAAAGCCATACTGGAAGAGTGATTGGTAAAATATTTTGAATACATACCATGGGGACTGGAGCGATAGCATAGCTGGTAGGGCGTTTGCCTTGCACGCGGCTGACCTGGGTTTATTTCCTCTGTCCCTCTTGGAGATCCCGGGAAAGCTACCCAGAGGATCCTGCCGCATGGCAGAGACTGGCAAGCTACCCGTGGCATATTTGATATGCCAAAAACAGTAACAACAAGTTTCACAGTGCAGACATTACTGGTGCCTGCTTGAGCAAATCGATAAACAACGGGACAGCAGTGCTACAGTGCTACAATGCTACATACTATAGAGTGCAATGCAAATAGTAAAGCATCAATTTAGATGTGATCATAGCAATGTAGGTAGATTTAAAAGCATCGTTCAAAGTGAAAAGACGTTAAACAAAACATAATGCAATTTTAAGTAATCAAAATTACATGCTAGCAAAAGAAAATATACATTTGTGTCAGTACATTCAAACAAAAGAATGCATCTTTGTAGATTTTCGATTTTCCTATAGGAGATAAAAGAAGGACAGTAAGAGTTGGGAGTGGAGATAAAATTGAATAATTAAAAAATTGAAACAAAGGAACCAGAGGAATAGCACACTTGGTAGGGTACTTGCCTCACACACAGCAGATACAGGTTCAATCCCCAGCACCACATACATTCTCCCAGGTTCTACCAGGAATGATCCCTGGCTGCAGAGCTGAAAGTAATCCCTGAACATCTTGGGAGTGCCTCCGCAGGCCCCCCCCCACCTCAGAGAAATATAAAGGAGAAGACTTGTATAGATCAAAATGGCAATGTACCATGAACACGCTATTAAATAGTCTACCTAACACATGATTTTATTGCTGTAAGTATGGTTGAGAAATTGAAATTAAAATTTAATATTATGTACCCTGTTCAAGGCAGTTGGAAGACCACCGGAACCCAGCCACAATCATGCTCAAGGCCACTCTCCACACATTCGGACAAGCCTTATGCATGAAGGAACCAGCAGAGAAATCCAGGTGTGCAGGACCTGGGGCCAATATCTCCTAGGCTGCTTGGACTGGGACTGGGCCTCTTCCACACAGATTCCCTATTTTCCAGTAGCTAGGCAGGCAGTCACACCCAGAAACTGCCCCTGGTGCTGTGTAATTCCATCAATGGCCAACATTCAGAGACTATAAAACCAAGCTCCTGGAAACGACATCTGATAGCCTAGGTCTCTCTCTTGGAGAACATGGTAAGCTACCAAGAGTTTATTGCCCGCAGGGGAAGACTGGCAAGCTCCCCATGGTGTATTCATATGCCAAAAACAGTAACAATGATGGGACTCATTTCCCTGACCCTGAAGAGCCTCAGATACGGCACCATTGGGAAGGATGAGTAATGAGAGCCTGCTAACATCTCAGGGCTAGGATGAATGGAGACATTATTGGATTATTGGGCCTGTTCAAACACATCGATGATCAATGGGATGACAATGATACAGTGATACAGTGATACTCTGTTCCATTCATCTACTGCTCTGCCTTTGTTCCAGTACCATGCTGTTTTAATTCTTACTTCTTTGTAGTAGAGTTTGAGGTTGGGGAAGGTGATGCCTCCCATCTTCTTTCTCCCAAGAATTGCTTTAGCTATTCATGGTGGTTTGTTGTTCCATATGAATTTCAGGAATGTTTGATCCATTTCTTTGAAGAATTTCTTCGGTATCCTTAAAGGGATCGCATTGAATCTGTATAATGCATTGGGAAATATTGCCATTTTGACAATGTTAATTCTCCCAGTCCATGAGCAGAGGATATGTTTCCATTTCCTTGTGTCCTCTTTTATTTCATGAAGTAGCATTTTGTAGTTTTCTTTGCAGAGGTCGTTTACCTCATTAGTTAAGCTGATTCCAGGTACTTGATTTGCTGAAGCATAATTGTGAACGGGATTGATTTTTTTCATGTCACCTTCCTCTTTCATTATTTGCATATAGGAAAGCTATCGACTTTGGTGTATTAATTTTATAGCCTGTGATTTTACTATACAAGTCTTGGAGAGATCCCTGTGTATACCACTGGAAAAGATCTTTGGATCCTATGCAGTATGGAGACAGACCAGTCACCACATGGCCAAAAGCCCCATGATTCATCCATATCCATCTCCCACCACTGCCAGAGAAATGGTTTTAGGGCTGATCTCAGAGAGGCCATAGTGACACCACCTTGATCATCTAGGCTCCGAAGATCCTAAAGAAATCAGCCGCATATGCAGCTATGCAACACCTCCAAACTTTACAGGGTGTCATCCAGGAGAAACAAGAAAATTTGATGGGAAAATTGAATGAAAGCCACTAAGCTCAATGAATGTAAGCAATAACACAGAAGGCCAAATTCACACCAAACAGCTCAGTAAGTCCTCAAACCATGACTTTAACAACAGCATTATGAGAGATATATTGTAATAAGCCACATAAAGTAAATGAATCAGTATCTGCTAAGGGACCCCCCCAGGGGGATGAAAAGAAAACTAGGGTCATTGGTGGAAGTACGGACACATTGGTGGTGGGACTGGTGTTGGAATATTGAATACCTAAAACAACTGTATTGTGAACAACTTTGTAAATCATGGGGATTAAGTAAAGTTAATTTTTTTAAATGTACTATCTTGATTCTTTGAAGTAGACTTTAGGCTAAAGGATTGTCACTGTATCACTGTCATCCCGTTGTTCGTTGATTTACTCAAGCAGGCACCAGTAACGTCTCTATTATACTCATATGGAGTATAATATATGAGTTTTATATTTTTGAAGAGATTTTTGCAGACTCTCCTTACTCGTCTTTCCCAACGATTGGAAGCTCTTACAGGTTCAGGGGAATGAGACCTATCGCTACTGTTTTTGGCATATCGAATATGCCACGGGTAACTTGCCAGGCTCTGCTGTGCGGGCAGGATACTCTCGGTAGTTTGCCGGGCTCTCCAAGAAGTATGTATATACCTATGACATAGTTTGGATATGAATGCACCACAGGGAGCTTACCAGGCTCTTCCAAGTGGTCAATAGACTCTCGGTAGCTTGTCAGGTTCTCTAAGCGGGAGAACTAGGCTATTAGGTGTCGCGCAGCTGAAATGCTTCCAGGAGCTTGGTTTTATGGTCTCTGGATGTTGGCCATTGATGGAATTACACGGCACGGAAGCCAGTCTTTGGGTGTGACTGCCTAGCTACTGGAAAATTGGGGATGTAGGTGGAAAAGACCCAGTCCTGATCCAAGCAGCCTTGGAGATCTCGGCCCCGGGTCCCACACATCTGGGTTCTCTGCCGGTTCCCCCATGCTTGAGACTAAAGGGCATGAAAGGTTAATATGAACTATTACCTAAAGATACTAATCTCAGATCTTGAAAAAAAAAGTCACCTGCCATTCATTCTCTATTCCTATACATTTTACAGTGTTCTTTTTTTCACTTTTACAATTCCCTAATAACCACCTCCTAATTTTAACTATGCAGCTATGTGTAATTTTATTTCTAGTCTGATCTTTACTCTTAATGACTTTTCTCCTCATGTCATGATCCATTCACCAAAAAAATATCTTTGGTTTTGGGCCACAACCAAGCAGTATTTGGGGGTTACTCATGGGTCTGTGTTCTGGGTTCTCTCCTGGCAGTGCTCAGGGAATCATATGCAGTGTCAGAGTTGGAACCAGACATGCCTCACTTGTAAGGCAAGCACCCTAATCCTTGCACTATCTCTTTGTCCTGGCCATCAACTTTGCACCACAATTTATAGTCTCATCAGCACTGATTCAACAGCTTCCCTTACTCTGAATTATTCATGCATGAACTTGATCATCTATTACACCTAAATGCCTGGTTGTTTTCTTCTTTAAACGCTTCTAGTAAACTCTATTTACCCTCTTGCCTTCCCTTCATTTTTGTTGTTGTCAAAACTGGGAATCATGCACACACTTGCCTAGTTCTCTTCCTTGCACCTTTTAGATGTGCTTTCCAAGGACCACACGTGCAGGCTCTGGTGCTTGCACTCCTGGCCGTGGTGCTCACTGAGGATCACACTCCTTTGGCTTTGCTGCTTGTGCGCATGCTTGACTCTGCTTGATCACACAATTTAGTTGCAATGATGGGAACACACATTCTGCCTGTAGTGTCCTCTTGGTGCTAGTGTCTTGTTTGCACATGTGCCTGTCAGTAGACATACTTCCCAGCCATGGCACTCACACATAGGTTAGTTGTAGTGCTCATTAGAAATTCTACCCCTTTAGTTGTGGTGCTTATACACCTTTACTTTGGCACAGCTGGGAATCACTTGTCTAGGGGTCACAGAGCTGCTTCCAGACTCAAAGAGTAGAGCTGCAAGACTCAAACCACAGAGCTGTTCAAACTGTTAGGCATTTGCCCTGGCACTGGAGAGCAAACCTGCAGTCACATACTAGCAATGCAGCTCTTCTAAGACACTGAGCTATTCCCTGACCTCTCTAATCACTCTATCAAAGTATCACTGTCATCCCGTTGTTCGTCGATTTACTTGAGTGGGCACCAGTAAGGTCTCTATTCCTCCCAGCCCTGAGATTTTAGCAGCCTCTCCTTACTCTTCTTTCCCAATGATTGGAGGATTTTTAGGGCCAGGGAAATGAGACCTATCGTTACTGTTTTGGGCATATTGAAATGCCACGGGGAGCTTGCCAGGCTTTGCCAGTGTGGGCGGGATAGTCTCGGTAGCTTGCTAGACTCTCTGAGAGGTATCTATCTATCTATTTATCTTTCTATCTATCTATCTATCTATCTATCTATCTATCTATCTATCCATCTATTTATCTATCTATCATCTATCTATCTGTCATCTATCATCTATTATCTATCTATCTATGATACTCTCTATGATTTGTTACCTACTATCTGGACTCCATCAAGTATGGTGTGGTAATTATGGAAAATGGGTAGGAAGTGTCTTATAATGTGTCTGGAAAGCGGACTGGAGCATGGCAGCAGTTGGGTAGTGGAGGTTGATTGCTGGGGCTGGGTCCCTTGGGGCGGGGAGGGTTCTCACCTGCCCCCCTCTGGGATGTCCCAAGTGAAAACAGCCTGGCACGGAGTCTGGTGGTTATGGCATGGTTATGGGGGCCTCATTTTATACTCCTGTCTGGGAGGAGCAGCCATTGAGATCTGGAGGGTAGCCAATGAGGAGATTATCTGGTGCCGGCAGGGTGTGGCTTATGGGTGTTATCCCTGGGTCACCGGAGATTGGGAGATAGCAGGCAGAGGATCTCTGCTTCCAGGTCCCATTGAGTCCAGAGTCTAAAGTCACAAAGCTCCTCATTATCTGGGTTCTGTGGGAATTCATTTATGCATGAAGCTTGGCCCCA
This sequence comes from Sorex araneus, assembly GCF_027595985.1. Lineage (NCBI taxonomy): Eukaryota > Metazoa > Chordata > Mammalia > Eulipotyphla > Soricidae > Sorex > Sorex araneus. Next base: position 59,035,754 of record NC_073309.1, on the reverse strand, counting down.
GTGTCCAGAAAGCAGCCCGGAATGTGGCAACGGTTGGGTAGTGGAAATCGGCTGCTGGGGCTGGATCCCTTGGGCCAGAGAGGGTTCTTACCAGGCGCCTCTGGGCCTCTCTAATAATATCTTAAAATTTTATTTTATCCCTTCCCATTCACTAAGCCTCCTATCTTCTAATGACATTGGGACACTAATAATTTAGGTATAGATTAAGAAACAGTTGAAATTGACCCCTTGATGTCAAAGTTATTTAATTCTATGACATATAAAATAACACTTCTTTCTCAATAGACTGTAGTGATACCCCTTAAGGATGTTTGATGAGCTCAACGTAATGAGGGCATAGTGAGTCAGCAAAGCACAAGAACTTATAAGAGCCCAAATGAAAAAACTGCCATCAGAAATTATAGAAATGAAGAGAATGATTGGTGATATAAAACCTTAGTAGAGAGGTCTGAGACATAGTACAGCAGATAAGGTGCTTGCCTTTCACAAGCTGACCTGGCTTTGATTCTTAACACCATGCAAGTTCACAGAGACTTCCAGGAGTGATCCTGAATGTGGGACCAGGATTAGCTTGAACATAGCTGGATGTGACCCAGGAACCAAAACCAAACAAAAACATTCAAGAGAGGGGCCAGAGACAGTAAGAGACAGTATAGTATGGTACTTGCCTTGTACACTGCCAACCAGGATTCAGTCCCCAGAATTTCACACAGTCATGATCCCTGAATGCAGAACAAGGAATAAGCCTTGAGAATAGCGGTATATAGTCCAAAATCCTAAAACAAACAAAAAAATATTAGAACTCTGAGCAGCAGAAAGACAGCTATTGAGAGTCCAAGATCAGATGGAGGAAACCTCTGGAAAACAATAGGTGGTGAAAAGTCTGAAAAGAAATGAACAGTATGCCAGAAAACTATAGAATGAGTTCAAGAAGAGCAACACTTGATTCATGGGAGTTTCTAAAGAACAAGAAGGTGAATTCAGTAATGAGTCAATAGTTAGAGTCATAGAAAAGAATTTCCCAGTGTTGAGGAATACAAGCACCAATCCAAGAGGCCTGAAGGGTCCCGGTGGATATAGACTCAGAAAAGACACATTGTATTCGAAATAAGAAAATTCAAACATAGAGACAAAAATATTGAAAGCAGAAAGATCAGAAAAGATCTGATACACAAAGGAAATCCCATATAGATTTCTCACAGTAGAGCAAATGAAACTTACAAGCAAGAAGAGAATGGAGGGATATACTACAAAAATTCAGTGAAATGAATGTGTCATCAAAAATATTCTATCCCGCTAAAGTGTTATTAAGGTTTGAAGGAATGATAGAGACGGGGCCTCAGAATAAGCACCAGCTTAGACAAGACTAGATAAACTTCTCAGCATTCGGCATTGACTTTGGCACTCACTCAAAATGCTTATGGTTACCTTCTACTAGATTAAGAAAGATTTTTCTGCTTATAACTTCCTAAGATATTTTATATGCAATAAAAATTAAGCTTTTATTTATATTGTATGTCCTATATCTGATCATATTTTCTACATCCATAGCAGTTTTGATTATAATAACAATCTTTTGCTTATTAATGCAAACACTAAAGCAATATGCACACGATAATATTTTTTAACATAAAGCCAATATCCAATCCCAATATTTGGATAAAACACACTTTTATACTTTTCTAGGCCTATTCAGATTTTCCTTTTAAATTTTTCTTAATGCTCTTCACAATTACTAAAATTTACACCTATAATATTTATCTATATCATATAAATTTTTAAATGCCTTAGCACAGGATTATTCATAACATTATTTTTAATTTTCATGAAAAAGATATGTCTTTGGAAAATTAGTTATTAATTTATCATCAATTTACAATTTTGTGGAGTTCTAAAAGATTACTGCTATCATCTATGTGTGTAGGTTTCACCACCTCCACAATAGGGAAAAAAAAATAGGAGAAATATCTCCATGTGGGAGGTAAAGATAGAAACATAGTAAGGGAACAGCACCTGGTCAAAGTCAACAGATGAAGATTTTGTCTATTGAACTGAGCTTTCGTGGGCGGGTGGGATGACTCACGGGGCTAGTGGGCTCTGTGAGGTGTTTGTGTTTTGGAATGATGCATGCATGAAAAGTATAAGGAACAATATTGTAAATCCCGGTGCCTCAATAAAAATGCTTTAAATAAATGAATAAAATGTTTTAAAAATGAAAATGCAAAGGTTTTATTACATGAGAAATATGTACGGAATTCTGAGAAACAATTTAAAATAAACTGAAAATATAAACAAGATAGCAGATATTGAGTTTACCAGTTACCATGCAATTAAGCATCAATGTTTATCATTACTCTTTTTACTCATCGCTTCATTATTCATCTTTATATAATCCTTATATAAGCAGAAATATTTCCTTTAGGCCTCACTCCTTTAACTCAATCATAAATTTCAAGCCCTTTTCAGTTTTGGAGAAACTATGCGCTCCCATTTATCTCATGAAGCTTTATCTCAGTAGATTCTTCCGTGGGGGGGGGGGGTTCACTTTTTTCAAGAATACCTAAGAATTTTCTCATTTTGTAGACAATCTTTGTACTGAAATTATCCTTTCCATCCCCAACTTCTCTCTCCCCTATGTTATAGAATCACTGAATAGACATACTAAATGAGGCACTTAGACACATACTATCTTGCATTTATAATTGTGTGAGAATTAATTGCTTCTTCTATCCAACTCCATTAACATACATGGAAAAAACATAAAATTGATTTCTTAGAGAGAAAGTGAAACTTTCTTACAATATAAGGAGAAATTTCTGTACACTCTGTGGACATTTTTTTTTCAGTAGCAAAGACCTGAAAATATTAATTATTTAGAAATCTTGCTTTAGTCATTTTTGCTGCCTTCAAACTTAAACCTCAGCTTCTGGTTCTATCCACTCCTATACCTTTTTACAGCATAAATAAATCTCTGCATTTCTCTATCACCTGAAAATTAAGTTCATATCTTTTGTATGACATACAACAGGATAGAATGCAATCTTTGTAAAAAATGTAGCCCAATTCTTCTTTCCAACTCATTTCACAAATTTTCTTCTTTCTTAAGTATTTTATATTCTAGATGTGGACCTAGATTTATTAAATAATTTCAATAAATAACATTTACTTAAAAAAAGAAAAAAGTGGGGCTGGAGCGATAGCACAGCGGGTAGGGCGTTTGCCTTGCACGCGGCCGACCCGGGTTCGAATCCCAGCATCCCATATGGTCCCCTGAGCACCGCCAGGGGTGATTCCTGAGTGCATGAGCCAGGAGTGACCCCTGTGCATTGCCGGGTGTGACCCAAAAAGCAAAAAAAAAAAAAAAAAAAAAGTACTTCCACCTTTTTTTTTAAGTCTTCATGTTTTTTACATTCTGGTCCATCTTCCCAGAATATCAGTGAAATATTATTTCTCACCTAATATCTACTTCTTTAGTCTTTAAAATTCCTCCCAAACTTTTACCTAACTTGTGAATACCACAGGGAGATAAGGTAAATATTCACTCTCTGTTCCATTGCCCTCTGTTAGCACCATATATTTCTGCTCTAGCAATTCTCATTGTTTTATATAGTAATTACTTAAAAAGAACGTCTAATTTCACTATCTCACTAACCTTTATCATCAGTATCTAAATTGCTGTCTCTTACATAATAGGTAGTCTCTAAAGTCTTTGGAAGATGGGCTAAGATAGTAGTACAACATGTATAGTGCTACTTTATACATAACCAGCCCAGGGTCAGTTCACAGCACCCCATAGAGCATCTGCCCAAAAATACCATTTTGGTGAAGAGAAGGAAAACATTAGTTTTTAATATATATGACAAATCTATTATGATTTATGATATAATATATAAAAATATATGCATATTCTGTTTCATCAGTTATCTATACAACTGTCCCAGAGCTATAGTGAGTACTCAAAGAAAAGTTGTCAATCAAGGAAAAAACAAATTTTTCATTTTTTCATCTTCTAGGATTTAGTAATAAAATTAAATAAATGTTTATCAGTTTATTCCTCTTTCCAGTGAATTTGCTATTAATCATTAAAATTCTTGATTCTGCTCTCAATTTTATGGAGCATTAATATATATATTTAATACTTCATAAATATAATTTAAATATAGCTATAAATCTATTTTAGCATGATTTATCTTTATTGTTATTATATAATGACTATAGAAATATAAGTTGGTTAATGTAAGTTAGTTAAAAAACTTCACCAATCTCTGTAGTACTTCCTCATTACCTTCTTTTCCCAAATAACCTCTATAATAAATTTTGTTTTTATCATTCTTTTGTCATTTATCTACTTTTAACATACAATTCATAATGTTTAAAGTGGTATATTATGCCATATAGATTTTTAATAAGAATTTTATTTTATTGAATCACCATGTGGAAAATTACACTGCTTTCAGGCTTAAGTCTTAGTCATACAATGCTGAAACAACCATCCCTTCACCAGTGCCCATATCCCACCACCAAAAAAAAAAAACCACAGTGCACGTCCCATCCCGCCCACCCCTGCACCCCCCCCACCCCGCCTTGTAACTAATAAATTTCACTTTACTTTCTATTTACTTTGGTTACATTCAATATTTCAACACTAACCTCACCATTATTGTTAGGAGCATCCCACTAGAGTCAGACCTGTTGTGAAGAGAAATGAGGTCGAGCGGCCATGGTAGCGGCCACACAGTTTTGGATTTCTGTACTTTAACAACTAAGCCCAGGGAGATTTCTTCCGGATGTTGGATCATTGCAAGCTTGTAAACCCCATCTGTGGCCGTCATAATATGGCGGTCCCCACGCGTGCGGCCCCCGGGATTACATCTCGGCAGTGTATGCCATATAGATTTTTTTTTTGCTTTTTGGGTCACACCTGGAGATGCACAGGGGTTACTCCTGGCTCTGCACTCAGGAATTACCCCTGGTGGTGCTCAGGGGACCATATGGGATGCTGGGATTCGAACCCGGGTTAGCCGCATGCAAAGCAAACGCCCTACCCGCTGTGCTATCGCTCCAACCCCCAAAGATTTTTGATAGAATTCCTTTTCCCCCAAATATTATCTTCTCGAGTTAGTCCTAGCTTTGCACTAGGACTAAGGAATTACTCCTGGCAGTGTTCGGGGGACCATATGGAGTGCTAGGAATCGAACCTGGTCAGCTGCGTGCAAGGAAAACATCCTACACACTGTACTGTTGCTCCAGCCCCAACAGGACACTAATAAAAAAAAAATATTATCTTCTCAGACTCAGCCATTTCTTTTTTCTCTATTTCTACCATTTTAATTTCTAACCTATTAAAGTCCACTGTATCTAATATGTATTTTTACAGAAGAGCAATCTTTCTCTCTAAGAAGTCTAGATCCTCTAGGACATGTGATTTCTAAACACTTATATGTTATAACAGTATGTTTTTAGATTGATACTCAAGAACCATATAGTAAGCTATAGCACATTGTCTATTGATTTATTTTTCTAAATATGGTATAAAATTTCAGCATATGAGTCTACAGCTAACCAAATACATCTGGGTTTAAATTATGGCTCAATAGCTATTTTTTCCAATTTCTTCTCATATAATTTGTTCATTCAAGAAGCAATTTTTTTCAGTCTGTCTATTGTACATCTGGAACTGGTAATAATACCTGATATTCCTTTTCTTTTGAGATTTTACTTCCTTGTCTTTCATCAACCAGTTACATGAAAGATGAGCTCTACTCTCTCCAAACCCAATTTGAATTAATAGTATATAATTCTTACCAGGCAATAGAAAATGGCTTTAGGATGAGACAGAACACCCAAATCTTAATGCAGCACAGAGAGGTTGCTCCCCATCTCACAAAAAGAGGTCAGAAAAAAAGAGGGTGTAATAGGAAAGAATAGAGTTTTTAGCATAAGTCTCCACAACTTGCTATCTAAATGGTATTGTGTTATTTAATCTTTCTGTTCCTCTGCTCATCCATATAATGAATCTAACAACAGCAATAACTTCACAGGGTTATTGTTATTTCTAAAGCTCTTAGAAAAATGGGTACCGTATGCCATGTGTTTGGTTAAGTATTGATAACTGTAGCACTGTAGCACTGCCGTCCTGTTGTTCATCGATTTGCTAGAGTGGGCACCACTAACGTCTCCATTGTGAGACTTAGCCTGGAGCAATAACACAGCAGGTAGGGCATTTGCTTTGCATGAGGCCAACCAGGGTTCAATTCCTCCACCCCTCTTGGAGAGCCGGGCAAGCTATCAAGAGTGTCCCGCCCACACGGCAGAGTCTAGCAAGCTAACCATGGCGTATTCAATATGCCAAAAACAGTAACAACAAGTATTGATAACAAAAACACAATTAAAAATCTAACATTTAAGTACTTGATAAGTAATTTACAGATTTTTTAAATATTTTTGTGGGCTGGAGCGATAGCACAGTGGTTGGGCGTTTGCCTTTCACGCGGCTAACCTGAGTTCAATTCCTCCGCCCCTTTCGGAGAGCCCGGCAAGCTACTGAGAGTATCTAGTCATCGAGGCAGAGCCTGGCAAGCTACCCATGTAGCTTGAGAGACGTTACTGGTGCCCGCTCAAACAAATCGATGAGCAATGGGATGACAGTGACAGTGACTTACAGCTGTATTTTATTCCTTTGAAAATAAATGTAATAATCTAATACTCTCTGTGAAAATCTTTTGGTTGGGAAATATGATATCTTATCTAGCATGACAATTTTGGTATCAGATTTGCTCTTGATAATTATGGGTTTGAATTTCATTTTGCATATATGCAAATTCCAGGTGAGGATATTGTGTTGACCTAATTCATTCATGCTATGAATATTTATGATCCCTTTATTTATGCAGAGTACTGTATAAGAGCTTCAGTGAATGTAAACATAAATCAGCCATAGGACTACAATTTAGTTGCAGAGATTACATGCAAATGTTATAACAAAGACCACATTAAGTTGTTATGGGAGTCCAGAGAAAAGGAGATATTTCTCAGATAAAGGTACCAAGAACTTCACAAGGGTTACAATTTAAATAGACCTTTAAGGGTAAACAGACTGCAAAATGAGGTGTTCCAAATGTGAGAGAATAGAGTAGTGTGCACCTATAATTGACTGAGTAGTCAATTTTACTTTTGTTATAGGTAACAGGAATAACCGGCATTCAAAACTAAATAACAAAATCCAACATTATTCAGCATTTATTATTGTCCAGGAACTGCCCTGGCTATATTACCATTTTTATCCTCTCATAACACTATGAATAGTGCTAATATAATCTCATTTTACATATAAGAATATGAAAATTTTAAGAGTTTTAAAACATTTCTAAACTCTCACAATGGCAAATAGACCTGGCTTTTCATTTAAGGATCAAAGAATTATATAAAACCTGTTAACATCCTTCCTGATATTAACTTCAAATTAATAAAATATTTTTATTTCACATTTTTATGGTATTAAAATTTAAACATAATAAAATGTTTTGTTTTAAATGAGTGAATATTAAAATATATGCTATAAAAAGAGATGCTACTTGGAAATAAAGTACAAGGTTCATATAAATTAAATCCTTTCAATATCCTTAGCTGAATAAATGAAAATTTCTATTTCCACTCTGATCATTCTCCCAAAAGGAACATTCTTGGCATAATACCTGTATCAGAAATGGAAGGAGATTAGATAGAAGAGATTGTTCAATCATAACGTCTCAATAAAGTCTTTAGACTCCCTTATAAAGAACTTTGTCACCGAGATGGATGGCTTTACAGTTACCTCACAGAGAGTTGAGAAGAATGTGAGCCTTTGTATCCACTTGTTCTTCAGTCATTCGAGAAAACCCATTCGTAGTTGGAAATATAATCTTGGTGAAGAAAAATATCCTTCAGTGCATGATTCTTAAAGTTATGAATGAGGAAGGGGAAAGGTGTGAAGAGGCTGACCATTGGCAGCCTCCCCCGGGAAAATGTCTTCCATTCTTGAATTAGGATCTTAAAGAAGACTAATCACTGCTTCTTTCAAAAGTAGTAAATTAACTATCAAATATAGAAGAATTAATTCATTAGTCCAAGAGAAGTTTATCTCTCACATAAAGTACAATTGGTATTGGGAGTTGGGAGTTACTATGTCTGTGCCATCAGGTAAGAATCTTGGGAGTTCTATTTGTAGCTACTCTCACATTAAAGACCTCAGAAACCCTCTTCTTTTTTCAGAAAGAGAAATTAAAAAGAGAGAAAAAGAAACAACAGAGTAACACACAGGAACTGTTTTCAGGCAGTGTTTCACACAGGAAGAAGCATGTATTATTATAATTCTCATTACAAGGAGAAGAATTCAGTCATATGATGCTAAGTACTTGGAAGAGAAACTGGGGAATGTTGTTAGTCTGTTACTAAGGGAAAAGAAGATTTTTGCAAAAAATTAGTTGATTTTTCTCAAAAAAATTCTGAATAATACTGTTTTCTTTTAACTTTATAAAGTAATGTACTCAGCGTGGAACTCTGTATACATGGAATTTTTGAGTGGTCAGTAACACCTACACATTCAAGGAGATTGACAAATTCACTTGCATTTAGCCAAAACTTGGAAAATACACGATGAAGGGCCAAAATTATTGACCAAAGGTACAAATTATTGTGATCATTATCTCAAATAACTATTTCTCTAATGTTCTCCATCCAAAATTAATGATTAAAAAAAGAGAACCTATTTATAGCACTATCATATTGCAAAGATAATAATATTTCTTCTTTGATTAGACTCTTTAGAATTTGGGTCTGGGACCCTCTAGGAAAACACCAACAGTGCTTTTTACTCACTGTTGAGAAACTTACCTGAGTAATAGGCAAGTAGAGAGTATCATGGCAAAAAAAAAGAATTCAAGGAGGTCAATTCTTTGATGATGGATGGAAACTAAACTTTCGGTGGAGATCCTAAATGTAGCATACACAGATATCAAACCATAATGCTGTATACCTGAATCCTATATACAGTTATAAACTGTGTCATTTCAATAATTATTTTTACATGCCACAACTTTATATTCATAAAAATCCTGTTTAAAATAAACATTTATCCTCAACCTAGCAGGAAAAGGAATACATTTCTTATTTTTTGGACTTATTTCTAGCTCAGATGGGCTGGCATCCAATAATATAGCATGCTGGCAGGCATATTTTCTTGAGCTATACTATACAACCACTTCTCTCCTTCCCTTTCATGGCTATATTTCTAAAATAACATCCTGACACTTTACATCCTACATTTGTAGCATTCTGACACTTTCTCTTCCAACTACAGCATGAAATGTGTATTAACAAGTGTAAGACATCCAGGGATTGTTTCATACATGGCAACAAGCATCACACTTAAAACAACTAGAAAAAAATCAAATGTGTTATTGCTTTTTTCTGCTTGAATAAGTTTTAGAGTTAGACTCTTTGGTCAGTCTATTGATACTTTCTAAAGCCGGTGTCTATGTGTCAAATCATTTGCCCTTCACATCTTTCAGATTTTTTTCTGTAGAATAGAGTTAATGATAACCATTGTCAAGAACTGCTGAGGTTCCTTCATAATGCTAACAGTCCTTATAAGCTTGCTACAATTATTGGATATTTCCTCATTTAACTGTTAAATGCCTAAACTTCATGAGACAGAAGAAATCACCCTCTAATATTCACTTCCCATTTTATAGATGAGAAAGTTCTGTGTAGAAAAATGTAAGCAATTTGTCAAAGGTCATACTGACAGGATGGGCTAAAAGCTGTAAATCAGGCAGTCTGACTCCAGAAATTACACTTGCAACCAACATGCTATATATACACTTGTGCTAAAATCACTCTTAGAGTATGGGAATCTAAGTCACATTCATAAATGACTTGCACTTGACTGATGCTGTGCTTAATTTTCTGAGTTGATAACGGCATTAGAAAAATCTGTATTTAAAATCCTTAAAGTTCTCCAATTAATAATGATAGATAGTAATCCATGCAACTAAATTTTATCTGGCAGACTACTACCAATTATTATATATAGTATCAAGAGCTAAATTTAAGAGTTCTTTCTTTACAATTGAAATAATTTATAGGAAATTATATAAACAATGATATGGTGATAACAAGTATAATTAATCCTGCTAGTAAAAAAGTCTGAAAACTGAAGTTTTGGTTGAAAAAATTTTCAAATACAATTTTACCCTTTATTTTTTTTTATTGTGACCCCTACAAAGTAAATGATAAGTGTAACCCTTCCAATAAAAGTCACATTTTCAGTAATAAGAAATTAGAGATGGCTTCTATTTTTGTGATTAAATAAATCAGTCCTAGAAATTGCTTTTAATTTTAATATATCTCACTTCAAGATATTCAAGAAAAATGAGTCATTTTAATAAACTGTCCATGAAATAGAACTTAAAAATATAATGTGACACCTATTAAAATTAAGCATTTGTTGTTAAAATACTCCAATAAATTCTAAAGGCCTGTGGAAAATAGAATAATTATGTGGAGTAAAGAAGTCGTGACTTTGCTTATTTGTATGTTTTATGTGTTCCACAAAGGCAACTTGTCTGACCTCTAAGGTTGGGACCAAGATTGCTCAGATGTTGACCATATAGAAGTTAATTTTCAGCTTTCAGGTATTCTATAGCACTTTTACTCTTTGTATTAATTTTTTTATTTTGTTCTACATTCCATCACTACTTGTGAGCCTTTTATCCTCCTCCTGAGTTAAACTCCTTAAGAACAGTGATGAAGTTTTCCTTACCTTTGCAGAGCTACAACAGTTAGTGAACACTCATCAGTTACTGACTAAATAAGCAATGAATAGATGAATGTACAAGACTGATGCATGTTTGTTAGAATGATAAGCCCATGCAATCCCCTCTAACCAAGATGTGTTTGATCTTTATAACTCCTACTAAGCCATCTCTAGCTGCCAATTTTATTTATTTTGTTTATTTTTATTTTTTGCCTTTTGGGACACACCCAGTGATGCACAGGGGTTACTCCTGGCTCTGCACTCAGAAATTACTCCTGGCGGTGCTCGGGAGACCATATGAGACGCTGGGAATATAACCCTGGTAGGCAAACGCCCTACCCGCTGTGCTATCGCTCCAGACCCAGCTGCCAATTTTAGAGTTGTTCATAATTGTCAGACAATATAAACAAGATGGTCATAGTTAGTAATCCTCACAAAAGTTCTCAAAATAGTTTTACTCATTTTCTATATTTTGTTAATAGAAAAAAGACTATGTATCTAACATATAACTTAGTAAAACAAATGCAAGTCGATATTCAAAGGGGTATGTTAAAGGAAAACTTTTCACCCTCATTGGAGGTTATAAGTATTAGCATATCTGTGATAGATACACAGTGTGGTGGTTAATATGGTGCCAATGTGGTATTTTCAGACAATAGGAGTATATGTGTTATACAATCCCAAACAATAATTTCCTATCAGTAGTTGTTTATTATTATAATTGCAGATGTTCGTATTTTTGTCTATAGCACTGTAGCACTGTCGTCTCATTGTTCATAAATTTTCTCAAGCAGGCACAAGTAACATCTCCATTGTGAGACTTGTTACTGTTTTTGGCATATTGAATACACCACAGATAGCTTGCCAGGTTCTGCAGTGCAGACAGGATCCTCTTGGTCGCTTGCCGAGCTCTCCAAGAGGAATGGAGGAATCAAACCCGGGTCAGCCGCATGCAAGACAAATATCGCTCCAGTCCATTTTTGTCTATATCTTCTTTTATGTTATAGAAATATGCAAAGAAATTTTACTAGAAATGGGAAATAAAATTCCAATCATCAAATTATGTTTCATAAACTATAGTGATTAATTGTCATGTATAAGGCGGCTTAAACCATGAGCATTAAGGAAGTATTCTGTTCTTCCCCTTTAATTGAAAATCACATAGCCCAAAACGTAGGTCAAACCGACTTAGTACCCTACTGTGTATGTTTCTTCCACACTCAGCAGTACTTAGTGGCTACTAGTCTGTGCTCAGGGATCATTCCCAGTGGCACTAGAAAATCATGCAGAGACAGAGATGGAACCTTGGGTTCCTGTAGGCAACGCTTGTGCTTCACTCACTGAGGTATGGCTCTCGGTTCTGTCTTACTTCCATTGCCAACACAGATGCTTACAGTCCCTTCCACACGCCCTAAACAGGTTCTCCAAATATGAACATCTTACATTGATGTGATTTATCACAATTGACAAATAGTGATACATTATTCACTGTATCACTATATCACTGTCATCCTATTGTCCGTCAACTTACTCAAGAGGGCACCAGTAACGTCTCTATTCCTCCCAAGCCTGAGATTTTAGCAGTCTCTCCTTACTCATTCTTTCCCAATGATTGGAAGCTCATTCAGGGTCAGGGGAATGAGACCTATCGTTACTGTTTTGGGCATATTGAATACACCACAGGTAGTGTGCGTTCACAAAAGAGGAGAGGGGGCCTCGGGACTCTATCTCTCCTGCCGCCAGCCGCCAGCGTTCGGTAGTCTCACACCTCTTCCCCCGCACTGGGAAGGCTGATTGAGATGGGCAGGCGAAGGAAGAAATGAGTGCCAGGCTGGTCAGCATCAGTTGCAGTTTATTCCAATCTCTGTTCCCATTCTGCTTCTCTCTTTCTCTCGCCCTCACTCTCACTTCTTTCGCCTTGTGCTCTGCTTCGGTGTCTCCCCTGTCTTTTCCATTCTTCTCTTGTGTCTTCTCGTGTGTCTCCTTCTCTGTCTCTTCTGTCTTCTTCTTCTGTCTCCTCTCTCCTCAGTCCCCACAGTCTTAGTTTATATAGCAAATTACATAGGGTGGTGACACAAAGGTAGGTTGAACATTAACAAATCAAGAAGGGTAAAACCATTTCTCAAGAAGATTAACAAAATCACATCTAAGGAAATCTCATCTAAGGAGATCCGCTCAAGGGTGGGGGTCCAAACAAGGGTGTGTCAGGGTGTGAGCTAGGAATCTGCTTAAATAGTTATAGTAAATCTACTTCTAATATTTCTAGTAATGTCATTCTGTATGAGCACAGTAAGAGATATAACCTTAAAGTTTGGTTCTTCCTGAGGACATCTCACTATACATTCCTGACCATAGTCCTAAGGCCAGGTTAATCTTCCTAGCCCCAACAGGGTCCTAATCTCATCGTTACCTTTGGATCATGACAGCATTGTCCATGATTATGCCCTCAACTTGTAGTTGAGTATTGTGGCACTTTGGCCTGGCCCATTTTGATGCCAGGGTAGCTTATAGCTTGCCCTGGGTCCATTCTGTTCCTCGTCAGAACCCTGCTTTGGGGGTACTAGGAACTAAGGGCAACTGAGTCAAGAAAGCAGATGCCTAGGAGTAAATATTATTGGAGTCAATCAACTCCCAAGTTACAAAGCATAATATTAACTGTCTTTCTGTGTCCATACAGAAAGGACATTGCTCTAAGGTAAACTATGCAAAAGACACTAACTTACAATACAAATTCAGAGTCCTTAGAAGGATATGATCTTACAAGACAACAGAATCTGAGTAGGGAAAAGGTGATTAACTGGTTGGGAAGGAGGGTGCAGAGAAGAGTTCAGATAAACAAGGGAATGGGAGTGTCTCCAGAGCACTTAAACCTAAACTCCTTGTGGCAAGGGAGAAAGGACAAACCAGTGTTATCCTACAGGTAGTTTACCAGGCTCTGCCTGTGTGGGCGGGATACTCTCAGTAGCTCAGTAGCTTGCCAGGCCCTCTGAGAGGTGAATAGCTCTCTCTCTCTCTCTTTCTCTCTCTCTCTCTCTCTGTCTCTCTCTTTCGCTCTCTCTCTCTATCTATCTATGTATCTATCTATCTATGTTACTCTCTATGATGTGTTGCCTACTGTCTGAAATACATCAAATATGGTGTAGTAATTATGGAAAATGGGTAGAAAATGTCTTATGATGTGTCAGGAAAGCAGCCTGGAGCGTGGCAGCGGTTAGGCAGTGGAGGTCGGCTGCTGGGGCTTGGTCCCTTGGAGCAGGGAGGGTTCTTACCTGCCCCCCTCTGGGGTGCCCTGAGTGAAAACAGCCTGGTGCAGAGTCCAGTGGCATGGCTATGGGGTCTCATTTTATACTCCTGTCTGGTAGCAGCAGCGTTGAGATCTGGAGGGTGGCCCACGAGGAGATTATCTGGTGCTGGCAGGGTATGGCAGGGTGTGGCTTATGGGTGTGATCCCTGGGTCACCGGAGATTGGGGATAGTAGGAAGAGGATCTCTGCTTCCAGATCCCATTGAGTCCAGAGTCCAAGGTCACAAAGTTTTGCATTATCTGGGTTCCGTGGGACTTCATTCATGCATGAGCTCGGCCAGAGCTTCCAGAAAGCGGCCTGGAGCATGGCGGTGTTTGGGTAGTGGAAGTGGGCCGCTGGGGCTAGGTCCCTTGGGGTGGGGGGTTCTCACCCACCCTCCTCTGGGGTGCCCCAAGTGAAAACAGCCTGGCACAGAGTCCGTGCCAGGATACATTATTACAGGCAGAATTTAATAGTTTTCCAGGAAGGTTTATTATGCTGCATGGTTTAAGTACACACACAGTAGCTTCACTGTCACTGTTACTGTCATCTCCTTGCTCATCAATTTGTTCGAGTGGGCGCCGGTAACGTCTCTCACTGTGAGACTTATTGTTAGTTTTTGGCATATCCAATACGCCACAGGTAGCTTGACAGGCTCTGCTGTGCAGGCTCTCCGAGAGGGATGGAGGAACCGAACACTGGTCGGCCGCATGAAAGGCGAATGACCTACCTCTGTGCTATGCTCAAAATCCTGGAATCTGCCTATGAATCCCTTCCTTCTACATAGAATCTAGGTTTTCAGTAGTAGTTGTTCCTACAAATCTTATTAGATGCTATGAAGAGGCTTCCGTCTCTTGCCATCCCTCGTGTCACCTACCTTCAGGCCAATCAATAGTCACACACTCTCTGTCACAGCAAACATCTGGTGCTCACCACTCGGCACAACAGAATTTCTGTGTCACTGTACAGCAGAGCTCAATGAAGTTTGGGCAATCTTAAGGTGATAAAAGCCATCATGTGCTCCATGCCTTTGTCCTTTCCTTGTGCTCTATTTTGTCACATGCACAAAAGTGTTTTCATCTCCCAGCATCTTCAAATTGTTTTAGTAGAAGAGCTCTTTCAATATTCTCCACACAACTCTGTCTCCTTTGTATTATGAGATATGATCTGTGGGAGGGGTAAGCCCAGGAAAGTTCCACCTTTGACACAGTGTGTGGTGATGTGTTGGGTACAGACACCAAGGATATCACAAAGATTTTCTCTAAAGCAAGCTACCGAGAGTATCTCACCCGCACTGCAGAGCCTGGCAAGCTACCGGTGGTGTATTTGAGATGCCATAAACAGTAATAAGTCTCACAATGGAGACGTTATTGGTGCCCGCATGAGCAAATCGATGAGCAATGGGATGACAATGACAGTGACAGTAACTTGAGAAACTGAAGACCTTCCTTGATTTAAATTGGGTTACACATCAATGGACTGGAGTGACAGCACAACGGATAGGGCATTTACCTTGCACATGGCCGACCTGGATTTGATTCCTCTGTCCCTCTCAGAGAGTCCAGCACGCTACCGAGAGTATCCTGCCCGCATGGCAGAGCCTGGCAAGCTCACTGTGGCATATTCGATATGCCAGAAAAAGTCACAACAAGTCTCCCAATGGAGACGTTGGTGGTGCCCACTCAAACAAATTGATGAACAACGGGACGATAGTGCTACAGTGCTACCAAAGAGTAGGCATTTCAGGCCTTGCGCAATCCAGGTACCTGTGCTTGCATTTTTCCCTTTTGTTTTGGTTTATTTGTCTAAACAACCTATTAATAAAAACTCAATACAGGATTCCCAAGCGTTCCAAAAAGCTGACCAATTGGGTCATAAAATTTCTGTGTGAATGAACATAAGTGTCCTTTACATACATATCTCAGAGTGCCTCTTGGCAAAATCAACCTGGCACCCACTGAGCGCTGGCACAGACTTAAGGGACCCGTAAAGTGGCCACTCTGGCACAACAGCCAGTGGCATGATCTCAGCTCTCAGTTCCAAGGGCATGACCCACTCATAGACCCCTGGATGAATCAACTCCAGGACCATCATGTCTTGACTCAGAAAAACATAAATAAATATTTAAAGAGATAAAAAAAAAAACACAGTAAATCCCATACTTATGCATGGCTGGGATCCATGGCAGGGGGCGGGGGGGGGTAGCCCAGTATCCACTCAAATAGAACCCCCAGCAGTTACTTGCTCTCACAATCCAATATCACCACCATGCCTCCAGTTGGACTCCATCCTCTCAGGATTAACCTGCTCAAAATTTGGGTATGCAGGTTTTGTGACTGAAATCTCCAGACTTTCTCAGAGTTGGGATGGGCTACCTCCCCCAACCTCTCTGCACTTCTGGAAGCCTCAGCAGTCACATAAAGAGCCTAATGCTGCCACCCAGATAAAAAACAAAACCAAAAAACTACCCAGTTTAATAAAAGCTAAATCTTCTTGATAAAAATACTGAATTCTCAGAACAAACACGATGACCTATATTAGCACCTGTGTTGCAAACCATAATGCACAGGAGGAGAAAGGGAGAAAGAAACGTCCTGCCATTGAGGCAGTCTGGGGGAGAGGGGATGGTGGGAGGGAAACTGGAGACCCTGATGGTGAGAAACGTACACTGGTTGAGGGATGTGTGTTGGAACATAGTATGACTAAAACCCAATCGTGAACAACTTTGTAATGCTCTATATCATAGTGATTTGATTTTCAAAAATAATTCATTCCTAGCACCAAAACTATATAAAGCAAGACTTTACCCAAATTTTGCTATAGTTTGGCTAAATGGGACTCTGGAATCAGACAAACCAAGGCCTAACTCTGTCTCTGCCTCTTGTTAACAATGTAAGATGCAAGAATTATCCATCTATCCTCATTTTTAAAGATGAGTGATTGTGCCTTCCGACTCACTAGGATAAAGTGAAGATGATAAAAGAGGATGGTTATAAAGTTCATATAACCATGCCTGACATTGTACCCTTAAATAAATGTTTCCTTAACATTATTATTGATTCTCAGAAGAACTTCTTTTCCCATAGCACTGAGTGTTCATTACTGATCAAAGATTTTTGATTCCTTCTGGCTCTCAAATAAATTTTCCCATAGTATTTTCTTATTCTTTTATAGAATCTGCTACTATACAGGCCAATATTCAGCCTGTAAAAATTAGAATAAGAAATAATAGAGGGGATATTAGTTTTGAACATCCAAGCAGCAAATTGTACAGTAGAGAAATGGCCATTTAAGTTCTGAATATCCCAAGACACCTGAAGAGTTGATTAGCATAAATATCAGGTGAGTTATAATTAAGTCTCATTATCTAGGATATTGCATAGCTTAGGCACTAACCAATGAGTTTCCAGTGGTAAAATAGAACATATTTGTTTCTTGTCACAAACTGCAGTTTTTCAACTCAACCAATACTCATTGAACATCTGCTCCATGAAGATTGTAGAACCTGGTATTAAAGAGGAAGCAAAGATGAACAGACATGATTCAACTTCAAGATAAAAAGGAAAAAAGAAGATAGGTGCACACCTAGACATGATAGAAAATATTATAAAAGAAGTACAGGAGAGAGGCATAAAAGAACATAATCTTCTTGCATTACATTTCTGTACAATGAGAAATGGCTCCAAGTAGCTTTTTGGCTGCATCTAAAAAGATGGGTAGGATTTCAGCAGGATGAAAGTAAATAATATAAAGGATGGTTTGTGTTAGAAAATAGCCAGCAGTATCATTGACCACAGCACAAGGAGAGTGAGTGACCAGTTCTGAAGTGAGAGTCAGAGCTGATCAAAAATACAAAATGTGTTATGCGTCAATTCATCCTAACTTTTTACATTGCACATGAGAAGCTGAATCACGGAGAGATTAAGCTCCTTCTCCATGTCACCCAGCTGAGGCCGGAGTCGAGATGCTCTCAGCCACCCAGCCAGCCTCCTCAGCTGGTTCACTTTCCCTTAGCTAAGAATTAGAAACAGATAATGGATGAAATTAAATATCATACTAGGTCCTTGGCTTTCCTCTGTATGAGACAATTTTGCACTGAAAAAAATTCAGCAGCAGAGAATCATAGTCAGGGGTATGAATATCTGATTTTAGCATCTCTGTGAAAAGGAAAGTGAAGAGAGAAGATCCTGAAGACAGACATGTGGACAGAATGTTGATGCTCCGAGGACCAGCCAAGGTAGTGGCACTGGCAATGCTTTGGATGGGAGATGAGAGAATCCACACAGGAGCCACAGAGAGCACAAAGGTTAAGCACTTGTGCCTTACATAAGAGCAACTCTGGTTGGGTTCCAAGCAATGCCACGTGTGGCCCTGGAGCCCCTTGGGCAAATCTGGGTCATACAGGTAACCCCCAGGACCCAAAAGCCTGAGCCTCACAGTGTCCTGGAGCCCTCACATGGAACTACATTGGACAAGCCTCCCATGAGGAGCGCCTGGGGTTTTCCAAGCACCACTTGAAAGACCTGAAAAATAGATTATCCCTGTGAAAGGAGAGCCAAAACAGCTGGGAGGGAAAATAGAAAAGATAAATGAGAGAGAAGAAAAATGTCAGACCTGCTGTGTAACTGTGGGCAACTTTAACCTTCAGTGGCTCCTTGTAAGAAGTATTTAAAATCAATTGCCTCTGCCCTATTCTCCATGTTTTTCTGTTACTTCTGACCTACCTTTTTATACACAGAGAAGCAGAACAACAACAAAAAAATAATCTAGGCTCAATCACAGATGGGTGGCCTACTCTTCATAAACACTTAGCAGGTCATTCCTCTGAGGATTCATTGTCCCCATCACCTGAGACACTCCTGGAGGGTCTGAGATGCGCCTTTCCATGCCCAAGACAGTGGCTCTAAATCTCATTCGTGAGTGGGAGCCTATGGGGTGAAGGGCTGTCAGGTGGGACAAGGGTGCTGCCCCAGACAGAATCAGTACAGAAGGAAGAGTCTTGGATCCAGAGGACCACAGGTCAGGGGAGAAAAAGAAATTGCTCTCTTTTCTGGACTCGAGAAAATATCTGCTTTCTCTTCCTCCTTGAACATAAGCGAAGTCCTGGGCTAGATGAACTGGCAGGAGAGATTCCAGAAGGGAATAACTCAGCAGCTTGCTTTTTGCAGCAAGGGCCAGAAATAGCACAGGCCATGTACGTGGCACCCTGGAGCATGCCCTTCCTGAAGGCCCACTAGGTCAGTCCCTAAGCTACACTACAAGGGCAGGTCTTAGTAAAGAAGCTGTCCTCAGTTCAGGGAAAAAAGTGCCTTTGAGTATGTTTCAATAAGCATAAATCTCTCTGCATATTGAGAAAAACCTTTTACTTTTGCTCATCTCTCTGTAGTTTGGTGTCCGGAACCAGTGACTAAGCAATGCTTTATACCTAGCCCCCAGACGTATTCTGTACTCAGTGTACCGAGTAGCCAAGGGGAACTCTAAACATATTCTTGTGCACAGTTTTTCTACTTCTGAGCCAAGGCAAGTAACCTATGGCACAATATGACAAATATATCTTTCAGTATCAAATAATCAATTATGCAGAATGCTTCATTAACAATAACTACGAGAGTCAATGGCCAGGGTCGTCACAACAGAGTTCGTCTGTGCTGGAATTCACTGAACCCTCCCTCTCTCCTTGTCAAGAAGTATCAGGGAACAGATTCATCAGGAATAATGGCCAGATGTTTACTTGTTAATGATCCTTCCATAATCAGAAATGTGATGACCACGGGACACTTAATCTTGTCAATTTTGGTGACAGAAAACATGCCTAATTTATCGTCAGAAAACAGAACTCTTTTCCTCCAAATAAAACAAAAAAAATTAGAATTCAGTATCATTTGCACTAGAAATCCAATATCAGCTTCACATAGTTTAGCTGTATGTTAGCACTTCATACACCTTCTATAAACCTTACATTGAAGGTTTGAACAAAGAACTTTCACAGCATAGCCCAGAGCTAAGGGTGCACTCAAATGACCTGTAAGGGGATCAGTGCCAGGCTCTAGAATCCGACCTGAGCTCTCCACCAGCGCCTTGTGTCACAAGCACAGGGGGAAACTCAGAAACAATTCCTGCCACATCCATTTCTCATAATCACCTCTCTGGCATTCCAAATATCCCCCACACTACAGAGCTCTATTAAGGCACATGTGTGTGTGTGTGTGTGTGTGTGTGTGTGTGTGTATGTGTGTTTTCACAGGTATTCTCAGCTAACATTAGTCACAGTGTATAGTTCTCCAAATATGAATTTGGGGGCAAAGAGGTAATACAAGGGCATATGGTGCATGTTTTGTGTGTTTTTGCACTAGTTTAATCCTTGACACTCCATGGTTCTCCAGGCATCACTATGTGAAACCCAGGAGGTCTCCCAGCAGCACCAGGAAAGCCTAGCTTATATCTGGCACCATGGAGTCAAAGCAGTGCCACAATTTGGGGTGTATTTTGCTAATAATTGCTGGGAGAAGTCCCAGTTCCCTTAAGCATCACCTCTCTGAAAACCCCTAGACATCCTACCCCTTACATTACAGTGGTGTATACAATGTCATCTGGTGTGTTCAAGTTTATCAGTTAGGGTCTGAGTAGCATATGCAGCCAAATCCTATCAAATTTTGTTCTTTAGGTGTCCAATGGGAAACCAAAGCAACAAAAATTCATCTCTACCTCTGTTTAAAGGTCGAGAGCCAGGAAATGAGCAACTGTGAGAGACCACTAAGTGGTGAATAGATGCATATTTGCGACACCCTCATATAGCCAAGAGACATTTACATCTCTTTTTTTCTTTTGTATTAGAATAGGTCCCCCAAAAGGCATGATCTGGTTTTAGATACCTCCCATAGGTCACACCCTCCAAATAGCAACATCCGGGAATTAGGCTTTCAGTGCATGGGATACATTTAGTGTTCAACTACCGGTCATAAAAGTACTGCAAAACATGGTCACCTCATTATGTCATGTGACTTAAAAGTGTGTTACATATTGAATTTTAACCATTTATTACTTTGATGTTATAGTTTCATTTATTTATTGTTCATTAATATTATTAGCAATTTAAAACAGAGCTTGTTTCTCCAAACTTTAATTTATGAACTATTGCCCAGTGTGCCAAAGTGTTCTTCCTAGAGCAAAATAAATGAAAAGACCACACTAATTTGTTACTTTAACTGTTCTTATTCCAGAAATATTAGTGACACAATAAACATGGAAGTAAAGCATAAATAGAATAAAACCTATATTTCCCAGTTATGATGGGTAATGATGTTAAAACACCTTCAAATGCTATGGTTGTCATAGGACCACTTGGAGCTAAAGAAAAATAATGTTTCACTCCATATCTCTCCTTGATAGGAGACTGCAGAATCTTCTAGTGCCTCAATGTTCTCAGCTTCTAGAGTTGAAAGTATTCTTTTCTGGGACTAGAGGATGAAGAGAGTGTGCTAGCCTTGCACACTAGAAAATTATGTTCCATCCACACACACACCATGTGGTCCCCCAAGCCCAGTATGAGTGATCCCTGAGCACAGAGCACAAAGCTTAGTAAGTCTTGAGCATCGCTGGTGTAGCCCCCAAACAAAAACAAAACAAAAAGAAAAAGAAAATGTTCTTGTGCCAATTCAACTACCCAGCGAGTCATTGAGAAAGTATCTCCTCCTCAAACTTGTGCTTCAATGCTGAGTAACTATATAATGCCTAAATTTGATCTCTCTTAATATTTTTTTCTTTTCCAATGAGGCTACCATTAATTTTTAGTGACATTGATTGCTGAATGCTATTTGAGAGAGAGAAACCAGGTAAAATAAGGGGAAGAGCCAGTTAAGTAGAAGCCAGAAAGATAAATTTCCACATACCATAAAATGTAAATGCATATAAAATCCATCAAAAACAGAAAGCTTACAGGGGTAGATAAAGGGAAAAAAGCATTTTTGCCCTGGGTGGTAATTTATAACAAAAATTTATTAAATTCTTGACTAGTAATCCTCAGTTTCAATGGCAATTTTACACCAAATTACATTGATCTTTTTATGTAGCACTGTAGCACTTTCTGAAACACTGTCATCCCCCATTGCTCATCAATTTGCTCGAGCGGGCACCAGTAATGTCTCCATTGTAAGACTTGTTGTTACTGTTTTTGGCATATTGAATACGCCATGGGTAGCTTGCGGGCAGGATACTCTCAGTAGCTTGCCGGGCTCTCTGAGAGGGGCAGAGGAATCGAACCAAGGTCGGCCGTGTGCAGGGCAAATGCCCTACCTGCGGTGCTAATGGCTATCCAAAAAACCTCATCAACAACAATGTGATTAACTAGCTCATCAGGACTTAAAACCTGAATCCTTGTCTTGCTCAAGCCAAAATACCTGTAAGTCAACCTTGAGTCTTACCAAACTTCATTCCTGATTGCCACAATTTACCACCAACATCTCTCTCACAATTCTACTTTCAAATGCACCCTAATGCATCATGTTTTTCTGTCTTTACTCTTCTAATTCTATTTCCTACCTTTCTCTAATCTTTCTCCTGTCACTGTCATCCCATTGCTCATTGATTTGTTCAAGTGGGCACCAGTAACGCCTCTCATTGTGAGATTTATTGTTACTATGTTTGGCATAACCAATATGCCACTGGTAGCTTGCCAAGCTCTGCCGTGTGGACGCAATACTCTTGGTAGCTTGCCAGGCTCTCCGAGAGTGGCAGATGAATCGAACATGGGTCTGTCATGTGAAAGGCGAATGCCCTACCCACTGTGCTATCACTCCAGCCCAATAAAGATGTAATTGTCTCTGCAAATCCATTCTTCCCTCTCCTATCCATTCTCCAACTGTAGCCTAAATGACCTGGATAAAATCCTTATGCTTTTGCCACTTTTATGCTCAGGTCCTGTAATTGTTTCCTGATCATTTGAAGGGGGAAATGTCTAAGATAAAACTTAGATGTGTTTATGTAAGTTGGGCACTACTTGACCTACAATTTTTTTTCCCTCTCACTCAACTATTCTCATTGACTTGCTTACTTTTCTTCAAGTAATACCAAGTGCATTACTGGATTGGCCTGAGGTATTTTGTTCTCTATATCTAAAGCATGAACACACTTGCCTTAGTCACTTTATCAAGCTAACTTCTATTAATTCTTTATATCTGAGCTTGAAACTTAGCTCCTCAGGGAGACCTTTCTGACCCTGAGTCTAGTATTTGCACTCTCATAACAACTTCTCATAGCATTAGTTTTATTTCCCTCAGAGCACTTGCAGAAATTAAAGTACACAGTCATCCATTCGTTCTTAACTTCAGACAGGCGACCGCCTCTCTAACCTGCACACCTCAGAAAGAAGGCAGACTGGCTCTCTTGGTTGAATTGCATTACCAAACCTAGCTCTACATTTAGCACAAAGTATCTCTGCTCGGCTAAATTAACTCATCTGTAATTTACATTTACTTCCCTTACTCAAACAACTGCATTGCACACAGTCAAACTTTTGAGCAAATTAATAGTGCCAGATTTTTTAAGACCTTCTTATGTGCCAGGTTTATTGCTAAGCATGTGGCATGTCTTCTTTTTACAACATCTCTATAATGCCATGCAGTTATCATACCCCATTCTATGAACAGGAAACCAGATCACAGATAAGGTAAACTGAAATTCGATGAAAAATGTTTAATGGTGTTTCCCACCCCCTGCACATTTTCTTAAAACAATGTACTAAGCGGTTCTCATGAAAAAAAAAAAACAGTTAAACTTTATTGGGTCGCATGAGAGAGATCTGGAGTCATTTGCTTAGTTTAAAATTGGGATAACCATTGTTGAAGTTTTTGCGTTGATCCAAGGATGTAGTTTTTTTTCTGTATTTATCATTTTCTTTGTGTCTCATCACACCATGCTGAAGGGAGGAAATGTGATTTCAGTTTCCAAAGGATGTCAACCCTAGAGAGAGGTGAATTGCAGGCTTTCTCTTCCAGCTGTTTGAGTTTGCTTTCAATATGAAGAGATAAGATTTTCCTTTACTGCTCTCACCTCTGGTTTTCTCGCTTGGCATCTTTACTTCACTCAGACTGTGAATATAGAAACAACAGTAATGTGGCAGGTTTCATACCAAAGAAACAGAAAAAGGGATATTTTCAAGGTCTATTAAATGAATCCTAGTTTGGTTTTAATCAAAGTATTAAATGGTGTTGTTTAATTACCTTTTTAAAAAGGGCAACTGACTCTCCTACCATAATATTATCCCAATCTACAGCTTTATTCATCAAAGATCCTAGAAATTATCAACTCCTCTGTCTTAAAAATATACCTTCAAGACTTTGTGCCTCCAAGGCTGTTCCCCTGGTGACAAGTCTGTTCCCTTGGTAAAAATTGATGGAGTCCTTCATGATATCACTCAGAGGATGAATTAAATCTGAAGATTTTGGCTCCTCCTTGGTTTTAAAAACAGGGCATAATCATGGCTTTCTTGAGGATGGGGAAAAAAGTGGAATAGTTATGTACACAAGAAAAAAATCTATTCTGTGCAAAAAAATTCTCGAAAATGTCAGTAGAGTTGCTTTGAAGAAATATTTCCAAGCTCTGGTCCATTCAGGCTCATTCTGTCCTGTACATCTGGTCTCCTGAACCAGGATAAATAAATGGCAGTTTTGCATAACATTTTCACTAGTGAATACGATTTACTTGCCTTTCCTTATCCATTAAGTGACAGTATTTCACAATCTTATAAAAAACTTAAGATAGCATATCCTGTTTAGTCAAAGTATAAAAAGAGCTTTACTTTTTTTCTATTGGTCTACTTTAAAGGAGACTTTAACTGCAATCAATAATACTCTTTGGTATTTCTTATTTATTTATAAAAATGTTTATTCTCCATGTACTTTTTTCTACCGATTAAATATCAGGTGTTTTGTGAAGAAAAAAATAAAGCAATTAAAAACTTTGATGCTAGCCAAAATCATTTTTACAATACAATTATTTTTCTCTGAGTTCCTGCAGATGATAAAATAGCCTCGTCCACAGGGGCAGGAAAACAAAATTGATGTCCGCTGAAAACTGCTTAATGTTTTTTTTACAGAAATTATTATGAGGCAAACAAAATACCCTAATGTTAAATGTCCATTTTGGCATTGTTCTGAGAGTCCTGTATTATTTTATAGAGTGTTTTAGGAGGAGTGCACCTGGTACATATGCTAGCTCTCTAAATTAAGACTTTCAGCATCACAGTTGGGGTTTTATTTTAACGGCTTCTCTTGGATGGCTTGATTTAACTTTACTTCGATCATTGCTGCCATTAAAAACAGGGTTTTGTGAAATCGTGTGTGCCATACCAAAATGCTAAAGTTTGCTTATTACAAAAGTTATCATCTTAAAGCCACAGATGAATATATCAATAGGTTACCTCATAATTTCTATATTGTTGTCCCTTTGCATATCAACATTGTTGAGCACTGCAGTCTCTTTTCAAACTTCAGAAATAAGTAATCACATGCCAACTTTCTAATAGTGTTTTCAAAATGTATATTTAGGACCATAAGGGCATACTGAGACATTGCCACATTAGTGAGATATTACATAAAACCCTTGGAATTTTGCTTTTCTCAGATTATGCCTTGATGGTTAGCTATTTTTTCAGAAACATCTTATTGATATATGGCATACTATTGCTAATATAGTAATTTCTGCTCTAATTGTGAATAGAATCAATTAGATGTGATATTTTGATGAATCCACATTATGAGGAAATGATATTTCTTATTTTTTTCACTCTGTTGAAAGTCTCCTAGGAAGCAACTAATATTAATAGACAAGAATGGCAAAGGTGACCAAGATAAACACTTCAGGAGCTAGGACATTCTTGGGTTTGTTTTTGTGGTTGTTGTTTGCTTAACTATTAGTAGACACAGATTAAGTATTTAGTAAGCACTTTATAAATGAACATCAAATGACAGGGAGAGGAAAAGAAAAGGCGATTTCAAACTAACTACAGCTACTTTTGTGCCTTAGATAGAACAGCATAAATTTTTTCTGGAACAAAATCAAACCTACTGATAAGCCAGTTGGTTGTTGGAAAGGGGGGGGAGTGCTCAGAAGGTAGAGGATAGACACGCGACGAACTAGATTCTCTCTCTGCATAATTAAGCACAAGTGAGGAGAGATTCAAAAGAAAATGGATTTAGAATAGGTTAGAAAGGCAGACGCAAGAATAGCAAAACTCAGCAAGGTGTACATGCCCACCTCTGTCAAAGTTGGCTATTGAGAATGACACAGAGGCTTAGAGACTTTTACACTTGATCTTAGCCAAAAGGCCGAGAAGTGATACAGAGACTTTTAAGAATAGGGAAAATCAAAGATACCTGCTGCGGGGAGAGTTTCGGGAGGGAAGCTGGGACATTGGTGGTGAGAAATGTACATTGGGGGCTGGATGGGTACTGGGAGACTGTGCGACTGAAACCCGATAGGAACAGCTTTGTAACTCTCTATCTCATGATGAATCCATTTAAAAAGAAGAAGAATAGGGTGGGAGGGAATATGCTTAAATTGTCTGCCTATGGGGCCAGAAAAAGTTCAAAACACTTCATCACATGTCTTGCAGGCAGTCTCAGAAAGTTCCATAGCATACCCCCTCTTCCCACCATCACCAGGTGTGACCAAGAACCTCCAAATCTGAGTAGTACAACAAAACGTGGTTATTCAAGTATCACCAGGAGTGACTCCTGGGGTCCCATATATTTTTTGGGACACACACACATTATTTGCATATGAATAGAAATGTATTCCATTGATCACAAATTTTAATAGATGATGCTAATCAAGTAGCTTTGGGTGATGGGTAGATTGAACCAAAGTCTTGGACTACTGTGGGAAAGTCATTTTTAATAGATATGACAAATTCATGATCGTGAAATAATCCACCGATTAATAAATTCAGTGGAAGCCAGACACCCAGAGGAAAGGAGACTAAGAAAAGGGAAACACCAGGTCAGCCCACAGAAATAGAGAAAGACATTCAGAAGTCAGTGTACTCTCACATGCATCGATGCATTACCTACAATATTACTGTATCACTGTATCACTCTCATCCCATTGTTCATCGATTTTCTCAAGCGGGCCCAGTGATGTCTCCATTTGCCCCAGCCCTGAGACTTTAGCAGCCTCTCCTTACTCATCTTTCCCAATGATTGGAGGCTCTTTCAGGGTCAGGGGTATAAGACCTGTTATTGTTACTATATTTGGCATATTGAGTACACCCCGGGGAGCTTGTCAGGCACTTCCATGTGGGCAGGATACTCTAGGTAGCTTGCCGGGCTCTCTGAGAGGGACAGAGAATGCATATCAGAGAATTCAAGCAAGTATGTTAAAAACCAAACACATGTATGCTGCTTTAGGCACATCAGTGGGCTAGACCATAAAAGGTCGAGCAGCCGCTTTGAGCTTTATTTTATACAGTCTCTGGATCTTGGCCGTTGATGGGATTACATGGTGCCAGGGGCAATTTGTGGTTGTGACTGCCAAACTACAGGAAAATGGGGGGTCTGGGTGGAGGAGGCCCAGTCCCAATCCGAGCAGGCTTGGAGATCTCAGACCTGAGCCCCCCATGCCTGGGTTCCTCTGTCAGTTCCTTCATGGGTGAGGTTCGTCCGAGTGTGTGGAGAGTGGCCTTGAGCATGGCTGTGGATGTATTCCAGAGGTTTTTGGCTGCTGGGGCCCTGCTTAAGGTGAGGAGGGAAACTCAACCTGCCCCCTCTGAGGGGGCCCCAATGAAGAAATCCTGGTGTGGGGGTAGGAGATTCTGCGTTGCTCTCTTTCGGGAGCTTTGCTTAATGTAGTCTCTGGATCTTACCTGTAATAAGGCAACTTTAACTTCTCATTTAAATATCTTTCTAATCTTCCAAATATTATAGTAGAAGTGATGTGTAATCTATAAATACAGGGCTCAAACTCACATTACATAACATTATGTTAGTTTTATTAAATTGGAGGTCTTGGTACAAGATTTTTTCATTAGTTTTGTTTTCTGTATATCTAAAATTATACAAAAATAACTCAGTGATCTCATTTAATTCTCACAGGCCTATACAGAATATACCTATACAATTAACATGTGAAAAAAGTGTATGCTGAACAGTTAAGCAACTTGTTCTAGAATCATGCAACTAGATAAGAGACAAGTCAGGAATTGAATTAATGACAGTCTGACACCAATGGCTATTAATATTTTATTTAAAAGAAGGGTGTGTCATTCTGGAAAGAGAAAGAAAAAAGTCTCCTGAATCATGAGAATCATGATCCTGTCCATAGAGGAATTTGGCATGTAAAACAAAAGGCTTTGTGTATATTTGACTTATAGGGAACTTGGGCTCTAGATAAAGAATTCCAACTCTTTATCTAGAAAAACAAATTAACTGTGCAACCATAATATATGCTGGCTAAAGTCATCTTGAGGCCCATCACGAGGTTCAGAATATAGACCTGGGACCAGCTCCAGAGCCAGTTTTCACTCCCCTTTATCTCTGTTTCCTCCTTGTGAAAAACTAGTGCAGTGCTAGTATGGTCGGCAGGCACATAGGTCAGGCCCTCGGGGTGTGTATTAAAAATCTCTGTCTCCAGATCAAATGAGTCCAAAAACCTTTGAAGTATAATAAGCAGTTGAGAAGTATGGAGCCCCTTGAGATGCAAAAGTCCAGGACTGGGTCCCTGAGAGGAGAGGTTTGCAGGAGCAAAGGCCCTGAAGAAAGTTCCCAAGAAGACTATCAATAGTTCTAAGTAATCTCCATCAACAACACTCTAGAAAGAGAGCAGCTTGGCAAAATTCTTTTTAAAAAAGTTAATTAACATTGTCAAAATGGCAATACTCCACCAAAGCATTGTACAAATTCAATGTGATCCCTATAAGAATACCAATGATATTCTTCAAAGAAATTGAGCAAATAATCCTGAAATTCGTATAGAACAATAAGCCCCCACAAATAGCTAAAGCAATTCATGGGAAAAAGAAGATAGGAGAAATCACCCTCCCCAATCTCAATATCTACTACAAAGCGGTAATAATTAAAACAGCATGGTACTGGAACAAAGGCAGAGCCGCGGACCAATTGAACAGGGTAAATATCGTGACACACACCCTCAAATATATGATCATCAAATCTTTGATAATGGAGCAAGAAATGTGAAGTGGAGTAAGGAAAGCCTCTTCAACAAATGGTGCTGGCAAAATTGGACAGCTACATGCAAAAAAGTGGTCTTAGATCTCTATCTAACACCATGTACAAAAGTCAGGTCAAAGTGGATTAAAAATCTCAACATCAGACCAGAATCCATAAGGTACATGGAAGACAAGGTCGTCAAAACCCTCCATAACATTGAAGCTAAAGGTATCTTCAAAGATGACATGCCACTGGCCAAGCAAGTAGAAACAGGCATAAACAAATGGGACTATCTTAAACTAAGAAGTTTCTGCAGCTCAAAAGACACAGTGACCAAAATACAAAGACAGTCTACAGAAAGGGAAAAAAATATTCACCCAATACCCTCAGATAAGGGGTTGACATCAAGGATATACAAGGCAATGGTTGAATTCTACAAGAAGAATACACCCAACTCCATCAGAAAATGGAGGGTGGAAATGAACAGAAATTTTCTCAAAGAAGAAATCTGAATGGCTGAAAGATACATGAGAAAATGCTCTATATTACTAATCATCGGGAAGATGCAGATTAAAACAACAATGAGATATCATTTCACACCACATATACTGGCCCAATCCAAAAGAACAAAAGCAACGGGTGTTGGCGCAGATGTGGGAAGAAAGGGACTCTCCTTCACTGCTGGTGGGAATGCCGACTGGTACAGCCCTTTTGGAAAACAATATGGACGCTTCTCAAAAAATTGGAAATCGAGCTCCCATTTGACCCATCAATACCACTCCTGGGAAAATATCCTGGAGAAGCAAAAAGTTATAGTAGAAATGACATCTGCATTTCTATGTTCTTTGCAGCACTGTTTACAATAGCCAAGATCTAGAAAAAAACAGAGTTCCCCAAAACAGATGATTGGTTTAAAAACTTTGGTACATCTGCACAATGGAATACTATGCAGCTGTTAGAAAAGATGAAGTCATGAAATTTGTATATAAGTGGATCAACATGGAAAGTATCATGTTAAGTGAAATGAGTCAGAGAGAGAGACAGCCATAGAAAGATTGCACTCATCTGTGGAATATAAAATATATAAAATAACAGAATGGGAAACTAACAGAGTAGTAGAGAGAAGGATCAGGAGGTCTGCCCTACAGCTTGGAAACTGGCCTCAGATTCTGGGGGAAAAGGCAGCTCATATAGAGAAAAAAACACCAAGTAGAGGATGTTGGGAGGACCCATTCAGGTTGAAACATGTGTGACAAATGTAGAATATAGACCGAACATGGTAGCTACTCAATACCTATATTGCAAACTACAACACCCAAAAGGAGAGAGAACAAAAGGAAATGCCTTACCACAGAGGCAGGGTGGGGTGGTGGGGGATTAGGTGCGGTTGGTGGGAGTGATACTGGGAACATTGGTGGAGGAGAATGGGCACTGGTGTAGGGAAGGGTAAATGATCATTGTATGAGTAAAACGCAAACATGAAAGTTCATAAGATTGTAAAAAATATATAAATAATAAAATTAAGTCACTTTATATATAAATAATAAAAGTAAGTCACTTTACAGGGACTGAAGAGATAGTACAGTAAGTAGGGCATTTCCCTTGCAGGCCACAGATCGAGGTTCCATTCCCAATAATACCCCATAGCACAGTGGGTAGGGTATCTGCCTTTCACATGACTGACCCGGTTTGATTCCTTCGTCCTCTCGGAGAGCCCGGCAAGCTACCGAGAGTATCCCGCTTGCACGGCAGAGCCTGACAAGCTCCCCATGGCGTATTTAACATGCCCAAAACAGTGACAAAAAGTCTCATAATGGAGACATTATTGGTGCCCATTCGAGCAAATCGATGAACAACAAGGATGACAGTGCTACAGACAGTGCTACAATGATGGTCCTCCAAACCTATCTAGGGGTGATTCCTAAACTTAGAGGCAGGAGTAAGTCCTGAGCACCACTGGGAGTGGCAAAAGAACCCCCCAAAATGTAAATTTACAGAGGCAAGCCCCGTGCCCCACATCTTGGCAATATTTCTCCTTCTTTGCCTGGGATGTGTGCTGTCTCACCGTCTCCATCCCAGGATTTCAAACCTGATATGCATACTTGACTCTCCCCTCTGGAGAAATCTAGGTTCCTTTGGATCCGTTCTTCCTTCTTTCTGTTCCTTCCTTCTCAAATAAAGATGTCTTACTTGGATATTCACATCCTTAAGGGCAGTGGATGAGTCTAGTCACCTGGGTGAAGGCAGACCTGTCTTTTCTTTTCTGCAAAGAGCAAATTTCTTGCTCCAGCCTGAGTTTCACAGTTCCTCAAGAAATTAGATAGTAGGGTCTTGTCCCTGCGGCCTTGGTGATCAATGAGAACTCAAACACAGCTTAATGGAGCTGTGGGAACACATGCATCCGCACTATGTAGGTGCTTGTGACAGAGTGTCAGTCCTGACCCTACTGGTCACCTCCGTGGGTGACAAAGACAGGTAAAGAGGAGGATGGCAGACACACCTCTCATTTCCCCTCTTCACAAAAGTCATCTGAAGAAATAGTATCTTCCTACCAAAGCTTTGAAGATTGAATGAGATAACATGAGTAGTTCCACTGACAAATACACATTAAATTTGATTATAGGGGCTGGAGTGATAGCACAGCGGGTAGGGCATTTGCCTTGCACGAGATCGACCCAGGATCAATTCCCAGCATCCCATATGGTCCCCTGAGCATTGCCAGGAGTGATTTCTGAGTGCAGAGCCAGGAGTAACCCCTGAGCATTACCAGGTGTGACCCAAAAAGCAAAAATAAATAAATAAACAAATAAATTTGATTATATAAAACTTCACCACTCTGAAACGAACATTAAGTAACTTGGATATTAGTGAATTTTTAAAAATTTCTTTTAGTTAAATTCCTTTTACAAAGGAATAACCTAAGATTCCAAAAATATTATTTTTGGGGAGGGTTACAAACAAGGCAGTCTTTTAAAGAAAACCGAGTCTTTCAATTATGTAGGCTGTGCCCTCAAAAGGTGCCCATTGCTATTAGCTATTTTTATTACATCTTACTGGTTTAAATTGCACAACCACTTGAAGTACAATGCTTTCTAAACTTTAGCCTACAATGGACCAAGTATATCAGAAAAAATGTTTTCTGAGTAAGCATCATTGCCCTCTCCACCTAGGGAAGTCATAGTGAAATGCAAGTTAATTAATATAAATAAATAACTATTCCTCTATAGGTCATGTAATAGATGAGAAAAATGACACCTATTTCCTATCTCATTGACAAAGAGAGTTTATAATTAAATTTAAAAAATGCATAGACACTGCTAGATTCTAGGTATCTTTAATTGGGTAAAACACTGAATTTTGAACAGATCCCCATCTGCCAAAGGCCACATTTTGCCACCTAAGAAGAAGCTGCTAGTGTAAACTCAAGCAATGCACTCACAGTCATCACTATACCTTGCAGAAGAGACACAGAATCTGAGTTTGTTGTGGACTGTCTCTGACAGATGGACTGCCGTTTAGCCCTCACATTATCGGAGAATTAAACACTACTGACATGTTAAAGAAGGGGGAGATATTTAGGAAATAATCAGTTTTTAGTACTGTATGGTACTTCTCAAAGGTTGCCACTGTCATGATATTTGGATGTCACTTTATTATTGCAGTGAAAGTAATTTTATTTATGTTTTTTTTTCAGTCAATACAGACATGAAAGGTGACAAGAGTAATCAGCTACTGCACTTGTTAGCCCAGTAATTAAATATGTTGTCACCTAACTCTGAACTAATTAAAGGAAATTAAAACTGTGTGCATTAGCCAACATGGCATTAACTTTGTTAACTGTGATTTTGAGCTTGCTTACCTTTGCCCTGCCATTTAAAAAATCCCTTTTCTTTTTCACTAGCAATTCACCCAGAGGTACCACAACCTGTTAGCACCATACTTGAAATCTCTGATGTGTACACTGATGACAATCCATATTGTTTAGCATTTTATCGTGGAAGACACTCCAAATAAAAAGCACAAGAAATCTATTGAATCCATAACGCTTTGTTTTTAAATTAAGCAATAGACTGGACTGGAGTGATAGCACAGTGGGTAGAGCGTTTAACTTGCACTTGGCCGACCTGGGTTCGATTTCTCCGTCCCTCTCGGAGAGCCTGGCAAGCTACCGAGAGTATCCCTCCCACACAGCAGAGCCTGGCAAGCTACCCATGGCATATTCTATATGCCAAAAAGAGTAACAATAAGTCTTACAATGGACATGTTACTGGTACCTGCTCGAGCAAATCAATGAACAGTGGGATGACACTGCTACAGTGCTTTGTTTTTACTTCTAAAAAACTTTAGAGGAGTGTTTCTTCTATTTCTTTAAAAATATGCTGAAAGTAGATAATGGACCAAACATGATGACCTCTCAGTGTATGTGTTGCAAGCCATGATGCCCCAAATTAGAGAGAGTATGGGGAATATTGTCTGCCATGGAGTCAGTGGGAGGGTGGGAAAAAGGAGGTATACAGAGGATATTGGTGGTGGGGAATGTGCACTGGTGGAGGGATGGGTGCTTGATCATTGTGTGATTGTAACCCAAACATGAAAGCTTGTAACCATCTCACAGTGTTTTAATAATAGTAATAATAATAATAATAATAATAATAATAATAATAATAATAATAAACAACTTTACAGGGACTTGTAACTACATTCAGAAGGGCTTGCTCAGGGGCCATTCCTGGATTGATGCTCAGGTGTCGTTCCTGGGGATGCTGGGAGCAAGATAGTGCCCGTGATTTAATCAGGTTGACACATTTACCCTTGTACTATCCATCTGGCCCTTGTTTTGTTTATTTAATTTGGGGTTGGGGGCTTACTCTTGGCTCTGTGCTCAAGGATTATACCTAGTGGAACTCTGGGTACCCCATGGGGATTGAACCCTGGCTGGTAGGAAGCATGCAAAGGAAGTGCCATGCCCACTATTTATTCTTTATATCAGTGGGAAAACTACTTCATGGCTTTGGCAATTCAAAAGAGGAAACTCTTGAAGGCTTTCAAAGGAAGGAGAGAAAAAGCAAAAAAGAAAGAGCTAGAACAGAAATGTAAGTTCTTACTGTACCAAACATACTTTACCAAGGTAACTTTCCCAAATGAGAGAATACTAGTACTCTATATTTATATAATG
The DNA here is from genome assembly GCF_027595985.1 of Sorex araneus. NCBI lineage: Eukaryota > Metazoa > Chordata > Mammalia > Eulipotyphla > Soricidae > Sorex > Sorex araneus. The sequence continues at coordinate 59,001,339 of NC_073309.1, read as the reverse complement.
CTTTTAACTTTTTCAAAGCATTTTGACCTACATTATACTGTGGAATGCAGAATCTGGTTTTATAAATGGAAAGGACATAGGGATCCTAGGGTGTTTCAAGAAGTTTCAAGCCAAAAAAGCTGTCATGTTTAATTAAAAGAAAAGTGCCCAGAAGAGAATCAAACTAATGCTAATCAAGCAGCATGCAGGTTATCAGGGAAAGACAAAGCCTGTCCATTTAAGTGGTTGCGATTTCAACAGTTTAAGTAAAGTAATACCAATCCTAAGCAGGACAGAACGTACAGGAACCAGCTGGAACCACTTTTAGCAAAGATTGATTGATTGAGTTTTCACATTACCCAACCAAACAAATAAACAATAGTTTTCAACTCCAGCTGGCTCTATTGACTTCAAACTCACTGGAAGCAACCTTTCCAATTTGGGAAATTGCAAGCCCAGGAGACAATCTGAGACCAAAATTTAAAGGGCTAAGGTACAATATATGTGTATTTCTAAATGTACAGTACACGACATTCACAATTTGGAGTAGTAAGTGGAAAATTAAACTAGTATGGAGAATAAGCAACATACCAGTTGTATTAAATCATTTTTGAAGTATTTCAAGTCTGGGGGCTGGAACGATAGCACAGCAGGTAGGGTGTTTGCCTTGCACACGGCTGACCCAAGTTTGATTCCCAGCATCCCATATACTCCCCTGAGCATCGCCAGGAGTAATTCTTGAGTTCATGATCCAGTAGTAACTCCTGTGCATCGCTGGGTGTGACCCAAAATGAAAAAAAAAAAGAATTTCAAGTCTATAATTAAATTTTAAAAAATAAGTGGTGAGCCACTAGACAAGGGTTTTCTCTACAATCCCTCAGGTTAATAGACTATAATTCTATGACAAACACCTTGGAGATATGGTTTATCAGTATCTCTATTTATGGTGGCCAGAAGTTGTTTATTTTGTCAGTGATAACACAAAATAGAATGGTCAGTTTATTTTTAAAAAATTAATTTAAAAAACTCCTGAGGTCACTAAATGGAATTTAATTCCCTGCCTGGATATAGAATCTCTTAGAATTTTCAAGACAAAGTCTTGGTACACTCTGGTGGCTGGCCCCTATTAGATGCCAACTTAATCCATCAACTGCTTTAACTGAAAGCCCTGGAGAGCTAAGGTAGCCAGAGGTATTGGACTCTCTCGGTATAGTGAGGAGACAGCCCCTCAATAGCAATGGAGACATGGCCCATGATTGCTTTTTCACTAAAAGGATGTAATTGCTAATGTAGTTATTGACTTGATGGATCTGTCCCAGCTTAGTTTATTTCATTAGGTCTGTTTGCTCAGCCATTTTAGGATGAAATTTCCTAGGTATCATAGTACAAAGAATATGTCTCTTTACTTTCCTTGTCTTCAATATTGCATTATTACTGATTCATGGTTTTTAAAGTGTCACAATACACTAAACACATCAATATATATCACATGGTTGTTTACATTACAAGTATGTCCTACCAGTGCTTACATCCCTCCATATTTACATTCTAAAATACCTTTGTAAAGTTTTGCTATTTTCATGAGTCTGTTACTTTAGGCCACTTATGGCTCATTGATCCTCTTAAACACTTGCTTGATCATTTCCTTATTCACCCAAATATGGATGTCACTAAAGAAATGGTTGCTGCCAAAATCTTGAATTTCCTATTTGTAGGTGGAATGAGTTTTGAAATGATTTCTCACATGCAAAATTAGAAAACTTAGCCCCTTATTTTTCATCTGCTAGCCAAAGAAAGAGCCCAGTGACATTAGTCATCAAAAGTAGCTTTACTATTCGAGTCTGAAGGAAATTCACTAAGCACCCTAAGAAGCTTGGTTTATTCAGAGATGGCAGATTGCTTTGATCCAAAACTCAAGAATGAAACTGTTCATTATAACTCCAAAGACAGCATGTCTTGGAAGTGACAAAGTAACTGAAATAAAACAGAAACCATGTGGAAATTCAATGACTTTGAAATCCACACATTAAGAACTGAGGCAGAAAGCCGATCTACATACAACACTGAGTATAAGTGAAGGAATTGAAGTCTTGCTTCTAACACTTGTCCTTGCCACACTGTAATTAAAGTGGTGTCAGCCTTCCACTATAAACCAGGGCTATGATTTTCAGAGGTTTATGACTCAACCATAAAAATTCACTTGAGGCTGAAAATGGGAACAAGGCAATGAAAGTTGAGAACAATTTTTTTGGTAGAAAAAATATTTAAGCTCTTTGAAGCTATAGAAATGTGTTTTTTAATTTCTATCACATATAATAAAAATAAATCAGCTTCAAATATACAGATTTTCCCTGATTCCATTGATTGTCAGTAACCTAATACCTTTAAAGCTCTACAATGTTTATTTGTACACCATTTTCTACCCTTGAATAGAAGTTTTTGACACAAATAACTAGTGGAACTATGCAGAATCTGAGCTGGAAGAATGCAGAAAAGGGCAAATCTAACCCTGTTTCTTCTTGCACAAATTTCCCTTGATGTTTCTTTTCTTCCCCTAACTTCCTTATGCACATAATTGGTAAATTTAGACTAATTTATTTCTTGGGCTTCCCAATAATTCTTGGTTAATCTGTAACATTTCTGGGTAAATGGCAATATCTATCCTATTTATAAAGAAGAGGGAATTCTACTATTTTAAACTGCCTCTAAAAGGATATGTAGGAAGAAAGTTAATGTGAGTGGTACCTCACAAGCCATTGATCAAAAATGTTGATTTGGTTGTTGTGGTTGATAAAAATTTTCCCTCTGGGAGGGAAGATTCTGTCCTGAAGCAATGGAGTAAGGATGGATGAATTCAGATACAAGAATTATGAACCTGTCCTTTCAGCAATTTCTTCAGATAAAAACCCTTGAAAATCTATACCACATTAGACAGCATTTTTGCTTCATATAAGTTATTACTTTAAGAAGATCTTAAGAATTATGATGATCCGTTATGAAATCAAAAATTCTTCCCTTGAAACAGAAAACAAATACTGTGACAAACAAAAAGATCAATCTATTCCTTAGTATGTTTCTTTATTCTTATAGCGCAACAAATAAAAATATCTAGTCCTAAATCTGTTCTCTGATTATTTGCAAGTTTTTCCAAATTAAGCAAGCTATTTTAATTTTGCTCCTTAAAATAATTTGGAAAGTAAAAAGTATACTGTGGAAATCCTTCAGAGAGAAATGTTTTGATTATTTTAAAAGATTAGTGAATTAAAGAAAATGAATTAAAGTCACCATTTAAGCAGCCTTATTATGTGCCAAAAAGTTTGCTAGGCATTTTATATTTTCATAGTATGTTTTTTATGAAGGGCAAAGAATGCTAGTTGGAGTTTATTTCTTTCTCTCGTAGGGAATGAAACCACTAGACCAGAGTAAAATTTAGTTCAGCCATTGAGAATGCACTTATATACACATTTGTGAGTAGACATAATATATGCACCATGTCCGCAGGCAAAAGACTGTGAACTGTCCTCAAAAAGCACATGGGAAAAATTAGCCCCTATATCACTCCAATAAGCCATAGGCTTGCAGTGATTTATTCTCTTCTGATAAGAGTGGAAACAAAGTGCTCTTGCATGTTGTCTTCCTTTATAAAAGCTGAGTGCCCTCTAAATGGCAGCATTCCATTCTGACTCACATTTTCTGAAAGTTGAGTTTCCTCTCTCACTAACAGAATGGAATATTCCAGGTGATCAGATGAATAATTATATGAGGCTGAAGGAGTTCTGGCTTATGTGCAGCACACAAGAAAAATGTTTCCAGTGACCCAGTTTTAGGGATATAACCTTGTAGGGCACAAAGACACAACAGCCTGTAGGACAAATCGGGGTTTCATGATCAGAGGTGAAACAATTCAGTCTGACGTCCCTCTGACTTTGAGGCCAAGACCACCAACAGAGCACACTTGGCAAGCTGTGCCTGGAATCCTTGCTCAAAGGACAAGCTGGACAGGAAACCAGAGTCTACAAAAAAATTGCTGATTGGCCACTGGGATTTTCAGCCACATCAGTTTACAGAGGAATGAACATTGTCAACTTGCTCTTCTCTAAATGCATTCAGCCGATGTGGAAAATAAATATAGCTTTAAAAACCATGGAAAAATCCTGCCCAGTGAAAAAAGTTTTGAATAGCAAATATGTTTTTCACAAGCCGGACTTGGGTGTTTTTGAGTTTGTATGGTTCTGTTCTTTGGATTATTAAATTAGGCTCCCAATAACATGTCAAAAAAGGAATATGAACATCATACTTTTCCTATAAGATTATTAGATGAATGTATGAAAGTCTTATATTAGTAAATGCAAAATCAAAGCACTAATTGAAAAATATAATGACTGAGACACAAGTTGGGATAATGATATAAAATAATTTAGGGCAAGTTGGTGAACAAAAAGTAGAACTGATAAAATATTAGGAAAGTTCAGCTTTATTCAAAAATGTTGAAGGTATTTTAGCTTAAGAAGTGGTATTATGTATATTTATGTGATAAAATATAGATCTGAAGCATCAATTAAGCTAAAGTATTGATCATAGATTAAGGAGCAGAAATCTAGAGGCTGGTGCTTATTTTTCATGTGGCTCAAGACATGGTACTCCAAGAATCACCAGGTGGGATCCCTGAGCACCACCAATGTGGCCAAAACAAACAAACAAAAAACTAGAAAAAGAGCAATCAATGCTAAAAAAATTTATAATTTTTCCAAATGGCTACAGTTTTCTACATGAAAGATGACAGTCTCTTGGATCAGAAGGCAAGCCATGACACCAGAGAAGAACAATTGGATTTGAAAAGTATTTGAGTCATAGAATTAAATTGGATGTAATGGATAAATGGATATAACAAGACAGAGAAGACAGGGTGATTCCCAATCTGGAGGCATAGATGAATGATGTCTGAGTAGGAAAATCACTTAGAAAGAGAGCAAGTTTAGAGCACATGATGAGATTCAGTGACTGGATAAATCTGGCAGGTAGAAATAAAAATCTAGTGCTCAGGATGGTCAGGCTAAAATATATATAATGATCTACATTATTGTTGTTTAGTTGGTTGATTCTGTTGAAACTTTATAGCATTAGATTTCTGAAGCAATCAAACTACCTGACAGAATCCTTGACACTTCACTTTTGTTGAGATGTTCTGACTTTGCACCTCGAAAGATTCTGCAAGATATCATTAGCAAAAGAACCCTTCTCCCAAGACTGCTTTGAAGATGAGATCAAAGAGTTAATTGACATAAAACATATATGATGATGTTCTTAAAACATAATCAATCTTGTAGAAAGTGATAACTTAATAATTATTCACAACTCTTAGCCATTCTTAGCCATTTAGGCATTGTCTGTTACACTGCCATCCCGTTGTTTATTGATTTGCTCTAGCAGGCACCAGTAAAGTCTCCATTGTGATACTTGTTGTTACTGTTTTTGGCATACTGAATACGCCATGGGGAACTTGCCAGGCTCAGCCATGTGGGATGGGATACTCTTGGTAGCTTACCGGGCTCTCCGAGAGGGACGGAGGAATCGAACCTGTATCCGACCTCATGCATGGCAAAGGCCCTACCTGCTGTGCTACTGCTCCAGGCACTAGAAAAGATAAATCCATGGTGTGTGTGTGTGTGTGTGTGTGTGTGTGTGAAACATTACAGAAGTAAAGCCAATACAACAGTCTCCGAAATTTTTGCTATCTATACAAATACAGGGCATATATTTTAAATCTTTGATATTATTGATAACTATGTTTCTATATACATTATGAAACCTTTGTTCTAGAAAGTACTGAAATAATTTTTGACACAAACTGTTTCATAATTTTTCTGTTCATCAGATTACACTTCTGTCTTCTTTGGTAAGTAGTTGCTGGACTATAATTTCTTGTTACTTTAGTAAGGGGTCACTAAAAGGAATTTAAATGACATTTCACAAACTTTTTTATAATTAATTTTCCTAGAGTCAATAAAAAAGTATTTAAAATGTGATAATATATATCCCTAAAGTAAATGATGAAAGTGCCCCCTGAATATTTGGTTATTCTTTTTACCTCTAACAGGATCTATATGCATAAAATCCACAAACTGCCCCTGGTGCCACATAATCTCATCAACAGCCAAGATGCAGAGACTAAAACAAAGCTCCCAGAAGTGAGCAACGCAGAGTCTCTCACGGCTGAGCCTGGAAAGCTGCCTGTGGTGTATCGATATGCCAAAAACAGAAACAATAATGCACCTCATTCCCCTGACCCTGAACGCGACAGGGACAAATGGAGATATTACTGGTGCCCACTCAAGCAAATCAATGAGCAACAGGTCGACAATGATACAGTGATACAGTGATATGTATAAAATCATAAAAACTTTATTACCTATCATATCATTCCTTACTTTTGTCAAAACTATGGCATGACTTCTAAAGACTAATATAGGACTGTATGATTACATATATTTTCATACATATATGTAGATACCTATATAAAGAGCAATTTTAAATAAAACGTAAATTATGAAACAGAATTACTTTTTTTAAAGTTGATGTGTATTTGACCTGTAAGGAACCCTAAAAATCACAGACCCTTGTTCTATTGTACAAGAAGGGAGACATTCACGACATCAGAAACTATCGCCCAAACAGCCTGCTGTCTGTCGTCTACAAGTTGTTCACTCGTGTCATCCAGAATAGAATAGGCAGAACACTAGATGAAGGACAACCGTGTGAGCAAGCCGGGTTCTGAAGGGGATTCAGCATGATAGACCATATCCACACAGTGACCAAACTCATTGAAGTATCACGAGAGTTCAAGATGCTGCTCTGTCTAACGTTAATCGACTTAAAGAAGGCCTTCGATTCTGTTGAGACTGAGGTGGTCATCGAAGCCCTGGCCAAACAGGACGTTCAAACTCAGTATATTAAAATCCTCCGCCAGCTGTATTGTGGATTCACCACCAGAATCTCACCATTTTACAAGGAAGTGATCATTGATGTAAGGAGAGGAGTGCGGCAGGGGGATACCATTTCACCGAAACTCTTCAGTGCCACCCTCGAGAACATCATGCGATGACTGGAATGGCAAGGAATGGGAGTGAAGATAGATGGTCGGCAATTACACCACCTCTGCTTCACTGATGACATCATTCTCATAACACCAAACATTAGCCAAGAGGCACAAATGCTGGCCGACTTCGACCATGAGTGTGGAAAGGTCTGATTGCAGCTGAATCTCAACAAGACAATGCTCATGAAAAATGAACTGGTCCCTGAAGCTGCATTTGCTCTCAATGAAATGAACATCTCCGAATGCAGCAGCTATGTGTACCTGGGTCAAGAAATCAATATGAGGAACGACTTGGTGCCAGAACTGCGCAGGAGCAAGAGAGCAGCGTGGAATGCATTCAAGAGCATCGAAGAGGTGGTTAAAAGAACGAAGAACCTCCGATTCTGGGCACATGTTTTCGATTCCGCCATTCTTCCTGCACTAACATATGCCTCAGAGACTTGGGCCCTACGTAAACAGGATGAGAATGCTATTAGGTTATCCCAAAGAGGAATAGAAAGAGCTATGCTGCGAATATCATGTCTCACTCAAGTGAGAGAAGGAATCTGGAGTTCTGACCTCCGTAGATGGTCAAAAATCAGGGATGCTGTCTCGTTTGCCAAGGCATCAAAAATCAGATGGGCCAGTCATGTATTGCGATTCAGAGATGACCGCTGGACTAGAGCTGTTACTGACTGGATTTCAAGGGATGTCAGAAGACCTCGGGGCTGCCCACCAACTAGATGGTCAGATTTCTTCGTCAAATCCCAGAATGAATGATTTGAGGCTTTTCCTGTTCCTGGAGCAGGCAGATATCATTGGGCTGCACTAGCACATGACAGGGACAAATGGAGACATTACTGGTGCCCATTCGAACAAATCGAAGAGCAACAGGACTACAAGTGATACAAGTGAAGTGATGAACAGAATTACTTTTTTTTTAAAGTTCATGTGTATTTGACCTGTAAGGAACCCTAAAAATCACAGATTCATTTTCTAAACACTTGTGTTTGAATCCTAAAAGATAGGATGACTGTTTGAGATCAGTCAATAGTAAGAATCATGATAAATGTCTTAGGACCAGAGAGGTAGTACAGAATTGAAGTCAGTTGCCTTGTATGTAGATAATACTGGTTCCATTTATGACACTGCAAAGGGTCCCCCAATACCCCCAAGAGTAATCCCTGGGCACAGAGCCAGGAATAAGCCTGGAACACTGCCACATATGGCCCAAAAATGGAAGAAGAAATCACGAAACCAAACCCTTCTGTTCTCTCAATTTCCAAGATGTTTCTAATGTTTCTACAATATACCATGATATGATTAACAGATTTAATATGTTACTTTAGTTTAAACTGATTCCTCAGAATTAGTGTTATAGTCAATATTCCAAATCACTACTATTGTAAATAAATGGAAATTTAAACAGTCTCGTTTACTTAACCATATATTATAGTTTAAAAAAATAAGTAGCCCAACATAGACAATTAACAGATTTATACAGCAATCCATTGTCTACAAAAGATTTTAAAGTAAGGCTGACATCTGTTTCAAAGAAGAATTAATTAGGTACTACTTCAAATGATGGATTCTGGCTCTATTTCACATGAGAACAGTTGGTAAATGTACTGTTCTAATTAGGGATTTGGATCAACATATCATTTTATTCTAATCATTATGCCTATTAAGATTTTTATTAATACTATCATTTTTACTAAGTATGTACATCATGCATGTTTATATGACAAGTACAAATACTTTCCTCTGGTGAGGAAGAATGATCTTAGAAACGATGTAACATTTACAGTTGAAGTTATTAATTTGGGGTTAAAATACTATATTTCCTTCCATCATAGTATGCTCTCTTTAAGAAATTGTATTAAAGAAGCCATTTTATTAAAATCCCATAGGATCCTACAGATAAGTGACCAAAAGAGCAAGATTAAACGAAGAGACAAGGTAGATATGGCTAAATTTATTTACATTCTGAATGAATAATAGTTTCTCCAGATATATTTTCAAAAGAAAACTCTTCTTCATATTCCACCTCTCACAATCCTCTCTTTTTCACATAGATACAGTCATATGACTCCTCAGCTCCTACAATGCAGGGAGAAAAAGAACAAAATTGGAATATGTAGTTCTGACCTTCAACCCTGCCTTTATAGTTTTCTATACTTAAGCTGTCTTTTTAAACCCTTGAACTCCTATCTTCATTTTGTAACATATCACGCAAGAACAATTATGATTCAAATGTGTCCATTTTTCAAGGGTGACTGGAAATTACAGGTGACAATTTGTGAGAATGACATACAGTATGACTCAATCATTTACTCAATACTTACCAAGTACCTCTCCAAGAATTTGTGATGAGTTATTAGGCATTTTCCAAAAATGCATGAAATTACCAGAAGATGATAATAAAAATAGAGGAAGATAATATTAAAATTATGAACATGGGATATGGAGCAATAATACAATATGGCCGCGTGCAAATGCCCTACACGCGGCCAACTCAGGTTCAAGCCTGGGCATCCCATTTGATCCCCTGAGCACTTCCATGAGTGATTTCTGAGCACTGCTGGATGTTACCCCAAAACAAAAACAAAGTTATGAATATGTGTAAAAAAATTGCTTATATACTTATATTGATAAAATTATTTTGATGATTCATTTATTCATAGAAATTATTATTTTAATCATACATAGAACATCCACCAAACTTATATCTCTTTAAAATTTTTATTATAATACAAGAAGATAAAAACACTAAATCATTTCACTAAATTTTAAGATACAAGTTATATATTTGATGCCTGCTCTCTTGTAAATGTATCCTGATTGCCGCCTCAAAGGAGGAAAGATAATGGGGACTGAGATGTAGGTCACAGACAGGACTGAGATGGGAGAGGAGTACTTGTTGAATGGATTTTCCTAGAAGAGAGAAAGAGAGAGAGAGAGAGAGAGAGAGAGAGAGAGAGAGAGAGAGAGAGAGACTTGAAGAAGGGTGTATGTGTGAGAGTAATGAGCTCACCTAGATATACCTCGGAAAAGACTTGCCTTAATGTCACTGACCACAGTTTGACCTTCAGTATCCCACATTTCCCCACACATTTTAGGAGTGATCCCTGAGTACAGAACTAGGAGTAAGCCCTGCGCACCAGCAGCTGTGGTTCCAAAAAATAAACAACAACAAAGAAGCATCAATAAACAAAATATCTCAGGAAAATACTATCTTCACAAAAGGCCTTGTGGAGGATCCCATAGTGCTTTATCAGTGCTCAGGAGTTGCTCCCAGCAGTGCCTTAGGGAAAGCGCAATGCTGTGAGTCAAACTCAGTGCTCCACCGCACAAATCAAGCACTCTGGTTCATGGACCTATTAGCCCAGCTCCCTAATAGCACTTCTAAAAATTATCCCTTTGGATTTTGTTCTAATAGAATGTTTATGTATATTTAGAGTCATATTTTTACATTTATTAAAGCAAATTTGAGGTATCTTTTATGCAAATGTTATGCAGGCCAAGAAAAGATCTCAGATATAAAGTGACAAAGTGGTCTCTACAAACAACAGTCCCCATTTATTTTTACCTTTGAGTTAAACTGCAAGTGAAGACAGATTCTCCCAATCATTATCCACTTATCTCTCTACCCTGGTTGCTAACAGTCACCGTGTCCTGTGCCTAAGTGGTAAGCTAAATCTTTGCATGAGGACCAACTCAGGATGAAAATTTTAAGAGATAGGTGAGCTCAGAAATATGATGCAGCAGTTAGGGCACTTGCCTTGCACATGACCATGCACGTTTGATCCTCATCATCACGTACAGTGCCCCCAGCCTCCTCAGAGCAATCCCCAAGTGCAGAACCAGGAGTAAAACCTGAGCACTGCTGAGTGTGGCCCAACAATAAAAACCAAAAAAAAAAAATTTAAGACGTTTGCAAGAGTCATTTTTTAAATATTAATGGAAAATAACAGTTGTAGAGATTCATAAAAACATTTATTCTTAGAACTTAGATTGTTTATTTTTTATTTATTTATTTTTTTGCTTTTTGGGTCACACCTGGCAATGCACAGGGGTTACTCCTGGCTCTGCACTCAGGAATCACCCCTGGCGGTGCTCACAGGACCATATGGGATGCTGAGAATCAAACCCAGGTTGGCCTCGTGCAAGGCAAACACCCTACCCGCTGTACTATCGCTCCAGCCCCACTTAGATTGTTTATTGAAGAGAAGAATGACAAAGACAAAGGAGAGTGTCATTACAATTTTGCTACTAATGTTCATATCTAGACATATTTCCAGAGTAGCAATGAAAAAATAGATACTAAACTTCAAATTGAATATATATTTTAGGGAACATCTCAAATGTAGCTATGGTGTAACAGCTTATTGCTACAAATATAAAATCCACATGAATCTATTATCAAAAGTCTCCAATTTAAATCACAGCTATGACTACTCCTTGGAAACCGTAATTGGAACAACACCTTTCCTCACTGCCCCCTCCCCATACTTTTATACTCATCCGGGAAACTCTAATCTGATAACTCCAGTTTCATGTCTGTAAGCTGAACATCAGCATATCATCATCTTTTTTTCTTCATATTTTTGTATCACCATCATTTTTGTGATTATCAATATCTTCTATAAAAGAATTCCTAGGATTCTAAATCTTAGACTTTCTTGCCTTCTAAAGAAATTTTTTTTTAATTTTTAAAAAATTATTTATTTATTAATTAGTGTATCACCATGAGGGTACAGTAACAGATTTTCATACTTGTGTTTCCCTCATACAATATTCGAACACCCCTCCCTCTACCGGTGTCCATTTTCCACCACCAGTGAACCGAGTATCCATCCCACCTCCGAATCCCATTCCCCCTCCCCCCGCCTACCCCCTCCCCACCTCTGTGGCAGGGCATTCCCTTTTGTTCGCTCTCTCTCCCTTTGGGTGTTGTGGTTCGCAATAGGGGTATTGAGTGGCCATAGTGTTCAACGTATAGTCTACTTTCAGCACTCATCTCCTGTCCCGAGCAGATCCTCCAACCAGAGTTTACATGATGTTCCCTTCTCTACCTGAACTGCCTTTTCCCCCAGAATGTGAGGCCAGCTTCCAAGCCATGGAGCCAACCTCCTGGTACTTATTTCTACTATTCTTGGGTGTTAGTCTCCTACTCTGTTATTTTATATTCCACAGATGAGTGCAATCTTTCTATGTCTGTCTCTCTCTTTCTGACTCATTTCACTTAGCATGATACTTTCCATGTTGATCCATCTATATGCAAAATTCATGACTTCATCTTTTCTAACAGCTGCATAGTATTCCATTGTACAGATGTACCAAAGTTTCTCTAACCAGTCATCTGTTCTCGGGCACTCGGGTTTTTTCCAGATTCTGGCTATTGTAAATAGTGCTGTGATGAACATATAAGTGCAAATGTCATTTTGACTATACTTTTTTGCTTCTCCGGGATATATTCCCAGAAGTGGTATTGCTGGGTCGAATCTTGAGCCTTTTCTTTCTATTGATTATTCTCATTGACACATAAATACTTCTATTTTAGACTTTAAAAAAATTGCATCTCTTACTCCTCTATGCTCAGGGGTCACTCCTGGCAGTGCTCAGAGTGACCAGATATGGTGCCTAAGATCGAACTAGGTCAGCAGGTAAAACACCATTGCCCTTGACTTGTTAAATCAAAGTACTATCTTTGACATCTTCCTAGCCCGTATCCAAAACGTTTTTAAAAGAATTTTTGACCTGGATTTACTTCTATACTTACTATTTATCTTACTTGTTTGGGTTCTGAAGCTACACCTGTGGGCTCAAGGATTACTCCTGACTCTGTGCTTAAGGTACCATACATTTTGCTGGGGACCAAATCCAGATCAGCTGCTTGGGACGCTAGTGTTTTATCTGCTGTACTGTGTCTCCAGCCTGTGTCTTTCAGCTCACTTCAATCTGCCATCTACAAGACTCCAGCAAACTCACTCTCACTAAAGCTAACTCTAACATCTGAGATTTTTTATTAGGCAATTGACCTTGTTGACCACTTTAAACACACACACACACACACACACACACACACACACACATCAATGACTCCTTGAAATCATAATCTTTTGGCCACCTCCTTCTTTGACAATTCTTTGTTAGTGTTCTTTCCTAGTTACTCATTCTCAACTTCTTAATATTAGAGCTCCGTGGGTTCAAATATGGTGCTTAATTTTATGCTATCTTTTTGTTGTTGTTTATGTTTTATTCTGTTTGAGAGCCATACCCCATTGTGCTCAGGGCTTACACCTGGCTCTGTGCTTAGGACTCCTGGTGCAGCTCAGGGGAATACATGCATTTATGGTATCTAGCCACAGTTGGTCACATGAAAGGCAAACACTCTAGACTGTCTTTCCAGCCTCCATTTTTACCTATCTTTAACTCTCAATCTAAGACTTCTCATCATTTCTATAACTTTGAATACTGTTTGTGCTAACATCATTGGTATTATAAGTCCTGACAACCAGAATTATAAACTCTTACCCATTAACTACTTGACTCAGTCATAAACATGCCTCAAGGTCATTGTAAAATAATTTTACTCATAAGGAACATTTATTTTTCTCTACAATAAAATCCAATTTTTTAAATACAGCACCCAAGGATCTTTATGATTTAAACTCTGGTCCAAATGTTCAGACTCATTTCATGTTTCTGCATGGCAACATAATCAAACCAATTTCAGTTCCTAGAAAATACTGAATTCCTGCCTCTCTCATACTTCGCATGTTTTTGTCTACCTAGACAACTCCCTCGCTTTTTTCCACCACCAATAAAATCTTCATTTGGCTAAAATTAACTAAACTATTAAGGCTCAGAAACTTTATACCCACTTATTCCCCAATTGCCAGTTAGCTCTCACTCCCTGTTTGTTATTCCCATCCCATGATAGATTCTAGTTGTTTCTTAAAAAAATAGTTTGGGGGCCACAATTGACTGTGCTTAGGGTTTTTTGTTCAGGGATCACTCCTAGCAGGGATCAGTGTACCATATATAGTACTGGGAATTGAACTTGGCTAGTTCTGTAAGGCAAGCTCCTTACCCACTATAATATCTCTAAAGCCACTAGTCACAAGTTAACTTCTTTAGAGATTATCAAAATGTTTAGTATGTAATCATAGATGATAGATAGATAGATAGATAGATAGATAGATAGATAGATAGATAGATAGATAGATAGATAGATAGATAGATATTCCTTTTGGAAGACAGCGAACTCCAAGAAGCAGGACATTTTATATTTTATTTATCATTATAACACAGTATCAGGCTCATAGCTGAGTTTTGTGCCCCTGAAGTCTCTGAACCAAAGAAATAAATACATTTTTCTAGTGTGTCTAAAGCTTTCAGCTCCCCTGAGTGTGGTCCATGCTCCCTGTTTGCTCTAGGGTCACCTGGCAGAGACCTGCTGATTCTGGTTCTGATCTGGAAAAGAATTCCATTTAGGAAACTTTGAAGCAAGAATCCTGAGCAAACATGTTATTCTACAACTGCAGGGTCAATGTTGCAATGACAAGCTTAAGGCCTAATGGCAGGCAGTAGCTGCACTTGAGAATTGATGTGCATCTGAGAATTATCTCAACCTGGGGGCTGAGAACTCTGGAATACTTGGTTAAAAATAAATAAAGTAAGCCCAAAATAGAGTTGTTCATGCAGATTTCATTATCCCATATAAATAGTAAAGGAAACATCCCTGTTTACAATGAAAGAGCGCGCATGAGAGAAAGAGGGAGAGAGAATGTGTCATTTTATAAAAGTATAACGTGGCTAATGGAAATTAAACTGACCCAGAGATGAATATTAGAAACCACAAAATATGTCAATGCAAGGACAATCATCCTTTCTAAAGAACTGCCTCAAAAGTTTAAGGACAAAATATTAAGTCAACAAGGACAGTCAAACATGAAAGCTTATAATTATCTCACAGTGATTCAATAACATTTTTTAAAAAAGATTAAGGACAGTCTTCCTCATTTTTCTCTCAAAAAGCCTAAAATTCCCTTTCTTTAGGTTTGCAAACAAGATGGAGTGTACACAGGGGACAAGCCTACAGGATATTTATTGCTCATTCTGATACCTACAGGTCTGCAACCTACCCTTTCTAGAACCATACTTCCTCATTCTCTTTTCCCACAAAAAAAATTAAATTTCTATGATTATCCAGACAAAATGTCTCCCTTGGTAATTTGAGTTGACCATCTTCCAGACTGCCAGTCTCTTCCTGGTAAAGTCCTCGTTCTCCACCAGTAACTGTCTCTCAACAGCCCTAGTGTAGCAGTCGTGTTTTTGGTTTTGTTTTTGGTTTCCTTTATGGCTTCTTTTATTAATGCATAATTCTATTAAGTTGTCTATATGTTCTTGTAATTTGCCAAACTCCTTTACAGAGATTATTCCACAGTTATTTCAATAATAACTTCAATATCAACTTCAAAGGCATTTCAATAATGTTCATTTTTTCAGGATGACCAGTGGCGACTTTATTAGTTCCTATTGCATGTAGTTCTCATTGTATGTACAATGTGTAGTTCATGGACCACTGGTGGCATCATATTTCCATGACTTGGGGGTGATCCTTATATTATTGCATTCATTATTGTGCACCTGAGTAACTGGCTTCCTGCTTCAATTTTTACAGATTTCCAATCATAAGAAAAGACCTTTGCCAGTCAGTTCAACTTGGTTTATGGAGTGGATTAGCTCATAGCATCTATAGTGAAGTGAATCTTATCAGTATTTCCTGTCTTGGAATGTCACTGCCTCTTACCTTAGCCAGGTTTTGCAGGTGAGTATATCTTTCAATTGTTCAAGCAGTGACACTGGGAGTGCTCCTGGTTATACAAGGCTGCAGGTTCTTTTCCCAAGACAGATGAGACTAGAAACAGGACTACAATTTTGCAGCTAACTGGGGGGCTTCACAGGTTGTGTTCTCTGCATTGATGAGGGAAATAGACACACATTTCAAACAGACAAACTCGAAACAGGCTAACACTAGAGAGGAGGAGCTGCCAAGGGGCCAATGAGTCTGGACGATATGAGATAGCCATAGCATGCATTTGGAATGTCTTTGAAATGGTCCTAGTCTCACTTTGTAATCTTGGTAACCTAGAAGTGTAGTCCAAAGGTGCTTTTGTCCTAGAAGGGGTCCTGAGCCTGTTTTGCAATCTGACATGCTTGGAAATGTCTGTCTATACTTTCTCACCCATAGTCTGCCCCGACAGATACTCTCTAAAACACATTTCTCACCTTATCTAGGGTCCAGTCTTTGGAGCTGGCACTTTACTGGGTCTGCTAGAGTAATTAAAACTGAGTTATCCCACTTCCCGGAATGTGTTGCTTGATTATCTTGGCTGTCTCTCAGTGAGAATTTCCACAGCAGAACAGAGCCACAAATTAGACAGCTCAATGGGCAAGTGTTTGAATAGACTCTGCTTTTCAATTGCTCCTGGTTAGATGGGGACTGGAGTGATAGCACAGCACATAAGGTGTTTGCCTTGCACACTGCCAAGTTTGATTCCTTAGTCCCTCTCAGAGAGCCCGGCAAGTTACCGAGAGTATGCTGCCCTCATGGGCAGAGCCTGGCAAGCTCCCCATGGTGTATCTGATATGCCAAACACCATGACAAGAAGTCTCACAATGGAGACGTTACTGCTTGAGCAAATCAATGAGCAATGGGATGACAGTGCTACAGTGCTACAGATGTGAACTTGGGTTGCCCTGCCCAGTTGGATGGCACCACTGGCTGGACTCGGCATTTAGGTAGGAGCATAGGCTAAATTTCACGGTCAGGTGAAAGTTCACACTGTGCTCTGCAAGGAGAGAAGCAGATTTTGCCTGGAGGTGAAGCAGGTAATCTGTTTAAGCACATATTCCATTAGCTGTATGCCCTCAGTTCGAGAGGTTGCTGACCAGTCCTCTGGGAGAGTGGAAACTCCAATTGAAGGCAGCACTCCTCTGTAGGACAAGGTTTCTGGCTCTGGACTAGGTGGGACCAGACTGTGATCATGACAAGGCAGCTCAGTGACTGGGCACACTGTTCAAGAAAGATGGATCAATAATCAGGCAGGGCATATGTCTGGCATGAGGCTGTCTGTAATTCAGGGACTGGGTGGAGTAAGGTTTCTTTAGTTCACTCACTCTGCCTCAGGTAATGCAGAACCAGTGATTCCGATGACCAGTCGTGCAGAGCTCCTGGCTTGACCAGCTGCTCAAACATAGCATAAGATGAAATAAGCAGCTGATCGGTGCTGTGGCCACAATTCCCAAAATGCCAGTGTAGATGCTCTGTTCATCAAGGATTGCAAACTGGCTTCCTTGCTCAGGAAGACCACCAAATGGACTCTGCAGCCAGCAGAGATCCAAATGGAGCAGAACTGCCAACTCCCCGGAAAGAGAGTGCTTCAGCACTGTAGAGCAGCTGGCTGGCACCTATGCTCAGGTGCTGCCTCAAATAGAAATGGAGTCTGCCAAAAGAGAGTGCTGGTTGCTCTAAGTTCCTCCCCACCTGCCTCTCTCTGGACCGCATCAGTCAAGTTCTATAGATTCTCCCAGTAACTTCTGTGAGGTCAGCCCAGAATTCAAGATCTGAAATTGCATGGTCCCTGAAGCACTAGGGACAAAACCCTACTGACCCCTGAGGACCACCAGCCACAGGTCTGCAGGGAGTGACCCAATAAAAACATAAGAGTTAAAATATAAAAGTCAAAACTTATGACAGACAGACTAATCAAACACTGGAAATGATAGTGAACATTATTGAATTGTATTTAAGTGCCATATTATTTCGTTATCCTGTAGAAAAGCAGTAACATGACGTAGAATCATATGTCAAAATTGCCAAATTAATGACTTACTTTGCTTTCAGAATTTTCTTTCTTGAAATGGCATTTGTATGCCCTGGCACACTACTGATACGTTTTATCTAATGTATTTTATTAGTATAAACTTAGATAACTAATTTTTCAGGAATGACTCACTATTCGGCAGCTAGGACCAAGAGCATATTTCTATAAACTAACAACCTGTATATTACTGCTAAAATTCCTATCCAGCACATTTCTGTCTCTCTTCCTTTAGGCTGGACAATTGCCTTTTGAGTATCTGGCATGGTTTATCTTTAACACCCCAAATTCTCAGATTCTGTGATTGTCAGTGGTGCATTCCAGTTAACACATTATGCAAAAGGAACAGAAATAAACATCAGTTAACTTGCCATCCTTCCTAAAATAAAGGATGAGATTACACATTTGATTCTATATTTATTCCACTTAATAGTAGTTAAATTCCAGACAAATCACCTAGAGAATTTACACATGATTTTGTCTTGGAGTTTTAAAAGAATGGATTAGGCCCCATTTGAATGCTTTTTTATTGCATCAGGAGAGAAAATCAAATGAACTTGAGGCCACTTAAAGCCTGAATGTTTTGATGCCAGATATTAACCATTAAGCTATCTCCAAAGTCTATGAGCATTTTTATGCTATGAGGTTAGATTGAACCTCTGTATTTCTTGGGGTTTAGTTTCTATTGGGGGAAAAAAAAGATAGGGAGGGAGTCAAATTAAGCCATCTTCCAAAAAATTAAAAAAATAGGCCATGTGTACCTAATTGATTTCGGTTTATTACTATTATTCACATAATTATAATTTTGTCTCTATAGAAAATATGGCCATTATTTTCAAATTACTATTTCAGAAAAGCAAGTTATCAATATTAAGTTTGTGACAGAAGATAAAGAAATTCATAAAATGTACAGAAATTATAGCTGAATTCAAAATGGGCATATCAGTACATAAGTAGAAACACATTTTCAAGTTCTTGATATGTTTGGCCTCTATCCCATGCTACTAATTACTTCTCAGCTCAAATGGGCAAAATCGTTAGCAGTTTGCTTGGAAATAGGTGAAAAGATATGTTTCTTTCTTTCTTTTCCTGTGGAAAATTGTCTGCATTGTACTGTAATCCTGAGCAAGCTATTATTAGCAGCATGTCACCTCAGACATTTTATGGCAGTTTGGGGAATGCTAAATGTATGATTAATAAATAATTACAACTTTGACCAATCTAACTCATACTCAAAGGGAGTTTTGACCATATGAGGCATTTGAGGGAAGTTCTAAAACAGTATATTTTAATTTAGATTTATTCCATAGTTAAAGTACAAATATTTACATATTCCATGCCTAAATTACATATAGAATTTTTTAAACCATTCTCAGTATACAACTATCTCTCAGGAAAAATTTAGTAAGAATTTAGCAGCAGGAAAACATAGTAAACAACAATTAAAGACAGAAGGAAAAGAGCATAGTAAACATGAAGAATCTGAAATTAGAGAAAAATAATTGTAATTAGGTGGCATGTAATCACTCAGCTGAAATTTGTCTGTTTACTAGAAAAGGAGCATCTTGTTATTGTTATGGAAAATTGTTTCCGATATTTCATTAGCAAGCTAAGCAGAAAGTCCCATCTCAGTTTTATTCACTGCCTTTTTTCCCACATAGAAACTTATTCACTACTGAGAGTTCAATGCTTTATGAGCATAGCTTATCTGCCACAGTGAAGTCATAACTGTATTAGTATGATTACATCATTTTGCAGTGTGATACAGGAACCTTGAGTCTAGATCCTGAGTTGGCATGAAAAGTAACCAATCCCTTCCTGCTGAAATCTAGATATTATCTTTATATTCCAAACTTATGATCACCATGTCTGTGAGTTGAAAAGCAGCTCTGGCTGGATAAGAGAACCTTTCCAGTTCTAGCTCTTCCAGGTGTGACCAAAATATTTCTTAAGGATTCTTTTTAATTTTTGCACTGGCTTTTCCACTCTTCATGGCATGGAATGAAGGCTCAAATGCCAGTCTTCTCTTCCTCGGCTAAGCTAGTACTAAACAGCATAGCAATTGCAAACTCAGATTTGAGTTAACGTGCTTGGGTTTAGACCTCAACCTCAACTCTGCTAAACCCAGATTAATTTGGCTAATCCTGACTCTGTGAGACCCTGTGTCTCATTTGTTCATTCATAAATTAAGCTTGATGGTAATGGTAATTTCTCATGGAGTTGCAAAAGGCTTTGATGTGTCCATGTACTTAAAGCACTTCAAGTAGGCAGAACAGTTCATATCCTCTATTGGCTAAATGAACACATGTGGGGGAAAATATCAAATATGAACTCAAATTCACTCTCCATTCATTTATTCAGCTGCCACTCTGTTTCTGTACTCTTGTTCAGAACTCCCTACGAGATGGAATATACCGTGTAAAGTTATGTGAAAGCAGATTAAAGAGGTTCAGAAACTTGGCCACATTCCAATAAAGTGATGCTCAATATTTAAATACATCTGAATGAAAATCTTTGCTCTCTAAATTCTTTTTTCCCAAGGTTCCCAGAAACTTTGCAAGCAGATTATTAACCTACAAAAATATGTCTTTGTTCCAAGTAATTGCAAAAACATGTAGCAAGCATTATTTTTGAACATGGCATGTTTGAGAAACAAGGCATCTGGTTTATGTCCTCAGTACAAAGTATAATCATTAAAGAATCCTTATCTGGGTGCGGGAAAGATAGTGCAGAGAGTAAGGTACTTGCCTTGCATGCAACTAACCCAAGTTTTATCCCCAGCACTACATATGTTCCCCCAATGCTGAATGATCCCAGAGCCAGAAGTAAGCAGCCCTGAGTAAAACAAAAAAAAAGTAAAATAAAATAAAATAGGACTGATTCAAGAGCAAGACTTTCTGGATTCCGAAAGTAAGCTCTACCATTTAGAAGGTAACCTTGAATTTAACCTCTCTGTGCTTTAGATTCCTCTTCTGTTAATAGAACATAAATTAGACAGCTTCTTAAAGTAGCACTGTAGCACTGTCGTCCCATTGTTCATCGATTTGCTCGAGTGGGCACCAGTAATGTCTCCATTGTGAGTAATGTCTCCATTGTGAGACTTGTTACTGTTTTTTGGCATATTGAATATGCCACGAGTAGCTCTGCTATGTGGGAAGAATACTCTCGGTAGCTTGCTGGGCCCTCCGAGAGGGACAGAGGAATCAAGCCCAGATCTAAAACAGTAATTAATAAAAATAAGGTATTAAAATACGGCCTGCCACATGGGAAGTTCTATAGAACTGCTTCCTACTATTGACTATAACTACTTAGGCATTACAAACTAAGGCATTAGAATGGTGTCTATGACGTAAGGAATTTCTATAGAAATGCTTCTTGCTAATTATAATTACTATTGCATTACTGATGCTATTGCTACTGCTAGTTGGGATATCTGAGTGACTGGAAAGGCAAGATTTAAAGGGACTACACATATCTAATCATGTTGCTACAAAAATGGGAAATTGTGTTCCAGCTTTCATTCAAGCAGATAGTCATGTTCCTTGTCAAGGGGGTTTAATCCTTCTTTTTTTCATAAATTCCCGCCTTAGTCTGCAGAAGGACATTGATCCCTAAAAAAGGAGACCCTTAAAATTTTCATCTTAGAAATACAGACAGCTTGGTATTATACGAGTCCAACTAGCAATAAACAATAATACTTAAAGGAGACAAAGTCTTCTACAGAAACAGCTGGTAAAGAACGGATGTGTATTAACTAGTCTGAGCGAGCACATAAACTAAAATCCAAAATGTATGAAACCTGTCTGACTGACCCGGATAAAGGAGAACAATGTCATGCACAGAAGCAGGTGAGCACTGCAACAGAGGCATCCCCTGGGCAATAACTGTTCAAAGCTTTCAGTAATCAATAAGCAAAGAAGAAAAAGAGGTGGTTTCAGAAAGCGCATATGGCCTTGAAAGTTGGTAGGAAGCATGTAAACAATTTATAACTTTTAGTTCAAAAGGCAGCCTTAGTTGTTTTTCTGTGGTCATTATATATATATATACATATACATATATATATATATATATATATCTTTTCAAATATTGTAAAGGAAAGTTGCCTAAATTTGCTGACCCTCACTCAGAGGTGCAATCTGAGATTCTAAGTGCCCAGTGTTTAAAATGAGTCACATGTACAATATTCTCTCTCAATAAGGCTTATTTTTTTCTGAGTTGGGACTTGGATTTGTCTTGAAAGATTTTTTTGTTTCCCCTTTGCTTTTTCCTATTATGAGTAGAGGGAAAAACTTGGACAGATTTGTTGAGAAACCTAGTGAAATGGGTCGCTAAGAATGTTGTAGATTTTAATAGACTTTCTTCTTACCTTCTCATGCAGCTATTTCCTAAAAACCCTAAGTTTAAATGATTTGAAATAGAACTTTAAATATTATAGAGCTGAATCATCAAAGAGTTTTGAACCTGCCACTGGTTGAAGGGCAGAGAGAAAGGACCATCTGATCTTATACCATGAATTATTAGCAGTCAGGATGGTTCCCCTGGAGCAGAACAGAGAAAAACAGGAAAGGAAATGCTTAATTGAACCAAAATAGGCTATGACATACATGGAAATCAAAGCTTTAAAGTGACAAATTAAAGTAAAGAGTAAAGAAAGCAAAAGAGATGTTAACTTTCTTCCCTGGAGGCTGCTAATTTATCCAGTGCTGGAAATCCAGATGATAGAAAAAGTTCTGGTCCATAATGAGGCTTTCAGTGGTCCCCTACAAAGCATGGGTAAAGCAATGAGTTTTTTTAATTAAATATAATGCATTTCATTTCAAGGATTATGCCTTATAATGGGAGTATTTTACCTACATTTTTGTGCTGATTTTTTTCTTTTATTAATATGGCACACCATATGGTGTGGTTCTTTTTGTTATTTCAATATTCTTACTGATCAGAATGAACGGTCAGCAACATTGCACCCCAACCTTCATCAGAAATCAAAATCCTGAAACCAACTTTCATAACCAAAGTCAGTTCTCATCCAGAGGGTAATTTAGAATTATCTTGAATATAGCTCAAAACAGGCATTTTCACACCTCTACTGAAAGCTCTCAGAAGAGCAATGGAAAGAATGGAGCATGTATTTTTAGAAGAAATTCTGATACTAACCCTAAATGGCATCCATGGTTCTCAAGGGAGCATGGTCAACTATTATCCTTGGAAGATACAAATCTTCTGTGCTTTTGTATTTTTCTTGAATTTATTCATCTCTATAGACAGGAGACAAATGTTTTATAATGCATTGTCTTAAATAAGAGGAATCCTATTTTTAGGAAACAAGTTTCTATGCTCCACATGAAAAAAATCTTTGAAGGAGAAGCTTCAAGCAAACGACAGTTCTTTTAATAAAGAAATCATAATATTAAGACTCCAGGGATATAACAAATATATTTTTGACTAGATGAGAAGCTAAATCAAGTCCTTGAGCAAATTTTAATGGGAAGCGTTTCTACACACAAGTAGACACACTCTATAAATATACATTTCCTGATCTCTAAAATGCTATGTAGAGGAATGCTAAAGCAACTATGCGAACTGTGCAAGGCAGAGGAAGATGTTCAAGTAAATTGTAATTTCTTTAACAATGTGAAGCAAAATGAAATGTTTAAGGTACTGAGTATTTCTCTGTTGCAATCAATTATGTATATATTTTTTACTCTAATACAGCTAAAAACCTCCTGGTTTATATATTTAGATATTGACTTCTTCATTAAAAGCATTATAAATCATGGTGCCTAAAGAGAAACACATAAGTAAAATCCTAAATATTAAAATTACTTCATTACCAATTGATTTTTATGAAAGGCTTTCTTCTTTTGTTTCTTCAGTTGATACTTCAAAGGAGTGTCAACTGTGTCTTTCTACCCTTCCTCTGCAGCTCCTACTCATTCACTAGTGTCATTTTGTTTAGACAAATGCAGAACACTGCTTGTTCTGTGCACTTGCCAGGTATCAAATGGCCTTAAAGGACCATGGCAGGTTTTAAGTAGATATATGTTTTAGAATGCACTGCTGTAGAGCATGGATTAATAAAACTCTGGAATAGAAATAAGGGTATTCACTAGAGTGCAATTATAGCAATCTAAACCAATGATTGTCAAATTGTGGCCTCCAAATCTGGAAATTCAAAATTCTCTGGATTGCTTTCAGGCCCATCCGGACTTATGGAATCACAAACTGTAGGTTCCATCCCAACAATCTGCCTCATAGAAAGTCGTCCAGGTGTGTGGTTGCTACACATTGATGTTTGTGAACTGTCAGTATAACAATGTGGGAGCACCCCATTTCTCCGCGCCCGCACCCCCAGAATGACTGACGAAGAGGACGGAGCTGCTTGGGACACCGGCAGCCCACCAGCAACCTGCAGTATGTGACTTGAGAGTTTCCGCCAGGTCCCCCGAGCGGGGGCCTGGCGTTTCTCTTTTTTTTTTTTTTTCTCTAATCTATCTCTCTTCCCCTCAACCTCTGGGCACAGCACAGCATCTATCCCACTTCTGAGCACAAAATGGAAAGACGCACCCAAGTGCGCGGCGCGGCTGGCGGGGGATCGAGGGCGGGGAAGTACCGGTCTCCGCCCACATCGGACACTTAAAGAGAGTGCAGCCACGTGGGCTTTCCCATTTCTCCGCGCCCGCACCCCCAGAATGACTGACGAAGAGGACGGAGCTGCTTGGGACACCGGCAGCCCACCAGCAACCTGCAGTATGTGACTTGAGAGTTTCCGCCAGGTCCCCCGAGCGGGGGCCTGGCGTTTCTCTTTTTTTTTTTTTTTCTCTAATCTATCTCTCTTCCCCTCAACCTCTGGGCACAGCACAGCATCTATCCCACTTCTGAGCACAAAATGGAAAGACGCACCCAAGTGCGCGGCGCGGCTGGCGGGGGATCGAGGGCGGGGAAGTACCGGTCTCCGCCCACATCGGACACTTAAAGAGAGTGCAGCCACGTGGGCTTTCCCATTTCTCCGCGCCCGCACCCCCAGAATGACTGACGAAGAGGACGGAGCTGCTTGGGACACCGGCAGCCCACCAGCAACCTGCAGTATGTGACTTGAGAGTTTCCGCCAGGTCCCCCGAGCGGGGGCCTGGCGTTTCTCTTTTTTTTTTTTTTTCTCTAATCTATCTCTCTTCCCCTCAACCTCTGGGCACAGCACAGCATCTATCCCACTTCTGAGCACAAAATGGAAAGACGCACCCAAGTGCGCGGCGCGGCTGGCGGGGGATCGAGGGCGGGGAAGTACCGGTCTCCGCCCACATCGGACACTTAAAGAGAGTGCAGCCACGTGGGCTTTCCCATTTCTCCGCGCCCGCACCCCCAGAATGACTGACGAAGAGGACGGAGCTGCTTGGGACACCGGCAGCCCACCAGCAACCTGCAGTATGTGACTTGAGAGTTTCCGCCAGGTCCCCCGTGCGGAAATCTCTCTCTCTCTCTCTCCTTCAACTTTCTCCCTGGACTTTAGACAGAAACCCAAAACCGCGCGGCCGCTGCCGCGGCCGCGCGACTTAATGTCATCTTAGTATCAACAGTATGTAATGGTTCCTTCTTAATGGGTTGGACTTTTGTGGGTGATCCTAACAAGAATAGTAAGTATTTTGTTGAAATATTGAAGGCAATCAAAATGGTAGCCATCTCTCTAGACTGAACTAAGCTATATCCCCACGCTGGCTGAGAAGAAATATCCTTCTTTCTCGGGAAGAAACGTGGCGTGGTGTCAAACATAGTGTGATGTCCATTAAGCAAACAGACCTGGTGGCGTGGGAATGGGAAATAAGGGGAAAAATTAGGTACATGGACCAGCGGGACGCTGGTGGTATCTCGAGCCGGAGCCGATATCAGCGCAAGAGCTTTGGTTCCAGAAACTGCTTCCAGACACTCTACTAGACTATCAACTAAGCCAGAGCCCCACGCCGGCTGATGACGGGAAATAACCATCCTCTTCGGTTTTTTTTCCCTTTGTCAGACAGCGTGGCGATTACTAAACAGGCGTGAACTCGGTGGCGCGGGGCAAGGGGGAAAAAGAAAAGTTATGTAACAAACAGCAGGACTTAATATCTCTATATGCTTAGTAATGGAGAATTATCAAATGCCTCATTGGCAATAGGACTGTCTTTTTCTTTTTGGGGGGAAACCCCAGCAACGGTAGTGAGTTGTGTGTTGAAACATGGAATGTAATCGAGAAAAGCGCAAATACCTATCACGTATAAGGGTGGGGACTAGGGAGGTGGGAGGGGGCGGCAGATAGACTGGGGGGGTTGGGAATGTAAGATGGGCACTGGTGAAGGAAGGGGTATTTGAATATTGTATAACTGACATAATCCTGAGAACTTTGTAACCCTCCACTTGGTGATTCAATAAAAAAAAAAAAAAAAAAAAAAAAAAAAAAAAAAACAATGTGGGAGCAGTGAGTGGCAATGAATTTTAAGAGCAGAAAAGACCTTCTAGATGTATTGGCAAAAAAAAAAAAAAAGAAAAGCCCAAAACATGATGACTGATTATAAGACAAGGACTAAATAAAGTAAATTAATGTCTCATAGTCTTTCACCCACATCCCCCATTTTCTAGTAGCTAGGCAGTCACACCCAGAATCTGCCCCCCCCTTCCCGGCCCGTGTAATCCCATCAATGGCCAACATCCAGAGACTATAAAACCAAGATCCCGGAAGTGAGCGACACAGAGTCTCTTGCCCCCAGAGCCTGGCTGTCTTCACCAGGGTCCCTCGACATTTAACAGCCTAGTTCTCCGTCTTGGAGAACCTGACAAACTACTGAGAGGCTACTGCCCACACAGGAGAGCCTGGCAAGCTCCCCATGGCATATTCATATCCTAAATACAGTAACAGATGTATACATACCTCTCTGAGAGCCTGTCAAGCTACTGAGAGTATCTTGCCCACACAGCAGAGCCTGGTAAGCTCCCCATGGCATATTCAGTATGCAAAAAACAGTAACAATAGAATTCATTCCCCTGACCCTGAAAGAGCCTCCATTCATTGGGAAAGACAAGTAAGCAGTGGCTGCTAAAATCTCAGGGCTGAGTGTAATAGAGACGTTACTGGTGCCCACTCGAGAAAATTGATGAACAACGGGATAACAGTGATAGTGATACAGTGATACAGTCTTTTACAAAATAAAGGTATATAAAAATATTAGATTTGGGGGGTTCAATACAAAACCAAAATGCTTATTTCATAATACAATGTGTCAAAGATGAAATATTGGACATCCAAAACTCACGTGTCCCAAATGAAAGTGTAATAAAAAGATCTGAACATGGGGAAAAGATAAAAGTGATTTTAGGAGTGATTAAATTTGAAAAGTTAATAAAAACCAAGGGCACAGAGGAACTCACCCAAGAAGAGTATGAGAATAAAGGAAAATGAAGATAGAATTTGAAAAAGACAACTCTAAACATGGGTCACATCTAGGACACTCACAAAAATCATATTACTTTGGAAATCTATCAAGGCAGTAGTCTCAAGAAGAATTTTTCAATGTTTTTAAATGTCGCACAGATTAGTAAAAAAAAAATACATTAATTGGGGCTGGAGTGATAGCACAGTGGGTAGGGCGTTTGCCTTGCACGCGGCTGACCCGGGTTCGATTCCCAGCATCCCATATGGTCCCCTGAGCACCACCAGGGGTGATTCCTGAGTGCAGAGCCAGGAGTAACCCCTGTGCATTGCCGGGTGTGACCCAAAAAGCAAAAAAAAAAATACGTTAATTAATTTTAGTAATGAAGATAGTTGTGACTTTGTTGAGAAATTTCAATTGTTGAAAAAGTGAGATGATATGGGAGAAAAGATGGATGAATTAAGGCATCTAGTTTTGGTTTCAACAAGTAAAAATTTGCTGAAAATAAATTATTTTTCTTGGACTTTTCATAAACTGAAATCCAGGGGTAAACAACCACCATAGCACTGTAGCACTGTCCTCTCATTGTTCATCTATTTGCTCAAGCGGGCACCAGTAACATCTCCATTGTGAGACTTGTTGTCACTGTTTTTGGCATATTGAATACACCACAGGGAGGTTGCCAGACTCTGCCATGCAGGCAGGATGCTCTCGGTAGCTTGTCAGGCTCTCCGAGAGGGACAGAGCAACCCAACCCTGGTTGGCCATGTGCAAGACAAATGCCCTACCCACTGTGCTATTGCTCCAGTTCAAACAACCACATCAGGGTAAAAAAAAAAAGACATTATCTGTTTACCTGGAGTATCTGGAGTCATAAACTGAAGTGATTTGGGGGTGCAGAGTGGAATGCAGACTTTGCCCAAAGTTTCATCCCAGGCACAACATCTCCACCTCTTTTACTCCATAGTGGGCCTTGGGAAGGCCTCTGTCACTGTCACTGTCATCCCGTTGCTCATCGATTTACTCATGAGGGCATCAGTAACATCTCCATGTGAGACTTTTTATTACTGTTTTAGGCATATTTAATGCACCACAGGTAGCTTGCCAGGCTCTGCTGTGCAGGCAAGATACTGTTGGTAGCTTGCCGGGCTCTCCTAGAGGGGCAGAGAATTTGAACCCATGTTGGCTGCATGCAAGGCAAACGTCTTACATACCTCTAATTTTTTAATGATAATTTGATAAAATTGATGAAGCACTAGTATGCTAGATTGTAGAAACTCCCAGGGAATGTCTGAAGAACCTCCACAATTTAATGAGATTTCCTTCAGGGTGACAACACAATGAAGGTCTTTTCCTAAATTACACCTTTTCTCTCTTTCCCTTCACTCCATTGGTGAGGGAGGGATTCCACTCTAAGATGTATACTGGACCTCGGATATGTGTGATCAAGATCTCTTAGTCACACACCTGCACAGCCCAGGAGAGGAAGACATAGGAAACACACTTGGCAACTGAGTAAACAGTCAAAGGTTGTGAAAGACAAGCTTTGCAGAATTGAGAAAATGAGGGGTGATTCCATTTCTACGCAAGGATGTGATTGACCATTTTGAGTAATTTAGCAATTTGGCAGGAAGTGGAAACTTATTGGTCAGGACGAAACAGGAAGTGTCTCTGGTCCATTTGGTAAGAAAAGTACTTTAGCTAATGAAGCAGCGTAGGTCAAAAGTAACAAATTTCCCATTTATATATTTTATATTTGATGATTGAAGCTTTTACTAGTCTTTTTTGTTTGCTTGCTTGTTTGTTTTTTGTTTGGGGGCCACCACACTGGCAGTGCTCAAGGCTTACTTTTATTTTTTTTATTTTTTTTTAATTTATTTATTTTTAATTAGAGAATCACCGTGAGGGTACAGTTACAGATTTATACACTTTTGTGCTTATACTTCCCTCGTACAAAGTTTGGGAACCCATCCCTTCACCAGTGCCCATTCTTCACCACCCGTAAACCCAGTGTCCCTCCCACCCTCCCCAATCCCATCTCCCCCCCACCCCACCCTGCCACTGTGGCAAGGCATTCCCTTCTGTTTTCTCTCTCTAATTAGCTGTTGTGGTTTGCAATAAAGGTGTTGAGTGGCCGCTGTGCTCAGTCTCTAGCCCTCATTCAGCCCGCAACTCCCTTCCCCCACATGGCCTTCGACTACAATGTAGTTGGTGATCGCTTCTCTGAGTTGACCTTTCCCCGGAACGTGAGGCCAGCCTCGAAGCCATGGAGTCAACCTCCTGGTACTTATTTCTACAGTTCTTGGGTGTTAGTCTCCCACTCTGTTATTCTATATACCATAGATGAGTGCAATCTTTCTATGTCTGTCTCTCTCTTTCTGACTCATTTCACTCAGCATGAAACTTTTCATGCCCATCCACTTGACTACAAAATTCTTGACCTCCTTTTTTCTAACAGCTGCATAGTATTCCATTGTATAGATGTACCAAAGTTTCCTCAACCAGTCATCCGTTCTGGGGCATTCGGGTTTTTTCCAGATTCTGGCTATTGTAAACAGTGCTGCGATGAACATACATGTGCAGATGTTGTTTCGATTGTACTTTTTTGCCTCTCTGGGATATATTCCCAGCAGTGGTATTGCTGGGTCAAATGGGAATTCAATATCTAATTTTTTGAGAGTCGTCCAAATTGTTTTCCAGAAGGGCTGAACCAGTCGGCATTCCCACCAGCAGTGAAGAAGGGTCTCTTTCTCCCCACATCCTCTCCAACAGCGGTTGCTTTTGTTCTTTTGGATGTGTGCTAGTCTCTGTGGCGTGAGGTGGTATCTCAAAGTTGTTTTGATCTGCATCTCTCTGATGATTAGTGATGCAGAGCACTTTTTCATGTGCCTCTTGGCCATTCGCATTTCTTCCTTGGTAAAGTTTCTGTTCATTTCTTCGCCCCATTTTTTGATGGGGTTGGATGTTTTCTTCTTGTAGAGTTCAACCAGTGCTTTATATACCATTGATATCAACCCCTTATCTGATGGGTATTGTGTAAATATCCTTTCCCATTCTGTGGATAGTCTTTGGATTCTGGTCACTGTATCTCTTGCGGTGCAGAAGCTTTTTAGTTTAATGTAGTCCCATTTGTTGATCTCTGTTTTTACTAGATTGCTTAGTTCCGTGTCACCTTTGAAGATACCTTTATCTTCAATATCGTGGAGGGTTTCGCCGACCTTGTCTTCAATGTACCTTATGGTTTGTGGTCTAATGTTGAGGTCTTTAATCCATTTTGATCTGACTTTTGTGCATGGTGTCAGGTCAAGGTCTAAACCCATTTTTTTGCATGTGGTTGTCCAGTTGTGCCAGCAGCAAGGCTTACTTTTAGCTCTGTGCTCAGGAAACAGTCCTGGTGGTGCTCAGGTTGGCATCCCACAAGGCAAGCATATTAACCCACCCATCTATCTCTCGGGCCCTAAGCCTTGTCAGTCTTAAGGCGAATGCTTCTCCCATGGTTAGCTAAATCCTAAAAATAATAAATGAGCAATTTGATAACACACCTTTCCCATGCACATTTGCCAGTCTGAGCCTACACCCCCTCTACTTTATCCTTTTTTAAGCTCTTTCCTTTCAGGCCATTATCGTCTCATCCTAATTTCCTAAAAACAGGAACCAGAACAGTCGAGACAATTCCGGTGCCTTCGGGCCCATTGAAATTACCATTGAAAAAATAGCCAATCCTAAACTTATTGACCTATCGAATCTTTTCTTTTCTTTTTTTTTTTAGTGCATTTAAAAAATTTTTTAGAGTTTTATTTATTTGTTTATTTTATTGAATCACTTACAAAGCTTTCCAGTTTAAGTCTTGGTCATACAATGATCAAACACCCATCCTTTCACCAGTGCACATTTTCCACCACCAAGAACCCCAGTATACCCCATCCCACACCCTCACCCTTCCTGTGTGGCAAATGATTTCCACTTTACTCTCTCTCCACTTTGATCATATTCAATACTTTGACAAAAGACCCACCATTATTATTTGGAATTCTCCCCAACAATCAGACCTGCCAAAAGGGCATCATTAGATAATCTGTTTTCTGTTGCTGATTAGGAAGAGCATATGATGTCATGCAGCTGCCTTGGAGTTTGGATTTCTGATATTTTAGTAATAAGTCTGGAGGAATTTCTGCCAAAAGCCTCTGGGTTCTGAGATTGGTTTGTGAGCCTCTGGGATCATGGCCGTTCAGGAGCCAGGAGCCGTTCGTGGACAGCAACTTGGAGCCTCATTGGGGTAGGGCAATCTCACTTTTTCGTACTATAGAAATCATAGTTCCCTAGTACATATTTTTCCTTTTCTCCTTATTGACTCTCGTGCTTCCCATATGACACTCTAATGTGCTCTGCCTCCTATTTCTAAGGTTCTATAAATATAAAATCTAAATTGTTTGGCCAGCAGGTAGGGTTTTTGCCTTGTATCTGCCAACATAGATTTGACCCTCTGTATTCTGTATGGCTCCTCAACTCCCTTTAGGAGTGATCTCTGAGAGCAGTGCCAGGTGTCATCCCTGAGCACTGCCAGGCATGGCCCAAACATAAATAAATAAATAAGTAAAGTTAGCATGACAATTAGGTCTACATCTGCATATCTTAATTTACCTTATTAAAACAAACCATGGTGACCTTTGTGATTAAGGCCATTCTGTGCTTTCTTGATTTTACCAGATACTATTTAACACATAATATATTTTTTGGCAGGAAGTTGATGATTGATATAAAATATGCCCAGAGACTTTTCTAAATGATGCCTACTCTCCAGAAGAAAATATTTTTCAAGGCCTATTCTATTTGGTGGGAAATATTCTACTGCCAACCTATCTAACCCCTTTTCTCACAAAAAGAATAAAACTATTCAACATACATAAATCAAAATTTCATGACAAAGAATCCAAAATCTATGGAAAGGTGTAGTCAATGAACAAAAGAAAAAACAAATTTAAAGCAAAATATATAAAACAAACTCTTGTGTTTCCAGTGGTTATAAGTTACTGAAAATCCATTTGGAGAGGGTTTTTAATATACATGTCTATTGAAATACTGAAGCTCAATTGAAGAATTATAGAATGCCTCTCTCGATACTACACTCAACAACAGGATTCCAGTGAAATGGTGACAACTGAAAAGAACCACAAGATCCATGTTCCTGGAGCTGGAGCTATAGCACAGCGGGTAGGTCGTTTGCCTTGCGTGCAGCCGACCTGGGTTCAATTCCCGGCATCCCATATGGTCCCCTGAGCACCACCAGGAGTAATTCCTGAGGCAGAGCCAGGAGTAACCCCTGTGCATGGCTGGGTGTGATCCCAAAAGCAAAAAATAGAAAGATCCATGTTCCCTCAGGACGAGGCAGTCTTCAAAGTCTGCAAAGAAGGCAAAAGCAGGATTTGAAGAGAATTTGAAGTTTCTGGCACATAGGATAAAGAAAACAGTAAGGACCTCTCTCCTAGTAGATACAGCTCACACTAACAATCCATATACCTCAGTTCCCATTACCTGATATAAAATGTCCACCTCTTGACAAAAAATTTTGAAGCGTGGCAATTGCAATGGAAGTCACATAAAGCACAATCAGGACCACTTGCTATGATATACTGAGTGATATATACATACGGAATATATAATAATTATGATTAATATGCTTATGTTTCTAACATAAAAGTAAACAAATACACAGCAATGTGAAAGATAGACTCTCTTTTAAAAAGAATGCCCAAAATTTTGAAAATTATAAACATCAATAGAAAAAAATATCTTTGATTGGCTCATCAGTAGACTGAGGAAAGAACAGATGTCTTGGATGATATGAGAAATTTCCTAAATTGGGGGCTGAAGCAATAGAACAGCATATGAGGTGTTTGCCTTGCACGCAGCTTACCTGAGCTCTATTCTCAGCACCCCGAGTGGTCCCCTGAACACCATCAGGAGTGATCCCTGAATGCAGAGTCAGAAGCACTGACTGCATGAGCTCTTCTACGACTTGGGTCAAAACAAAATAAATCAATCAATAAAATTTCCAAATCAGCCTAAATTAAGTAAGACATTATTAAGAACAACAACATGTAAAAATGGCAGGGTAATTTATAAAGGTGCAATTTGGAATAGCGAAGTATAAAAAAAAGAAAAAGAAAACACTATTGGAATATGATTTGGAGTAGTATTTCTAGATGTTTTCTCATCATGACTTCCTCTGACTTTGTTTCCTTCCCATGGTCCCAGTCCACTGAGTGGCCAATGAGTCTCATGCTCTGGCCCTCCATGTATGCCATTTCCGTTTTGACGCCCTTTGAATATTCTGGGAAGCCTCAGACAGCCAGATCACCCTGGTTGAGATATGCTGCCCAAAATGTAAATGTCTCTGAGTCTGCACTGTTGAGAAGAAACGACTAATTGGGGGACTAATATAAAGTGTTTCTGTAGGACAATTTAAAATAATTATATAGATCAACTTAAAAAAATACTTAAAAAGGAACATAAAAAAACTTTAAAAAAATTATGCGTACAACTTTTCCCTCAAAAAAGGAAACTGTTTTACAAACTTTATAATAGTGCTTCTGCCCTTGCACCTGGCTATATTCACCAGGGACCCTCGGAGGGGGTGGGTTGAGTTTCCCTCCACAACCTGAGCAGAGCCCTCACAGCCAAAGACCTCCGTAACACAGCCACAGCCATGCTCAAGGCCACTCTCCACACACTTGGATGAGCCTCATGCATGAAGGAGCCGGCAGAGGAACCCAGGTGTGGAGACCCAGGGCTGAGATCTCCAAGCCTGCTAGGATCGGGACTGGGCCTCTTTTGTCCAGATCCCCCATTTTCCAGTAGCTTGGTAGCCACACCCACAAACTGCCCCCAGCACCATGTAATCCCATCAACAGTCAAGATTCAGAGACTTGGTCCTGCAACCTCTCATTGTCTAGTTCTCCCTCTCAGAGAATCTGGCAAGCTACTGAGAGTATTATTCCCACACAGCAGAGCCTGGCAAGCTCCCCATGGCATATTCATATGTCAAAAACACTAACAATGATAGGTCCCATTCCCTTGACCCTAAAAGAGCCTCCAATGTGGCACCATTGGAAAGGACGAGTAAAGAGAAGCTGCTAAAACCTCAGAGGTAGGACGAATGGAGACATTACTGGCAACCACTCAAGCAAATCAATGAACAGGATGACAGTGATGACAGTGGTACGGTGATACCAAAAAAGATATGGAACAAAATTTCTTATCATTTAATGGTAGGCTACTCATTGAAACTTCCTTCCATAGAGTACAGATGTCAGAAGGAAAATATAGACTTGTCTACAAATTTTGCTAAAGCAATTGGGTATTCAATGCATTAAAACAAATTTTTGTCCATGCCTTATGCCATATGAAAAAAACAAGTTAAACTTGATTATCTGGTTGAATCTAAAAATTTTAACTATAAACTTTTAGGAGAAAATATTTACTGTTGATTATACATGGCTTCTTAAGTATGATATCAAAATCATAATCTATTAAAGAAAGTTTTATAAGTGAGGCTTAATCCAAATTGAGATTTTTTTTCTAAAAACAGCATTAAGTATGCCATATACTATAAAAGTATTTTCAATGCATAGCAATGCTCAACATATTGTGTTCAGAATACATTAAAAGTTTTATTTTATTTTATTTTAAACTTTTTATTAAATCACCATGTGGAAAGTTACAAAGTTCTCAGGTTTATATGTCAGTTATACAAAGTTCAAACACCCATCCCTTCACCAGTGCCCATATTCCACCACCAGAAACCCCAGTATACCCCCGCCCCCACCCCCTACCCCCTACTGTATAACTAATGAATTTCACTTCATTTTTTCTTTACCTTGATTGCATTCCATAATTCAACACAAAACTCACTATAGTTGTTGGAGTTTCCAACCAAGAGAGGCCGACCTACTACATTTGATAATTAGTTTTTCATTGCTGGAAGTAAAGAGATATGTAGCCCCACTGCTACAAGTACATAACTCTCTCTCTCTCTCTCTCTCCCTCTCTCTCTCTCTCTCTCTCTCTCTCTCTCTCTCTCTCTCTCTCTCTCTCTCTCTCTCTCTCTCTCTCTCTTCCTTTTTCCTTTCCCCTTTTTTTTTTCTTTTTCCCCCTCATCCCCCTTCCTGTGCCTCATAGTATGGTGTACGCCACGCCACGTCGGCCAGCGTGGGGCTTTTGCTTAGTTCACAGTCCAGAGAGGTGGCTGCTACATTAAAAACCTTCAATATTTCAACAAAAACTTACTGTTATTATTTGGAGTTTCCCCCTCAAGTCAGACCTGTTCAAATGGAACCGTTTCACATTGCTGACAATTATAAATGTTAAGTCCCGCGGACGCGGCTGCATCAGCGCGGTTTTGGATTTCTGTATAAAGTCCAGGGAAAATTCTGCCAGAAATTACATAGCCCAGCTCACAGTCCCAGTGCATTGCTGTAAGAAGTCTCTGAATTCAAAGTCTTTAGGCGCAGAGGGTCCAATTCGAGCTCAGCGGCTCCGGATTTATCTGGGCCGAGGGCGTGCCGGTTACGCCCCCTTCCCATGAGTTCCTGAGAGCCCCAAAAGTAAACACCGAATACCTGTGGGTTTGGAGTCACAGAAGATGGCACCTGCCATGTGGGTGCCGCCAGGCCGCTGCTTTCCCTGCAGGAAGGCAGGGTGGGGAGGAAAAAAATCCACCCCCGGCAGCACAGAGTTGTAGCCCAGTTCGGTGTCCCAGTGCATCGCTATCGGATGCTGCGCTGGATGCCCGAATGTGTTAGATCTCTGGAGTCAAAGTCTTTAGGCGCAGAGGGTCCGATTCGCGCTCAGCGGCTCCGGATTTATCTGGGCCGAGGGCGTGCCGGTTACGCCCCCTTCCCATGAGTTCCTGGGAGCCCCAAAAGTAAAAACCAAATACCTGTGGGTTTGGAGTCACAGAAGATGGCGCCTGCCACGTGGGTGCCGCCAGGCCGCTGCTTTCCGTGCAGGAAAGGTCCCCATTAAAACTTTTAACTCAAAAGACAAGCAACCCAGAGGCTGGAGTGATAGCACAACAGGAGGGCGTTTATCTTGCATGTGGCCAACCTGGGTTCGATTCCCAGCATCCCATATGGTCCCCTGAGCACAAACAAGAGTGATTCCTCAGTGCAAAGCCAGGAGTAACTCCTGAGCATCGCCAGGTGTGGATCAGAAAGCAAATAAAAAAAAAGAAAGGAAAACCAATATTTAATTATTGATTGAAAGATTGGAATAAACTAACAATTACGTACACAAGAAGATCACTTGTATCACTTGTAGTCCCGTTGATCTTCGATTTGCTTGACCGGGTGCCAGTAATGTCTCCATTTGTCCCTGTTGCATGCTACTGCAGCCCAATGATATCTGATTGTTCCAGGCACAGGAAGAGCCTCAAATCGTTCATTCTGGGATTTGACAAAGAAATCTGACCATCTAGTTGGTGGGCAGCCCCGAGGTCTTCTGACGTCACGTGGAATCTAGTTGGTAACAGCTCAAGTCCAGTGGTCATCTCTGAATCGCATTACATGACCGGCCCATCTAATTTTTGATGCCTTAGCAAACGAGACAGTATCCCTGATTTTTGACCATCGACGGAGGTCAGAGCTCCAGATTCCTTCTCTCACTTGAGTGAGACTTGATACTCCTAGCATAGCTCTTTCTATTCCTCTTTGGGATGCCCTAATAGCGTTCTCATCCTGTTTGCATAGAGCCCAGGTCTCTGAGGCATATGTTAGTGCAGGAAGAACGGTGGAATCAAAAATATGTGCCTGGAGTCGGAGGTTCTTCGTTCTCTTAATCACCTCTTCTACACTCTTGAAGGCATTCCACGCTGCTCTCTTGCTCCTGCGCAGTTCTGGCACCAAGTCGTTCCTCATGTTGATTTCTTGACCCAGGTACACATAGCTGCTGCATTCGGAGATGTTCATTTCATTGAGAGCAAATGCAGCTTCAGGGACCAGTCTGTTTTTCATGAACATCGTCTTGTTGAGATTCAGCTGCAATCAGACCTTTCCACACTCATGGTCGAAGTCGGCCAGCATTTGTGCCTCTTGGCTAATGTTTGGTGTTATGAGAATGATGTCATCAGTGAAGCGCAGGTGGTGTAATTGCCGACCATCTATCTTCACTCCCATTCCTTCCCATTCCAGTCATTGCATGATGTTCTCAAGGGTGGCACTGAAGAGTTTCGGTGAAATGGTATCACCCTGCCGCACTCCTCTCCTTACATCAATGATCTCTTCTTTGTAAAATGGTGAGATTCTGGTGGTGAATCCACAATACAGCTGGCGGAGGATGTTGATATACTGAGTTTGAATGTCCTGCTTGGCCAGGGCTTCGATGACCACCTCAGTCTCAACAGCATCGAAGGCCTTCTTTAAGTCGATGAATGTTAGAGCAGCATCTTGAACTCTCATGAAACTTCAATGAATTTGGTCACTGTGTGGATATGGTCTATCATGCTGAATCCCATTTGGAACCTTGCTTGCTCACATGGTTGTCCTTCGTCTAGTGTTCTGCATGTTCTATTCAGGATGACATGAGTGAACAACTTGTAGACGACAGACAACAAGCAGATTGGGCGATAGTTGCCGATGTCGTGGATGTCTCCCTTCTTGTAAAACAGAACAGTCCTACTGGTTTTCTACTGAGATGGAACCTTGCATTCAGACAAGTAGTGTGTGAAGAGTCGAGCCAGTGTATTGATGAGTACTGGCGGCAGATTCTTCAAGTGTTTGGGTCTGGCCTTGTCCGGACCAGGTGCTGTACACCTCTTTATCAATGAAATGGCGTGTTGGATTTCAGAAGGGAGAATGTTGGGAATGACATATCTATCCTGCGTTATTTGGTACGCGGGTAGGTGGACATGGCTGTCAAAGAGATCTGAGTAGAAGTCGTGAATAATCCTCTCCATTGACTTTCTGAAAGATGTGATAGAAAAATAGGGATGTCAGAGGGCAGTCATCTTGGTCTTGTAGTTGGCGAAGAACAGGTGAGCGTTGTGAATACTTTTCCCGGGTTCTGCTGCACTGGCCAACAATGCTGCTCTTCTCTTTTTGAGATCTTCTTTTATCACGTCTCTGCACAGTTTTGTGAGGTCGGACATTAGCTTGTGGTTGCCTGAGGCTTGCGCCAAACCGCATTGATGAATGAGCTCGAGAGTTTCCGAAGACAGGCGTCTGTTTGTGACTTTCTCACTCTCGGCATTCTTCGCACAGTCATGGAGTTGCTGAGCCAGTCATTCGTATTCCGCTTCGATGTTGTCAAGGTCGGCATCTTCCCACGTTGCTTCAATAATGCCAAAGAGCTCCCAGTTGGTGGTCATTCTGGGAGTTGCCTTCTTAGACTTAAATTTTGCAGACTTTTCTCCCCGCTCTGTGAATTAGAATTTTGCATGAAGGAGATGGTGGTCCGATCCCGTTTGGAATTTTGGGACAACAGCGAAGTTGGTCAGGCAAAACCCTCGATTGAATATGATGTGGTCAATTTCATTGTGGAACTGTCCACCAGGAGACCCCCATGTCCAGTGTTTAGATTCGACCTTCTGGAACTGTGAGTTACCATAGATGGTCTTGGTCAACATGATGAACTCAGACAGTCTCTCACCCTGATCGTTCTATTCTAGGCCATGGGTCCCAATGTGGAGTTCTTCAGGTGACCTTCTCACTCATATTTTGGCATTAAAATCACCAACAATGATCTTGTAGAAGGTGTAGTCTTCTTTATAGAATGTTTCCAGTTCCATGTAGAACCTCTCAATTTCTTCTTTATCATAGTTGGAAGTTGGT
Source organism: Sorex araneus (assembly GCF_027595985.1). Classification (NCBI taxonomy): domain Eukaryota; kingdom Metazoa; phylum Chordata; class Mammalia; order Eulipotyphla; family Soricidae; genus Sorex; species Sorex araneus. The sequence continues at coordinate 58,962,173 of NC_073309.1, read as the reverse complement.
GCGTAGATTATGAAGATAGAAACTGCAGGCAATGAGCCACATCTATTCAAGCATAATCATCAAATTATACTTTGTTAGGCATTCGAATGAATTGATGCTCATGGCCAAGTTTGTGTTGACAAGGACACCAATGCCACCAACACCTCTGTTGTCACATGTTCCGAGGAACAATTCTTCTCCAGTGTCAAAAATGGAGTGATATGATTGATGTCTCCTCGTTTCGGTCAGACCAATGATGTCCTACTTGATCTTCTGCGCTTGCACCATCAGGTCCTTGATGGATGCTTCTGATGCCAACGTACGTGCATTGAAAATACAGACAATCATTTTAGTCTTTCTTCGTTTTGGCAATCTAGATTGTCCCCGGGATTTTTTCAGCCTCTCCTTGCTCATCTTTCTTAATGCTGCCATATTGGGGACTCTTTTGGTAACAGGTGAATGAGGCCAATTGTTGTTACTGTTGTTGACATATCGAATACGCCACGGGTAGCTTGCTATGCTCTGCCGTGTGGGCGGGATACTCTCGGTAGCTTGCCGAGTTCTCTGAGAGGGACAAAGGCTCTTAGGGTGGCCTCCAATCGGCCTTAGAGTTGTTACCATGGTTCACACCAAATTTAAACCTATCAAATATGGTGCAGGAATAATGGGTATTAAGTGTCTTATAGTGTGTCGCGCAGCCGCAAAGTGACACACACAAGAAGATAATCATATAAAATAGTATTCTATATAAATAGTCATCATTAAAATGCAAATTATAGCCACAGACCAAAAACCTGCTAACCATCTATTAGAGAGTATATCATCAAAAACTTTTCAAGGGCTGGAAATAATATGGGGACATTAGAAGTCTTTATGCTCTTTGTAGAAATGTAAAACTAGTACAAACACTTTGGAAATATTAGTGGTTTCTTTAGAAAGTCAAGCACCTTCTTTCTAGACAACATAGCAATCACAATCCTAGTTATCTATCATATTTAATGAAAAGCATAACCAAACAAAGACCATAAATGTACTCAGAAACCTTATTTGTGAAAATTAAAACCTGGCAACACCCCAAATGTCTATCACCAGATAAACAAGCATTATATCTATGCAGCACAATATTATTCATAGGGTATGGAGAGTGCCCACTTAGCCCATTCTCAGTTGGTAAGGCATTTTCCTTGTACACAGCCAACCTTGTTTAGATCCCTGGCATCCCGTAGGGCCTGCAGAGTACCACCAGGGGTAACTTCTAACCGCACAATCAGGAGTAACCCTTGAGCATAGCCAAATTTTACCCCCCCAAAAAAATAAATAAATAAAACATTACTTAGAATGAATAAGGAACCCACAAGTAATTTTAAAATGCAAATGAAGCTCAAACACAATTACAGAGAAGCTATATTGTTCTTTTAAAAGCTAAGTATTATACAATTCTAATATTTGTAATTTCTAGGAAATGCCAGACTATGGAGACAGTTAGCTCAGTGGTTGTTTATATCTATGAGTGATAATGGTATTAATTAAAAGATACATCAAGGAAATTTAGGGGGTTAAAAAAATGTTATGAAATGAATGTGATTATAGTTGTATAACTAAATTTAATGCCTATATAAATTTACTAAAACTCATTGAATTACACATTGAAAATAAGCAATTTTTGTTCTTTGTATTATAATTCATTGAGTTGAATTGAATTGAATTGAATTCAAGAGCGATAGCACAGTGGGTAGGGTGTTTGCCTTGCACGCAGCCAACCTGGGTTCGATTCCTCCTCCCCTCTTGGAGAGCCTGACAAGCTACCAAGAGTATCTTGCCCACATGGCAGAGCCTGGCAAGCTCCCCCTGGCATATTAGATATGACAAAAACAGTAACATGTCTCACAATGGAGACGTTACTGGTGCCAGCTTGAGCAAATCAATGAGCAAATTGATGACAGTGATACAGTGATACAGTGATACAATGATACAGTATTATAGTTCAATAAAACATTTGTTATTGGGGGTGAGGGACCAATGTCAAACCTGGTATCGTGAAAGAACCAAACCAGGAGCTCTGCATTCAAATGGCACGTTTTCCAATTCTTTGAGTCACCTTCCCTGCCTTCAATAAAACTTTTAATATATAGTGGTTATATCACTGATTTTTACAAATTGGTGGTGTTTTTTCGGCAAGTTGAGAGAACCAAGAGGTAAGCATTATGCTTTGCATAAGGCCACCTACAGGAGCAGGTGACAGAGGGAGGCAGGGATTGGTGTGACTAGGAAGAAGCTCTTGGACCACTGCCCTTGATGCTCTAAGGCCAAGGGCAAGGTTGAAGTATAGCTAACACCCAAGGGTACCGGTTTCTGCTTTTCAAGCCCTCAGCCACCAGCAATCAAGGCCAATTAATCTATGTGTACTTAGATAATATCAGCCTAGTTCTCAGAGAAGCCAGCACTTGGGGCACTCCATAAAGAGCCAGTAACATCCAGTGGGCAAGGGGCTGTGCCAGGGAAAACGCCAACATATCTGTAGCTGAAGTGTCGTATCTACAGCTAAAATAGCGACCTGGCCAAGTAATTTCAGCATGCATCAAATCTGAGAAAAGATGGGTGCAGTTTGGCTCTGGGCAAGTGGGAGAAGGGTCTGGGCTAAGACAAGCACCTGACTTCAATGGGAAAGGAAGACAGGTAGGATCTATAGGGTTGCTGGGAGCTTGGAGGCGAAGAGTGAGTAATTGCCTCAATCCTTCTAGTAGATGTTTTCCTTTCAGCTGTATGCCAGAGCACGGGGTAGACAGGAAAAAGACCAATGGCTAGCTGAATCTATTAATACTCCAAATACTTTCCCCAAAGGTTTGTTTAACAACTGCTTTAACCCAGGTTGATTGCTGTTCCTTCTCCATCTTTCTCACTAAATCGTGCTCCCTTCTGTCTTTTACCTTTAATTTGCCACAGAGTTTTCTTGCAGTTTTCTTTAATTTTCACTTGTGCATCTCTTTCATCTCAATGGCATCATGAGACAGAAAGGATTATCTTAGGTCTCCTTGGAGTCCCTGTCTTGGTACTGAGTGATAAGTAGTAGTAAAGATTTATTACTAAGTATAAGTCCAAATTAACATTTTTTTAAATTTGGAAACAAAATCTTTTGAAATATTAGGGATAAATATGTGTCATATCTCATTTCTTTTAAAGATTGACGTGTATTTCTCCTTTCTCTTCTTGTTTTTTGTGGTGATAACTGGAGATTACATAAGCTTGGCAGTGGTGCTTGATGCATGAGGAGATTCAACACAGGCCTCACACAACACTTTCAAGGTTTTGAGCACTGAGTCATCTCCTGGGAGTTCAAATCTTCGGGGTCTCTTTGTCGGTTTGTTTATAGGCCACATATAGCAGTGTTCAGAGCTTACCCCTAGTTCCTCACTAAGGGGCCAATCCTGAACAGGCTTTCTATTCCACATGGGGTGCTGGGGACCTAGCCAGGGTCAGGTTACTCACATGCCGGGTAGCCTGGGCCCCAGATATTATTTCCAGTTTGAGTTCTGTCACTAAAGAGTTGGAGGCAGTGAGAAATGACAACTTGTTTTACATATTTACCTGACATATGTAAATTTAGTGTGTCGACTTGAATACTTGTAATACTTTTTCCTCTGAATTCTCTTTGTTCACTCTGATTCTGAGTGAACAAAGAGAATTGTGCCATCAGCTTCAAAACCAAAATAGGTACCTAGCTATAAAAAGGAAAGAAGAAAATGATTTGTTTATTCTTGAGTATACTACTGCAATCTTATGACATAAAGAATAAGGTAGAACACATAATTTGCTATCTGAAGTCTTCAAAATGCTGATTTTTATTGAAAGTTCTTATTTTAATATTTCATATTGTAAAAACAAAGCTATTTTCAAGAAATAAATGTCAATTTAAAATATGTGAAATGATAAAATACATGTCAAAATATGCATAATTTCCTCTATTGTATGTAATTGAAAATGATTCCTCAATCACTGTCATTGTATCACTGTCGTCCCGTTGCTCATCAATTTGCTCGAGTGGGCACCAGTAACATCTCTATTGTGAGACTTGTTACTGTTTTTGGCATATCAAATACACCATAGGTAGCTTGCCAGGCTCTGCTATGTAGGCGGGGTACTCTCGGTAGCTTGCCAGGCTCTCCGAGAGGGACGGAGGAATCAAACCTGGGTCGCGTGCAAGGCAAACACCCTACCTTCTGTACTATCTCTCCAGCCCAATTTCTTAATATATAAATTAACTAATTGTATCCATGACAAATCTCTAATTCACATACATAAAAAGAGAATTTTAATTATGTTATTCTTTATATTATTTATTTATTTTTAGTGCCAGAATCAAATGTAGGATCCAGAGTCTCATATATACAAGGCAGACAATTTACCATTGGACAGCATTACTGGAACTGTTAATGTTCCTTAATACCTAATTTTAATTTTTTATAGATAAATATAAATGCAAGTTTATTTAATTGATTAAGATATAAACTAGCTATAGAGTATTTTCTTAGAAGGACAGATGCAGTTTTTTTAATTGACAAGAAAGTCTGGCCCATGTTAGAAAAATATTAAGGAAAATCTATTGAGTTGTTTGAAGGAGTGAAAACAAAGTAAAACTTAAAGACAGGTAGAAGCTGTGATTAGAAGATGATTTGAGCCAAACTTTTTTTCTAGTCTGTGTCATTGCCCAATAATGAAGTATATCATTTCAGGAAGGAAGTTAGCTTTGGTGAGCAGGATTCTAAGATGAAAGTGATGAGACCATTTCTCAGAGAATTTAAAAGGCATTTTCATGGGAGATAGGATACTGAAATTCTTCTTAACGATATCTTTGATTCACAATAAAATTTGTGGCTCAAAAATTAAGTAAAATTGAGTGATTTCATTAGATTGTAATGTAACCTTTCTTTTATGTTTTTACAGAAATTAACCAGTTGCCTCACCCAATTAAGGTTTAATAATTATCTTAAATTAATATTACACAAAATAAATTTTTATTTATGAAGTTCTTGTAGAGTATCTACAAAATCCTAACTATTAACTGTATAAAAAGCATTATTTTAAATGCTATACATTACTATCTAATCTTTCACAATGGCCATTTGAGAATTTATACATTTCCCAGTTTACAGATGCAAAAAAATAGGACACAAAATGGTTAAGATATCCATATAACTAACAAGAAGTTCAAAATTTCAGTACAGCTGTCTGACCATAATTATAAGGGACTACTTTCACATATATTTTTGGTTGAATTTATACACACACACACACACACACACAAACCACCACCACCACCACCACTACCACCACCATCACACTGACATATATATATATTCTAGAAAGTGAAAGTAAAAAAAAAGTGCACAAAAAAATTATCTCAGCATCTGGATCACTGTTCACTAACAACTTTGACAATCTTCATTAATCTTTCAGAATCCTCCTCCTACTTATAGAATTTTTCAATTAACTAACATGAATGCAAAGAAGTTGTTTGACTAACTGAAGTTTATTTATAACCACAGTGTTTAAATGCAGTATGGCAAAATGAACATTAGAATCAATCAATACTAACCCCACAAGATAAAATATTCCATCTGCCTGGGAAGGCAAGGACTTTCAACAAACAAAGTTACCACTTTTTCTTTGTTTTAAACAAAGAATACAAGACAGGCAATTATTTAGTTAAGGATCTATGTTATAGAAAGAATTATGGACAACAATTCACATCATATAAAAGTTTTTATAGCAGTGAAAATTTATGATGGTCTCAAATGCCCTAGGAGAGTAGTAATTAAAGAATTGTAACTCTGTAGAATTCCACTGATCTCCTAAAAACCATGTTTTGTCACCTAAATGTATTGTTAATTTATTTCAGTATATGAAAAGAATGAATTAGAACTTCACACATTCCAAAATATTGCTGCTGAAGAGAAGAGGCCAGGCAGTCTGGTGAGCAACGCGGCCGGAGAAATGCTCCGGACCCGAATCCGGGCCAACAACACCGGGGATCCAGACGGAGGAGGTACAGCTGGTACACCTTCTCCGGATGGAACCCTGGCGACACTGAGAAGCAACTAACACGGCTCCGGGTTGCGGGACTGGAACACATCCGAGCCGCGGGGGGGCACTGGAGTGGGGCAGCGCCTGCCCGAACTCCAAATGGTCCCGGCCGCCGGAAGCCCCGCCCTCGACCCACCCTCGGCGCCATCTTCCCACCTTCAACAGAGAAGAGGCCAGGCAGTCTGGTGAGCAACGCGGCCGGAGAAATGCTCCGGACCCGAATCCGGGCCAACAACACCGGGGATCCAGACGGAGGAGGTACAGCTGGTACACCTTCTCCGGATGGAACCCTGGCGACACTGAGAAGCAACTAACACGGCTCCGGGTTGCGGGACTGGAACACATCCGAGCCGCGGGGGGGCACTGGAGTGGGGCAGCGCCTGCCCGAACTCCAAATGGTCCCGGCCGCCGGAAGCCCCGCCCTCGACCCACCCTCGGCGCCATCTTCCCACCTTCAACAGAGAAGAGGCCAGGCAGTCTGGTGAGCAACGCGGCCGGAGAAATGCTCCGGACCCGAATCCGGGCCAACAACACCGGGGATCCAGACGGAGGAGGTACAGCTGGTACACCTTCTCCGGATGGAACCCTGGCGACACTGAGAAGCAACTAACACGGCTCCGGGTTGCGGGACTGGAACACATCCGAGCCGCGGGGGGGCACTGGAGTGGGGCAGCGCCTGCCCGAACTCCAAATGGTCCCGGCCGCCGGAAGCCCCGCCCTCGACCCACCCTCGGCGCCATCTTCCCACCTTCAACAGAGAAGAGGCCAGGCAGTCTGGTGAGCAACGCGGCCGGAGAAATGCTCCGGACCCGAATCCGGGCCAACAACACCGGGGATCCAGACGGAGGAGGTACAGCTGGTACACCTTCTCCGGATGGAACCCTGGCGACACTGAGAAGCAACTAACACGGCTCCGGGTTGCGGGACTGGAATACATCCGAGCCGCGCGGCCGCTGACGCGGCCGCGCGACCTTTTCTAAAAACTTAAAACATACAATCTTTTAATGACAAACCAATTATCAAACGCTTCCTTAGTAGGGCTGTCTTCATTGGAGGGAAATTCCAACAACAATAGTGAGTTTTGTTTTGCAATATGGAATGTAAGCAAGGTAGAGAGAAAATGAAGTGAAATTCATCAGTTATACAGTTGGGGGGGCTGTGGCGGGGGGTATACTGGGGATTTTGGTGGTGGAATATGGGCACTGGTGAAGGGATGGTGTTTGAATATTGTATAACTGAGACATAAACCTGAAAACTTTGTAACTTTCCACATGGTGATATAATAAAAATTAAAAAAAAAAATATTGCTGCTGATTATTTTTCAGTAATATCATTTTAGATTTTGAAGAGCGATTTTAATACCGATAGCACAGAGGGTAGGGCATTTGCCTTGCACATGGCCAACCCAGATTCGGTTCCTCCATTCCTCAGAGAGCCCAGCGAGCTAGAGAGTATCCTGCCTGCACAGCAGAATCTGACAAGCTCCCTGTGGCACATTCCATATGCCAAAAACAGTAACAACAAGTCTCACACTGAAGACGGTACTGGTTCCTGTTCGAGCAAATCGATGATCGATGGGCGACAGTGCTACAGTGCCATATTAAAAGAATGAATTAGAACTTTACACATTCCAAAACATTGCTAATGATTATTTTTCAGTAATATCATTTTAAATTTTGAAGAGGGGCTCCACCCTAGGTGTTTGGGATACCTTGGGACCCAGACATGAATGATTAGCCAAGCAGCAGGTCTGACAGTGCACTGTTCAGACTGGTAGTATTTGGGATACACAAAATACCCAGTGGTGTTCAGTGGGCTGTGTGGTGCAAGGGATCGCATTCTGGTTCTTGCATATTCTGGCCTTGTGCTCTGTCACTTGAGTCATAATCCCAAACCCTGACTATATATTTTTGACATTATTTTATGTTAAAGTCTTCCAAATATATAATATGCATATTATTTTCTAATAATAAATATTTAAATAGAATTTTATGGTTGCTTTTGAACTATCTGATATCCATATTTTATATATTGTTCTAGAAACAATGAAGATCTGTATGGAGTTTTGGAAGCAAGCATATTTTAACAGACTACTTCACTTAATTATTAAAAGAAACTTATGAGACTTGCACCGCCACTAAAGATCAAATAACATATAATGGATTTACCCTGCTGTCTGGAACAACAACAGAGCAAATGAATAAAATACATGAATCTATGGTTTCCAAGATACAGGACATCGGGGAATAAAAAGGATTGTATTTAGAGACAAAATTTTTTATGAACTGTTATTTATAGTAGTGAAAATTCAAAGCAATCTTACAGCCCCTTAAAAGGGTCATGGTAAAATAAACAATTGTGGTTCTCTAGATTTTCAGCCAACTATGGATCCAAATGAGGTCATTCTTACTGTCCCATCTTACTGCTTAAGAAATGTCCAAGGCATAGCACAGGATGGCTTGGAAGCCCACACAGAAGATAATGGATCCTTGAGATAAAAATAAGAATTTGTAAGTACAAGGATCAAAAAAAATTGTAATTGTAATAAGTTCACAAGATAAAGCCCTGTTCTCTACAAAGAGAAGGATCTCTGAAAATCTAATGATAAGAAACTCAGAAAGAACCACATTAAGGGTTAGAAGGGACAATGCTAAACTCAGAGGTGACTGGATATAGGATATGCTCTTGCCAGTCAAACTGGAGACATAGTTCAATTCAAAAATCAAAATGATTTTTCTTTATTAGTGGAAGAAAATTTTCTTTTTCTATACAACAGAAAAAGCAAGACCTAAAGGATGAATCTATTTCAAGTAACTGTATTGCATTCAATAACACCCCCCCCAAAAAAATTTGTCTTGGAATGCAAAAATATCCAGCACACAGTGACAATTATGTGCAATGGTTAGATTAAAAAAAACTAATATTTTACATTATAGTAGTCATACAAAAGAAGCCAGCATAAAAGAGTTCACGGGAAGAAGAAAAATCAATCAAAGCTGATTCAGAATTGAAAAAAATTAGCAATGAAGAAAATGAAAAGTTTTAATAAAAAGTTATATTAAAAAGTGATCTTCTACTGATGAAAACCATGGTCCCTGTAGAAGAGGGGAATGGATGGTTTCCCTGGCAGATGGAGATTTCGCAACAAAATTACTCAAGATGACAGAAAGGGAGACATATATAAATCCTGCCTTAACATCCAAACTTTACTATTTACTACTATTTATTTTAAGCTAAAAACCAGAAATGCAGTCAATGAACCTCACTCAAGAAAAATAATTAAGGAGGGAACTACAACAGAAATGAAATCTTGCAAAAAGAAGAAAAAAGCAGAGAACAACTAGATTCTCTAACATAAACTTGTATGACTTGTATCACTTGTAGTCTCCTTGATCTTTGATTTGCTCTAGTAGGCACCAGTAATGTCTCCATTTGTCCCTGTCGCATGCTACTGCAGCCCAATGATATCTGCTTGCTCCAGGCACAGGAAGAGCCTCAAATCATTCATTCAGGGATTTGACGAAGAAATCTGACCGTCTAGTTGGTGGACGGCCAAGAGGTTTTCTGACGTCCTGTGGAATCCAGTCAGTAGCAGCTCCAGTCCAGCGGTCGTCTCTGAATCACATTACATGACCGGCCCATCTGATTTTTGATGCCTTGGCAAACAAGACAGCATCCCTGATTTTTGACCGTCGATGGAGGTCAGAACTCCTGATTCCTTCTCTCACTTGACTGAAACATGATATTCCCAGAATAGCTCTTTCGATTCCTCTTGGGATACCCTAATAGCATTCTCATCCTGTTTGCACAGGGCCCAGATCTCTGAGGCATATGTTAGTGTAGGAAGAACAGTGGAATCAAAAAGATGTGCTGGAGTCAGAGGTTCTTTGTTCTCTTAATCACCTCTTCTACACTCTTGAAGGCATTCCACGCTGCTCTCTTGCTCCTGCGCAGTTCTGGCACCAAGTCATTCCTCATGTTGAGTTCTCGACCCAGGTACACATAGCTGCTGCATTCAGAGATGTTCATTTCATTGAGAGCAAATGCAGCTTCAGGGACCAGTTCATTTTTCATGAGCATCGTCTTGTTGAGATTCAGCTGCAATCAGACCTTTCCACACTTGTGGTCGAAGTCGGCCAGCATTTGTGCCCCTTTGCTAATGTTTGGTGTTATGAGAACGATGTCATCAGCGAAGCGCAGGTGGTGTAATTGCCGGCCATCTATCTTCACTCCCATTCCTTGCCATTCCAGTCGTCGCATGATGTTCTCGAGGGTGGCACTGAAGAGTTTCGGTGAAATGGTATCACCCTGCCACACCCCTCTCTTTACATCAATGATCAATTTCTTGTAAAATGGTGAGATCCTGGTGGTGAATCCACAATACAGCTGGCGGAGGATTTTGATATACTGAGTTTGAACACCCTGTTTGACCAGGGCTTCGATGACCGCCTCAGTCTCAACAGAATCGAAGGCCTTCTTTAAGTCAATGAACCAATGAACGTTAGACAGAGCGGCATCTTGAACTCTCATGAAACTTCAATGAGTTTGGTCACTGTGTGGATATGGTCTATCATGCTGAATCCCCTTCGGAACCCGGCTTGCTCACATGTTTGTCCTTCGTCTAGTGTTCTGATTAATAGAGATTAATAATGAATATAGACTTTTCTTTTTTATTAAGTTTTTATTTTATTGAATCACCATAAAAAATAGAAAGCTTTCAGGTTTAAATCTCAGTCATATAATGATTGAACCCCAATCCCCTCACCAGTACACATGTCCCATCACCAGAAACCCCAAAATTCCCTCCTCCCACCCAGCCCCCACCTAAGTAGCTGATGATCTTCACTTTATTCTCTCTATACTTTTAATACATTCAATATTTCAATAGAGAACTCACTATCATTGTTTGGAATTTCCCCCAACAATCAGGTCTGCTGAAAAGGCATAATTTAGTAATTTCTTTTCATTGCTGAGAATGAAGACTCTATAAACTTGCGCGGCCAATTTCTGATATTTTAGCTCAGTTCACAGTCCCAATGCATTGCTGTAAGAAGCCACTCTGGGTGCCAAAATGGGTTAGAAGACCTCTGGAATTAAAGTCTATAGGAGCAGAGGGTCCGCTTCCTGCCCAGCAGCTCCAGATCTTATCTGGGCTGAGGGCGTGCCGGTAACGCCCACTTCCCATGATTGCCTGTGAGCCACAAAACTGCAAAAACCATACCTCTGGGTTAGGAGTCTTATAAGGTGGCTCTCGACACGTGGATATTGCTGTGGCCGCCATTTTCTGTGCAGAAAAACAGGGTGGAGAGGAAAAATCCATCCCCGAGCAGTGCAGAGTTGTAGCCCAGCTCACAGTCCCAATGCATTGCTGTAAGAAGCTGCTCTGGGTGCCAAAATGGGTTAGATCTCTGGAATCAAAGTCTTTAGGAGCAGAGCGTCCGTCGAATATAGACTTTTCTTAACATTTAAATACTTTAGAAAGATAATCAATGGTCTAAACAGTTTATTGTGTCATAACAAATCTATATACAACTTAAAGTTGGCAAAAATAGCATAGTATCTTGATGGAAAGGATGGCTCAATATAATTTTGAGTTTCTTATTCTCTATACAAAACAATACAACATCACTTGAAAATAACTAGGCGCAAGTTAAATTTATAAAAATCTGTTAATCTTTGTGCAGCCACTAAAACAATGAATTGTACCTAACAAGAGTGTTAGAAAAAATTAAATCAATAAATGGTACGTACTTATTCAGAAAGAAGACACTAAAATAAATACCAAGTCAAATGGAATGATAAAAATGATAAATTTAGCCCTGATTTTAATAATAATCATATTAAAATAAATGCAATGAGGTTAATGAGATTGTCTGCTTGCAGCCAACCTGGATTCTATCCCTAGCACCACCTATGACCTACTGAGTACCGAGTGACTCCTGACCACAGAGTGAGGACTAAGCTTGAGTACCTCTAGGTATGACCCTCTCAAATCCCCCCAAAGTAATTAATTTAATTTCATTAATGTCGTATTGGATATGCCAAAAACAATAACAATAAGTCTCACAATGAGAGATGTTACTGGTTCCCGCTCGAACAAATAGATGAGCAATGGGATGACAGTGACAGTGAATGTACTATCATTGGACTACACTAGCACACGACAGGGACAAATGGAGATGTTAGTGGCGCTCGCTCAAGCAATTCAAGTATCACCGGGATGACAAGTGACAAGTGACCAAGTTCTCCAGGTAAAAGACAAAAATCTATGAAAAAATCATACCAATACTAACCAGGTATAAATAATAAAAATCTCATATTTACTATATCAATAATAAAGGAGGTGGTTTCTGTAAAAAATTCTACAGTTTTTAAATGTTTAATAACCAAATGCATAGTTTTATACCAACAAATCAGCTATAGATGGTTAAACACCCTCCCAGATTAAGGGCAAAAAAATACTCAAATTGGATATTTTTAAAGTCCCAATATGATATACTATTAAGTAATTAAAAGCCCAATTAGCATATTGTATGTGATGACAGGGAACGAACTCGTGTCAGCTGCGTGCAAAGCTAGTGCCCAACCTGCTATAATATCTCCCTGAATCCCACAGATTCTTAATGGTGAAATATTGAACGACATGAATGTCTACTCTTATTGCTTCTGTTTAAGATTGTACATGACCTTCTATCTGTTGGAATAATACACAGAAATAACTAAATGGCATACAGATGAAGAGAATGAAGTCATTTTTAAATGATAATAAGTATGTTTATCAATATGGACATAATTTCACTAACATAGCATCCCAAAACAGTAAAACTTGCATATAATTATATATTTTATCAGATATACACAATTAGTATAAAATTTTATATTCTTTGTTTTACAAAAATCTATACAAATCTAAGAAATAAAAACAAGAACTAAATGAATGACTCCCTGTGGTTCTCCAGGATATTCCAAGTGCAGTACAGGGGACAATCACATAAACCAGGGAAGGGACATGGTGTGAGACTCCGGAGCCAATTGGCAGGATAAATAAAGCACAGGAAGAAAACAAAGTAGAAGGACACCACTTCTGGGAAAAGTCGAGAAACACTGTGCTAAACAGAAGTCCCGACATTTGGTTAAACATTAGAATTTAGGAACACTGAAATGAGGACTAAAATATGCTGATAAATATTTATTACAAATAAAGAGCAGCATTGCTAACATGAAAGATGTGACAAAGTTTACTGAAATCTAATACTGTGTTTTTCCCATTTTATTTCCTGTGAACACTACGTGGGGTGGACGTCATACTCTTAAGCAACAAATATTTTCTGTTTTTATTATTATCTTAATTTTAATTTTATTATTTTATTTTATTTTATTTTTATAATACAAATTATTTTATTATAAAAATAAAATAAATTATAAAAGCAACTTTTATAATAAAATGTTTAAATTATTTTAAAAACATTATTTCATTTTATTTTATGATAATTTTATAATTTTGAATAATAATTTTATTTTTATTATATTTTTATTATATATTATTGTATGTCACCTGCAAACTGTCATTTTCAGATGACATAAAATAAGTTGTCACTGGACTTTTAAATTTTATTATTTTACATTTTTGGACCATTCTCTGCCTCCTTTAACGCTGCCACTTACTCTCTGACTCATAGTTCTTGGATTTAACACCACTACTCACTGCCCAGGAGCAAGTCCTTAATTGGCCAATTTGTTCTATTATAATAAAGCTGTTCTTGGGAAAGACTATTGTTGTCTATGGCTGAGAATTCATTGTATTTTTGTGTGATCTTGGACTGCAAGACACTGAATAAATGAAGGGAGAAATGAATATCTTTTAAGTCTTTCATTTCTTCTGCAGTTATAGATTTGTTGTAGGTTCTTCACTTTTTAACTTAAACAAAATCCAATAATTGGATAAAGTTGGGTTGTCCTTGCTCCTCCCAGGGAGCTTAGGTTTATCAAGCTACACCCACAGCAGTGCCTCTGAGGCACGCCCAATTCTATCAAGCACTAATAATCCTATATTGCTTTTCTCTTTCCTTCATGTCACTTGCATGGTTTAGCCATGTCCTTTTTGTAGAAACACTGGAAGACAGTTCATGCTATGCTTTGTAACATGGGAGTTAATTAACTCCAAAATAATATTTACACCTGGGCATCCATATTTACTTGAATTAAGCCCCAGTTGCCCTTAGTTCCTAGTACTCCAAAAGCAGGGTCCCAGCAAAGGGACTGGATGGACTCAAGACAAGCTGTAAACTACCCTGGCATTAAAAAGCTCCTAAAAACAATAGGTCCATATAGTAAAGTGGCAGACTACAAAATCAACACCCAAAAGTCCATGGATTTCTTATATACAAATAATGAAAGAAAAGAAAGAGATATTAAAAAAAATCCGGTTCACCATAGTACCTAAGAAAATCAAGTTCCTTGGAATCAGCTTAACCAAAGAAGTGAAGGACATATACAAGGAAAATTATAAAACATTACTTCAAGCAATAAAAGAGGACACTAGGAAATGGAAACACATCCCCTGCTCGTAGATAGGGAGAATTAACATTATCAAAATGGCAATACTGCCCAAAGCACTATACAAATTTAATGCAGTCCCTATCAGGATACCCATGATATTTTTTTAAAGAAATAGACAAAACACTCCTGAAATTTATATGGAACAATAAACCCCCACGAATAGCTAAAGCAATCCTTGGAAAAAAGAAGATGGGTGGCGTCACCTTCCACAACTTCAAATCTACTACAAAGCAGAAGTTATTAAAACAGCATGGTATTGAGATAAAAACATGCCTGCAGACCAATGGAACAGAGTTAATATCCTGTCACAGACCCCCAAATATGTGGCCACTTAATCTTTGACAAAAGAGCAAGAAATGCAAAGTGGAACAAGGAAAGCCTCGTCAACAAGTGATGCTGGGAAAACTGGATAACTACCTGCAAAATAATGAACTCTGACCTCTGTCTAATGCCAGTCACAAAAGTCAGACCAAAGTGGATTAAAGACCTCAATATCAGACATGAATCTATAAGGTTCATAGAAGAAAATGTAGGCAGAACTCTCCATGACATTGAAGCTAAAAGCATCTTTAAGGATGAAACAGCACTGACCATGCAAGTGGAAGCAAACATAAACAAATGGGACTACATCAAACTAAGAAGCTTCTGCACTTCAAAAGAAACAGTAACCAAAACACAGGAAGAGTCCACAGAATGGGAAAGAATATTTACCCAATACCCATCTGATAAGGGATTAATATCCAGGATACACAAGACACTAGTAGAATTGTATAAGACAAAAACCTCCAACCCCATCAAAAAATAGGGAGAAAAAAATGAACAGAAATTTCTTCAAAAGAAAAATACAGGGGCTGGAGTGATAGAACAGCGGGTAGGGTGTTTGCCTTGAACGCGGCTGACCCAAGTTCAATTTCCAGCATCCCGTATGGTCCCCTGAGCACTGCCAGGGGTGGTTCCTGAGTGCAGAGCCAGGAGTAACCCAGTGCATGGTTGGGTGTGACCCAAAAAGAAAAAAATGCAAATGACCAAAAGGCACATGAAAAAAAGCTCCACATTGCTAGTCATCAGGGAGATGCAAGTCAAAACAACAATAAGATATCATCTAACACCACAGAGACTAACACATATTCAAAAGAACTAAAGCAACCCGTGCTGGTGTGGATGTGGGGAAAAAGAGACCCTTTTTCAGTTGGTGGGAATGCTGACTGGTCCAGCTTTTATGAAAAACAATAAGGACTGTCAATTCAAAAACTAGAAATTGAGCTAGTGGTATGACCCTGCAATACCACTTCTGGGAATATATCCAGAGAATGCAAAAAA
The DNA here is from genome assembly GCF_027595985.1 of Sorex araneus. Classification (NCBI taxonomy): domain Eukaryota; kingdom Metazoa; phylum Chordata; class Mammalia; order Eulipotyphla; family Soricidae; genus Sorex; species Sorex araneus. The sequence continues at coordinate 58,946,234 of NC_073309.1, read as the reverse complement.
GCACAGTAGAAATGACATCTGTACCTATATGTTCATTGCAGCACTGTTTACAATAACCAAGATCTGGAAACAACCCAAGTGCCCTAGAACAGATGACTGGTTAAAGAAACTCTGGTACATCTACACAATGGAATACCATGCAGCTGTTAAGATACATGAAGTCATGAAATTTGATTATAAGTGGATATACATGGAGAGTATCATGTTAAGAGAAGTGAATCAGAAAGAGAGGGACAGACATAGAAGGGCTGCACTCATTTTTGGTGTATAGAATAACATCACATGAGACTGACACCCAAGGACATAGATACAAGGGCCAGGAGGATTACCCCATAGCTGGAAGACTGCTTCATGAGCAGAGGAGAGAAGGAGATGGAATAGAGAAGGGATCACTAAGAAAATAATGGCTGGAGGAATCAGTCGGGATGGGAGATGCATGCTGAAAGTAGATAACGGACCAAACATGATGACTTCTCAGTGTCTGTGTTGCAAGCCATGATACCCAAAAGGAGAGAGAGAATATGGGGAATATTGTCTTCCATGGAGGTAAGGGAAGGGTGGGAAAGGGGGTATACTTGAGATATTGGTGGTGGAGAATGTGCACTGGTGGAGGGATGGGTGTTTGATCATTGTGTGATTGTAACCCAAACATGAAAGCTTGTAACTATCTCACGGTAATTCAACAAAATTTAAAAGAAGTTAAAATAAAAATAAATAAACTATTCTGGCATTGAAAAGAGACAAGCTAAACACCACAAGTATAGTAAGTTAAGAGCATGGTCCTGGAACAAACTCTGTCATGACCCAAAAATAATAAGGACCCTGCTGCGGTTAGGAAAGACTAACCTGGCATGAGGAATATATAGTGAGATGTCCCCAGGAAGAGCCAACCTTTAAGCTTAATATATCTTTCACTGATATTTTGGGGACCATTAAGCGGGTATGAACTTGGTGGTGCACTAAGGAAAAAAAAAGAGAGGTTTGAACTTGAAACAGCGGGACGCGTGGGCAATCTCGGGCCGGGGCGATACCGGTGCACGCTCCACTGAGATGCGACCCAGATGGCCACACGTTTGTGCGGCCGCTCTGCTGCTGATCGACCATGATCCGGAGGCCAGCTAGACTACTTTTGGTACCAGCAACTGCTTCCAGCAATGTCTCTAGACTGTGAACTAAGCCATAGCCCCATGCTGCCCCAGGAAGGGAAATGATGCAATTTCTAACATAAATATCCCTGGACTTAATTACTAAAATACTAAAATACAGAAATTCTAAACCACGCAGCCACAATAGCAGCCACACAACTTCATAACTCTTCATTCTCAGCAATGGAAAACTAATTATCAAATGTTTTTTTGTCAGCAGGGCTTTTTTTGGAGGGGAAGATCAACAACAATAGTGAATTTTATGTTGAAATATGGAATGTAATCAAGGTAAAGTGAAAATGAAATGAAATTGATCAGCTACGCAGGCAGGGGTGAGAGGTGGGGGGGGAGGGAGGTATACTGGGGATTTTGTTGGTGGAATATGGGTATTGGTGAAGGGACGGGTGTTCGAGCATTGTATAACTGAGACATAAGCCAGAAAACTTTGTAACTTTCCACATGGTGATTTAATAAAATAAATAAATTTAAATATATATATATATATATATATATATTTTGTACTGTGCTCATACAAAATGACTAGAAATATTATAAGAAGTAAATTTACTATGATTGTTTAAATGGATTACTAGCCGAGGAAAAGAGAAAGCAATACATCCTGGATGGAATCCCTCCCATGAATAGATCTCCTAGTAATCTAGAGTGCTGAACCCTCAGATGAGATTTTGTCCCTAAGTTAATCCCCTAGAATTTTTCCCTGAAGGAGTGGCTTTACCTCTGTTTGTTGTTGTAATGTTCAACCCCACCTATGTGCACCCCCACACTTTATGACTTCTATCTAACTATGCTCTAAGGAGTAAGAGGGGACTAGATGATGACTAGCAAGAAAAAGACTAGAAGAGGATTTAGGAGTGTTTGAGGAGACTACAATGAGGGAACCATGATGGCTGGGACTGCGACCAAAATTATGACTACAATTGTGCTGTAAGGGGAGAGATCAGACTATACTGGGGAGATAAATCAACTGTCTAACAACAAGCCTGGGGCCCTGTCTCACCATTCCCCTAGACTTTTGTCTGTCTGTGGTGGTGGGCTGGCCAGGGGAAGGGTTCTCAGACACAGAACGCTTGCATCCATTGAGCCCTCATGAGCCTTCACTTGGAATCTCTCATGCAATGAGCTAAGAACAAGGAAGCTGCCTATTGCTCCACACTCACAGATTAAATGTGCACCCTTGTGTTATTAGCCTGAGTCTCGGATGGGAGCAGGATATTGCAAGTTATGTGACTAACACTAACAGTAGCCGTTCCATCACTGCTAAGCCATATTCTTTCTTTTAGCATCTTTTCTGAAATGAAAACTCAAATGAAATTTGCTAAAGTATAAAGATTCCACTAATCTTTGGCTCAATTTTGGTGTGAATTTAAACTCTCCAAATTATATGTGGATCTAGGCTAGAATCCAGACTCATATTCCCTGTCTCTATCTGTCCTCAAGAATCTCCTCATTAGCACTGTCTCCTTATGGGGAAAACCCTCTGACTTTACTTTTTTTTGTCTGATGTACAAAAATCAAGTGGCCTTCTTCCCAGGCTTACTCATTTGCCAATTCTCTCTGTAATCCTTTGAGGAGGACAAATAGGGATCTCCTTTCTTTGTGTATCTTGAAAAAGTTGTAAGAAAATAGATTTATTGAGATTAAAATTAATATTCCAGGGATCTCCAAAATTTTATGCCAATCTTATTATCCCTGCAAGTAGTTGAAATTTGGTTGAATCAGCAGTAGATACTCTTATAAAATTTAACTTAAAAAGCAAAAATTTAGCTAACTTGAGGAATATATTACATTTAAAATGTCACAACAGGGGCTGGATCAATAGCACAGCAGGTAGGGTGTTTACCTTGAATGTGGCCGACCAGGTTCAATTCCCATCATCCCACATGGTCCCCTGAGCTCGCCAGGAGTAATTCCTGAGTACAGAGCCAGAGTAACCTCTGAGCATCACCAGGTGTGACCCAAAAAGGAACAGCAACAACAAAAAGTCACAACAAAGTTGGAAAGGAGTCCCCAATGACCATTAACTTCTCTTCATCCGATCTGTATAATTTTTAATATGTGATTCTAAGCCAATCTGTCTGGTTGGATGACAATGAGGGGCCTTCTAAACACTGACTGGATGACCCCCAAATAATAAATGAAAAGATTTAAAGGTTATCACTATAAAATTGCTTTGCATGCAGGAATTGTGTTTGAATAGACAGAGAAGGTCATCATTGAATATAAGAACGGGATTCTGATTGGTGACTCAGGCAAATATTTTAAATGGCTAAAAACATTTAATTTAAAAATGCACAATAGAGTAAAATACCAAGACAATGAGTTTCTTCTCACAAAGGTTTGCTGGGGGATTTGACTGCCCCTAACAAAACAAATCACTGTATCCCTGTCATCCTATTGTTCATCGATTTACTCAAGCGGGTGCCAGTAATGTCTCAATTGGTCGAAGCCCTGAGATTGTAACAACCTCTCCTTACTCATCTTTCCCAATGATTGGAGGCTCCTTCAGGGTCAGAGAACTGAGACCTGTTATTTTTACTGTTTTTGGCATATCGAATACACCATGGCGAGCTTGCCAGGATCTGCTGTGTGGGTGGGATATTCTCGGTAGCTTGTCAGGCTATCTTAGAGGCATATATATATATATGGACACATATATATATATATTTCCCTCTATGATTTTATGGAAAATGGGTAGGAAGTGTCTTATGATGTGTCTTGCAGCCCCGCTGTCCAGGAATATGTTCACTCATGCGTGAGGCTTGGCCCTAGCGTATGAAAAGCAGACTGGAACATGGAGACAGTTGTGTAGTGGAGGTCAGCTGCTAAGGCTGGGTCCCTCAGGACAGGGAGGGCTCTCACCTGCTCTCACCTCTGGGGTACCCCGAGTGAAAATAGTCTCTGGCGCGAATTCCAGTGGCATAGTATGGGAAGCCTCAACTTATGCTCCCTTCTGGGAGAAGCATCTGTGAGTTCTGAAGGGTGGATATTATCTGGTGAGATTATTTGATGAGAAGATTATCTTGTGGTCCATAAACCACCTCCAGCCGGCCCCAGATAATCTCCTTATTGGCCACCCTCCAGAACTCATGGCTGCTTCTCCCAGAAGGGAGCATAAAATGAGACCCCCATAACCATGCTACCCGACTCCGCACCAGGGATGCCCCAGAGTGGGGCAGTGAGAACCCTCCCCACCCCAAGGGACCCAGCCCCAGAAGCCAACCTCCACTACCCAACCACTGCCATACCAGGCTGCTTTCCACGCGCTGGAACCGAGCCTCACCCATGAGCGAAGTCCCAAGGGACCCAGGTAATGAGGAAGTTTGTGATCTTGGACTCTGGGCTGAACGGGACCTGGGAGCAGAGATCCTCTGCCTGCTTCCCCCAGTCTCCAGCCACCCAGGGGTCACACCCATAAGCCACCTCCTGCCAGCAACAAAACAAATATTCAGACAAAAATCTCCTTTCTTCCTATCTTCCACTCCCAAATTAGAATATTTCTATCGATTCTCAAATTGTCACCATTGCCTTTCTAACCCACTTCACCTAACTGACCTTGTCTAGGTACATTTCCCCCTTTTGATTTTCCAACCCTGTAAGACTGATGCTGCTGGAACAAACAGCTTCTTACTTAGGTCACAGATAAGAGCTGGCACTGTTTTTCTGCATGAAAGAATTCAGAGTTGTCGTTTATTTCAAATTAGAACCTTGTTTTCTGGAATATGTAGACTTTCACTTAACCATAATAGAAAAAGATGGGAAGATGGAACTTAACTAGTTTCCAATTTCGTTTTGTAAAAGATGATACACACTTATATTCCATTGACCAAAACCATCATCTACAAGGAAAATATATATGTGACCAGAGCATGTACAGCAGGTAAGATTCTTGCCTTGCATGTAGCAGACCCAGATTTTATTTCCAGGGCCACACATCATCCCCTGAGCCCTGCCAGAAGTGATCTCTAAATGCAGAACCAGGAGTAAGTCCTGAGTACTACCAAGTATGGCCCAAAATCAAACAAACAAAAGAGACAGGGAAGTATAGAGGGGGGTATGTATGTATATGGCATGGAGCATAATCTTTTCTGACCTCAAAGTGAACATTCATGTTTTCTTTCTTTATATGAAACTTTCTACTGATACAGTTTTGCTTACCATGAGAGGGCATTAAAAACATTGTTTGGAATGTTGAAAGTAGATTAAGGGAGATACCTGATAACCTTTCATTATCTGTACTGCATGCAAACCATAAGACCGAGAGAGAGACAGAGGGAGAGAGAGACAGAGAGAGGGGAGGGGAGAGAGGGAGGAAGGGAGAGAGAGAGTGGGAGAGAGAGGGAGAGAGAGAAAGAGAGAAAGAGAACTAGGAGGAGAGAGAGAGAGAGACAGAGAGAGAGAGAGAGAGAAGAAAAGTGCCTGCCATAGTGGCAGGTAGGAGGAGCAGAGGGGTCGGGAGGGAAACGGGGACCACTGATGGTGGTCAAAGTGCACGGGTGAAGGGACAGGTGCTGGAATATTATATAACTGAAATCCAATCAAAAACTATTTTGTAACTGTGTTTATCACTGTGATTCAACAAAAAAATCTAAATAAATCATTTAATAAATAATAAATAATAGTTTGTTGTGCCTTTGCTCCAATTGTAGTATTTATTTTATCCTTAGAATGTATTGAGTTGTGCAGAAATTTGGCAAAACTTTTCAGTAAGTGTTTGCCCTTTATGGATATCTGAGTTAGGCTAAAGATGGAAGAAGTTAGTAGCTTCTCCATGGAAACTTGGTTGTCTCTCTTTTTCATGAACAACAACAATAAAAAATGTACATTTGGAGTACACATATGGGGGGCTCTACAGAATATTTTACAGAAACCCTCTGGGTTTAAGCAAGTTAAAAAGACAAAGTTCTGGTGTTTCCATTTGAACATACCTCTATAAATTGTCTGCATGTTATTACTTGCTAACGTATACTTTTCATGTTTGAATAAATAAAAATATAGCACTTATAGTCTGAGTTACTAGGAAAAAGTAGAAAATAATTATTATGTTCTCTTAGAGAATGAATTCTCTTCAGTCTGTCCTTGATCTCTGCATAAGTAGAAATAAATACAAAATTGCCAGTGCAATATAGAAGAAACTGTGCTGCATTATTTAAAATGTCTTCCTGTTACCTGGAGAGAGAGTAGAGGGGTTGTGTTGCATATGCGGTGCAACATTGTATAAGACAGTATAAGGTCTTCACATTGCACAAATTTATCCCTGGTTTCATCCCTGGCACTTTCTAGGCAACATAGCATTTATACTCCTAGGTAAGTACTACCTCTTACTTCACAGATATAGTAGATTTTGATCAATTGAACCAAAGTAAATTTAAACGATGAAACAAACATAAAATCTTTTGTGTAGTGCAGTGAGCAGAATGGAGTGTTTGTTAGCAAATATTAACACTGTGATTACCAAGTATACTATCACTCACACTGTATTTACTCACTGCACTATCTCTCCAACTCCTAGAAAGACTTTTACTAAGAACTATGTAAATCAGGTTAAATGGTTTCTATTATGGTAAAACATAAATATAACCTGGATAATCTCTGGATTTCCCACCACAGTCTCAGTAGCAAAACTTCATAAAGATTAAGCTCTCAGATAAAGGTATTAATTTACACATATCCACTTCTTATGCCTCTGAAAGCCCCACTAAGGTAATAGTAACTAGAGTTTTTGTAGTCTTATTTCATCTATACCTAGTATTATTATAGGAAAGGCAATATCATAAGATTTGAAATGCTTTGGTGGGAATTAGATTCAAGAGTAATATATAATTGAGTGCTAAATGGGACCTGGGTACAACTAAAATTGATCCCACTTACATCTTTACATCTTTGAATTTCTGAAAACTTTAGGGATGGATAGAAGCTTCCAAAAGACAGAATGTTAAGTCATCCTTTATTCTTGCAAAAGTGACTAGAGACCTATTCTCTGCAAAACTGACAAATCTTCTGTAAAAGCCCCAATGAAGGAAATATCAGAGCGTTATAACTGAATATGCATTTAAATCGTCTTCCCACAAAACTTCAAGGGTAAACTTCTTAATTATATTTGAGTTCTCAACAAGTACTTTCCTGCCCTGACATTTGAATATGAAACAACGGAGTAGTACCAGATATCTGAGGAAAACATCTAACATGAGAAATTAAGATTAAATTGCTGATACAGGAACAACAAATTTGAGACAAGAAGTGGACTGACTGTGGAGAGAGACAAAAAAAAAGAGAGAAAGAAAAATAATCTGGGGATTGTCATGATTGTACAAAGCTGACGATGCTTCAGTTCCAGCATCCCATATGGTTCACCAATCCCTGCAAGAAGTGATCCCTCAGCAGAGTCAGGAGCAAGTCCTGAGCACTGCCGGGTGTGCTCCAAAAATCAAAAAGAAAATGCTTAAAACTATCATCAAGATCCTGAGAAAAACTAAATTATTATCGCCTTGAAGCTAGTATGACATAGTGCTTTCCCATTTTTTTTGTCATTATTGTTGCTGTTTGTTAAGGTTCACACACTTGGTTGTGACACCAAAGATCACACCAGCAGAGCTTGGATCACACATATGCAAGGCAAGTGCATTACCACTGATTGACATTCCCAAGGCCCTACTTAGCTGTTGTTTTTTTTTTTCTAGGGGATGTGGTGGCTGCATGCCCAGCCAAGTTCAGGGGTTACTCCTGGCTCTGCACTCAGGAAGTACTCCTGGTGTGCACCAGGGACCATAGGGGACCCCCAAAATTGAACCTGGCTTTGTCGCATGCAAGACATGCTCCTTCCCCACTGTACCATATCTCCAGCTTCATAACTAGTATTTTATAAAGCAAAAATGAGCTTTTCTTGGAAAATGGGGAAATTATGATAGTATACATGTAAAACTTAAGCAGTGATAATGAAATGGAAAGTGGAGGGGGAGGGATAACAAAAGAAATAGAAAATATAATAAAAAATAAGAAAATAAAATGATCTATCCACATCATCTAAACTTCAGATGGTGAGAATAAATAAGATGAGAATGCTGAAAGAAAAAGTGAGATTAAAAACATTTTTATATACAAGAACAATTTTAATAATGAAGAACCCAACAATGTTTGCAACAATAATAAAATGCAGTCACCATACAAAAGGACAGTGAAATTTCCAACCACCCAAGGCAAAGCCCAGATCCTCAATGAGCCATGGCTCAATAGTAGAATACAGGCGTTGGGTTTGATCACAGGTACTAGAAAATAAATGAAAACAAAAAAAAATTATAAAGATTTATAATGGCCACATGGGAGAGACTGGCAAACTCCCTGTGGCGTATTCATATACAAAAAACCAGTAACAATGATGGGTCTCATTCCCCTGACCCTGAAAGAGCCTCCAATGTGGCACCATTGGGAAGGACAAGTAAAGAGATGCTGCTAAAAATCTCAGGGCTAGGATGAATGGAGACATTACTGAGACCATTCGAGAAAATCAATAATCAATGGATTGATGATGATGATGATGATGATAATGATAAAGATTTACATTAAAAACAGGTTTCAGTTAAACCATAGATTTTTTTTAAAGAACAGTTTACTATATAACACTTGGATAAGATATAAAATTACCCAGTCTTAGTAATGTCAACAATGAAATTTTACTTCAACAAAATTTAAATTTTTCTATGTTGAGAGATGAGAATCGAAGAGGAAAGAGCAGAAGAGGTGGAGAAGGGGCTAAAGGAAGGGAGGAAATAGGAAGGTAAAGAGCCTTGGGGGAAGACAGAGCTTTCCATATCAAAGAGACAGTCAATAACTCCTCTAGCTGAAAAATAAAGAAGCAACAATGGAAGCTTGTTGTAGGAGTTCATATTGCACACACATTCATTCCCTCCATAGAAAAGAAGCTAGTTAGACACAGTTACGTGGTAATAGTAATTCCCTGAAATGTGAAACATCTATAATTTTTGAGGAAAAAGTGTTAGACTACAACATTGACATTTAAGACATTGACTTTATTATTTTATAAGCCCTGTTCAAAGTTTTTGTCTTACCGAACAATTGATAATTGTGTTAATTGTATTTGGACAAACTCTTCACAGAATCAAAACACTCCCATTTCTTAACACTTCCGAGTAACCAGCAGTCCTTTGTGGTTGTAAGAAAGCTGCTCCAAGGCTGATTTGAGAATAAGCTTTGACAAAAGTTATGAAAGTGAAATCGAAAACAACTGACCCACATAGTGTTTAATGTCTACTGGGCACAAAAACATTTAATTAGCTGAAATGTGTTGACAAAGTAAGACCTTCCTGATGGCTCGACAATTTTACATCAGAGGAAGATCCCACAAAGCACTGCCTGAGACAGTTAAACTGTTGAATTGCTTCTAATACTTACCCATGCGCTATCTCAGGAGGGGTTTAAAGAGCTATACTGAGCTTTAAAAAACACCTGCAGACATGCATGAGATCATAATTTTCAGTCACTAGAGACAAAACATGAAAGGATAGTACTGACAAAGTTATAGCCTACAGTGATGAGGCTGATGAAAAGCAGATACCCAAACCCTTCATAACTAAATTGTTCGTTTCCTCTACCTGTTTTTTTTAATTGCCAGAATATTATTATAGAACTAATAAGCTCCCTATGTTTCAGGACCCATAGCTCCCTTCTCCCTTATTACCACCACCACCACTGTAAACTATTCAGAATATAGGCACTTAGAGATGTATACACTGTGACATAATTCATAAGAAAAATCATATGTGGATGAGAATCATAGCTTACTTGTTAGCTCCTCTAGTTTGTAATATGTTGAGGAAATGTGAGAATACTATGATATTTGAATAAATTAATGTTTTAATATTTAAGATGACTTATGCTAAATCATAAATATATGCACAGAAATTTCCATATAGTTCAAAAGAAATGCAAAGACATCTAAAGTAAATGAACTAAAAAGCAGGTCCCCAGTAACAAACAATAGAAATGGATAGTTTTATTTATGATTGCTGTCACCAGACATTCCTATCATTAATGTTGCATGAGAAAACATTAGTCATGATCCTAAATTATATCTTTGCGTTAATATTTAAGCTAAGACAATAAAAATCACTTCAAGCAGTTTATTTCATAATTTACGTGATTTCTTTATCACTAGTTTTATTTCATTTGGTCTTTTAGGCTACAGCAAGCTTGGAGCAATCAACAGGGGAGAATGAAATAAAGTTTTTTTCAAAATGCACTTCCTTGAAGTCTTCTGAGGCCTTGAAAAATAAAAACTGTGTTCAAAGTTCATACATTACATACTACACAACCTCCAGGAAAAAAGAAGTCATGAAATTTGCTTATAAATGGGTGGGTGGAGAGTATCATACTGAATGAAATGAGTCAAGAGGAGAGAGACAGACATTGAATGACTGCACTCATCTGTGGGATATTTAAAAAAAAAACATAATATGAGACTTATATGGGTCAGGAGGACTGGTCCACCGATGAAAACTTGCCACCAGTGAAAGTCAGGGGGAAAGCACTCAGGAAAAAAATCAAGTACCACTATGACAATGATAGCTGGAAATGATCACTCTAGACAAAAACTGAGTGCTGAGTAGGTTAAGAGATATACATGATATACATGTAACCTGTCAGTACCTTGGTATCTGTATTGCAAACTGTAAAGCCCAGAAGGCAAGAGAGAGTGGAGGGGGAGGGAGAGAGAGAAACAGAGAGAGAGAGAGAAAGAGAGAGAGAGAAAGACTGTCACAGAGGCATGCGTGAGAGTGGTGTTGGGAAATGTACACTGGTGAAAGGATGGGTATTGGAACCTCCTATGACTAAAATCCAATCATGAACAACTATGCAACTGTGTATGTCATGGTAATTCAACAAAAAAAGTTTTTATATTACTTTTCTTCTGTGATTTATATATATGTAATATATAATATATATGTATATGCAGTTTTACTCAAGGTAAATCACATTTACTGGTATTACTTTTTATTTTCAGGGTAAATATCGAGGGTTGGAGAGACAGTAATGTGGATAGGGTGCCTGCCTTGTACACAGCTGACCGGGGTTCCGTCCACGCACTGGAGTCCCCTGAGTACCACCAGGAGTGATCCTTGGTGCCCAGAACACATTCTAAGCACCATTAAGTGTGGCCCAATTCCACCCTCATACCCCGCAAAAAAGAGATAATATAGAAGTGATATTGGTTCGTTTTATTCATCTATATATATGTTTACTTATTTCAGCTTCTCATTTAACACACTGAAATTGGGCCAGAGAGATAGTACAGGAGTCAAGGTGCTCGTCTGCACGTGCCAACTCCAGCTTGATCCCAGCACTGCTGGGAGTGATCTCTGAGCACATACCACTGGGTATGGGCCCAAAAGAATGAAAAAATCCTAAAATCTGGGTATGGATTTCTCCAAAGCATGTGCCTTTTGTTGCAGAAAATACTGGATCTTTTTATTCCTTATAGATTGCATGGGCTGAAGCGATAGCACAGTGGGTACGATGTTTGCCTTATATGCAGCTGACCAGGGTTCAATTCCTCCGTCCCTCTCAGAGAGCCCGGAAAGCTACCAAGAGTATATCCCTCCTGCACGACAGAACCTGGCAAGTGCTCTGTGGCATATTCAATATGCCAAAAACAGTTACAACAAATCTCACGATGGAGACATTACTGGTGCCCACTCAAGCAAATTGATAAGCAACGGGAGGACAGTGACAGATTCACATAGGAATATTCAAAGAATTCATACATTGTTCAGATAGTTACAAATTGACTTGAAAGTTTGTAAAAATAGTTCTCGTAACTGATTTTAGGGGAAATGTAGTTGATCAATAAAATACTTAAAACTTAATGGAAATACAACCATATCATTATAACATATTTTTATGACTCTTCTAAGATTTCTGTCAATAATTCAACAATATCCTCTTTAGTTTCTTATTTCCTGCAATGCAATTTATCCAAAATAAGATATTTAATTGGTTTACACTACTGAAAATCTTAAAGACTGCCACAGATTCTAGCTTCTTAAACTGTGAGTCACTATCCAAAATATGAAAGATCACAAAAAGTCACAAAATTTTGGTTTAAGTAAATGAATTTACAAATAATTATTGGTGTTTAATTTTGTATACCTATATGCCTGAGGTAAGACTGGAGCGATAACACAGCAGGTAGGGCATTTGCCTTGCACTCGGCCAACCCAGTTTGATTCCTTTGTCCCTTTCGGAGAGCCCACCAAGCTACTGAGAGTTATCCCGCCCACACGGCAGAGCCTGGCAAGCTCCCCGTGGTGTATTCAATATGCCAAAAACAGTAACAAGTCTCACAATGGAGAAGTTACTGGTGCCCGCTTGAGCAAATCAATGAACAATGGGACAACAGTACTACAGTGCTATATGCTTGACGTCACATAAAGTTTTTCTGATAAAAGTTGTAGTGAGTGGACTGCAGTGATAGTACAGCAGGTAAGGTGCCCACCTTCTATGCAGCTGACCCTGGCATCCAATTTGTTCCCCGAAGCACCGCCAAGAGTAATTCCTGAGTGCAGAGCTAGAAGTACCCCTGGAGCATTATGTGTGTGCCCCCCCCAAAAAAAAAGATGTCACAAATACATAAAGTTTTTAAATTTTTTTTTAAATTTTATTGAATCACTGTGAGATAGATACAAACATTCATGTTCGAGTTACAATCACACAATGATCAAACACCCATCCCTCCACCAGTGCACATTCCCCACCACCAATATCCCAGGTATACCCCCACTTTCCCACCCTCCCCCTGCCTCCATGGCAGACAATATTCCCCATACTCTCTCTACTTTGGGGCATTATGGCTTGCAACACAGATACTGAGAGGTCATCCTGTTTGGTCCATTATCTACTTTCGGCATGCATCTCCCATCCCAACTGGTTCCTCCAAGCCATCATTTTCTTAGTGATCCCTTCTCTATTTCATCTGCCTTCTCCCCTTCACTCATGAAGCAGTCTTCCAACTATGGGGTAATCCTTATGGCTTGTATCTACTGTCCTTGGGTGTCAGCCTCATGTGATGTTATTCTATACTCCACAAATGAGTGCAGTCCTTCTATGTCTGCCCCTCTCTTTCTGACTCATTTCACTTAGCATGATACCCTCCACGTCTATCCATTTATAAGCATAAGCAAATTTCATTACTTCATCTCTCTTAACAGTGGCATAGTATTCCATTGGGTAGATGTACCAAAGTTTCTTTAACCAGTCATCTGTTCTAGGGCACTTGGGTTGTTTTCAGATTTTGACTATTGTGAACAGTGCTGCAATGAATATATAGGTATAGATATCATTTCTACTGTGCTTTTTTGCATCCTCGGGATATTTTCCCAGAAGTAGGATTGCGGGGTCATATGGAAGCTCAATTTCTAGTTTTTGAAGGATTGTCCATATTGTTTTCCATAAAGGCTGGACCAGTCTGCATTCCCACCAACAGTGAAAAAGTGTCCCTTTCTTCCTCACATTCACACCAGCACTGGTTGCATTTGTTCTTTTGAATGTGTGCCAGTCTCTGTGGTGTGAGATGATATCTCACTATTGTTTTGATTTGCATCTCCCTGATGACTAGCGATATGGAGCATTTTTTCATGTGCCTTTTGGCCACTTGATGACTACATAAAGTTTAAGATGCCATGCATTAGGACTCAAGAGATGATAGTGGAGGTAAGTTAAGTACTTGTTTTGCATGTAGCCAACCGTGGTTTTAATTCCTGGCACTATTTATGGTACTGCAAGAATGATCAGGTGTTTCTCCTGAACACAGAACCAGGAATGGCCTCTGACCAAAAACAAGTGTGGCCTAAACTTCCCCCAATCTCATACACACACAAAGAATCTCTGCATTAGAAGACATTTCAGAGAGCAAAGGAAATGGAATGCTGTGTAGATACTCTAACCAATCATTGGCTCACTGGTTGGAGTCTTGGAAATGAAATACTTCTCTCCCTCTAGATAAAAAAGTTCCTGCTTCTCCTTACTGATATTACTGATTACTGAAATTTGTCCTGCCCTTTTTAATTTGAGGTAAATATTTTATTGATATTTGTCCTACCCTTTTTATTTGAGGTAAATATTTTTCTTTAATGAAGATCTAGAATTAATAACCTTTTTTCAATGTTATGAATATTGACTTATGAATCCACTATCTTTAACTAGTTCCTAAGACATTAATCAGTTTGTCTTCAGTATCTTTTCTTTTTAAATATTTGGACTATACCTGGTGGTTCTTAGGAACTATTCAGGACTCTGTGTCCAGAGATTGCTCATGGTGCTTTCAAAGGATCAGGCGGTGTCAGGGATCAAACGATCAAACCCAGGTCTCTAGCCTGCAAAGCATGTGCAAGAGTCCTTTGAGCTATCTAACCAGACATTTACTCAGCAATTTTTATAAACCTTACTTTATTTTATATTTTACTATTATTTGGCTTATTTACACTCATACTTACCTAGTTTTTTTTAAGTTTCTTGATTTGCTGTGCTCTCTTAAAATCTGACCCAGTCTAAGAATGGCACTGGATACGCTAGGATAGCGAGAGCAAAGTTAGGAGTACAAATCCGAAAAAGGAAATACAACAAGATGGTAAATGAGACATAAAAAGGAAGTAATTAAGTGCAAGGAATTTTTTTCATCTTTATGAACAGAAAGATATCACTTCAGACAAATAGAGGCTCTTGGGAAGCTACATAAACTCCACCTAAAGGTAAGGAGAAACGAAGTTCTTATGCGGAACATTTGTCAACCATTAGTTTAAGCTTCTCCCAAAGAAATTAATACTAAAGACACATTTGGGCTATCCAGACAGGCCAAGAACTCACTGCAGTTAAATAAAAGACTCAGGTAAAGAACTGCATTAGGAACTCTGCATTGTTTTTAGAAGAAAGCTCTTTAGTCAATTTGCAAGCATAGAAAATACATGCATTAGGTGCTGTTATAACATACTTAGGTGATTAATGTCTCTTAAGAAAGCAACTATTCATTTTCAAGAGCCATTTCTCTGTGTCAATGTTAGAATGAGTTTTCAGAAATTCCAAATCCTATTAAGCTGCTCACTATTACAAATTACAGAAATCCACTATTATTCTTCCATTGTTGAAAGGCATGTCTCCAGTGTTGGTGGTAACTTAGTATTTCATGAGTTATTTGTGTCTTTTTAACGTCACCACTTCATATTGTCAGCTGGTGTCTTGGTGTCCAAAAATAGAGAGTTATTAGGATGCAAAGTTTTAGAAGAATAATAAAAGTAAAACAATTATTATACTTCTTGTAACAGTAAAGGCACTAATATTTATAAATAAAGCAGGCATTATTGTTACTTGTATCATTAGTATTTATTTCTCAAAGAGACTTAAATTGAATCTTTTTCTTTCTTAAAATAATTCCTAAAAAAGTAGTTCTTTTTATCTCATAATTGTTCTAGGGAAATTCACAATGAAAAGCACAAAAGCCCAATGCTTTTCAATACTGTGAACTTATGGGACAGGGAATCTAAAGACAGAGCAATAACTAAGTGACTCAACCCCAGGTCTAGACACCTAAAGAATATATTTCACACTATTACTTATACTATTACTATACCATGCCACAAGAAAAGTGTTAATAAAATACCAATTAGGAAATACTTAAAGAACATATGCTTCAATAACTGGCTAAAAACGGCAAAACTACAAAAACTACATGTTTGAGAGTTGGGTTGCTAAGTCCTGGATTCTATGAGATTAAAATGGACCAACAATTATGTTTATTTTAGGTTCATTTTCTCGTATCACTCCATGCAGTCATGAGGCATATTCCAATTTAAGAAATATGCATGTTATTGTTTTGAAAACACTAAATGGTGGCGCCAATCACAAGTGCAGAACCAAATAGCTAAGTTGCTCTGAAGTGATTAGTACTGGAGGTGAGCTGTGCATAAGATTTTGCAGCCGCAAGCAATTCTGTTGATGTCTTCCATTCCCTGGCAAAAACCACCGAGGATGACTCTAATAGATGCTACAGCTGCACATATGCTGTTGCTTGCCCTTCCTTCACGCTTATTCTGCCCTAGCTGACTCTGCACATCTGTTGTAATTTGGTGAATAATAATAAATACTCTTCTGCAATGTGTGATGCTGCAAGGCAGACAATAAAAGCTTCATCAGGCAGCTGAGATTGGAGGTACAATCACATAGTATCAAGGATCACCTCATTGAAACCGTCTTGTGCCAGATTAGATGTTAGGAAAGCTGAATCCTGATCTAATACTTTCCCTAACTGAAAGCTTGGGAACATTTCTAAATTCTTCATCAACCTGTCATTGGGAAAGTGAGGAGGTTTGTATGTTTTAGTGCTTTGGGGTGATTACAATACTTCCCCCTTATAGTCAGGGTTTCAATTTCTACTTTTTTAATTACTCATGTTCAATCACAGTTAAAAATATGATGCATATTAAATGTTATAAGGTATATTATTTTTATTAGTGAATCACCGTGAGATAAAGTTACAGACTTACAAGTTTTCATGCTCACATTTCAGTCATACAATGATCGAGTACCCATCCCTCCACCAGTGTCCATTTCCTACCACCAATGGTCCCAGCATCCCTCCCACCACCCCCACCCCGTCCCTTCCACCCACCCCACCTCTGTGGCAGGGCATTCCCATTTGCTCGCTCTCTCTTTTTGGGTGTTGTGGTTTGCTATAGAAGTATTAAGTAGGCATCATATTAGTCTATAGTCTATTTTCAGCCCGTGATAACGTATATTTTTAAACAAACAACCTTAACATAACTTTTATTATGGCATGTTATTAGATTCATTTTACTAGTAGCTTTTGTGGTTAATACCTTCTGTGTCTACCTTATAGATTAAACTTTATAAAAGGTGTTTATGCATTGGGGAACAAAAACAGTGTATGTAGGACTCAGTACCTTGTGAGGTTACAGACATCAGTTGAGGGTCTGAGAACATATCCTTTATGGGTAAGGGGAGAATGGGATTACTATATAAACCTTAACGGAGGTTTTCTTTAAGTACTTGGTTGTAGGATAACAGTGTGACAGGAAGCTTAGGCTTATTTGGGTTACTCCCATCGCAGTGCTGCCATTCCTCTGTGTTTATTTGTAACTTCCTTCTTTGTGCTCTTTTGACTTGTAAATATTGTTTTTCTCTTCTCCTTAAGTCCTTTGCATAGTTTATTCAGAGCAATGTCCTTTTTGTATGGGCACAGCAAGACAGTAAATGCTATATTCTTGTAACTTGAGAGTTAATTGACTCTCAGTGATATTTACCTCCTGGGCATCTGTTCTCTAGACTTAAGCTTCAGTGCCCTAACTTCCTAGCATGCCCAAAAGCAGGGTCCTGATGAGGGACGGGATGGACCCAGGGCAAGCGGTGAGTTATGTGCTACCATGGCATCGAGATGGGCCTGGCCAAAGTGACATACTGCTTAACTACAAGTTAAGAGCTTGGTCATGGACAAATTCTGTCATGATCCAAAAAGTAATAAGTAGATTCGGACCCTGCTAGGGCTATGAATGATTAACCTGGCCTGAGCACTTTAGTCTGAGTCTGTGGCAAGATGCTCCCAGGAGAGCTGCCCTACAAGCCCTGATGTATCTCTTAGTGTGTCCATACAAAAATAACTAATATTAAGAAGTAGAGTTAAGATATTAATTAAGATGTTAATTAAGTTATTGGACTGAGGGAAGGAGAAAAACACCTTAAGTGATATTGTACCCGTGAGCAAAGGAAGGACTTTCTTATTTTGATTTTGCTACTGGACTGGGTATAGCATTGCCCAGAGTGCTGGGAGTAGAGAGACGAGGGAATTGGAGGGTTTGGGAGAGAGAGCAGCAAGATGGAGGTTAGAGAGATGAGCGGGAGAGACAGGAGGAGATGGGAATGAAGGGCAGTGTGAGACTAGGATGGGGAGCTCAGAGAGACTGGAACAGGAGCTTGGGTAGAATGGAATAAATGGCAACTGATCAACCAACTGGCTTGGCCCTCGTTTCCTCCTACATTTGCCCCATGGCATGAGCTGTCCCCAGCTGGGCCAGCGGCTCAAGACACCCGAACCTGGGTGGCGAAGGGGAGAACCGCCAGAGATTATACATTTAATAAAGAGGTATTTGCTTTAAGTTTCATAAACCATAGCCTCTTTTTATTTTTTATGGAAGTTTTTGGGAAGGGTTCAGACCCAGCAATACTCGGGGTTTAATTTTGGCTCTCAAGCATTACTACTGATGGACCCAGGGTACCAGGTTGCAGTGCCAAGGAGTAAACCTGTGCCAAGCACATGCAAGGTCTTGTACACCCAACAATGTTCAGGGATTATTCCCGGCTCAGCACTCAGAAATTACTCCTGGACGTGCTCATGGGACCATGTAGGATGCTAGGGATGGAATCCAGGTTGGTGGCACCCAAGGCAAACCCTACCCACTATACTATCTTTCTGCCCTTCCCCCTTATTGCTGGTCTTCTTAGGATATTTTTAAGTGAGAAAGGCTCCAAGTCACCACTGTATCATTGTGTCACTGTCATTCCATTGTTCATTGATTTGCTCGGGTGGGCACCAATAACATCTCCTTTGTGAGACTTGTTGTTACCGTTTTTGGTATATTGAATACACCAAGGATAGCTTGCCAGGCTCTGCCATGTGGGTGGGATACTCTCAGTAGCTCTGCCGGGCTCTCTGAGAGGGACGAAAGACTCGAACCCGGGTTGGCCGTGTGCAAGGCAAACACCCTCACCCTATGCTCCAGCCAAGTCACTACACTTCTATTAATGTTAATGTCTCTAAGATAACAGGCTTAAAATCTTATTACTAGCTTATAAATCTGAAGTTGTTATCTGAAATAAAAGTCATAGCACTTTAACCACCCATTAGAAGATGGTAAGGCAGCAATTAAAATTCTTCTCAAGTATGCATTCTAGTCAAAGATCCTCAGAGATCTGGCAGTAATTGAAGACCACAAATTGTTTCTGTGAACTTTTTTAACTTCTTGAGATGGGTATTTTCCCCATTACTATCAAAGCTTACGCTGACAAATAACTATATTACCACCAAGTGGTAAAACAATCATCTTCTACCATTATGCTATGTCCTTGGAAATATTTTCTGCTGCTGAGTCTTCACAAATTAACTTGATGGTGCTGAAATTAATCAACCAGACTCTTTATCTCTATTTAGGAAAATAGAGGGGACTCCTCAGTCTTTTGTCATTGATGCCATGAGGAGCCTAACATAACTTTTGCATCATTTATAGTGCTCCATAATTGCCTTAATAGGTGTAATTAGTATACTGGGTTTTGTTTTCCAAGAGCTTGCATATTTTTAATGGGCTTGCTCTCCTGTTAAATGGTCTAAATGACTTTCCATGAAGACCAACTCCCAACAGAAGCAGACTGCATATCGATAAAAAGACCAAACTACTGATCTCAAAATATTTCCCCCCATAGTTTTTAGTTCAGATACTTAGTGTTGGGTTTTTTCCAACTCCACGCAAATAGATACACTGCTAACAAAATTTGGAATAGCATGAGAACACACTTTAAATTATTTTAATTAGAACTACTTAGATGCAAACTTTTAATACACACACTTTTAAAAATAAAGACATCTAATGTTGGTTTTTGAGATACCTGCCAAATAAGAACTGCTAAAATGTTAAATATAATCATATGCCTAAAACTACTTAGAATTATACAAAGAAGACATTAAAATGGCCAACATAAAAACAAAATGTTCTGTATCACTTATCATCAGGGAAATACGAGTCAAAATAACAATAAGATGTGATCTCACACCAGTGAGACTAGCACACATCACAAAGAACAAAAACAACCAGTGCTACGGTGCGTATAGTGAAAAGGGAATCCTTACTCACTGCTGGTGGGAATGCCAACTGGTCTACTCCTTTTGGAAAAAAGTATGGACACTACTCTCAAAACTAGGAATTGAGTTTTCATATGACCCAGAAGTCCCACTTTCTGTCAAGTATCAAGGGCCCACAAACCCTGCTTAAAAAAAGACATCTTCACTACTGTGTTCATTGCAGCTCTGTTCACGAAGGCAAAAATCAGAAAACAATGCAGGTGCCCCAAAACAGGTGACTGGATAAAGGGACTACAGTAAATAACATACAATGGAATACTACTCAGCTTTAATAAAAGATAAAATTGCACAATCTGCTGCTATGAAAGTGAGAGTCTCATAACGAGAGAAATCAGTCAGAAGGAAGGGACAGGCTCAGAATGATCTAATAGGTGAGGCATAAAGAAACAAAGAACAAGTAATATAAAAACCCAAAGACAACAGAAACTGAGAATTGGCCTTTAGAACAAAATTTACCATTTACCATAAGGGATGGAAAGGGAGGTTAAGACGACAGGGATGGGATCTCTGGGACAATGGTGAAAGGAAGTAGATATTGTGATGAAGGGAGTGGTGCAGAAATGGGCTATGCATGAAGCCTTATCATTAATAATGTCATAAACCACAGTGCCTAAAGTAGAATTTTAAAAAAAGTGTTTTTGTAAGCAGTATTTATATTAATTTATTTCTAATTCAAAGTAGTGATTTCTTAAATTACCTAATTCATTTTTATATTAAAGTAACTTGCATAAGAACCTTATATAAATTTCAAATGTCCAGTATTATAAACCAACATCTACATATACTATAGTAAATGTATCACTTAAAGTTCAGTTTTAATCATCACCATACAGGAGTTCCCAATTTACCAACCTCAATTGTCACATTTTCCCATCTGAAAATCTCTAATTGGACTTGTAGCCAAGAAGTTTGTTTTCTTTATTTAATTCACAGTTTGTGAGTAGATAGATAGATAGATAGATAGATAGATAGATAGATAGATAGATAGATAGATAATAGATAGAGTGGAAATACTTATCTTTCATTATCTTAGAGGACAAACTTATTTTTGTAGTACAATTTTGACTCTGAGTTTATTGTATATGCCTTTTGTGCTTAGGTATGTTCCAGATATACCTATTGTTTTGAGGATTTCATTTACCAATTTGTGCATGTTGAACCATCTCTGCATCCATAAAGTAAGATATTGATTGCTACATCTTATTCATTTAATGTTATTTTAAATTTGGTTTCCTAGTATTTTTTGATGAATCTTGAATCTGTTTATTGAGATATTAGTTTATATATATTTTAATGATATCCTAGCCTTGTTCCAACATCAGTAAGTTAATTTTGTAAAATGTGTTTGGGAAATTTTTCATTTTAATTTTATATAGCATATAAAGATACTATTTATTCTTGCTTATAAAGTTTGTAAAATTCACTACTGAAATCATGGTTTAGGGCTTTTGCTTAGGTGAGTAGTTTTTGATCACTGTTCAGATTTTCTGTTCCTGATAAAGTGCATGCTTCTATTTTAATTTGTTTGGGGACAATATCCAGTAATGCTCTGGGAGCTATTTTCAGCTTTGACCTCAAACATCATGCAGCACCAGGAATTGAACCTAGACCTCTACTATTAAAAATTGTATATGTAAATTAACTATAATGTTCAAAAGGAGATAGCTAGCTAGCTAGCTACCTAGAGAGAGAGAGAGAGAGAGAGAGAGAGAGAGAGAGAAGAAAAGTGCCTGTCATAGGGGGGAGATGGTGGCAGGATGGATATTGGGGACATTGGGAAATGTACACTGGTGAAGGGATACGTGTTGGAACATTGTATGACTAAAACCCTGTCATGAGCAGCTTTATAACTATGTATATCATGGTGATTCAATAACAAAAAAAAATTAAACATGCAAATTTATCTTTTGACCTATCCCCCAGGCCCTGTTTTTAATAATTTATTTGTTTCTTCTAACTTGCACCACTTGTTGTCATGTAGTTTTTCATAATCCACTCTTGATTCTCTGTATTTCTGTAGTATCAATTGAGCTTTTCTTTCACTTCTGAGTTTATTTGTCTTTTTTTCCTTCTGTGTAAATCAAGCTAAAGTTTTCTCTATGAATTTTCTCAAAGAATCACCTTCACCTATCTTTTGGATTGTCTTTTTAAAGTTTAGTTCATTGGTCTCTGCTATAACTTTTGTTACTTCCTTCCATCTACTTATTTGGCTTGGCTTTTTCTTTTTTTCTAGTTCCATGAAAAGAAGCTTATATTTATTTTTTTTGTGGCTCCTCTCTGGGATTGCTGAGGTTGATAGCCATTGCTATTAACTTTCTTCTTAGCACCACTTTGGCTATATCCCAAAGGCTCTGAGAAGCCTTCATTTTCTTTCATCTCAGATAGTTTTTATTTCACTTTTGATTTTCTCATTGACCCTATAGTTATTCATTGGCATATTTGATTTTTTTCTCTTTTCTACTTTGGTTGATAGTCAGTTTCTATACCACTATGATCTGAAAAGATATTTGAAACAATTTCAATCTCTATAAACTGATTGAGACTTGTTTTCAATAACAAGCAGATCAAGTTTCAAGAGACCAAGCATATGGTCTATCTTTGGTAATGTTCCTTAAACACTTGAAATAATGTGCATTACGGTGTTTGAGGGAATACCTATTAAGTCTGTAAATATCCTTTGAGTCCATTATATCTTATTTGATTTTTAAGGTGATTATTTACTCTCTGGATGATTCATCCTTTGCTGTAGATGGGATGTTAAATCTCACTGCCATTATTTTGTTTCTGGATGTCTTTCTTTTGATCTCTTGATACTTTCTTTACATAATTTGGCACTGCTATAAAGGTGCATAAACATTAACTTTATCTTCTTGTTGTACTGAAACCCTTTATTGTTACATAATGTCCATTATCTCTTTTTTTTTTTTTGCTTTTTGGGTCACACCCAGCGATGCTCAGTGCTTACTCCTGGCCTTGCACTCAGGAATCCCTCCTGGCGGTGCTTGGGGGACCATATGGGATGCCGGGGATCAAACCCGGGTCGGTCGCGTGCAAGGCAAACGCCCTACCCGCTGTGCTATCGCTCTGGCCCCTGTCCATTATCTCTTGCTGTCTTTTGTGGGATGACATCAATTTTATCTGATATTAGTGGTTACTGCATTTTTAAACTTTGACATGACCTAACAATTTTTATCTTTTCACATGAAGATTTTAAAACTTTTTATTTTATTTTATTGAATCACCGTTAGATAATTACGAGCTTTCATGTTTGGGTTACAGTCTCACAATGATCAAACACCCATCCCTCCACCAGTGCACATTCCCCACCACCAATATCCCCACTATACCCCCCCTTTCCCATCCTCCCCCTGCCCCCTGACAGACAGTATTCCTCATACTCTCTCTCTACTTTTGGGCATTATGGCTTGCAACACAGACACTGAGAGGTCATCATGTTTGGTCCATTATCTACTTTCGGCACACATCTCCCATTCCAACTGATTCCTCCAGCCATCATTTTCTTAACAATCCCTTCTCTATTCCATCTGCCTTCTCCCCTCCACTCATGAAGCAGTCTTCCAGCTATGGGGCAATCCTCCTGGCCATTGTATCTACTGTCCTTGTGTGTCAGCCTCATTCACATGAAGATTTTATTTGCCTGTATTCCTTAAATTAATCTCTTGAGGAACATATACTTGAGTTTTGTATTTTGTTTTTTAAGCTATCTGATACTTTTCCCTAGAAGTCACCAGCACCACAGCCAGCATGGTTAAGTGGGGGTGCAGCATGTTAACCTGGTGGTGCTGGGTGAGGGGTCATATGGTGATACAAATTAAACTTGGGTCTCCTATATGCTGGACATGCACTCTAGCCTTTGAGATGTCTCCCGGGCCCGGTTTTCTCTGTTTTGTTTCATTTCTTTGAGTAGCTTTTTCTATTCTAGTATTTCATTTCCACTTGCCTGTCTGAGTTGTGATCAACACTTTGAGCTTCTTTCTTACAATTTTAATTCACTACCTGAGAGGAGATACAATCTTCTAAGTCATTTTTTGTTGTTGTTATTTTTGTTTTTCTTTTGTGAGCACACCCAGCGATTCTCAGCATTTATTTCTGGCTCTTCACTCAGGGACCTCTCTTGGTGGCACTTGGAGTAGTGGTGCCAGGGATCCAATCCAGTTTGGCACTGCAAGATAAGAACCCTACTCACTGTACTCGCTCCCAGCCCTCTTCTAAATCTAGGAGGTTAGATTATGAAGTGTTGTTCTTTACTTTTTATGTCAGATTTCCTTGAGATCTCAATCTGCCACCTGTTACACATTTGTCTGTTCAGTTTTTTGGACTTTTAGTTTCCGTGTGGGTTTTTTCTTTAATGTGAACCCACAAGTTAGAGAGTTAAACTATATATGCTTTCCCAGCAGATGGTGCTGTGGCTTTACTTGATTTTATTGAGTTATATTTTGGGGGATTCATGGGCTGCAAAAGGTTCTTGGTCCAGTCTTTGCAGTCAGTACATCAGAAGGATGAAAGGGGGAGTTATGGAGGTGTTCTGCAACTATCTAAAAAATGCTAGAGAGAAAAGAGAGATAGTACAGATGGCAAGACACTTACTTTGCTTGTAGTTAACCAGGTTTGATCTCTAGTATCACATATACTCCCCATCCCTCTAGCATTACTAAAGTTACCCCTGAGCCCAGAACCAGGAGTAAGCCCGAACACATCTGGGTGTGACCCAAACCCCCAAAACATCTTAGGATGAAAAAGTTCTTATATGTGGTACCACTGATACCCCTGCTCTCTAGGATCATAGATTTGGAACTTAACAATGTGTTCACTGTCTATAAATTTCACAAAATTAGTACAAGTATCTAGAAGTGAGCAAAAGAGACACAGCCAAGAATAATTTATTTGCTACTGTCCCTATTGGTCCCAACTTATGTGGGAGCACCAAAGGTTCTCCATATGGACTCCATATGAGAAGATGTGCCTCCACACTGTTCTTCCATGCTTCCTCTTCAGGACACTTGGCTAGCCCTGCAGCTGCTGTTCCCCGCACTGGACTATGGTTCCTCATAGTTTTCTCTGCTCCTTTCTGTCAACTAATTTAGCGATCTCTTATGGAGCCTGTCTAGTACAGTCTTTACTAATCTCTGGAGGACATGGAATATTTTGGTCTCATCAAGAGCTGTGGGATTCTTCTATGATGTCTTTGTCAATTGCTTGTTTTCCTCTAAAAGGTATCACTTGTATCACTTGTCCTCCCATTGTTCCTCGATTTGCTCAAGTGGGCACCAGTAACATCTCCAGCTGTTCCTGTCATGTGCTAGTGGAGCCCAATGGCGTCTGTTCATTCCAGAAACAAGAAGAGCCTCAAGTCGTTCATTCAGAGTCTTGACAAAGAAGTCAGACCACCTCGTAGGTGGGAGGCCAGGCATTCTTTTGATATCCCATGGAGTCCAGTTGGTAACAGCTATAGGCCAGTGGTCATCTCTATTTACATGTCAAGCCATCTGATTTTCTACACCTTGGCAAATGTCCTTGGCAAAAATCAAGCAGAATCCCTGATTCTCGATCGACAACAGAGGTCGGAACTCCAGATTCCTTCTCTCACTTGAGTGAAACATCATACTCCAAGCATAGCTCTTTCGATTCCTCTTTGGGAGACACAAATAGCGTTCTCATCCTGTTTCCGTAGTCATATGTTAGTGAAGGAATAAGAGTGGAGTTGAAAAGATGCACCAGAAGCCGGAGGTTCTTTGTCCTCTTAACAAATTCCTCAACGCTCTTGAAGGTGTCCCACACTGCTCTCTTCCTCCTGTGCAGCTCTGTTGCCAAGTCGTTCTTCATATTGAGTTCTCGACCCAGTACACATAGCTGCTGCATTCAGAGATGTTCATTCCCTTGAGATCAAATGTAACATCAGAAACTAGTTCATTTCTCATGAACATTCTCATGAATCTTCATGAGATTCAGCTGCAGTCTGACCTTTCCACATTCACAGTTGAAGTCAGCCAGCATTCGTGCTGCTTGGCTAATGTTTGGTGTTATTAGAAGGATGTCATCAGCCAAGCAGAGATTGTGTAGTTGCAGACCTTGCTGACTGTCTATCTTCACTCCCATTCCTTCCCATTCCAGTCATCACATGATGTTCTCGAGAGTGGCACTGAAGAATGTCTGTGAAATATATCGCCCTGATGAACTCCTCTCTTTACGTTGATGATGACTTCTTTTTAGAATGGTGAAATCCTGGTGATAAATCCATAATACAGCTCGCAGAGGACTCTGGTGTACTGAGTTTGAACGTCCTGTTTGACTAGGGCTTTGATGACCATTTCAGTCTCAACAGGATGAAAGACCTTCTTTAAATCGATGAACATTAGACAGAGTGACATCTTGAACTCTCTCAAAGCTTCAATTACCTTGGTCACCATGTGAATATGGTCGATCATGCTGAATCCATTTCAGAACCCAGCTTGCCCACGTGGTTGTTCTTCATCTAGTGTTCTGCCAATCCTATTCAGGATGACTTGAGTGAATAACTTGTAGACGACAGACAACAGGCAGATTGGGCAATAGTTGCCAATGTCATGGATGTCTCCCTTTTTGTACAACAGGATAGTCCTGCTGGTTTTCCACTGGGATGGAACCTTGCATACAGACAGGGAGCGTGTGAAGAGCCAAGCCAGTGTATGGATGAGTACTGGTGGCAGATTCTTCAGGTGTTCGGGTCTGACCTTGTCTGGACTGGGTGCTATACACTTCTTTACTGACAAAATGGTGTGTAAGATTTAAGGAGGGAGAACGCTGGGAATGACATATCCATCCTGTGGAATTTGGTATGTGGGCAGGTAGACAAGGAAGTTTTTTATCAAAGAGATCCAAGTAGAAGTCATGAATAACCTTTTCCATTGCCCTTCTGGAAGATGTGATGGACCCATCAGGACGTCGGAGGGCAGTCATCTTGTTCTTATAGTTGGCAAATGAAGGGCAGGCATTGTGAATACTTTTCCCAGCTTTGGCCAACACTGCTGCTCTTCTCTCTTTGAGGTCTTCCTTTATCGCTTCTCTGCACAGCTTTGCAAGCTCGGATGTTAGCTTGTGATTGCCTGAGACTCACGCCAAACCATGTTGGCGAATGAGCTGTAGAGTTTCCAAAGATAGGTGTCTTTTTGTGACTTTCTCTCTCGGCGTTCCTCACACAATAATGAAGTACTGGACCAGTTTATTGTATTCCATGTCAATGTTGTCAATTATGGCATCTTCCCATGTTGTTGCCAAAGAGCCAAAGAGCTCTCAGTTGGTGGGCATTCTGGGAGTTCTCTTCTTAAACTTTGCAGCCCTTTCTCCCCACTCTGTGAAGTAGAATTTCGCATGAAGGAGACAGTGGTTGGATTCCTTTTGGAGTTTTGGGGAAACAGCGACATGGGTCAGGGAAAAGATTGAATATGATGTGGTCAGTTTTGTTGTGGAACTTTCCACTGGGAGACTCCCATGTCCAACGTTTAGATTCGGCCTTCTGGAACTGTGAGTTACCATAGATGGTCTTGCTCGACATGATGAACTCAGACAGTCTCTCACCTTGTTTGTTCCATTTTATGCCATGGGTCCCAATGTGGATTTCTTCAGGCAATTTTCTTGGTCCCACTTTCGCATTAAAATCCTGACAATGACCTTGTGGAAGGTTTGATTTTCTTTATAGAAACTCTCCAGCACTATGTAGAACTTCTCAATTTCTTCTTTGTTGTAGTTGAATGTTGGTGCATATATGATGAAATCAAAACTGCCGGCAATGAGCCACATCTACTTAAACGTAAGCATCTGATTCAGGTTGTTAGACATTCAAACAAATCTATGCTCATGGCCAAGTTCGTGTTGATGAGGACACGAACACGACCGATGCCTCTACTGTCTCATATTCTGAAGAAGAGTTTTCTTCAGTGTCGAAAATGGTGTGATGTGATCAATGCCTTCATCTCAGTCAATCCAGTGATGTCATACTTGATCTTCTGCGCTTGCACCATCAGGTCCTCAATGGATGCTTCCGATGCCAGCGTACGTGCGTTAAAAGTGCAAACTGTCATTTTATTCCTTCTTCATTTTGGCATCCTAGTTCGGCCCTGAGAGTTTAGCAGTCTCTCTTTGCTCATTCTTCTCAACGGTGCCATATTGGGGGCTCTTTCAGGGTCAGGGGAATGAGGCCCATTATTGTTACTGTTTTTGGCATATCAAATACTGCCTCTAAAAGATAAATACAGAAAACTCCTATATAGCCATCTTGGATTTTTTGTTCCTGAGAGCTCAGAATGAGGGCCTAAAAGCCAATCCCATAATCATTTCTCAGGACCTAGAATATAAATCTCCACCCAAATAATCAAGGAAGGAGGACAAAACAGAATTGCCACGAGTAGAAGGCAGCACTTAATAAAATTGTGTAGCATACAATTCAAGTAAATCCAACTGTTATACCAATAAGTCTTTGTGTTTTAACAAATGGTAGATAGAGGTGTTTTAAATATTCTTATATAGAAACAAATATTCTCCTTATGGTTTTATTGCATGTTTTTGGAAAATCTTTACCAGTAAGGTATAGAGTAAAATGACTGGAAGTATTTCTGACAGTTTATTTACATTACACTGGGGCTATAGTGCAGCGGACATGGCATTTGCCTTGCACACAGCTTATTCAAGTTCGATTCCTCCATCCTTCTCGGAGAGCCCAGCAAGCTACCAAAAGTATCTCACCCACACAGCAGACCCTGGCAAGATACCCGTGTCATATTCAATATGCCAAAAACAGCAATAACAAGTCTCACAATGGAGACATTACTGGTGCCCGCTGGAGTAAATTGATGAACAATGGGATGACAGTGCTACAGACAATTATTTACATTATTTTATTCCAGATACTAATACATAAGAATAGCAATCAAAATATTACATAAGATATTCAATGAGATAGAAATTAAACTATTTAAGGAAGATACCATATATGATTACTTTGTCCAAAAAACAGGGGGAAAATTCAAAAGCTGCTCTCCATAGGAAAGATATTTTCGGACATGGAAAAATAAGAAAATAAGAGGAGCCACAATTGTTTCTACATTTAAAATGCAATATATTGAATTAAATGGTTTTGGAAATCTTAGACACTGCTCTGAGCCATGTAGTAGCAGTAGATACAGTAGTGAACAAAGCAACAATTTAATAAAATGTTATTCTGTTCTAGTGAATGATAGTAATAAACAAATACATATAAAATAAAATCTGAGGTAGTTCTGTG
This sequence comes from Sorex araneus, assembly GCF_027595985.1. Taxonomy (NCBI): domain Eukaryota; kingdom Metazoa; phylum Chordata; class Mammalia; order Eulipotyphla; family Soricidae; genus Sorex; species Sorex araneus. The sequence continues at coordinate 58,916,863 of NC_073309.1, read as the reverse complement.
TTCATTAATAAGAGTAAGATTAATAAAGGCAGGAGACACACTCAATATAGTGAGCAAAACTACACAAAAGTAAGATCTGAAAGAAGAGCTGACTGAACTAAGGGAATGGAAGCAAGAAATGCATTCGCAAAGAATCTGGAGCCAAGGCATAGTACATTGGTTAAGGAAGTTGCCATGGATGAAGCTTTGTCCACGGTCCTGACACAACATCAGGATGCTCAACCAGCATCACATTTGCTTCCCCCAAGAACCACCAGGTATAGCACCTGAGCACAGAACCAGGAGTGGCCCTAAAGTACTCCCAGATGTGACCAACTGACCAATTGACCAACTGCTTTCCCTTGACTCCCACCACACACACACACACACACACACACATACACATGCAGAGAGAGAGAGAGAGAGAGAGAGAGAGAAAGAGAGAATCTAATGCAAATGCTTTCAGACAGCAGAAAGGGCAGCATACACAAAGAACAGGATAGAGGTAAACGTAGCTAGAATGCATTGGGTAGAACAGGATGGAGGTAAATGTAGCTAGAATGCCTTGGATAATCCATTTTCTATTAAAATTTTTGTGGCTGTGAATTTGTTGCAGTTAGGTTTCCACATGCTGTTTCAAAATGCCTACTGCCCAACACAATGAATAAGGAGAAAAAAACTTTAAACAAAATGCATAGGCATACTGAGTAAAAATCAATACTGTGATCAATATGTGGACTGCATTTATGTTAAGGGAAAGAAAAACACTACTGATTTATAAAGCAAAATCCAAAGCACTGCTTTTCCTTGATGCCTAGTAAAATTATTTAATACTTTTTCTTTAAAAAGTTAAAATTTGTTACCTTCAATATGAAAGTGAAAATTATTTTTAAAAATTCAATCTATACCTTTGGGAAATTAGGATGTAAACCTCAAAGTTTTACAAACTGGACTTTCAGCCTTTTCCCTTAAGAATTGTGAATAAAGATACTCTTTCTGGAAATATTTGTTTTGTAATTGCAAGATTAAAAGTGTGCAATTATCTATTTTTTACCTCTAGGATTTTCATAATCCTAAATTTGCTGAGATTAACAAATAGCATTTCCCCCCCTTTTTATATTTAAATTTATATAAGTGATAGTTATCATTATGATCACTTTAACTAAGGTACTCATGGTGTTTGCTATAAAAGTTAGTTTTTATGGGAATTTTTCTGTCATCAAATTGAATAACATTTAACAGTGAGATGTGAAAAATCCAGAAACATGCTACTTAATAATATAAGACAGATGTGTGTCTTATACTATTATCTTGTATTATTGATACTACAATATCTAGTATCTTGTATTATTTGAATACAAGTATTATTGTATTATTGTTATATCTAGTACCTGTATTATTTGTAATTTTGACTCTGCCACTTGTTACATGCTTCAATCAAGTAAGTAACTTAGCCTAATAACTAGTTACTTTCCAAAAAATCTAAACTCAAAATGATTATTGTTTTAAACAAACACTATCAAAATCTATGGCACAGATCCAGGGACCTAAGGTCATGCTTTAAAAAAAAATAACACCAACAAGAAAATAAAGTTATCCAGTGGTACATAAGGAAACCATATTATACACATTTGTATCCAGGAATATACATTTGGTTTAACATTTGGTAATCTAATACTGTGTCACTGTATGACTGTCATCCCGTCGATCATCGATTTTCTTGAGCAGGCGCCAGTAACGTCTCCATTTGTCCTAGCCCTGAGATTTTAGCAGCCTCTCCTAATTACACTGCATTACTAAAATAAAAAATAGAAAACAAAAAATGCCACCTACTTAATTTGAAGAAGAGGAGAAGAAATATAAGGGAAAGGGAGAAGGAAAAGATGAAAGAATAAAACAAGGGGAAGGAGAGGAGAAGGACTGTTTTCATAATCACCGTTACTTGTCAGAGTTTGTTGATGGCATTACAAAGAGCCTATGAGCCAGCGAAACTGTAATAAATGACCCTAAGAGGATCTTCTGGTTATTTCAGAGGACTTGCTCAACCTTGTATTAACTTTACTTAGAGCAGATGCCAATTTGTGAAATTGATACACCAAGGAGTTTTACAATATTGCTGTATCATCATTTGATGACCATGCAGTACCAAAAGGTACAGTGACAAACATATGCATAATTATAAACTTATTGAAGAAAAATAATGGAGGTTTTTCTCACAACACTTTGGTATGAGAATTGTCATATAAAAAAAGAAAAAGAATTCTCATATAGCTTATGGAAAGTTTAATGATTTAATGCCCCTCCAGAAAATAGCAGTAGCATACCTTCTGGGAAAAAATATCATATTAACAAGTGGCTTCTATAAGTTATGTGACAATTCTTAAACAGCATCTATATCATTAATCAAAATAGCTTTAAACATATATATGTACAAAATCCATATATATTGGAAATTTAGTATACGCTAGATGACATCTCAAATCCGTGGATAAAAGATAAAATAAACTATAAAAATGTTTTGAACCAACTCAGAAACTGTCTAGAATAAAATGAAGTTGATTCAATTCTTTAGGGAATAAAAGATAATAAATTTTCAAGTAATAAAACTGAAGTAACAAACTTGTTTCCCAGAAATCCTCAAAATAGTCAACATGGGATTAAGAACAAAAGTAAGAGCACTCTATTCAATTCAAGGTCTAGAGTTTAAAAACATATGTGCATGGACTCCTAACCCCTTAACGAGCAATCCCCTTAAAAGCATCCTGCTTGCTCTCCAATATGAACTCTTTAGTCCCAAAGGGTTCTCTTCCTTAAACAAGCTTAGATTTACTTATGTATGCCCTTTAAATTAACGATCCTTCCCAAAGCATTATGCAGACTCAATGTATCACCATCAAAATTCCTATGATATTATTTAAGGGTGAAGAATAAGCTCTATTAAAACTCATATAAAATCATAAAACCCCTACATAGCCAAAGCAACTTCAGGAAAGAAGAAGATGGGAAGTATTGCATTACTTTGCTTTAAACTATACTATAAAATTAGAGTAACTAAAACTGTATGGTACTGAACTAAAAATAAATATGCAGATCAATGGGAAAGAATTGAGAGTCCTGAGATAAATCTTTATATTGATGTTTAGTTAATCAAAAAAAAATAGGCACAAAAAGTGGAGCAAAGAAAATCTCTTCAACCAGTTGTGTTGGGATAAATGTATAGTCAATGTAAAAAAAAAAGAAAACTTGAACTGCATCACACTCTATTCACAAAAATTAACTCACAGTGAATTAAAGATATCTGGATTAGACTATAATACATAAAATACATTTAGGAAACTATATATAGAAATCTCCAAGAAATGAATCTTAGAGGTGATGAACTTTGATGATTTAACTCCAGAGGCAAAGAAAACAAAAAGAAAAATAAAAAATGCTACTACTTCAAATTTAAAAGATTTTATATAGAAAAAGAAATTCAGGCTAAATTTAAAAAGCACTTAATTTTGCTCTCTTAATGAGAGCAATAGTTGCACAAACACATTAAAGAGCTAATATCCAAGACATAAAAAACTTACAAAACTCAAAGGCAATTGACAACAAAAATTCAATTATCCCATCAAAAATAAGTCAAGTAGTTGAACAGACATTCTCCCAAAGAACACATATGAATAGTTATCAGGTAAACCATAAAGTGTTCATTTTCTTTTGTCATTAAAGAAATAAAAATCAAAGCAATATGATAAGATCTTACACCAATACGAATGGCATGTGTCAAAATCACTGGAAACAATGATTGGTGACAAGTCCTGGTGAGAAAGGAATCCTCATTCACTGGTGGTGGGAGTGTCCTCTGGTTTAGCCTCTTAGAAATCAATATGGAGATCACTCAAAAGAGTAGAAATCTGACACAACCCAGCAATTCTAGTTCTTGACATCTGTCTCCAAAATAAAAACTATTAATTCAGAAGAATATGAGCACACCTATGGTCATTGCAGTAATTGTACAATAATCAAGATATTAAGGGTAAAACCCAATGCCCAACAATAGAGGAATGCATTCAGAACGTGTTGTGGGTTTAGAGACACAGGACAAGGATTAAGGTGCTTGTCTTGCGTGTTACCAACCCTACCTCAGTACCTGGAGCCATACCTGGTCTCCTGAGGTCTTCAAGGAGTCCTCCTGGAGTACAGGGTCAGGAGCAAGTCTGGATTACAACCAGAGTGCACCCAAAACAGAGGGAAAAAAAGAATTTGGGTATTTGTGGTATATATGCATAATGGAATACTATATCTATAAAAATATAAAACTGTGGAATTTTCTGCAGCATAGAATAAATTTATTTATTAACCGAAGTAAATAAGAAGGAGAAGGACAAATACTGAATGATCTTACTTTTTTGTGGAATGCAGATATATAAACCAAAAAAGAGTAGATAGCACTGAATAATGACAACCCCTTGGTTTTGGAAAACAAAATATTTTACCAAATGATGTCTGAAAAGACAAGAAGAAGATTATACTGGACGTGGTGACAGAGTCAGTGGTGGAGGGAAGTGGACAATTTGGTAGTGGTTGGGTATGGCAGTTTTGTATATTGACACAGTAAAGTTTCACACTATTATAAGTACCTAAACTATAATAAAATAATTAATATCAATACATAATCTATTAGACCTTTATGATATGAAATAGTATTCAAATATGGAATTGAATGTAACACTATATCTTTTGATACAGCAGAAGTTCTGAGATTTAATGTTACCTAAAAAGTGTAAGTAGATCAATAGTATCTTGCATTTAAGATTTACAAGAGGGTCTGAGAAATAGTATGAGTTAAGGTAATTTGGGGCAGAGTAATAGTGGTAGAGTACTTGCCTTGCATGTGTCTTACCTAGGTTTGATCCTTGGTACTCAATATGGACCCCCAAACCTACCAGGAATAATTCCTGAGAAGACAGTCTGGAGTAAGACCCAAGCAACATTCAGTGTAGTACAAAAACAAAACCAAAAGAATCCTAAAAAAATAAATAGAGGGATTAAAGTTTTTGCCTTGTATATCACCAAACTCTGTACAACTCCTGAAATTTTAAAGTCTTTTCCTGTCACTCACTGTCACTGTCGTCCCATTGTTCATCGATTTGCTCAAGCAGGCACCAGTAATGTCTCCATTGTGAGACTTGTTGTTACTGTTGTTAGCATATCGTATACACCACGGGTAGCTTGCCAAGCTCTGCCATGTGGGCTGGATACTCTCGGTAACTTGCCAGGCTCTCTGAGAGGGACGGAAGAATGGAACCCGAGTCGGCTGTGTGCAAGGGGAATGCCCTCCCTGCTGTGCTATCGCTCCAGCCCAAAGTCCTGAAGATTGCTGGAAGAGTCTTCTGGCTCTTCTGAGCACTTGGAAGTCCTTCAAAAAGTTGACGTAAGATATTTTAAAACATACAATCCCATGGCAAACATTACTCTCAATGGGGAAAGACTAAAAGCCTTCCCTCTAAAATCATGGATAAGACAAGGATACCCACTCTCACCATTTCTATTCAATAAAGTACTGAAAGTACTTGGCATAGCAGTGAGGAAAGAAAAAGATATTTAGGGTATCTGATAGCATAGCAATAGGACATTTGCCTTGCACGCGGCCGATCCGGGTTTGATGCCTCCATCCCTGTTGGAAAGCCTGGCAAGCTAGAGAGAGTATCCCGCCCACACAGCAGAACCTGGCAAGCTACCAGTGGCGTATTCAATGCCAAAAACAGTAACAAGTCTTACAATGGAGATGTTACTGGTGCCCACTCGAGCAAATCAATGAACAAGAGGGATGAGAGTGCTACAGTGCTACAGATAGGAAAGGAAGAAGTCAAGCTTTCACTATTTGCAGATAATATGATATTATACTTTAAGAACTCTAAAGCCTCTGCCAAAAACCTCCTAGAAACAATAGATTTGTACAGTAAAGAGGCAGACCACAAAATCTATACACAAAAGTCTATGGCAAATAATGAAAGAGAAGAAAGTGATATGAAAAAAAAAACAATCCCCTTCACAATCATGCCTAAGAAAATCAAGTAACTCAGAGTCAGATTAAGTTTGGAGGATAAGGAACTGTACAAAGAAAAGTACAAAACATTACTTCAAGAAATAAAAGAAGATGTAAGGAAATTGACACACATCCCCTGTTCATGGGTTGGGAGAATTAACATTGTCAAAATGCCAATACTCCCCAAAGCATTATACAGATTCAATGTGGTCCCTATAAGGATACCCATGACATTTTTCCAAGAATTTGAACAAACACTCCTGAAATTCATAGGGAACAATAAACCCACACAAATAGCTAAAGAAGTTCTTGGGAAAAAAAGAAGATGGGAGGCATAATCTTTCCCAACTTCAAATTGTACTACAAAGTGGTAGAAATTAATACAGCATGATATTGAAATAAAGACAGATCCACAGACCAATGGAATAGAGTTGAATAAACTGACATACACCATCAAATATATGATCATTTAATCTTTGATAAGGTAGCAATAAGTATGAAGTGGAGCAAGATAAGCTTCTTTAACAGGTGGTGCTGGGGAAATTGAACAGCTATATATAAAAACATAGGCTCAGACCTATATCTAACACCTTGCTCAAAAAATTCAGATCATAATGGAATAAATTCCTCCACATCAAATTAGAATCTATAAGGCTTATGGAAGAAAAGATAGGCAAAACCCTCCACAATATTGAAGCTAAAGTTATCTTTAAAGATGAAATACCACTGACCAAGCAAGTGGTAGCATAGATAAACTACTTGAAACTAGGAAGTTTCTGCACCTCAAAAGAAACAATGACCAAGATACAAAGACAGCCTTCAAAATGGGAAAGGATATTCACCCAATACCCTCCTGATAAGGGTTAATATCTAAGATATACAAAGCACTGGCTTAACTCTACAAGAAAAAAAAAAAGAATGAAGCATCCAACCAATCAGCAAATGGGGTGATGAAATCAACAGAAACTTTCTCAAAAAAGAAATTTGAATGGCCAAAAGGCACATGAAAAAATGTTCTTCATCACTCATTACCATGGAGAAGCAGATCAAAACAACAATGAGATATCTCACACCACAGAGACTGGCCCACATACAAAAGAATAAGAGCAACCATTGCTGGCACAGATGTGGGGGGAAAAGGACTCATTCATTGTTGATGGGAATGCCTGACTGGTGAGGCCTTTCCAGAATACAGTAGAAATTGAGAAAAAAAAAAACACTAGAAATTGAGTTCCCATTTGACCCAGCAATACCACTTCTGGGAATATACCCTGAGGGCCCAAAAACACACCACAGAAACACCATCTGCACTCCTGTGTTTATTGTAGCACTACTCACCACAGACAGAACCTGGAAACAACCTGAGTGCCCAAGAACAGATGAATGGATAAAGAAACTATGGCACATCTACACAGTGGGATACCATGCAGCTGTTAGGAAAATGAAGTCCTGAAATTTGCCTATAAATAGATGGACACAGAAAGTATCATGCTGAGTTAAATAAGTCAGAAAGAGGACAAATACAGAATGATTGCATTTGTGGTATATAGACAGACAGATAGATAGATAGATAGATAGATAGATAGATAGATAGATAGATAGATAGATATAGATATATAGATAGATATCCATGGCTAGAGAAAACAGAGGCTAGGAAGACTGGCCAGTGGTTGGAATCAACCAAAAGTGTGTTGGGGTGGAGGTAGGAGAGAGAAGGGAACAGTATGACAATAATAACTGGAAATGATCATGTTGGACAAGAACTGAGTGCTAATGGTAGGTAAAGGACTATTCCTGTTAACCTTCAGTATCTGGATTGCACTTCACAATGTACAAGAGGGAGAGAGAGAGAGAGAGAGAGAGAGAGAGAGAGAGAGAGAGAGAGAGAGAGAGAGAGAGAAGAAAAGCGCCTGTCATGGAGGCAATCTGGAGTGTGGGGAGGTTATAGGAGGGAAATCAGGGACACTGGTGCTGGGAAATGTGCTGGTGAAGGGATGGGAGTTGGATCACTGTATGAATAAAACCTAATCATGAACAGTTTTGTAAGGGTCTATCTCACTGTGATTTAATAAAAAAAAGTTAAAAATACATATGCATGTGATTACATATAGAAACACTGGCATAAAAAATTAATGAAAAGTTACCTGTGAAGCTGGGAGTGGGAACTTGTCAGGGAGAAGTTGTAACAAGACTTTCATTATTTTCTTTTTTTATAACACTTATACTATTTCTGAAACATGAAAATATACTTTTGATCAAATGATTCAAATAGTCATAGAAAAATAACTTAAGAAAATAAGTACTGCATTATTTAAATGTCACTTAATTTTATTATATATAACTCATTATATATCCTAATTGATCACTATAAACATTAAATATGAAACTATAGAAAAAAGAGCACTTCTCCATTTTTAACTCCGGGAAGATTTTAGTGAGAAAGGAACAGAAACTGGTATAGAATTCATTATTGTTATTTATTAGATACTATAGGTCTGCAAACATGTCAGGAATTCAAATAAAACAAGGCAAGAAACAGTATTAGCATCAAAAACAACTACTGACAGTGAGCAATATTGCTTGCAGAATGAATAAACAGGTGTATAGCCACTTTAAGCTTAATTTTCACATAACAGGAACAAATAGATAAATAAAAGAGAAGCCTTCCCACTGAGACCAAGAAAAATTGGACCACAGAGCATTACTGTAGCGCTATAGTTGAAATAATCATCAAGATAGTGGGTGATAAAAACAGAAGGAAAACAAAGACAAGAGGAAACCACCTCTATGTTTGGTATTTCTCAATTTCTGTCTCTGTACAGTTCAAGGTCCTCAGCTGAACGGAGACCTGTTTGCTAATGCTCCCACTTTTTGTATCTAGAGATCCACAGAACCTCCAATAATACCGTTTTGTTCTAACTTTGAAGAAAAAGATTGAATCCTAGCAGGGCAACAAGCTATCTACGGTGGAAACTGTACATCTTCCCTATGTTGGTGTGGATTTTCTCTAGGTACTTATTTTCTTCCTACAGCCCAAAGAGGTGCGGTTTGGGCTCATCGGATGGTCCTAATCTGAGTGAGTGATGGAGTGTGTGGGATGGTGCCTGTATAGCGAAGATTATCCGACCTCAGAATGGTCCCCACTTCATACCATGGACGACTGAGAAATTGCTGCCACCCATGATGTTAGAAGGGAATAAGCATACTGTCAAATGAGTGACTAAAATAAATGAATTCATAAAATTAACTGTTGAATATTAGGTCTGTTTGGTCTTTATGTGAAAGTTTGATAACATTTTTTTATCAGAAACATTCTATCTAAAGTGAACTCATTGATATCAAACTGCCTATGATGAAGTTGGTAACATTATTCATATATTGCTTTAAAGCACGAGCCTATTGATATTAATTAAGCACCTATTCTATAGCATGATTTAAAAATGATAAATGCCCACAGTTAAGTTTCTCCAACTATGGCTCCTAAGAAGACTCTTCACCAAAACCTATATGCCAAAGAAATGAAGCCAAATGAATTTAAAAATATATTGAAATAACAAATGAAAGAAAATATAATGAAAGAAAGATTGAATTTAATTGACAATGTTTTACCTATAGATATAAAGGCAAAACAAAGAATAAGTAGATCTGTGTAATTAGAGAATTAAAATAAAGCACAAATACAGCCTACAAAGAGCTTAGGAATTAGGGCATAGAAAATAAGTGTGTAAATGCATTGTTCGTTGATTGGGTCAATGTAGAATTTATAGTCTTATAGAATGTGCCAATATTAGAATAATGGGTACTTTAATTAAAAATCTATATTTTCAGCTTCTCTTAGAAAAAAAACAGGGACACACAGGATTGCTAAGAGCTGAGACACAGAAGTATTTCTGGTACTGTGATATGTATTTTACATTGAATAAAAATTAATCACCATGTAGGAGGATCCAGTGGGGACCTGTGACCTACAAAGCTCAGAATAAGAACATCAGGTAGTGTGCTTGCCTTACATGTGACCAAATCTGGTTCAATCCCTGGTACCATGGATTGATTCCCCCAGGCCCTACCATGAGTGGGGGAATTAAAACTTAGAACAAGATAACATTCATTGTTGAGAAGGATCTTCATCTCCCAGGGCAGCCACCACAAAATAACACCGACTTTGAAGCTTAAATAATGGTTTCCTACCCTCTATGGTTAAACAACAAAAACAGAGGCCAGAGAGATAGTACCTTGCCCTGTACATACCTAGCCTGGTTCAATTGTTCTCTGAGCACAGAGCCAGGAGTAAACTCTGAGCATGACTTGGTATAACACCAAAACAAACATAAACAACAAAAATGTATTTTCTTCGAATTCTTGAAACTGCAAGTCCAATATCAGGGTGCCACTGCTGCTGAAAGGAGCTGCTTTATGGCTAGGAGATGGTTGCAGGCTCACTGTGAATTCAGAAAGGGAAGAGGGAATAATTTTTCTCTTCGTTTTTTCTCATAAAACCACTAATCCCATCATGACAGTCCCGGCCTCCTGGACTAATCTAATCACACTTGCCTCCGCAGACCCATCTCTAAATCCCATCATATTGGCTTAAGCATTCCACGTTTAAGCTGAGAGCTCAGAGATCAACATTCTGTAAGAAACTCTGCACGTTAGTTGAAACCTTCATAGGGATGACATGGTTCTCAATAGTCTCTTATAGCACTGTAGCACTGTTGTCCCATTGTTCATCAATTTGCTCGAGTGGGCACCAGTAATGTCTCCATTGTGAGACTTGTTATTATCGTTTTTGGCATATCAAATACACCACGGGGAGCTTGCCAGGCTCTGCCTTGAGGGCGGGATACTCTGGGTAGCTTGCCAGCTCTCTGAGAGGAACAGAGGAATCGAACCTGGGTCGGCCTCGTGCAAGGCAAACACCCTACCCACTGCGCTATCGCTCCAGTCCATAGTCTCTTATGGTTTCTATATTTTATTTTATTTTATTTGGTTATTTTCGTCTTGGAGACCACATTTAGCAGTACTCAGACCTTATATCTGACTCTGTGTTCAGAGATAACTCCTAGAAGTACTCAAGGGACCATGTGTGGTACCAGGGATCACTTGGCCAAATGCAAGTCAAACACTTAACCCCTGTGTTCTCTCTCTGCTCTTATTTTTCCTATGATTTAAATCCCATGTCATCTTTGTCCACCCCAAACTTCATGTTCTAATTTATAACTATTACACTCCAAACTGTGTCAGTTTATAACCATTTTATAAACTGATCCTTAGAAGTCATCTCTTCTAGGAAAATAATGTATGTTCTATTTTGTACTAGCTACACACATAAAATCATTAGGTCAGTTTCACAACCTCCATTAGAAAATCAGTCTTGATAAGTTATAATTACTCTTCATGAAAAATCAATATTTTGGTGAGAAGAGATGTAGAATCCAATCAATAACTTAATGGATAAAATAAATTAATTAATTTGGTGATACTAAAAACAGTCAACTGAGGTCACAGGTTTCACTTTACATTAATTACCTATGCACATGTTCTAACCATATGAAAGCATTGCCCTTGTTTTGAAAAACAACTGTTAAATATTTCATTTCTAAAGCTTGCTGCTAAAAATCTGTTTTTTGCCCCTAAAAGTCACCACAGTTTTTATTTCAGCTCCTCTTTCTGGAGGCAGGTGGCTTGCATTTCATAATTAGCAAAACACTAAATTAGATCATCGAAACGCAACATTTTCAACTTCCTAAAATAGAGAATTTAAACTAGAATGTAGTACAGTCCATGCTGGCAAGAGATCTGATAGAGAACAAGGGTTCTCCCCCAGAATTCCCTGTCCATCTTCCTCTTCACAGTTCCCTGTCCTATTCCCTAAAGTTTGGAATTACAGTGAGAAATATTCTGATAAAAGCAGAAGAATGGGCTAGTCTTTGGTGAAACCCAACAAAGGATTCCTTTCAACTGAAATCACTATGGATTAAAGTCTTAGCACAGTTGTCTACAAAAGAAAGGCAATTCCATGCAAATAAAGAAGAGAGAATAAATGAGTTTATTTCCCTTCCTGAAACCATACTATAATAGAGGTTTGCTTTGCTTTGTTTTATAACACAAAGCCACAAGGACAAAAAGAGCAAAAGAATAGAGAAAAATAGCAAAAGTATCAAAATCAGAAATATATGATAACTGAATAATGACTGCTTACAACAGACCTAAGAAGGAAAATGCAAAGATAACAGAAAAGGAGAACCAACCCTAATTATACCATGTCCAGTACCTGCTCCTAGGGTATATTCCAAATTTTAGTCTTCATATTCCAAAATAAGAAGTTTGGAAAAAATGCTTTTTAAGAGTCAGTTATCCCACCTGAATAAAACCAGATCTGCTGATGACTGCACCTCCCTAGTGAGAATTTGCGTCTGTAGTGCTGAGACCCCAGGCTTCTTATTGCTGCAATTCACAACAGTTGAAAAACCAAACCTATATCTAACTCACCAGGTGGGAGCTTTCTCAGAAGAATCCTATTTCTACCTTGAAAGATCAACCAACAATTCAAAAAAAAAATCAAAGGAAATGAAGAAACAGAAACTAAACAGAGAGAAGAAAATATCAAAATATTAAGACCCTTGAAAATGTATCATTGAAAAAGAGGAAAATGCTCTAGCTAGCTAGCTAAGAGACACTTGAGAACAAGGAGGCACTTACTGGTCTCCTCTGTAGGCAGTAAATATAGTATCGCTATCATCCTGTTGTTCATCAATTTGCTCTAGCGGGCACCAGTAACATCTCCATTGTGAGGCTTATTGTCACTGTTTTTGGCATATTGAATACTCCACGGGGAGCTTGCCAGGCTCTGCCTTGCAGGAGGGATATTCTTGGTAGCTTGCCAGCCTCTCCGAGAGGGATGGAGGAATCGAACCCAGGTCAGCTGGTGCAAGGCAAACACCCTACCTGCTGTGCTATAGCTCCAGCCCAAATACAGTAAGTAAAATGTTAAGTAAAATGTTAAAATTGACCCTTAATGAAGAGTTCCCAAGTGACCCCACATGTTCCACTGTCTCCGGCACTTTGCTTCACATTTTCCTTTATATTCATCCTGTCTGCCTTCCTGTTCTAATTTAGTTATCAGCACACTCAAAACATCCTGTGTAGATCTCATTTGTGGCACATATTTCGTGGACCATAAGTTTGTTCGTTTCAATACTAAAGTGTACAATTACTCCCCAAAGAAATGGGTATCACAAGATATGCCACTACTCTGAGGGGGAAAAAAAAAAGCAGGAAATTGTTTAGGTAAAGGAAAATAGGTGGCTGATATACAACCTTGATTAACAAAGGCAAGTTTGAACAAATAATATCGGAGGAATATCACGGAGGAATTGAACCTGGGTCAGCCGCGTGCAAGGCAAACACCCTTCCCGCTGTGCTATCACTCCTGTTTTATAGTACATAGGTAATATATGGTCAAAATATGTTTTAAGTTGTAATTCAAATTAAGGCTACTCTATCTTTTTAAAATCATCACCTCTTTATGAAATATACTGAGAACCAACAGTGTTATAGGACCCTCAAAAACTACATTTGTCCTAGGGCACATACCTAACGTGTACCCAACCCATATCTAAATGTTGGCACCACAAGGTTCCCTGCGCAATACTGGTTGCAGTATGAATGCCTCTGAGTACTGCCAAGTATGGCCCTAGAGGTACTCAGTACTGCCAAGATGACTCAAGTAAGTCTGGCCCTACAGGACTCAGGCAACTCCACAGCTTCCCATCTTTGCATTGACCTGCCAGGCGAGTTTGCTGAGAATAGCAGGTGGAGTTTCAGGGTCTCCTTAACACTTCCCGAGAAGTAAACACACACACACACAAACACACACACACACCACAAAATAACAAACCACAAATATCCTGACTTTTCTCATATCTCCAGAGTCAAAATCTATGGGAGAGGTCTCATTCATGCAAAATTCTAACAAACTACAAGGTGACTGTGATGCCCAGGCAAGACCTCACTATAAAACCCATGGAGGTTGGGGCCAGAGAGATAGCACAGCAGGTAGGGCATTTGCCTTGCATGTGCCTGACCCAGGTTCAATCCCCAGCATCCCATATGGTGCCCCTAGCACCTCCAGAAGTAATTCCTGAGTGCAGAGCCCGGAGTAACTCCTGAGAATTGCCAGGTGTGGCCCAAAAATTTAAAAAAAGAAAAATAAGCATGAAGACCTACAAAGGATTTGTGGTCTTAGTCCAAGAACTAGGATTCCAAAACGGAGCGGCCACTTTCTCAGCCATGCAACATCATGTGCTCTTCATTATCAGCAATAGAAAACAAATGATCTAATGATGCTTTTCGGCAGGTCTAATTGTTGGAGGGAAAATTCCAAATAATAATAGTGGGTTTTCTGTTGAAAATTGAATGTAATCAAAGTAAAGTGAAAGCAGAAGTGAAAATCATCTGTCACACAGGCAGGTTGGGGGTGGGATGGGAGGTATACTGGGTTTCTTGGTGGTGGAACATGTGCACTGGTGAAGAAATGGGTGTTTGATCATTGTACGACTGAGACTTAAATCTGAAAGATTTGTAACTGTTCTCATGGTTATTCAATAAAAAATAAAAAAAAGAACTAGGATTCCACCCAACAATTGCATCTAGTTATTCATTTCATAACTTTAGGTGGAAAAATATTCTTTAATTTAGTAAAAAGAGAGGATGAAAAGAGAATACCTAGAAAACGGGATTTCTCAGGAAAAACTAGTAAGCACATTTCAACCTCATTCCAAAGGTCTACTAGTGAGTAATGGAAAAACAGGATTCCTCAGACTTAAGTTGATCTTGCTTTTCAATTTGTTTGTTCTCTTTACCCCTCCCTCCCTCCCTCCCTCCCTTTCTTCCCTCCCTCCCTCTTTTCCCTCCATCCCTCTCTCTCCCTCCTTTCCTTCCTTTCTTCCTTCTCTTTTTTCATTCCTTCTGGTTTTGTACAGATTCTTTGTAAATTGCACTTTAGGTAGCATGATTTCAGCAGCGTGGTTACGAGTCTCACGCTTACAGCCACCATCCTTCTATCTCCTCTAATCTGCTTCCACCTCCACTCCCCCCACTTTTCGATGATCTCAGTCCTGCAATCAAAGACCAAATGCTTGCCCTCATTAAATATTTTCTATATGGCTTGCTTTACTATGTACCACACATAAATGAGACCATCCAGTATTTGTTCTCCCTGTGACTTATTGCACTTAAAATTATTCCTTCCAGTTATATCCCTATTACAGAAGACTGAAGGATTTTATATTTTCCTTATAACAATGTAATATTCCATTTTGCATATACACCACATCATCTTTACCCATACATCAGTCATTAAATATTTGGGTTGTTTCCATATTTGGCTATTGTACTTAAGACAAGTGGAAAATTGGTGTGTATGTATCTTTTTAACAAATTCGTGTTATTGGAATAAATATAAAGAACTGGAATCACTGGGTCACATGGAATTTCTATTCCTATTTGTTGAGCAGGATCCATACTAAGTTTTCTATGAAGGGTGAACCTTTATAGTATGAAGATGAAATTCCCCAACAGTTAAAGAGAGTTTCTTTTTCACTACCTCAGCACTGCTTATGAGTGTTTCAATTTTTTTTAATTTTTAAATTTTTTAATTTTTTTTATTTTCCAATGAATCACTGTGAGTTACAGTTATAGATTTACAAACTTTTGTGTTTACATTTTAGTCATACAATGATCGGGTACCTATCCCTCCACCAGTGCCCATTCTCCACGACCAATGTTCCCTGTATCCCTCCCCCACATCCCCCTCCCCACCCCACCCCCGTCTCTGTGGCAGGTGCATTCCCTATTACCTTTTACTCTCTATCTCCTTTAGGGTGTTGTGGTCTGCAATGCAGGTATTAAGTGGCCATCATGTTCAGTCTATAGTCTACTTTCAGCACATATCTCCCATACCGAACAGGTCCTCCACACATCCTTTACTTGGTGTTCCCTTCTCTATCTGAGCTGCCTTTTACCCCAGCATGTGAGGCCGGCTTCCAAGCCGGAGCAATCCTCCTGATCCTTTTCTCTACTCGTCTTGTGTGTTAGTCTTCCACTCTGTTACTTTACATTCCACAAATGAGTGCAGGCTTTCTATGTCTGTCCCTCTCTCTGACTAATATATTTCACTTAGCATGATACTCTCCATGTTGATCCACTTAGACGTAAATTTCATGACTTCATCTTTTCTTTTTTTTTAATTTTTTTATTAGTGAATCACCAAGGGGGCACCGTTACCAGCTTATAAACTTTCCTGCTTGCGTTTCAGTCATACAATGATCAAGTACCCATCCATCATCCATCCAACAGTGCCCATTTTCCACCACCAATGGTCCCTGCATCCCTCCCACCACCCCCACCCTATCCCCTCCACCCCACACCGCCTCTGTGGCAGGGCATACATTTTTGCTCTCTCTCTCCTTTTGGGTGTTGTGGTTTGCAGTAGAGGTATTAAGTGTTTGGTCTATCGTCTACTTTCAGCCCGCCTCTCCCATTCCGAGTAGGCCCTCCTAGAACCCTTTACGTGGTGTTCCCTTCTTTATCTGAGCTGCCTTTTCCCCAAGCATTCGAGGCTGGCTTCTAAGCTGTGGAGTAACCCTCCTGATACTTATCTCTACTGTTCTTGAGTGTTAGTCTGCTATTCTGTTACTTTATGTTCCACAAATGAGTGCAATCTTTCTATGGCTGTCCCTCTCTTTCTGACTCATTTCACTTAGCATCATACTCTCTGTGTGGATCCACTTACATGCAAATTTCACGACTTCATCTCTTCTAACAGCTGCATAGTATTCCATTGTGTAGATATGCCAAAGTTTCTTTAGCCAGTCATCTGTTCTCAGGCACTCGGGTTTTTTCCAGATTTCGACCATTGTAAACAGTGTTGCAATAAACATACAAGTGAGATGTTATTTCTATTATACTTTTTTGTATCTTGGGGATATATTCCCAGTAATGGTACTGCTGGGTCAAATGGGACCTCAATTTCTAATTTTTTGAGAAATGTCCATACTATTTTCCCAATTTATTTTTTTGCTTTTTGGGTCACACCCAGCGATGCTCAGGGATTACTCCTGGCTTTGCACTCAGGAATTACTCCTGGCGGTGCTTGGGGGACCATATGGGATGCCGGGGATCGAACCTGGGTCGGCCGCATGCAAGGCAAATGCCCTACCCACTGTGCTATCGCTCCAGCCCCCTATTTTTCCAAATTTTTTGAGTTATTCCATTGTCACTGGTATGAGATGTTATTTCATTTTCATTTTGATTTGCATGTCTCTGATAACAAGTGATGATGAATACTATTTAGTACACATACTAGTTGACCATATGTCTTCTTTAGAGCAGTGTCTGTTCATTTCCTTTCCTCATTTTTGATAGGACTTCTTCATTTTTTTGGTTATCATCAAAGTTGATGAGTTCTTGCATATATACATGTCTAAGACATATATAATATCTATAGTAATATCTAACATATATATATATATGCCTTAGCACCTTGCTGTCTTCACCAGGGCCCCTCAGAGTGAGTGGGTTGAGTTTCCTTCCCTGCCCCAAGCAGAGCCCCCACAGCCGAAGACCTCCAAAGCCCAGTCACAGCCATGCTGAAGGCTCCTCTCTACACATTCATACGAGTCTCACACATGAAGGAACTGGCAGAGGAACCCAGGTGTGTGGGACCCGGGGCTGAGATCTCCAAGCCTACTCAGATCAGAACTGAGCATCCTCCACCCAGACCCCCCATTTTCCAGTAGCTAGGCCACAAACTGCCCCAGACACCATGTAATCCCATCAACTGCCAACATCCAAAGACTATAAAACCAAGCTCCTGGAAGCAACATCTTAGAGCCTAGTTCTCCCTCTTGGAGAACCTGGCAAGCTACTGAGAGTTTCCTGTCCGCATGGGAGAGCCTGGCAAGCTCCTTGTGGCATATTCATATGCCAAAGTCAGTAACAATAATGGGTCTCATTCCCCTAATGCTGAAAGAGCCTTCAATGCCACACCGTTGAGAAGGATAAGTAAAGAGAGGTTGCTAAAATCTCAGGGCTAGGACCAATGGAGACATTACTGAGATCGCTCGATTAAATTAACAATCAACTGGATGATGATGATGATGATGATGATGATGATGATGATGATGATGATGATGATGATAATGATATGTCTTAGGTATTATTTGCCTTTTATCTGAAACATTGCCTAATCTCAGGGGGAAGACTTTCATTTTATAATCTTGAGTATAATGTTGGTTGTGGGTTTGCTAGATATGGCCATAACTGTATTGAGGCATATTTCTTCTATCTTTATTTCATTGGGGCTTATGATAATGAATAAATGAGTGGTGAATCTTGTCAAAGGATTGGTTCACACAAATGCACACCTACCTCCCTCTGGTTCCAGGTATAGGGTAGCCACTCACAGGCCCTAGGGCATGCACCTGGGTCATGCAGTGAGGCCACCTGTTTCTCGGGTTTGATCCTGGCAGCTCTCAGGCAGGCACTGGAATGTGGTCCCTCAGGAAACTGACTGTGCCACCATTGAAAGCCCTGATGCATTTCCTGCTTTGTTCCTCTCCAGAGTTTTCAGGGAGACCTTCTGTTTGCTCCCTCTTCAGAGACAGGTGAGAGGAATGGGGCTGGAGCAGTGATACAGCAGGTAGTGCTCTCATCTGGCACCTGGCCACCCCGCATTGGAGCCCTGGTATTTGGTCCCTCCAGCCCCACCAGGAGTGATCCCTAAGCACAGAGTCAGGAGTCGACCCTGAATACTGCTGAGTGTGGCCCAAAATTTAAAAACAAAAACTCAGAAGCAGCCTCAAGGATTCTACCCCATGACTTTTTTGTCTGAGAGGGAGCTGCAGGTCTCAGAGGAAATTTCCATTTGCCCATGGGTTCTGCATTTCCCAGTGGCTCACTGGGAAGATCCATGTATAAAGGCAGCCTGTACTTTGTGCCCGGGCACCAGTGGCTCTGACAGATGGCTGAGTGGCTGAGGAACAAGTTGGTTTTAGCTCTCTCTCTCTCTCTCTCTCTCTCTCTCTCTCTCTCTCTCTCTCTCTCTCTCTCTCTCTCTCTCTCTCTCTCTCTGTGTGTGTGTGTGTGTGCATGCATGTGTGAATACTTTTGTGCCTTGTGTGTCTCTGTTTCTCTGCATCTCTACTTCTCTCTCTCTGTGTCTCTTTCTCTCTGACCCTGTGTGTTTCTGTGTCTGAGTCTCTCCTTCTCTCCGTCTCTCAGCAAAGGCCAGCAGCTATACCTCCAGTTTCTGCCCCACTCCTTTCTCTGACAGACCGCTGAAGCTGGTTACTGATGAGCCTTCGAACGAGCCCTTCGAAAGCATATGTTCATAAGCCTGTTTTTCTTCACTGAAGATGGGAGTGTTTTTGTTTTGCACTGCTTTCTTGAGCCCCGGCCTCTCTTGCTTTTCTGTATTTCTAGCTGCTAAAGAGTAATCTTAGAAGGATCAAACCATTCTTCTTGTCCTTTCAACTCTCAGTAATTTCCAAAGTCTATAAATGCTGTTTCAGTTTTTAAAAAGCCAGCTAACCAAATGGATGTTCAAGTTCTTTTGCCCAGTGTCCTTCACTGAATGTTGACACTGAAATAAGGTCTTATAACATATGCATTTGCATTGTTATCCAAGCCTGCTAATCTTCCTTCTATTTTCTAAATTTGGAAGCTGATATTGTTACCCTGCCACTTAAGTTTTATTCAGTATATTGCATTGGAATAGCATCACTATTGTATTAGCGTAATACATCATCATTGTAATTGAGTGTGAATACCATCACTTTGTACCCTTCTGGAGTTATTAATTTCAGAGTATTCATTGTACTTTTGGATATAGCTGCATAGTAAATAATGCAATACTAAGAGGCTCTAACCAATTCCCAAAGCCTATAACAAGAATATAAAGCCAGGGTATTAATTTAAAAAATAGATCAATCTTATCTTGTAAAAAGAAGATAAAAGGTAGTTCTGTCAGTAAAGACAACCACGCTTGAGGCAGTAAACCATATTTGAAAATATAAAAAGAAGTCTGGAAAAATGTGTTCAAGTTTGTTTCCTGTCTTTGGAGAAAGCCTTCAATTCAGCAGACATTTTAATAACAAAAACAAAACCCAGATCCAATCATCCAGATACTGAAAAAGCCTACACAGAATAATAATAATGATAATTAAAACATCGTTTTATAGCATTTCACAAAGAGCTTTAAATACATGAAAAGTAAAAAGAAATTGAATTCTTAAATATGTAGTTTGCTTTGCAATGATATCCAAAGCATATCAACTAAATAGAAACCATAAAGCAGCTATCAGAAGAGTAACATAATATTCCTTAAACAAGCAATAAAACTCAGTGCAAATCAAATATCTGCAGAGCCATGTATGAATAACTTTTGAATAATTCAGAATTCTCTTCAAGTTTTTGAAAAAGTACCCATTATCATTTGCAAACCATAGACAAAACTGAGTTAATACAACAACAATATGAATTATGAGTTTTAGTGAATTAGGGACCTTGGGAATTTTGTATAAGCTTTTTTGTATTAAGGACCTTGGGAATAAAATATGAAGTAGCACATGGAGGAAAAGGAGAGACCAAAGGAAGAGGCCACACATCCTAGATTAATAAATCGCCAAGTTTAATAATTAAGGGAACGTAAGATGTTTCCTGGGGTTACTCTAAGAAAGAGTAGATCTCTGCATCACTCGCCATAATTTTATTTTTATTTATTTCTTTATGTTTGCTTTTGGGGTCACACCCAGTGATGTACAGGGCTCACTCCTGACTCATGCACTCAGGAATTACTCTTGGCATTACTCAGGAGTTACTCGGGGGACCATATGGGATGCTGGGAATCAAACCCAGGTAGGTCACATGCAAGGCAAACATCCTCCCCACTGGATTATTGTTCCAGCCCTGTCTCCATAATTTTAAAGTCTTTACAGAGGCCTTCATGGGATTCAGTCCCATACACATTCCAGATGGTCTCAACAACTTACCGCAGACACCCATAACTTACAATGGTTTAATTTATGACTTTTTGGATGGTGCCAAATCTATGCACATTTGTCTCTTTCTTTATATTCATATTTAGGGGCACACCTAGCAGTGCTCAGGGATTACTCCTGGCTAGACATTTAGGAATTACTCCTCGTGGCACTCAGGGGACTATATGCAATGTGGGGATTGAATCCAGGTCGGCCACATGCAAGGCAAGTGTCCTACCCACTGAACTCTCTCTCCAGACCCACTATGCGCATTCATTACACACTATTTTATAATACTGTAGTAATACAGCAAGCTTCATCTCTTGCTAAGCAATCATAAGTTTAGGAACCTCCAAATTACTCTGGGCTTATTGACATGTAACACTGTATCACTGTTGTCCCATTGTTCATCTATTTGCTCAAGGGGGCACCAGTAACATCTCCATTGTGAGACTTGTTGTTGTTACTGTTTTTGGCATTTCAAACTCACCATGGGTAGCTTCCCAGGCTCTGCCATGCAGGCGGGATACTCTCCATATTTTGCCAGGCTCTCTGAGAGGGGCGGAGGAATTGAGCCCGGGTCAGCCATGTGTGAGGCAAACACCCTACTCGCTGTGCTATTGCTCCAGTCCATTGAAGTGTAACCCAATTTAAGTCAAGGAACATCTGCATTTTCTCAAGTTACAGTCCTGAAATGGCTGTTGCTAAGGGAGTAGTGGGTGGAAAATACATTTTCAAGAAGTGGGTATGGAATAAGTATAGGATAACATAGCCTCAGTAGTTTAGGTTTATTGGGTTACTCCAGTTACAGTGCTCCTATTCCTCTTTGTTTATTTGTAGCTTCTTTCTTGGTGTTCTGTTGACTTGTAAATAATGTTTTTCTCTTCTCCTTGAGTCCTTTGCATAGTTTATTCAGAGCAAGTCCTTTTTGTATGGACACAGGAAGACTTAACAAATGTTATGCTTTTGTAACCTGGGAGTCATTTGACTCTACATATTTTCCTCCAGGGCATCTGTTCTCTTGACCTAAGCCTCAGCTGCCCTTACTTCCTAGCACCCCCAAAGCACGGTCCCGACGTGGGACAAGAAGGACCCAGGGCAAGCGGTGAGTTGTGTGCTACCCTGGCATCGAGATGGACCTGGCCAAAGTGCCTAATGCTTAACTATAAGTTAAGAGCTTGATCATGGACAAAACAAATGCTGTCATGATCCAAACAGTGATACTAGATTTGGACCCTGCTAGGGTGAGGAATGATTAATCTGGCCTGAGTCCTGTGGTCTGAGCCTGTGGCAAGATGTTGCCAGGAGAGCTGCCTTGCAAGCCTCAATGTATCCCTTGCTATGTCCATACAAAAATAACTAGTTTTTTTTTTTTTTCTTTTTGGGTCACACCTGGCGATGCACAGGGGTTACTCCTGGCTCTGCACTCAGGAATTACCCCTGGCCGTGCTCAGGGGACCATATGGGATGCTGGGATTTGGACCCGGGTCGGCCACGTGCAAGGCAAACGCCCTACCTGCTGTGCTATCTCTCCAGCCCCAAAAATAACTAGTAATAAGTTCCTGGACTAAGGAAAAGAAAAAAACCTTAAGAGTGAGGAAGGGCTTTGGAGTGCCCTGCCCTCAGGAAGGGCTTTCTTATGTTAATTTGACTACCTGGCGGGTTGTAGCCTAGAGGGGAAGTGGGGAGAGACAAGAGGAGGAGAGAGAGAAGCCAGAGAGAAGCAGCAGTTGAGCAGTAGATCCAGAGAGAGGCCGGAGCTGGGAGTGCGGGAGATGAGAAAGTTTGAAGATTGAATAAACGGTAACTAATCAGCAACCAGCTTGGTCCTCGTTCTTCCTTCGCCTGTCCTTGACCACTGGCCGTCCCGATCCAGTCCACACACTGTGGTTCCAGAGCACCGAACTCGGGTGGTGAGACAGAGCCGCCAGGAGAGCCCGCGAGTGCACTCGCCCCTCGGCGAGCCTTAGTTTTTTACAAATAAGGGACTCCAGTGCCCAGTTGGAGAATCCTCCATTCCATTACCTCCTCCAATAATTGTGAGCTCTTTAAAGTGGTACCTGAGGGGCCGGAGTGATAGCACAGCGGGTAGGGCGTTTGCCTTGCATGCGGCCGACCCGGGTTCGATCCCCGGCATCCCATATGGTCCCCCAAGCACCGCCAGGAGTAATTCCTGAGTGCAGAGCCAGGAGTAACCCCTGAGCATCGCTGGGTGTGACCCAAAAAGCAAAAAAAAAGTGGTACCTGAAACTGCTTTCTCTCACTTTCCTAAAGGCCAGCCACATGATAGGCCTGCTGATGGAGCTTGAAAATTTAAGTACTATTTCAAAATAGCTACACCACAATTTTTCTGAGTATAACACTAGTAGAGATTAGAAGAGAAAACAATGCTTAATATGCTTTCTTCTCCTCCTTCATACAGATAAAGAGATTAGCTACAGAACAAAGAAACAAAAAGTTCAGTTACCTGCATATGCAAAGCCATTTATAGGCATGATACGTCATTCTGGTTTTAGAGGTAGTTGAGACTGGAATACTATACAGTCATATAAATGAAGGAACAACTATTATTATGCAACTAAAGGGATGAAATTCATTAGCATAATATAGAACAAAAGAATCAAACAAAAACAAATCACTTCTCTTTTTGCCTATTTCTAAACTGTTCTAGCCATACCTACTACACAGGTTTTCTGAAGTGATGTTTCTGATTAATAGTAAGCAAGAAATAAATGTTTGCCAGATGTAAATGATTCATATTATGAATATATTTGTGGTATTTCTCTAGATACTGGGGAGATCAAAATATTTGATTCCTATTGAAACTAAGCCAAAGAACAAGAGGAGAGGGTTGCCCTGCCCCAACGCCTAACGAGAAGGGCAGTCTACCCCTTTCCCAAATGCCTAACCCTTACATTATTTAAGTTTGAAAATTAGATGGCATGTGCCTTGAGGGGAATTTATTGCTTGATCTGGTAGTTAGGCCACCCATTGCCCCTTGTTTTTCACTATGAAAACCTTCCTTCGAACTGGTTAAAGTTGGTTTTGGGGGACTCAAGTCTTCCATTTTCTCGTGAACCCTTGACTTGAGCAGCTTTGCTCCAGCCAAGCTTTGAATACTTGAAGGGAAAGATCAGAGGGAGCAGGGAAAGAGAAAAGAGAAAGATGAAAGAGAAGAGGAAAGCAAGAAAAGAGAAAAAATATAAGAGAGAAAGAAATAAGAGAGAAAGAAAGAAAGAAAGAAAGAAAGAAAGAAAGAAAGAAAGAAAGAAAGAAAGAAAGAAAGAAAGAAAGAAAGAAAGAAAGAAAGAAAGAAAGAAAGAAAGAAAGAAAGAAAGGAAGGAAGGAAGGAAGGAAGGAAGGAAGGAAGGAAGGAAGGAAGGAAGGAAGGAAGGAAGGGAGGGAAAGGGAGAAAGAAGAGAGAAAGAAGAAAGAAAGAAAGAAAGAAAGAAAGAAAGAAAGAAAGAAAGAAAGAAAGAAAGAAAGAAAGAAAGAAAGAAAGAAAGAAAGAAAGAAAGAAAGAAAGAAAGAAAGAAAGAAAGAAAGAGGAAGAGAGAAAGAAAGAAAGAAAGAAAGAAAGAAAGAAAGAAAGAAAGAAAGAAAGAAAGAAAGAAAGAAAGAAAGAAAGAAAGAAAGAAAGAAAGGAAGAAAGGAAGGAAGGAAGGAAGGAAGGAAGGAAGGAAGGAAGAAAGAAAGAAAGAAAGAAAGAAAGAAAGAAAGAAAGAAAGAAAGAAAGAAAGAAAGAAAGAAAGAAAGAAAGAAAGAAAGAAAAGAAAGAAAGAAAGAAAGAAAGAAAGAAAGAGAAAGCAGGCAACAAGGTAGATATGGAACACGCACTGTATTATTAGACAAATGAAGATTAATAACCAGGTCCTTGAATCTTTTACATTACTGGAAAAGGAAGTTCAGCTTCCCCTTGTCAGCTTCTATCAATTCAATATTTGACTGCTCCCATCCTTCATTTTTTACACTCTTGTAAATTCCTAGCTCTTTCTGATAATTGGGAATTTTTTTTCCTTTCAAAAGTTCTCTTTATTATACCATTTAGTTTGTCACTTAAACAACTACTGCCACTTCAAGGAAGTTTTGTTTTTGTTTTTGTTTTTTAATGAATCACCATGAGATACATCTATAAACTTTTGTGATTACGTTTCAGTCCTGCAATGATCAAGTACCCATCCCTCCACCAGTGCTCATCCTCCACCACCAATGTTCCCAATATCCCTCCTGCCACTCTCACCCCTTCCCACCTTCTGCTTCTGTGAAAGACACATTGCCTCTTACTCTTTCTCCTTTTAGGTGTTATAGTTTGCAATATAGCTTCTAAGCAGCCATCATGTTCAGTTTATAGTCTACATTCAGCATGCATCTCCCATCTTCAGTGAGCCTTCCAACCATGTTTTACTTAGTGGTCCCTTCTCTATCTCAGCTGCCTTTTCCCCCAGGACATGAGAATGGCTTCCAAGTCGTGGAGTGATCCTCTTGACCTTATATCTACTATCCTTAGGTGTTAGTCTCCTATTAGATTACTTTATATCCCACGAATGAGTGTAGTCATTCTATATCTGTCTTTCTCTTTCTGACTCATTTCACTTAGCATGATACTTTCCATACCCATACACTTATATGCAAAAACCATGATTTTATATTTTCTAACAATTGTATAGTATTCCATTGTGTAGATATACCAAAGTTTCTTTAACCAGTCATCTCTTCTCAGAAACTTGGGTTTTTTCCAGATTCTGACTATTGTAAATAGTGCTGAAATAAGCATATAAGTGCAGATGTCAGTTTTACTGTACTTTTTTTTGCATCTCCATGATATATTCCCAGAAGTGATCTTGCTGGGTCAAATGGGAACTCAATTTCTAGTTTTTTGAGAAACGCCCATATTGTTCTCCCAAAAAGTTGGACCACTTGGCATTCCCACCAACAGTGAAGGAGAGTCCCTTTCTCCTGACATCCGCATGAACACCAGTTGATTTTGTTTTTTTGGATGTGTGCCAGTCTCTGTGGTGTGAGGTGATATCTGATTGTTGTGTTGATTTGCATCTCCCTGATGATTAGTGATGAAGAGCATTTTTTCATGTGCCTTTTGGCCATTCGGACTTATTCTTTGATAAAGTTTCTATTTATTTAATTGCCCCATTTTCTAATGGGATTGAATGTTTTCTTCTTCAACCAGTGGCTTGTATATGCTTGATATTAACCATGCCTTGTATATTGTTGATATTAACTCCTTATCAGAAGGGTATTGGGTGAATATCCTTTCCCATTCTGTAGACTGTCTTTGTATTCTGGTCACTGTTTCTTTTGAGGTACAGAAGCTTCTTAGTTAAGATAGTCCCATTGGTTTCCACTTTCTTGTTTCCACTTGCTTGGTCAGAGGCATTTCATCTTTGAAGATACCTTTACCGCATAATCATAGATTCTTCCCTAGACCTTAGGCTCACTAAGAGGCAACAGATAATGACCAAGTTCAGCATTCAAACAGCCCAAAGGAGCATGGCCAAGTACATGATTTTTTAAAACCTGAATCTAGCCAAGCTGCCCTGAATAATCCTTGCATTTTCTGCAAACTTTATTGCCACTTGATACGCAGTGCTAAAACCTAGTTTTCCTATAAGAAAACCCACAAAATGAGCCATTATGACTTAGTCCTATACTAAGTTCCTTTCTAGCTGGGGAAGATTTTTTTTCTTCTATTTTCCAATAGATATCTATTTTCTAACTCGTATATGAGCATTGTTTTGACTCAATATTTTTCTGCCTGCACCATCACCAAAATTTGAGAAAGAGGAAAAGAATAGAATTGGATGGATACAGAAACAGAATTTTTTGTATTCATAATAGGTTTTCTGTTCATCCTGGAAAACAGTTTGATCCAAACAAATTCGAGTATGCATATTCATATCAGTCTTGGGTTTTGCCAGACTGCGTGATCCCAATATCTCAGTGGTTCACAGTAGCAAAAGGGTTTTGTTTCTTGTTTCCATTCTGTGAGAGCTGAGATCTATTAGGTTCTCCAGAGTTCACCTGCCCTTGGCTCAGTTTGACTTCATTTCAGTTTTCTTTTCTTGGATTCAGACTAGAAAAAGTGCCCCTCTTTGGACTCAGCCGTTCCACAGGCTGGGTTCAGAAACTCGAGGTGGCTGAGGCCAACTCCACAGCAGCTGCATTAAGATGCTGTGCTCTGAAAATGTGTCCAGTTTGTTCACACCGCTTTCAGATCTAGGAGATCCAGTCATTGCCATAGGCCATGAGTCACATCCACAGCTCTATAAGACATTTATTTATAGGTACTTGGCAATATTTATTAAGCTTCAGTAGAAACACACCAAGGGTCTTTTTACTCTCAGCCATTTTCTTCATCTGAAAGTATCATTTTTACAGATGTAATGGGAGTCTCAAGTGACTGGATTTTGTTTTATCAAAAGGGAGATTTTTCTGGGGAGAAGAGTAAGGCAAAATCATGACTTGGATTAAGAACATCCCTGAATGGGTGGGACATAGGGGATTAGGGACACATCCTTCCTCTCCCCTATTGGATCCAGGGCACTGCTTTCCCCACCGACCATCAACATATTCAGGGTAACCCTGGAGGCCCCCCAACACCTGGTGGTCCTCTAGACTACAGCACCATGTCCTCAGACTATCACACTGATGCATCAAGCCAGAGGGTAAACAATCACTGGAAGACACCCCAAGGCCCCCATTACTGTTTGGGAAGCACAAAAAGAAGCTTCTACTGGACTTGAACGAGTGCCAGCTGCTATGAGAAACACAGGGTGGGTAATGTGGCAGGGACATTCCAGCAGCTGTCAGTTGCCCCTGGTGAAGAGCAGGAAGAGGGAACTTTCAGTTCTACAGCTGCAAGGAACTGAATTCTGCCAGCAACCACGTGAACTTGGCATAGAACCCCAAACTCCAGAAAGTGGTACAGTTCCTCCCGCACACCTTCATCGCTGCTTGGAAGAGAACTCAGAGAAGCAGTTCCAGAATTGCCCCAAAGATACTAGGAATCAAGTAAAAGTCGATAGAATAGGGCAGAATCCATGTGGACTTTTAAGTGCTGAACTTAATGTAGTACTTGCAGATGTGATTTAAAAATAATGCACACCTGAAAGTTATATGATGCTTTATACCATGTTGCTTCATTTAAAACAATTAAATAAGATTTTAAGTGCTAGTTGTTCTTAGCTGTTCATTTGCATTAATTTTTTACAAAGCAGTAAGGAGAAAAATAATTGATGTTCCATCCTTTCCAAAAATTCTGTATGCTTTCACACTGTTTTCTGCAGTTCTTCAAGTTATCTAGTGAAGTTACTTTCAATATGCATCAGTATTGCATAAGGGGCTATTAGAATAAAGACTACAGAGCCCCAATCCTAGAGGTTTTAATTCATTAGCTTACAGTGGAGTTCATGATTATATAATTCTAAAAATTTCCCAGGTGATGCTAATTCTACTGATCTACAAGCCACATTTTAATAATCATAGAAGTACTGTAACTATATTAATGTAATATATTCTTAAAATGCCCTTGTATGCAGTAAGAACATACGTATCTGAATGAAGCAACTGGTTGGTTGTCTGTCATACAAAGTTTCCACAACAGAGAGAGAGGATGAGAGAGAGAGAGAGAGAGAGAGAGAGAGAGAGAGAGAGAGAGAGAGAGAGAGAGAAGTTCCATTAAAATATTGATTGGACTTAATACCTGATCTTCATTAAGTTACCTGATTCTGCTCCTGAGACAGGAAAGCAGTTGTTTATTTCCATAGATGTACTGATGTACTTGTTCCCATATTATAATTCACATTCCTATTTTTAAGGACCGTTTTTATTATATATGCCTGATTTATAGTAGAAATTATTAAAATGCCATAGCAAGTATTTATACCTGAAATTGTTAAAATGTCATATTTGATACTCTAAGAGGATTCAATAAATTTAAACTGAATTGATACTTATAGATTAAGTTCATAATATCCCACTTTTCACTACTAAACCATTCAATAAAAACATTTTCTAAAATAATTATAATCATTCAGAATACTATCACCGGGAGCTATGAATGAGCTATCTGTTTAGTATTGAGTTTATATATACCAGTAGACTATAAATGTAAAAGACAATGGCCACATAAAAAGAATAACATATATCAATATAAGACTTTTTCTGGTGTTCTGACTTACAAAATACAAAAATCATCATACTGTCATTTTTTTATTTTTTATTGAATCACCATGTAAAAAGTTACAAAGCTTTCAGGCTTAAGTCTCAGTCATACAATGATCAAACACCCATTCCTTCACCCGTGCACAAGTTCCACCACCAAGAACCCCAGTATACCTCCCACCCCACCCCCATTCCCCACCTGTGTGGCTGATAATTTTCACTTTACTTACTCTTTACTTTGATTACATTCAATATTTCAACAGAAACTCACTATTATGATTTGGAATTTTCCCCCAACAATCAGACAGACCTGCTAAAAAGGCATAATTTGATAATTTGTTTTACATTGCTGAGAATGAAGAGCATATGAGGTCGCGTAGCTGCAACAGTGGCCACCTGGTTTTGGATTTCTGGAATTTCTGGTATTTTTTATTTCTGGTATAATTAATTCCAGAGAAATTTCTGCCGGAAATCGCATCATTGCAAGCTCGTACCTCTGTTTAGTGTGCCTTATAAGATGGTGGTCACCATGCCACCATCAGGGAAAGGAAAGGCCAAGAGAGAAAAACCTTTCCCCTCCTGGGGCGGCATGGGGCCGTAGCTTAGTTCACGGTCTAGAGGCATTTCTGCAAGAAGCTGCTGAGTGTCAAAAGTAGTTAATGGGCCTCCGGGATCATGGGCGTTCAGGAACGGAGGGGCCGCTTGTGTGTGGCCACTCGGATCACATCTGGGCAGAGAGCCCCTGTCATTATTTTATATAATTTTTCAACAAAATTCTTCTTTCAATACTACCAGCTTGTGAGTAGGTGCAGAATGGTGCCACCGTGTCATTTCATGGTCAACTATATCATAGTAAAGAGATGTTTACAACATTTTTACCTGCCTGCTCCTTTGCCATTATTCATTCTGAGAATTACCAAGAATTCTTAAAATCCCAAGTTAATACTTTCAACCCTTACTGAGCATTCATTAACATTGTGAATGGGGATTGGGGGATGGTTCCCAAACAGTGCTCGGGGAGATTCTCAGTGCTTCTGGAGATTCTCAGCTAAGCTGACCAACAGTTCAATCCCAGGTCACAGTGGAGCAGGTCACGGGCTGCGGTGCAGAAGTCACCCAAGCCCTTCAGTAGCACTGCATGCTTTCTTACCCAGTGTCCACCCACCCCCCCAACCCCCAGAACACAGTTCTAAATGGAAGATCTTCCAAATGAAAAGGAAAAGGAAATAGAAATACTTATTTGTGGGAAAGAGTTATATCAGTAAATCTAAGATAAAATAAGGCTGGAAAGAAAGTGGAGAGCTGTGACAGAGAAAATGTAAAAATGGGGACTGGAGTGATGGCAAGGCATGGCCAAGCTGGACTCACTTCCTGGCACTACAGAGTGGCCCAGACACTGCAAGATGCTGTGCTGGGGAGCCCCGGCACTGCTAAGATGTCCCAGGGAGTCCTTGGCCCCTCTGAGCTGAAGCTATGCCACATCCTCAGACTCACACTGAACTTCCAACCTTTTACCTGAGACTTTCTGGCCATAGGCCCCTGAGTCAATGTTTTAGATTAGAAAATAGTATTTAAAGTAACATAGGAAGGCATTTCTCAAGAATTATTTAAATTGAGATCCAATAGATAAGGGGTCATTAAGGTGAAATGCTGAAGTGAAGAATTCTTCCGTTTCTGAAGAACTTAAAGACAGGTGACATAAGAAGGGGCATGTTACTTAAGGCAAGTCTCCTGAGCCCAGTAGGATTCGGGATGCATCAAATGAGATGAGAGACATTCAGTGGTTACTTATTATCTTAACGATTACAATGGGAAGTTACTGGAGAATGGTAAAGTCTATTCTGGGTTTTTGAAATATCCTGAGAGTGTAACAGTATGTTAAAGCAATCACATTTATAAATCTAATTCTAGATCCTGTATTGTACCTCTATTTTTTCAAAACGACATCTCAAACTGGACGCACAAGAAGACAGGAACTGTTTTTGAACTAGTTTTGGTTTTATATGGTTAAGTGCACGCCACTGACTGTTGGGGACGGGCCTGGACACCCCCCCCTCGTTCCTGTAAACAGGGACTGGGTGCGGGGGAGGCCTAGGCACTCCCTACCTTAGTTCCTGTAAACAGGAATGAGTATGGAGAAACTTGGCGTGAGGCCGAGTCATCTCCTGACAGCTGACCTTGACAGGCGCCCGAAGGGCCACCATGCTCTGGCAGCCAGCCTGGAAAGGGGGTCGAAGGGCCACCATGCTCTGGCGACCTGCCTTGAGAGAACAGTTGAAGGGCCACCATGCTCTGGCAGCTGGACTCAAGGCTGAAGGGAGGATTGACTCACGTTCGTCTTGGCCATGCTCAAGGCCACATCTGCTTTCCCGTCTTTCTCAGGACTGAGATAAGGAACCGAAAAACAAGTAATATTGGCAAAAATAAAGTTCCTTGCACCGCTTGATTAATAATGTTTAGGCCACTTACGTAACCTGCTGATTATTGCTAAAGTAAGACTATATAAACCTGCTTGGATTTTAATAAACTTGCTGTATGCCGCATATTGCATGCAGTCCTCCCTAGCCCACTCAACTCTCATTCCCTCTCTCCGGCCGAGGTTCATGTTGGCTGTGCGGGCTGTGGCAACTAACAATATAATTTATCAATCAAAATAATGAAACAAGATTTAACCAAAATCATTTTAGTGAAAACCATGGTTCTCCTTCTGAATACCCACTGAAATTCCTCAGGAAGCTTCTATAACTCTCTGCCCAGGTTCTTTCTAGTAGTTCTGATTTAACTAGTTTGAGGTGGGACACAGGCATAAGTATTTCAAATTTTTTCCGGAGAGAATTCCAATGAGCATCCAGATTGAAAGCCCCAATTTAGAAGCCTAGCCTATGATGTTAGGCCAATAAACTTATTCCATTAAATGAGATATTAATAGGGAATGAGTTGAAGAAATTTCCCCTCAAAAAAGGAGTAGAGGCCTTTAGGTCAAATCAATCTAGTTTAATAAAATAAGTAATTTTTCTTAAATGTGTGCCTTTTTTATGTCGAGAAAAAATAATGCTTTTAGCTTACTTGTTAAAGAAAAATACGAAGACATCACAATGTATATTTTATTTCCATCACTATATCACTGTATCACTGTCATCCTGTTGTTCATCAATTTGCAGGCACCAGTAACATCTCCATTGTGAGACTTGTTATTGTTTTTGGCATATCAAATACACCAGGGGTAGGTTACCAGGCTCTACTGTGTGGGCGGGATGCTTTCCGGCTCTCTGAGAGGAGCCGAGGAATCAAACCTGGGTCGGCAGCGTGCAAGGCAAATGTCCTACCCACTGTAAAGTGAACACCAAAGTGGGGTGAGATTATAGCTGATGCATGAGTGAAAGAAGAGGAACTCCTAATCTTGCTGGAGCCAGAAAACACATAGGAAAAATGGAGGTGCCACAGAAAAGTGCTCACAAAGGATAAAGTATTTCTGAGGACCATCATAAGAACCTGATTTTGCTGTAAAACACCCCAGTTGTTTTTCAACTGCTCTTATTCTGCAATGTCTCCTTGCTGGCAGCGAATGAGCAACTGAAAGATAACTGCAGAACTAGCCCTAAGCAGGTCAACTAGTTGTGGTTTTATTAGAATCAAAACCAGGGTTATTGTATTATCTTAACTGTGCTACATTTAGACTTTTTTGTTTGTTTCTGGCCCCCTACCTGTAACCCAAAATAATGAAGAGGAATCCAAGTCTGGGAATCATTTTAGGAGTTGCAACTTTCCTGGCAAAGCATGTATGTGACGGGTGCCACCGCGGTGATAGAGCGCGGAATAAAATTTAGTAAGTGAACAGAAGGGGAGAAAAAAGGTGGATTTATTATTTTTTTCTATTTTTGGTCTTTTCTTCTGAGCGTGTCCACCTCAGGAAGGGAGCAAAAGCAAAAGAGGCGCCAAGGTCGGGCGGGGAAACAGGTGAGCAGGATCAGACTCGCGCGGGCGCGGTCAGGCCTGCACAGAGCACGTCCCTCCCTCGTGCACGGAGGTGCGCACTGCTCCGGAGTACCTGGAGGCGCGGCCTGGACCACGCCCAGCGGCCCCGGCGGAAAGGAGGAAGCTGGGGGGAGGACTACAAATCCCAGCAGCGCTCGCGCCGTCGCGCAGGGGCCGCCGGGAACCGGGGCACGGGGCCAAGATGGCGCAGCCCGGGAGGAGGAAGCCGGGCGCGGAGAGCGGCGGGGTGGTGCGGGGCGGGGCCGTACGGGGCGGGACGGGTCCCGAGCGCTGGGGACGTGCTGGCGCTCCTCGACCTGGCCTGGAGCGCGAGGTGCGAGTGCGCGCGCGCCCGCGCTCTGTCCCGGTGCCCCTGTGCACCCCAGGGGCAGGCGCCCCTCCGCGTGGGCGGGCCGTGCCTAGTGCAGGACTCCGCATCCCGGAGACCGCGCTGCGCCGAGCCCACCGCCCCGCAGGGCTGCCATCGCAATAGGGGGCAATGCCTGGGGTTTCCCTCTCCAGCCTGGGGAGAGGCGCAGGGGTGCCCAGGGGAGCAGGAGCTGCCACCGCAATAAGGGGCAGTGCCTCCTGGCTCCCTCTCCACCCTGGCCGCCTGGGGAGGGAGAGGGGCTTCAGCGCCCTTCCGAGGAGACTCTCCTGGCAGCATGCCCTTGAAAGTCATCCTTCTTCTGTCAGCCTTGGATCACTGTATCCCTGTCATCCCATTTACTCATCAATTTGCTCTAGCGAGCACCAGTAACGTCTCCGTTCATCCTAGCCCTGAGATTTTAGCAGCCTCTCCTTACCTTTCCTTCCCAATGATTGTGGTCAGGGGAATGAACCTGAGACCTGTTATTGTTACTGTCTGTGGCATATGGAATACCCCACCGGGAGCTTGCCAGGTTCTGCTGTATCTATAATATTACTGTTCTCAAATTTTGAAGCATGGAGCACAGGAAAAAGGAACTGTATTCGTGTATCTGAAGTTCCATCCCAATATATAACACCTGGAAGACATTTAGAGTCGATTTACTAACACGGTTTCCATTCGTACCTCTAAGCTTTCTTCCCAGAATGAATTGCCTGATGTAGATTTAGGCCTGAGCACCACATGTGGCAAAGACTTGACCTTGGATACTGACTGTTTACTAATGGGCTTTTATGCCTCCAAAGCTTGTGGTCCTAAAGCACTTACATTTCTTTTGTTTCATGCTAAAAAAAAAAATTGAAATTCATTTGTGAAGGTTCCTGTATGTGGCTGACACCCCACACCTTACCTGGGTCTGAAAGGCAACATCCAAGAGTTTTGGTGAGGTGTGACACAATCACAGTATGACTTTACGCCCGGCCAGCGCTTTCCTCTCCAATCCTGAATTCCCTTCCTCCCCAGATACCTCTAGGTTTATGTCCTGGTCCTCTCTTCGTTCTTAAGACAGACTTGTCTTACTGCGAGTGAGAGGAAGGAGGAGTGAGAAAGCAGTTTGAATAACCCAGTTCTCACTACTCCTACCTAATGGGGTGCCCTACTTGCTGGACACATAGTTCTGTAAGGGAAAGACTACATTGAGTGCCAGTCTCATGTGGACAGTAGATACAAGGGCCAGGGGGATTGCCCCATAGCTGGAAACCTGCTTCATGAGCGGCAGGGAGAAGGCAGATGGAATAGAGAAGAGATCACTAAGAAAATGATGGCTGGAGAAATCAGTCGGGATGGGAGATGTGTGCCGAAAGTAGATAATGGACCAAACATGATGACTTTTCAGTGTCTGTGTTGCAAGCCACAATGACCCAAAGTAGAGAGAGAGTATGGGGAATATTGTCTGCCATGGAGGCAGGGGAAGGGTGGGAAAGGGGGGGTATACCGGAGATCTTGGTGGTGGGGAATGTGCACTTGTGGAGGGATGGGTGTTTGATCATTGTGAGATTGTAACCCAACCATGAAAGCTTGTAACTATCTCACGGTGATACAATAAAATTTAAAAAATAATAATAAAAATAAGAAAAAGACTGCATATAAGGGGCTGCAGTGATAGCACAGCAGGTAGGGTGTTTGCCTTGCATGCAGCCCACCCGGATTCGATTCCCATGGTCCCCTGAGCACTGCCAGGGGTAATTCCTGAGTTCAGAGCCAGGAGTTAACCCCTGTGCATTGCTGGGTGTGACCCAAAAAGCAAAAAAAAAAAAAAGACTACATAGAAATGGATAGCATGCCTAAGAAATCTAGAAGGCACACTTAAGAGAAAAGGACAAAGTATTTTCTGGTCTTTGCCATTAAGAGAATGAAGAAAATGTTTCATGTATGTTGTATAATAAGTTTTGCGAACTTCCTATGAAGCTGGCTCATTCAGATTTCTGAATTTGACCCAGGGGTTTATTCATCATTGTGGGTGAATGATTTAAGCTCCCTAAATTAAGGACGATATTTTCCCAGCCAGAAAAATGCGCCCATGCTCATTTAAACTCTCATTTAAAGGAATCATGTGACTTGGCCTACTTACATGAAGGGAAAGTTCCTTTTTTTAGTGTTGTGTTTTTGTTTTTTTAGCTCAGCCAAATGTGAAAGTTGTGAATTTAGAAAAAAAATCATTTGTAATGAAGTATGAGTCATGTTATCAAATTTATTTTACTGATGTTTCCCTCATCCCTGTGGCAAATAAAACATTGACATTCTCTATTTTTATAGATCAAGTAAGATATCCTGTGTGCTGAGTTAAAATGCCTTTGCCTTTTTAATATTGTCAGTTCTTCAGCAAAGTGTTACAACCCTCAGAATATAGCTACAAGGTAATTTAGGGATGCTTAAGATACGGTTTATTCATACTAGTTGCTTCTGGAATGCTAATAGGAGCAGATATGAAAAACTTACTGACAAGTACTCTAAGTCTATTCGGCTTATTGTTAACTGAGTTTTCTCTCTTTACCTCATGTTAAAATACTTGAGTATTAGAGCCTCTTTTGCTGATATCTAGTACTTACGACATGACATCTGCTGTTATTATGGAAAAAATACACAATACAGATCATTGACTTTACAAGATTTGTGAGTAGTAAGGAATGCAGTTAGAGTTGTCATAATTTTGCTGCTGTCAAGGTAAACAACCTTTGTAAGTGTTGCACCCATAACAAACGTGACCTGGTTTAAGCTATGGAAGTAAAATATCACCTTGTTTTAAATTCATCTATCAATTAAACACTTTTTCAGAATCTTAGTGTATGATTTTGAATGATTTTGTTTTGTTTTTGCTGTAACAATCCCTTTGCTAAATATCTGTCAGATTCTGCGTTCTTTGTCTTACAAATTTACAAGTACTCTGGAGTCCTCTTTACCAGTATGAGAACACAAAGAGAACTTCTTCCTTAAAACTTGGGAAAACAGGACAAAGACCTCTTAAAGGGGTAAGGTGCTCACCTTGCACCCGCCCCAGTTTCATCCCTAGCCTACACATGATCACCAAGCACTTCCAGGGGCAACCCTAAGCATTTCCAGATACAGCCCGAAGCACAACCCCCTCCCCAAAATAAAGCTTGGACGACTATAGATATAAGAAGTCTCTGTCACTGTCTCTGTCATCCTGTTGCTCATCGATTTGTTCAAGCGGGCACCAGTAACGTCTCTCATTGAGAGACTTATTGTTACTGTTTTTGGCATTTCCAATATGGATATGCCAAATATGCACCAGTACGCATGGGTACCTTGCCAGGCTCTGTAGAATGACATTACTTTGTCCTTTCCCTCCTTGCCACAAGTAGCTTGTTCTGGTTTTCCCTGGAGCTTAGGCTTACCCCAGTCACACCCATCAAGGTGTTCCCAAATCTCTCCCATCCCTTTGTTTAGCTATAATCACTCTCCATGCTCTCTTCCCCAAAAGAGTTAATCCGCGGCTTTCCCTTAATCTGACTCTGCTAATTTGTAAGGTCAGACCTTCCTAGGATACTGAATTTATATTATATAAGTTAATATTGCCTTTCTTCTCTTCTTGTGCCTTTTGAATAATTTACTTTAAAGCTATGTCTGTTTTGTATAGACACAAGAAGACAATATTATGTTTTTATAACTTGGGAATTAATTGGCCTCGGATATTATTCCCTCTCGGGCACCTGCTTTCTCCACTTAAGCCTCAGTTGCCCTCAGTTCCTAGCACCCCAAAAGCAGGGTCCCGACGAGGGACGGGAAGGATCCAGGGCAAGTGTTGAGTTATGTGCTACCCTGGCATCGAGATGGGCCTGGCCAATGTGCCTAATTCTTAACTTTAAGTTAAGAGCTTGATCATAGATCAATGTCATGATCCAAAAGTAATGACGAGACTAGGACCCTGCTAGGGATAGGAAAGACTGATCTGGCCTGAGCACTGTAGTCTGAGATTGAGATGGCCCCAGGAGAGCAATTCCATAAGCTTTAATGCATCTCATATTGTGTCCATACAAAATGACTAATATTATGAATTCTTATATGTTTGCTGGCTGAGGAGAAGAGAAACACATTCATGGGACTCCGCCCCTGGGTGGATCCTCCTGCTGAAAGAGAATTAAGTCCTAGGAGAAGCATCCCCTAAGGGAAAGGAACCTTACCCTATTGATGGTGACCACACCTATGTGTACGCCCCAACCCCCTCATGCTGTGGAGATTTAACTAGGCTGGAAGAGTGGGTTGGGGGCCAGATCCACAGGGGCCAGATCCACAGATCCAGAGAGAGACCGAGAGCCGGGAGAGAAGCAGGGAGAGAGAATGAAATAAACAGATCGAGCAATCAGTTTGGCCTTCTTCCTTCCTTCGCTTGCCCTTGACCGACAGTGCACACAGGGGTTCTGGGGCACCGAACGTGGGCGGTGAGACAGAGCTCCCTGGAGAGCCCGGGAGTGTGCGCGCCCGTCTGCGAGCCTTAGTTTTTTACAAGGCTCTGCCACACAGGCTCAATACTCTCGGTAGCTTGCCGGGCTCTCTGAGAGGGACGGAGGAATGGAACTAGGGTCGGCCTCGTGAAAGGTGAATGCCCAACCGCTATGCTATTGCTCCAGCCCATAGGAAGTATGTATCTAAAAACTGGGCAAAGTAATCTTAAACATTCTTAACATTGCTGTTTTCTAGAGAAAATAATTTAAAATACTATTGATGTCGGTGGGCCCCACGGGTGACTTACGTGAAGCGAGGAGGAGAAAGACGGTCACTTTCTCTCCAACCACCTCAAACACTCGGGACCCAGGGTTACTGGGTTCTTGTCTCGCTCGCGGAAAAGAATTTCAGGAGTAGACAAGCAGTGAAGTAGCAGATTTTATTTAGAAGGTCTTAGGGAAGGAGGAAGGGATAAGTGGAAAAGAAAAACCAGTAGGAGTAACGCGCTCAAGAAAGAACGCGGGCTCCTCGGAAGATGGAGAGAGCTCTACACACACCCTAGCACTGGACACGAAAGCATGAAAGTACACATCTCAAGGGGGAGATGCGGGCGACACATGTGCTCGGGTACCACGTGCCCGGCCACGTGGGCGCGAGCAGCACATGGGCTCAGGCAGCATATGCGTGCCCTTCCTTTGTTCAAGGTGGCCTTTATAGGGTTTCTCCAACCTGCCCCCACCCACATGGGGCTTCTTTCCAGGTAAAAGTCCGTTGCTAAGGTTACCAGGGAGGTTGGGATTGGTGATGGCCTTCTTTGGGGAACCTCCTGGGGAGGGGTCTATTGTCCTCAGAGTCTGCTGAAGGTCTTATCAGGTCCGTTTCCTGTATCCACAGGGTGGGTCAGACTCAGGATTCTCCTCCCCAGAGACTTTGATAATCTAAGTTTTATTGCCAGGGGCCTTTCCCTATCTACCTGCCTACATCACTATGAAGACAATACGTTGAGGGAATCTGTGTGGTTGAAAGCTTGGGTTATGGAGCAAAGTAGCTTAGGCGGGAGCCTAAGCTCGATTGACTTTTAACTGTGTGAACTTGGGAAAAATACTCAAATCTACTTTTTCCTCCTGTGAGATCTTATGAAATGGAATAATTAGGCCTGCACCATAGTGAGGACATGATGAGTTAATATGTCTTAGCAGATAATGCCTGGTATATCATAAGATATCAGTCACTTCTAACTGTTGTCATTATTGGAAAATAAGCAGGACAGGAGCAGTCAAACAGAATATGCTGTGGAATAAAATTTCAACATTTTTCTTCCTTTTTTTTTTTTTGCAGTATTGTTTGACAGAATCAGCATGGTCGTGTATGGGGAACAGTGTATGACACTGGACACCAGGTGATGCAAAGGAAGCCTAAAGTCTTTGAAATTTGGACACTTCCAGAAGATTGAGACTGCATCTACATCCTGGCACCATCATCCCATGTGAGCTGCTGCTTAGGGTCATTTGCGCTAGAGGAAGAAACTGCCAACGCTAAGGAGAGAAAAACTAGTTCTCCCTGTTTTCTTTATATAGTTAAATCTATTTAGCACCATGAAACTTTCCAAATATTTTCATTTACTCACTAGGCCAATGGATATTCTAATAAATATACAGTATAGCAGTCATTGTGATAAGCACTTGAGATACAAATCAATAAACCATACTTTCAGCCTTCCAATAAATTTGTAGAATACGCCAGAAAGAGGGTGGGGGGAAATGATGGTGAACTAGAGACTGAGTTTGGATGGTTGTTAGAAAGGCTAAGTAATTGTCTTCAGATTATGTAATGAGACAAAGTTTTAAACAGAGATAAACTTGGCTAGTTTGGTGTAGCTACTTCTACTAATCCCAAATCTTTTAGTTCTTAACTCCAAACAAAAATGCACTGTCATAGTAATCCTACATGCTTTAGTTATAAAAGCAAAAGTACATGCTTTGGGAACGAGTGACATTTTTATCTTTTGATGAAGAAATAGTGAAACTAAGGAAGCTTCAGAAGAGCTTTACCTTACAGACCTAAAAAAAGAAATAAAAAGGAATCATCTTTCTGCATATTGATTATCACAACTGACAAATAAATGCTAGGCTTGCACAGAAACTGATCCCCCACCCCCACCCCAACCCATTTCCCTAATAGACTTCATCAGATGGTCCCAGGAAATTCATTTCCATAGCAAAGGCTGGTAACTGCTCCTTTGGTTACAGGTTCTTGGTGCATACCTGGGGACAAGGTGTAGATAACAGCAGCGCTAGTGAGGCATTCTTTTTTTATTTTAATTTTTTTAAATTGAATCACCATGTGGAAAGTTACAAAGTTTTCAGGTTTAAGCCTGTTATACAATGCTCGAACACCCATCCCTTCACCAGTGCACATATTCCACCACCAAGAATCACAGTATAGCTCCATCCCCCCCCCCCATACCCCAGCCCCCCACCCCGCCTATGTAACTGATAAATTTCACTTTACTTTCACTTTTCTTTGATTACATTCAATATTTCAACGCAAAATTCACTATTATGGTTTGGAGTTTCTCCCCCCTAAAGTTGGACGTGCTGAAAAGGAAGCATTTGATAATTTGTTTTCCATTGCTGAGAATGAAGAGATATGAGGTTGAGTGGCCACAGGTAGTGAGGCATTCTAGTTATTTTAGTTAATTAGTTAAACTATCAATTTAAGTTATTTTATCAAGGTGGGGTGGCGGGGGGGGGGGGGAGTTGGAGTACATTGTACCCTGGTACTAGGATACTTGGGGAACAAAATCTTCCACACCGGTAGTTCTTGCATTATTTAGGCTAGAAAAAGAGTATTTTAATGTGTCTTACCTATGCAGAGGAAGGATGAGAAGTCGAGTCACTTGTCAATCCTATCCTTAAAATTTCTCCCACACGCAAGTTTGTCTTGTAAGCAGCGGACCTGGGTTCCATTCCCAGCAAGCATTGCCAGGTGTGGCCATCACCCAAAATAACTTCTGCCACAGGGAAAAGTATGACTTGTCATAGATTATAAACTCACCAAAAAATTTCACCATGATCTTTATAAATCTATTTCCTCTAAAGGACTGGTTATTTCAGTTAAGGACACAATGTATTGGGTAAAGAACCTTTTTCATCAGACTTTCATTCGAAGGTCTAGCTAGAGACATAGTACAGCAGCTAGGGCACTTGTCTTGCACGTGGCCCACCCAGACTCAATAACCTGGCAACCCAGATGGCTCCAAGAGCTTGCCAGAAATGATTCCTTAGTGCAGAAAGCCACTTTTTTAGTCATTTTTCAAAGATTTAGATTTCATTTGCCTCCTTCATTTTTTAAATTTTAATTTTCACAAGTATACATGCTATTTAAAATTTCATTTTCTAATAGCTTTCAGTGTTGAAATATTTTTCCATTGTCTGTAATCTTGTTAAATTTCTGATGATGAAGAGCTGAGTCAGAGAACTCTGAGATATCCCCTCTTCATTTTACATAAAATTATGTCCTTTTATCCACATATCCGTACAATAGCAGTGAGAGTTATAGATAGCCAAACCTCTTCCAGAACTTGCCAGATAGTTTAAAATGATGACATGAAAGAGGCCGTGAGAATGAGGAATTTCCTACATGCTTATCGGAAAGATATTTCAAACAATCTTGGATCTAACTAAATAATAAAAAAAATAGTTAATAAAAATTAAGACATGGTTCGTTAAAGGAATTGAGCTCTTTGAGGAGCTTTAATGATTAAAACATCATTATTGAAAAGAACTTTGTGGGAAAATGTGATCAGATAGCTTAACACTAACACTCGTAACAGACATTTAGGCTGTCCAGTTGTTATTACCTAGTAGTTTTAAATATTAATGGAAATGATCACATATTAATCAACCAACTTCCGCAGTATGTTCTGATATTGCTGTTCTGTCAGTATTATAAGTCCATTTTACAGAAATATAGCAAAACTTTTTTTTGTCCTTTTTACATTCTAGAAAAGTAATAAAAAATTCCACTGGACTTATAAATTTTCACAATGTTATTTTTCTTGATATACCAGAATGGATTGGGAAAGGCTTACATGTGGCTGTAATCACATTTTACCAAAAATATATTATTTTGGTCAAAATCAGATCCTCAAATAATTTTCTTTGTTTCAATCTCAGGTGGAAATTTTTGTTCTGCTTTGTTTGACACTAACATTAAAACAACTTCATTTGAGGACCTGCTATACATGTCACTAAATAGTATATTCTTAAACTTTATTTGTTTTTCTCCATATATATATAACACATATACACATCATCATCCCGTTGATCGTCAGATTTCTTTTTTTTTTCATGGTCAGACATGAATTTTATTATTTTTTTAACTTTTTATTAAATCACCATGTGGAAAGTTACAAAGTTCTCAGGTTTATGTCTCAGTTATACAATATTCAAACATCCATCCCTTCACCAGTGCCCATATTCCACCACCAAAAACCCCAGTATACTCCCCCGCCCCCACCCCCATCCCCTACTGTATAACTAATGAATTTCACTTCATTTTCTCTTTACCTTGATTACGTTCATATTTCAACACAAAACTCACTATTGTTGTTGGAGTTTCCACCCAAGAAAAACAGCCCTACTACCAAGGAAGCATTTGATAATTAGTTTTCCATTGCTGGGAATGAAGAGATATGGAGCCCCACTGCTCCAAGTACATAACTCTTTTTTTTCCCTTTTTCCTTTTCCTTTTTTTTCCCCCTCATCCACCTTCCTGCGCCTCATAGTATGGTGTACGCCACGCCGCGTTTCTCCCTGAAAATGGGAAACAACCTGGAAAGAGGGATATTTCCTCTTCTCTGCCAGCATGGGGCTTTTGCTTAGTTCACAGTCCAGCGAGGTGGCTGCTACATTAATAACCTTCAATATTTCAACAAAAACTCACTGTTATTATTTGGAGTTTCCCCCCCAAGTCAGACCTGTTCAAAAGGAACCGTTTCACACTCGTCTGCACGGTTTTGGATTTCTGTATAAAGTCCAGGGAAAATTCTGCCAGAAATTGCATAGCCCAGCTCACAGTCCCAGTGCATTGCTGTAAGAAGTCTCTGGAATCAAAGTCTTTAGGCGCAGAGGGTCCGCTTCACTCCCAGCAACTCCAAATTTATCTGGGAAGAGGGCGTGCCAGTTACACCCCCTTCCCACAGACATGAATTTTATATCCATGGAAAGAGGTGTGCAAAAGTAAAGAAATTCTGTGATAAATCTGTGTTACTAAATATCTAGCTCACATATTCAATTATTTGTTGGTGAATCCTCAAAGAGAATACAAAACCCTTTTTAAAACCTTTCTCCATTTTTTTAAATTTATTTATTTTTAATTAGTGAATCACCGTGAGGGTACAATTACAGATTTATACACTTTTGTGCTTATGCTTCCCTCATACAAAGTTCGGGAACCCATCTCTTCACCAGTGCCCATTCTCCAACACCAGTAAACCCAGCATCCCTCCCACCCTCCCCAATCCCATCTCCCCCCACCCCACCCTGCCACTGTGGCAGGGCATTACCTTCTGTTCTCTCTCTCTAATTAGCTGTTGTGGTTTGCAATGAAGGTGTTGAGTGGCCACTGTGCTCAGTCTCTAGCCCTCATTCAGCCCACAACTCCCTTCCCCCACATGGCCTTCGACTACATTATAGTTGGTGATCCCTTCTCTGAGTTGCCCTTTCCCCAGAATGTGAGGCCAGCCTCCAAGCCATGGAGTCAACCACCTGGTAATTATTTCTACAATTCTTGGGTGTTAGTCTCCCACTCCGTTATTCTATATACCATAGATGAGTGCAATCTTTCTATGTCTGTCTCTTTCTTTCTGACTCATTTCACTCAGCATGAAACTTTTCATGCCGATCCACATAAATACAAAATTCATGACCTCCTTATTTCTAACAGCTGCATAGTATTCCATTGTATAGATGTACCAAAGTTTCCTCAACCAATCATCCGTTCTAGGGCATTCAGGTTTTTTCCAGAT
Organism: Sorex araneus; assembly: GCF_027595985.1. Classification (NCBI taxonomy): domain Eukaryota; kingdom Metazoa; phylum Chordata; class Mammalia; order Eulipotyphla; family Soricidae; genus Sorex; species Sorex araneus. Next base: position 58,872,794 of record NC_073309.1, on the reverse strand, counting down.
TCTGGCTATTGTAAACAGTGCTGCGATGAACATACATGTGTAGATGTCGTTTCGATTATACTTTTTTGCCTCTCTGGGATATATTCCCAGCAGTGGTATTGCTGGGTCAAATGGGAGCTCAATATCTAATTTTTTGAGAATCGTCCATATTGTTTTCCAGAAGGACTGAAGCAGTCGGCATTCCCACCAGCAGTGTAGAAGGGTCCCTTTCTCCCCACATCCTCTCCAACAGCGGTTGCTTTTGTTCTTTTGGATGTGTGCTAGTCTCTGTGGTGTGAGGTGGTATCTCGTGGTTGTTTTAATCTGCATCTCTCTGATGATTAGTGATGTAGAGCACTTTTTCATGTGCCTTTTGGCCATTTGTATCTCTTCCTTGGTAAAGTTTCTGTTCATTTCTTCGCCCCATTTTTTGATGGTGTTGGATGTTTTCTTCTTGTAGAGTTCAACCAGTGCTTTATATACCATTGATGTCAACCCCTTATCTGATGGGTATTGTGTAAATATCCTTTCCCATTCTGTAGATAGTCTTTGTATTCTGGTCACTGTATCTTTTGCAGTGCAGAAGCTTTTTAGTTTAATGTAGTCCCATTTGTTGATCTCTGTTTTTATTAGATTGCTTAGTTCCGTGTCACCTTTTAAGATACCTTTATCTTCAATATTGTGGAGGGTTTTGCCGACCTTGTCTTCAATGTACCTTATGGTTTGTGGTCTAATGTTGAGGTCTTTAATCCATTTTGATCTGACTTTTGTGCATGGTGTCAGGTCGAGGCCTAAGCCCATTGTTTTGCATGTGGTTGTCCAGTTGTGCCAGCACCATTTGTTAAAGAGGCTTTCCTTGCTCCACTTCACATCTCTTGCTCCCTTATCAAAGATTAGATGATCATACATTTGGGGTTGTGTGTAGGGATATTCCACCCTGTTCTATTGGTCTACGGCTCTGCCTTTGTTCCAGTACCATGCTGTTTTAATTGTTACTGCTTTGTTTGAGGTTAGGGAGGGTGATGCCTCCCATCGTCTTTTTCCCAAGAATTGTTTTAGCTATCCTTGGACGTTTGTTGTCCCATATGAATTTTAGGATTGCTTGATCCATTTCTTTGAAGAATGTCATGGGTATCCTTATAGGGATCGCGTTGAATCTGTATAATGCTTTGGGGAGTATTGCCATTTTGACAACATTGATTCTCCCTATCCACGAGCAGGGTATATGTTTCCATTTCCTCATGTCCTCTTTGATTTCATGGAGTAGCATTTTGTAGTTTTCTTTGTAGAGGTCTTTTACTTCCTTGGTTAAGCTGATTCCAAGGTACTTGATTTTTTGGGGCATGATTGTGAACGGGATTGCTTTTTTCATGTCCCTTTCCTCTGCCTCATTGTTTGCATACATGAAGGCCATGGATTTTTGGGTATTGATTTTGTAGCCTGCAACTTTACTGTATAAGTCTATTGTTTCTAAGAGTTTCTTAGTAGAGGCTTTAGGCTTCTCTAGATATAGTATCATATTGTCTGCAAATAGTGAGAGTTTGATTTCTTCCTTTCCTATCTGGATGACCTTAATCTCTTTTTCTTGTCTAATAGCTATCGCAAGTACTTCCAGTACTATATTGAAGAGGAGTGGTGAGAGTGGGCATCCTTGTCTTCTACCTGATCTCGGAGGAAAGGCCCTTAGTTTTTCCCCGTTGAGGATAATGCTTGCCGTAGGCTTGTGATAGATGGCTTCGACTATCTTGAGGAAAGTTCCTCCAAACCCCATTTTGGCGAGGGTTTTCATCATGAAAGATGTTGGATCTTGTCAAATGCTTTCTCTGCATCTATTGATATGATCATATGGTTTTTATCTTTACTTTTGTTGATATGGTGGATTATGTTGATTGATTTCCGAATGTTAAACCATCCTTGCATCCCCAGGATGAATCCCACTTGGTCGTGATGTATGATCTTTTTGATGAGTTGTTGGATCCTATTTGCTAGTATTTTGTTGAGGATCTTCGCATCAGTGTTCATCAGGGATATTGGTCTGTAATTTTCTTTCTTAGTGCTGTCTTTGTTTGCTTTTGGTATTAGGGAGATGTGTGCTTCATAGAAACTGTTTGGGAGAGTTCCTGTTTTTTCAATTTCCTGGAAAAGTTTGAGGAAAACAGGCAACAAGTCTTCTATAAATGTTTGGAAGAATTCGCCAGTGAAACCATCTGGGCCTGGGCTTTTATTTTTGGGGAGGTTTTTGATTACAGTTTCAATTTCCTTAACATTGATGGGTCTATTCAGGTATTCCAAAACTTCTTTTTTCAGTCTTGGGAGATTGTAGGAATCCAGGAATCCATCCATTTCTTTTAGGTTCTCCTGTTTGATCGTCGAATTTCTTGAGCGGTCTTAGTAACATCTCGATTTTTCCTAGCCCTGAGACTTTTTTTTAACTTTTTATTAGAGAATCACTGTGATGTACAGTTACAAACTCATGAACTTTTGTGTTTGCATTTCACTCATACAATGATTGTTTACCCATCCCTCCACCAGTGCCCATTCTCCACCAATGATCCCAGAATCCCTCTCACCACCCCCACCCCATCTCCCACCACCCCACCCTGCCTCTGTGGCAGGGCATTCCCTTTTGTTCTCTCTCCTTTTGGGTGTTGTAGTTTGCAATAAAGGGATTGAATAGCCTTCATGTTCAGTCTATAGTCTACTTTTAATTCGCATCTTCCAACCCGAATGTATCCTCCCAACTTCCTCTATTTGGTGTTTCCTTCTTTATCTGAGCTGCCTTCTCCCCCAGCATGTGAGGCCAGTTTCCAAGCTGTGGGGAAGACCTCCTGGTCCTTATCTCTACAACTCTTGGGTGTTAGTCTCCCACTCTATTATTTTATATTCCACAGATGAGTGTAATCTTACTATGTCTGTCTCTCTCTTTCTGACTCATTTCACTTAACATGATACTTTCCATGTTGGTCCACCTATATGCAAATTTAATGACTTCATCTATTCTAACAGCTGCATAGTATTCCATTGTGTAGATGTACCAAAGTTTCTTTAACCAGTCATCTGTTTTTCCTAGCCCTGAGATTTTTGAAGCCTCTCTTTACTCTTCCTTCCCAGCGATGCCACATTGGAGGTTCTTTCAGGGTAAGGAAAATGAGACCCATCCATCATTCCCCTCATATACACACATATATTTACATATATGTAGAAAATATAGGATATATGCAGAATGTATATAGGATATATTCTTATATATGATTTGCCTTTTAAATGTCTCAAAAATTCTCTCTTTTATATGCTCAACTCTTTTTTTGTTTTGTTTTGTTTGTTTTGTTTGCTTTTATTTTGGGGCTGAATACCTGGAGGTATTCAGACTTACTTCTGACTCTTGGTAGCCTCCAGGGAACACTCTTGGAAGTGCTCAGAGAGACAGTATGCAGTGCAACCTTTCAAACCAGGGTTGGCCTTGTTCTAGCTAAGAGCATTAATCCCTGTATTGTCATAGTACGTTGGTCTTTGAACATATTGAAACTCATAGGGCAAGATTTCTGGGTTGAAGGATTAAACCTTATGTAGGAAGCGAGTATCTCATCTTCACAAAGATATCTCATATTATGACAAATCATACAATTCCTGCCAAGCAGAAAATGCTATTGTAGCAGTTTGGTCATTACAAAACAGGTGGAAACTGGTTTCTTATTGAAAGCAAAGTAGTGGCACTGGATCTTCTTGATTTGTGAATCATGACAAAATTTAAGTTGAGAATCTGGGGATATGGTTTAAGTGGTAAAGCACATACTTAGCATGTGTGAGGCCCTGAGTTTGGTCTTAGTCACTTCACCTTCTATTCTGCTCCCCCACCCCAACCCTACTTTATGGTTATTGAGTGCTTGTGTGATCCCCAAGCATGTCAGTGTCAAGTACCATGGGTGTGACCCCTATTTTAAAAACCCTGTTTTAGGTATTTTCCTGGAACTATCTCTTTAGACTGATTGTTTTATGTTTCTTTCTCTTCTCCCCTCTCTCCTCCCTCATGTCCCTTCCCCCATCTTCTATTCTTTGCCACCCTTGACTCCTGAAATACCCATTCACCCCATTTCCCTTCACACGTCTAACCTTTAAGTTTCTACTTAAAAATCCTTCACATGTTTAGTGTATCCTCATTTCCCTAATGGAAGGAATCTCTCACAATCTTGCATAAGATTTTACATATTTGGTATTTAGGATTGTAACTGTACCTACTTAATTTAGTTTTATTGTCCTCTAAGGTACATTTATTTTTCATCTTTACCTGTTTTAACTTAACTGACATATAAAGTTTAATTTTTAAAAATTTTGTAACACTCTGTTTTGTCCGGTAACTAATAAGAGAATATAGTGTTTTTATACTTTAAGACAGATTTCTTGGCTTACCTGACTCTACCAAAAACCTTAGATGAACTTTGTATCATACTTTGAAAAACTTATTATAAAAGGAAATAGAATACTATATCCCAAACAGAAGATGATATGTTTTTAATTGAACAGCAACTTTGAGATCAAAATCTAGCTGACAAAAAATAAAATATCTATTTATAAAATAAAATCGAACATGTTATTTTTACTCAAAAAATACCTCAACTAATTTACAGAAACTTTTATTGAGAAGAAATCCATCCAAAACTGCAATGCATATGCCAAGTTCTGCTGTAATGTGTTAAAATTGCTTCAGTGTAATGTTTGTGGTCCATTCATATCCAATCTATCCATATGAAATGTGACATTATTTTCAAGTATAATTATTTCTAGAAACTTTAAAATACAGAGTATTTTCAATTAAACATTTGTCACCTAATCTATTAACCATAAGTCACTTTATTTGAGAAAAATTAGACAATATTTTAACTCAATCTTGACAAAAATGCATTAAATCTATATTTTAAAATGTTTTATTGCTTGCAAGTTTCAGCCTGATGTGATTTTTAAAATAGCCAAGTTATAACCCCCTGAAAATTGGAGTTTATAATAGAAATACTGACAGACTCTTAGCTTGTAGAAGGACGAATGTGCTGCTGTAATAACATTTGCTGCTCCTGCCTTGATGAGCATAGTCATAGGACCAGGATGCAAGATGTGGTATTTCAAACATAAAATTGGTTGAGTGCTTGTGAATTATTTTCTTATTAAAAATTAGAAAATGAATTTCTTGTTTTAGAAACCTAATTTTTCTTAACAGGTCTGATATTAAACAAATCTGAAGGCCCCCTTTTTCTTCTTCCCACAGTATCTCCTTATCTGCCATATTCTGCCCCATGGCTGGTTTCTACAAATCTTTCCTATATGTATATTGTGCTTCCATCCTCCTGCTAGTTTTTTAAGGCAGAAAATTCAAGGTAAATCTTAATTACTCACATTACTCCTTCACTATATCTGACTGGTTTGCAAATATTGAGGATTTTTAAGGCCAAACTAATTTTAATACCATTTACCCTTTATCATCATTGCCATTAGTTTAGTCCATGCCAGCAAACCTCTGGCCAAGCAAATCTTGAGAGATTCCAAACTTGCATTTCAAGACAGGCTGTAGTTGAGTAAGTCAAAATTCTTATTTATACAATTATATCAAATAAAGATGTAAGAATGGTAGAGTCAAAAGAATCACCACTCTACAACCCATGTTAAAATAACAGATTGCTCCAGTGATCAGCTATAATTGATAAAACCAAGAGGGAGTGGTTATAATTTTTTTTAAAAAGCCCAATATACTCAGAATCATGAATTTCAGTACAAAAATGTGGAAAACCATTTACTATGTATCTTTCATCATGATGACTATCATAGGAACGGTGTCACTTATATTACTTTTCATCACTGATTTGCTCAAGCGGGTGCCAGTAATGTCTCCATTCGTCCCTGTCATGTGCTAGTGTAGCCCAATGGCGTCTGCTTGCTCCAGGAACACGAAGAGCCTCAAACCGTTCATTCAGGGTCTTTTTTTTTTTTCTCTTTTGAGTAAAATAACCCCGGCAATGCATAGGGGTTACTCCTGGCTCTGCACTCAGGAATTACTCCTGGTGGTGCTCAGGGGACCATATGGGATGCTGGGAATCAAACCCGGAGACTGGCCGCGTGCAAAACAAACGCCCTAACCCACTGTGTGGGGTCTTGATGAAGGAGTCTGACCATCTCATGGGTGGGCGGCCACACAATCTTTTGACAATCCGTGGAATCCAGTTGGTAATGGCTCTAGTCCAGCGGTCATCTCCAAATCACATTATGTGTCTGGCCCATCTGATTTTTGACGTTCTTGGCAAATGAAATAGCGTCCCTGATTCTTGACCATCGACGGAGGTTGGCACTCTGGATTCCTTCTCTCATTTGAGTGAAACGTGATACTCCAAGCATAGCTCTTTCCATTTCTCTTTGAGATACCTGAATAGCGTTCTCTTCCTGTTTTAGTAGGGCCCAGGTCTCTGAGGTGTATGTTAGTGCAGGAAGAATGGTGGAGTCAAAAAGATAAGTCGAAGAGATTAGACTCAGTTTTCATATTTTTAGATAAGTGTAATTCCTATTTTTCGACTCCATAGGAATTGTACTTATCTAAAATATGGAAACTGAGTCTAATCACACCTTTAGATACACAGGAAATATAAAAAAATTAAGAATCACATTAATAATGCAACAAAGAAGCAGTCTTCCAAATATCAAATATCCAAATATTGGATCAAACAAACCAAACCTTTTGTAAAATTTATAAAATCCACTCAAATATGAACTGCATCAAAATATTTTAAATATTTAAAATTATTAGTTATGGGATATGGAAGTGGCAAAGGGGTTGTTTTAAAAAATGATATTATAGGAATCATAGAAGGAAATATTTGTGAGTAAAATACTATGGTATTCGAGGTTGAGGATCCTTTACTCTGCAGCTATAGTGACACTTTATCCAGGGATTCATGATTGTCATCCTTTCTCTTCTCAACCTCTGTTTCCGTGGTCACTTCACCTTCTTTGGCTTTGAACATTTTTGTCTCTCTTTTCTTATAAAGATCTTTCAATTATTATGTGGTATCTGCCCAAGAGTCTTCATTTGCTCATACCTATAAGGCTTCCTTCTTTATCAAATAATTACAGAGCTGCAAATTTGGACATTGCCACCTTTGGAAGGCCATTTCTTACTTTATTTCCTTTTTTCTTTTTCTTTTTTTGGTCTGCCACAATTGTGTCTGCCTCAAGGTCTAATATTAGGTATTCTGGTGAAGCTGTCAATTGGGAAGTTAGATGTGAATGTAGATATCAGGAGAGAGAACTGAGAAATTCTTGCAAATGCAGATATAGAACCGAGTAATACTTGAGTCTGAGGAATTCCAGATTAAGGATAGGAGCATCATAAGCTACTTGAGAGTGAATCATTTAGAAATGTAAGCAAATGCCAGACCTGGGAAAACAGGTAAGCAGTCCATCTGTGTAGTAGGAAGATCCATGCTGAAAGTGACTGAGAAGTCACGTGAGAGCTAACTATCACTGTGCATCATGAATAGTTTGAAAGTTTTGCAGGAGAAGTTGTAACTTAACTGAAGAATATTGAGGGGGGGAAATAGAGTCAGTGAGTTAATATAAGGCATTTTTTTTAAGAAAAATAAATTCCTTGACCCAAGCCTCCCTGTGGCCTTTCCTTGAACTTTTTGCTTTTCATCTAAGCATTGAAAACTTATTTTTCTTTTATCAATATTGTACTGGAGTGATAGCACAGCGGGTAGGGCATTTGCCTTGCATGCAACCAACCCGGGTTTGATTCCTCTGTCCCTCTCAGAGAGCCCGGCAAGCTACCAAGAGTATCCCGCCCGCACGGCAGAGCCTGGCAAGTTACCTGTGGCATATTCGATATGCCAAAAACAATAACCACAAGTCTCACAATAGAGACGTTACTGGTACCTACCTGCTCAAGCAAATCGATGAGCAATGGGATGACAGTGCTATAGTGATACAATATAAATGATAAGAAAATCATTTATACTGTTTTTTGTTGACAGAAATGATTTAGTAGAAGGAAAAGACTGATAGATTGCTACTGAAGGTGAAAGAAGGGATAATGGAGGAAATGGGAAGATCTTGTCAAGGAATAAAAGGAAAGAAAAATGAGGTTCTAGAGCATAAAAGGAAGATTTTGATAAGAGCAAAGCATTTCTCTGGACATGAAAAGAAGGAGAGACAGGAAAGAATGGTGTACAAGTGGAGGCTGACATCTAGTTTGAGGTGTGATCGTGACAAAAGTCTTCTTTGTGATAACTCTACTTAGTTATGAGAATTGGAGAGTCACTTGATGATGGAAGGTTTAAAATTTGTTCCACTGAGAAGCTATAAAATTCTGTTCAAAAGGGTCAATTTGTCCCTTGGCCACCAAAATTAAAAAGGAAAAAGAGAAAAAGTGAGGTAGGAGGGAAAGAGCCTTCTTTCTACTGGGTCATGATCATTTGGTGGACAATATTAGGTATGATATCTATAAACACAAATGAAGTTATTTATGAGTAATAATGAATATGCATTAATGATGGTGATAAGAGATGGTTCCTTTTTTTATTTATTTTTATTTTTTATTGAATCACCATCTGGGAAGTTAAAAGCATTCAGGCTTAAGTCTCAGTTATACAGTGGTCGAACACTCATTCCTTCACCAGTGCACATATTCCACCACCAATAACCCCAGTATACCCCCCTCCCCACTCCCACCCCCGCCTGTGTAGCTCATAATTTTCACTTTACTTTCTCTTTAGTTTTATTACATTCAATATTTCCACATAAAAAACTCACTATTATTGTTTGGAGTTTCCCCCCCCCCAAAAAAAATCAGACCTGCTGAAAAGGAAGCATTTGATAATTTGTTTTCCATTGCTGAGAATGAAGAGATATGAGGTCGCGCAGCTGCAATAGAGGCCGTGTGGTTTTGGATTTCTGTATTTTAGTATTTTAGTAACTAAGTCCAGGGAAATTTCTGGCAGAAATTGTATCATTGCAATTTAGTGGTCTTTATAAGATGACAGTCACCACGCCTTCACCACCCCCCCACCCCGAAAAGAAAAAGCAGAGACAGAAAAACCTTTCCCCTCTTGGGGCGGCACGGGGCTGTGGCTGAGTTCACAGTCTAGAGACATTTCTGCAAGAAGCTGATGGCACCAAAGTAGTTTAGCTGGCCTCTGGGATCATGGTCATCCAGCAACAGAGAGGCCACACACGTGCGGTCACTCGGGTCACATCTCGGTGGAGAGCAGAGACTGTTCCTTTGGTAATAATGCAATAAGAGTCAGGTTGGTGCTTGAAAGTCGGCATAGTTTGACATCTTTTAGCAAATTTCTAAGAAGTATACTCAAAGGCATATAAAATGATAGCTTCTCTCTGCAGCTCTAGCATAGTATTTTTCCCTAAATATTGACATCATTAACACCCCAGAGCCACATAAAGTTCTTGTTTTACCCCAATTAAAATACAACAGTCATACCAGCAGTCCTGCTTTCTAGCCACAATATTTTACCTATCTTTCTTAAGGCATACAAAAGATAACATCCAAATGGTTCAAAGCTCAAAGCTGCCTACATTTATATTCTTCTCATACAGAAAGATCAAAAGAACAAAAAATTATGTCTCTTAAAAATGTATTATTTTTACAGACCTTATACATTATATATATCCTTTCATAAACTATTTTAATATATAAGGTATCTAAAACAATAAAATAAACTTAGAGTTAAGTTTGTTTATAATAAAATTTATTTATATAAAGCTATCAATATCTGATGAAAAGACAGCAGATATATCTTAGTAACAAAATAAAGTTTCTGAACGAACATCTACTTTCCCCTATCTTGAAGTTTAAGATTTAGGGTAATATGTGTCAGAAATGAAGAGTACTTCTGTTTTAAGGGTGTAAATCTTTGAGAATGTACTGTGTCAGAGCATACAGAACTATAGTTTTATCAAAGGAGGTACATGTATCTAAATTTATTCCCTCTAGAATAGAAAGGAGACTTAATATTATTGTTTCTTAAAATCACTTTACTGAAAAGTATAATGGACTTTTTGTTAAAATGTAATTCTTTGGTGTTACTTTTTTAAAAGAAATATTTCAGTTACTTTGTTAGATTTGCCAAAATAATTTAGAGTTTGCTATGCAGGAGGTATAGGTTTAATCCCTCTCACCTTAATGTCCCACAAATTCTGCTAGCAGTAACCTGAGCACAGAGTCAGGAATAGCACCTAGACACTTCTTGGTGTTACCTCTTCCCCCAAAAAATCAACAACCAAAAAAAGCAAGCAAACAAAGTAATATTGTTTTTTACTTGATTCAAAAAAATAATTTAAAAGTACTAGCAAAATATCCCCAAAGAAGTAGATGTTGATTTCTAGAAATAGTTAACCTTTAACTATTAACTTGTATTGTTTTGTTTTTTACTAACTTAATAAAATTATGCTCAACTTTGTCTCCAAATTCTGGTTGTGCTCTATTATAGGTGTTTTTGCTTTAATTTTTACCAAGTTAATAAAATTATGCTCAACTTTTGACTCCAAATTCTGATTGGTTCTACTGTGGTTGTTTTGCACCACAAGATAAACATTAACATTTTGCCTCTGAATAATGCAATTCTCCTTTATAGAGTTAAAAAATTCTCAAAGCTTTTCAATCAGTAGAAATTGAGTTTATCAATCACATATTTCTGTAAAAGGATATAATTCACAGACATTTACAAAATGCTCTCCTAAATCCTATAAAAATTTCTCGACATATATTTTAATTCTTATGCCACAAAATGTGTACCTGAACATAAAAATAAAAACTAACCAGGGTGAGTTAAGAGGTTATTCAGGGAGCTTCTGACCACAGCTGTTGGTCTTCTAGCAGTACTCAATGCAGTTCAACAAATGTGCACATAAGATCTATTATGTTTAAGTTGTCAAGGACATTATTAAGATGGTACAAATTTCCTTATCATTTGAAACAGAGATCGGGGTTGAAAACATTATTTTTTAAAATAAACATGGGTGGGTTAATATATGATATATTTGACAGGCCAAACATTTTTATTGCTGTTGGTTTTTTTTCTTTTGAAGAGATAGTGACGAATTTTGATTTCATGAGACTTAATGCTGTTCAAAACTCTTATCTAATTCAAAAAATTAGCTGCATGCTTTATATTTGGCTATAAATTGGGTAATTAGCTTCATTACCTTCTTGGTAGGACAGGAGTGAGGAGGGGCCCCATGGAACTCCTCCCATCTTTTTTGGTGTGTGCAGTTCGGAATGCATATGTTCAATTGCATAGTGGCTAACTGAAGATTGATGTTTATTCTTTTACTGTTTTGGTGTGTCCCTCATTATTTAACACAGCTTTTTCTGATGTGCTAGGTACTCAATAAATATTGACTAATTTTAAATTATTTAATTCTAACACTGCTAAAATATAGTAATGTTATATAAAGAGAGAAGAGTTTGGATGATTGAGTAGGCAATTAAGCTACTTAAGGACCCAAAGGATATTGTAAGTGATTTTTCTGAACAAGATAGTTGAAGAGAGAAAAAAGACAAGAAACTAGTCATTGAAAGAAAAAATAATTAGATTACAAGTCCTCTTACAATATTAAGAGAAGGCTGCGTGCCTTTCATGGAAAAAAAGCCTTAGAAGGTAACTTTTCCTTCTCTATTCCCAACTCCCTACTCTGGTGCTAGGGATCAAGGCATGACAAGTACTCTACCTGCGAACCCAGTCCCTTCCAAGGTAGCCTTTACAGTATGAAGTTGTCCTTACTAGAGGATCAAAATACTCAGGCCTTTGGCTGAGTCATGTGGAAGGTGAAACTAGTGACATTGGAGAGTACAGGTAACAACTCATGGGAATGGGCTCCAGTGGTTCAGTGCATTCAGTTATGTTTCGGGAAGTTTAAGATTAACCCAGTAGCAAATGTAGCCCAAGAGGGAGCTAATAGCATCAAACTATAGGATATACATCACTAGATTGTTCAAATATTCATTCTGAGTTTACATAATATCAAGAAACAAGTTTTTAATAATTTTTTCATAAAAATAGCATATATATGTATATGTATATACTATATATGTGTATATATATACATATCTATCGCATGTTCTTTGTGCTTGATCAAGCTGAGTGAGTGATAGGGGCTAAGATTAAAATTGTAACCAACGGACTGGGGAGATAGTTTAGGGTTAGGCAGACACATGTTTGATCCCCCGCACTACGTGGCCTTTTGAGCACTGCCAGGTGCTTCCCAGGAGGTCCCTAAGCATCACTGCATGTAGTCTGATGGCCCCCAAGTAACATCACGGTGACACTAGTAATCCCTGGCACCGTAGATCTCTCCCATGGAACCATCTGGCCCAGTTGGCTGAGAATCACGTTACACTGCTTTTGGGGCCCCATCCATCCACAAACGTCATGAACATGGCAGAAAAGGTCTCTACTTTGCAGCGAGTCCTTTGGAAAAAGGCATGGGGTTCACATTTTGGGTCTACTATAAGATTTGTGTTCCAGCCTCATTTAAGTAGAGAGATCTGGTCAGAGAATTCTACTAAACTAGCACCTTGGTATAATGAACTAGTGAAGGGGTCAAGGTGCATGCTCACCTTACATGGCATCAACCCAATTCAATCCTTGGAATCACATGGTCATGTGACAGTAGGAAGCCACCCCCAAGTAAAGAACTGGGAGTATCACCAAGAACTGTGGATGTGTCTCCCCCGCAAAAAAAAAAAAGCAATATAAAATAGTAACCTCTTTCCATGATGTATAAATTTTGTATAGAATAACTGTTTTATTTCTAGGGCATAGATCCTATAACATCAGGAATTTTGTCTGGTTTATCACTTTGTCAACGAGTTGCAAAAACAATTCCCCTACATTATAAGCTCAAAATAAATATTTGTTGTGTGAATGCACAAATAAATAAAGAATTGAGTAATTTGCATTTTTGCAATTGTAATCAGCATTGAAAGGAATATTCTTATAATTTATTTTGGCCTACTTGTCTAATTTTCTGAAGATAAATTCTTAGAAGCTGAACTGTTGGGTGTGCATATTTTAAAGACTTTTGATACAATGCCAAGTTGTTATTCTAAAAGGAAATTCAAATTTACATTTCTCTAAGTCTAGGACATTCCTCCTTTCGTTTAGTGTTCCAAAAATAAGGGCATTGCCAATTTTATTAAATTGAATGAATTTTATGGATGAAAAAATATTGTATAGGCATTTTATTTGTTTACTAGGAGTTAGACTATTTTTATAATATTGTTGGTATTTCCTCTTTGTGAACTATCTTTTACACAATGGTTTATTCCATTATTTTATTTAAATTTTTGTGGTCTTGGATTAGGCAGTACTTTCTTATTTTTTTAATGTTTTATTTATTTTTTATTGAATCACAGTCAGATACATAGTTTCAAAGTAGTTCATGGTTTCAGTCATACAAAGTTCCAACACCCGTCCCTTCACCAGTGTACATTTCCCACAGCCAATGTCCTCAGCTTTCTTCTCACAAAACTGTACCCTCTCCCAGCCTGCTTCTATGGCAGGCACTTTTCTTCTCTCTCTCTCTCTCTCTCTCTCTCTCTCTCTCTCTCTCTCTCTCTCTCTCTCACTCTCTCTTTCTGTGTCTCGCTGTCTCTGTGTCTCTGTGTCTCTGTCTGTCTCTCTCTCTCTCTCTCTCCTTTGGGCATTATGGTTTGCAATATAGATACTGAGAGGTTATCATGTATGTCCCTTTAACTATTCTCAGCACTCAGCTTTTGTCCAAGTGATCATTTACAACTATCACTGTCATGGTGGTCACTTTTCTATCCTAACTGCCTTCCCCGACCCCACAGAGCTGGCAAGCACCCAACCATAGACCAGTACTCCTGGTCCTTTTCTCTACTGTCCTTGGGTATTAATATTCTACTATTTTATTTATCCCACAGATGAGTGCAGTCATTCTATGTGTATCCCTCTCCTTCTGATTCATTTCACTCAGCATGATACTCTCCATGTTCATCCATTTATAAGTATATTTCATGGTTTCATTTTTCCTGGTGGCTGTGTAGTATTCCATTGTGTAGATGTACCATAGTTTGTTTATCCAGTCCTCTGTTCTCAGGCACTGAGGGTATTTTTGACTCTGGATTTTGTGAATGGTGATGCAATGAACATAGAGGCATAATGGTGTTTCTGCTGTGTGTTTTGGGCCTCGAGGGTATATTTCCAGAAGTTACCCATTATTTTAGTCAGTTTATCTTACTAGGTGTGAGGCACAGCTAGTGGAGTTCAAAGCTTACTCCTGGCTCTATGCTCAGGGATTACTTTGGTGAGTTTAGTGTACTAAATGGGGCGCTGGGGACTGAACCCAGGAAGGCCACATGCAAGGCAAGGGCTTACTCTGTACTATCATTCAAGCCACTCAGTTTCATTTTTATTTATTGAATTATGAGTTATCTATATTTAAGAAATATTTACCATTTTCAACTTGTGTTCCAAAGATTTTAATCACTTAGGCACTTTTTTAATTGTTCAACATTTTACATGGAATTTGTCGATAAAAGTTTTCACTTTGTAGCCAGATTGATAGTTTAACAGTCTAAGCAAGTACTTTCATGCACAGGTCCCGGTCCAGTCCCCAGTTGATTCCTGATTTACATGGTGCCCTGAGCACCATGAGAAGCAATCCCTAACTATAGAGCCGGGGGTAGCCCCAAACAAACAAAATACCCCAAAACCCTTTTCATTTTAATGTCATCCATATCCATCAAAATTATCTCTTAGCATTTGTAACTGTGGTGAATTAAATATTGCAAAAATCTTTTGCAGATTATGTCTTCACAAGGTAGGGTTTCTTTTCCTATCTTTTGCAAAAGATAGCTCCTGTGAATTACTTCAACCATCAAAATGAGGAAGGAGTGAGTGTGCAAACTTTTAAACCAAGTAGAGGATGTTGGGAGGACCCATTCGGGTTGGAAAATGCGAGTTAAAAGTAGACTATGGACCGAACATAAAGGGCACTCAATACGTCTATTGCAAACTATAATAACCAAAAGGAGAGAGAATAAAAAGGAATGCCCTGCCACAGAGGCAGGGTGCAGTCGTGGGGGATGGGGTGGGAGTGGTGAGAGGGATACAGGGATCATTGATGGAGGTGAAAGGGCATTGGTGGAGGGATGGGTAAATGATCAACTGTATGAGTGAAATGCAAACACAAAAGTTCATGAGTTTGTAACTGTACATCACAGTGACTCTCTAACACAAAATTAAAAAAAAAACACAACTGTTGAATAAGACCTTAGAGTCTCTTCAGTGTCTCCTTTTGCAGCCCTGAGGCCAGGATAGCCTGAGGAAGACTTAACTTGAAGGCCAGCCTTTCCCTGCCTCCCACTTGCACTCAGCCACGTTTTGCCACTTGATCTGACCCCATACACATGAATCAATCCAATGAAGATCAGCATGGAATCACCTAGCCATGGCTGGGAATGTAGTTGAGTAGTAGAGTGCTTGCATAAGTGAGGCCTTCACTTCAATTCCTGTCAGTAAGAGGGAAAATAATCATCCACCCAGTGTGTAGACTCACAAGAATTAGCAAGTCATTGCTTGAGTTCAGTAAGTTTTAGGGGAGTTTGTTACATATAATACACAGCTGATAAAATAACTGATTTATACTCAGTTATTTTCCAAATAACTACACTTAGGGATGACTCCAGGCAATGTCAAGGAACCATATAGAATGCCAGGGATCAAACATAGGTCTGTAACATGCAAGATAAGCCCCTTACCTAATGTACTGTCTCCAGTTGTATTTTCACTTTTACTTTTAAGAACTACTTTTTATAAAGTCAGATCAGGTTTTGGCATAACTTTATTTTCCAACTAGCTCTATAAATGATCCCAAATCATATAACAAAAAGGTTCTAATTACCTAGTTTTTTTTTTTAAATTTATTTATTTTTAATTAGAGAATCACCGTGAGGGTACAGTTACAGATTTATACACTTTTGTGCTTATACTTCCCTCATACAAAGTTTGGAACCCATCCCTTCACCAGTGCCCATTCTCCACCACCCGTAAACCCAGTGTCCCTCCCACCCTCCCCAATCCCATCTCCCCCCCACCCCACCCTGCCACTGTGGCAAGGCATTCCCTTCTGTTTTCTCTCTCTAATTAGCTGTTGTGCTAGTTTTTAATCATTACCTAGTTTTTAATCATTGACACAACACCAAGATTCAAAAATCAAAATTTTGATTTTTATGGTAAATCTTTAAATTATCCGGTGTTTGTATTTATTCATCCTGTTTCAGTATCACACTTTTAATAAATATATGCATAATGTATGTATGCAAATGTATACATATTTTGTTATATACATATATGCATATTTAGTATGTATATATACACATATATACATATTTAGCTCTGCTCAAGAATTACTCTTAGCTCTGTGCTCAGGGATTACTCCTAGTCAGATTCAGGGGATCATAAGTACCATATAATGGTGTTGAGGATCAAAACCAGGTTAGCTACATGCAAGGCAAACACCATATCCTCTATATTATGTCTTGGCCCAGATGTGTGTGTATATGTGTGTGTACATACATGCATGCATATATAAATTTATATTTATATAAAATATAAATATATATTTACATATATACATATATTAGCATATAAATATTTAAGCTGTTTATTATTGATATTTTAATGGCTATTTGAGGTATTCCCTGTTTGCTTGTTACAGATAAAGCTATCATTAAAATATACATGCGAGAAAAAAATCCACTTTTATAAAGTCTTTTTTTTTTAAATTTAAATTTTATTGAATCACCATGTGGAGGGTTACATAGTTCTCAGGATTATGTCAGTTATACAATACTCAAACACCCTTCCCTTCACCAGTGCCCATATTCCATCACCAACCACCCCATTATACCTCCTGCCGCCTCCCGTCCCCCCAGTCCCCGCCCTTGTAAGTGATAAGTTTCACTTCGTTTACGCTTTATCTTGGTTACATTCCATGTTTCAACACATAACTCACTATTGTTGCTAGGGTTTCCCCCCAAAAAAGAAAAGACAGTCCTACTGTCAAGGAAGCATTTGATAGTTCTCCATTGCTGAGAATGTAGAGATATTAAGTCCTGCTGTTTGTTACATAACTTTTCTATTTTTTCCCCCCTCGTCCAGCGCCACCAAGTTCACGCCTGTTTAGTAATCACCACACTGCCTGACAAAGAGCAAAAAAAAAAAAAAAAACGAAAAAGATGGTTATTTCCCGTCATCAGCCAGCGTGGGGCTCTGGCTTAGTTGATAGTCTGGTAGAATGTCTGCAAGCAGTTTCTGGAACCAAAAGTAATACGCTGGTATCGGCCCCGGCTCGAGATTCCACCAGCGTCCCGTTTTTCCAAGTACATAATAATTTATTCCCTTGTATCCCATTCCCACGCCACCAGGTCCATGTCAGCTTAATGGACATCATACTATGATTAACGCCACGCCGCGTTTCTTCCCGAGAAAGAAGGATATTTCTTCTCAGCCGGCGTGGGGATATGGCTTAGTTCAGTCTATAGAGATGGCTACCACTTTGGTAGCCTTCAATATTTCAGCAAAAGACTTACTATTCTTGTTAGGATTTCCCACCAAAGTCCGACCCGTTAAAAAGGAACCATTTCATATTGGTGATGATTAAATGACATTAGGTCGTGCGGCCATGGCAGCGGCCTCGCGGCTTTGAATTTCTGTATAAAGTCCAGGGAAAGTACAGCCAGAAATTACACGTCGCTACAAACTTTAACCCTATTATGATCCCCCCAAAGTCCAACCCGTTACAAAGGAACCATTTCATATTGCTGATGATTAGATGACATTCGGTTGTGCAGCCGCGGCAGCGGCTGCGCAGTTTTGGGTTTCTATATAAACTCCAGGGAAAATTCTGCCTAAAATTCTATCACTACAATCTTTTACCCTTCAACAAAAACCTCAGTACTATTGTTTGGAGTTTCCCCCACGGTAAGCCCTGCTAAAAGGAACATTTACACGTTGCTGACAATCAAGAGATATTAGGTTTTGGATTTCTATATGAAGTCCAGGGAAAATTCTTTTGGTAATTGCATCACTCGCTGGCGGCACCTGGACCAGTAGCTCCGAGCACACACTTTGGAGGCATTTTGGGGGCGCTGCTCGTGTCCAAAGTGGTTCAGTTGCCTGCGGGGTCGATCTCGCGCGGCGGCAGAAAAGAGCTATAAAGTCTTTTACAAAGCAAATTTTTCTGCTGCAGCAGAAAAGAGCGTACCCACATGGCTCTGTGCTTAAATACCGGCACAGGGCGGATCCGGAAGTCCCGCCCCATCGGCTTTCCCGGGCTTCCTGCATAGTCTAAAAACCGGCTGTTGCCTCGCTGCGTTCAAAAAGAAAGAGTTGAGAGATAAAAGACCATACCCCGCTGGCAGTGCCTGGGCCAGTAGCTCCGAGCACACAGTTTGGAGGCATTTTGGGGGCGCTGCTCCTGTCCAAAGTGGTTCAGTTGCCTCCGGGGTCGATCTCGCGCGGCGGCAGAAAAGAGCTATAAAGTCTTTTACAAAGCAAATTTTAACTAGTTACTTAATGAGAGGAAGGTACATAGACATTAAAAATCCATATATCCCTTGTTCCCACATATCTATAACCTTCTCCATTGTCAACATAACTCACCAGAATGATTTGGTTGTTATGGTTGACAAATCTGAATGGATAAATCATAACCGTCACAGTCCACAGCATACTTTTTAAAAACTATTTTAGATGCTGTCTGTACTCTAGGTTTGGACAAAAGTATGTAGCACTGTAGCACCGTGGTCCTGTTGTTCATTGATTTGCACCAGTAATGTCTCCATTGTAAGATTTGTTGTTATTGTTCTTGGCATATCGAGTACGCCATGGGTAGCTTGCCAGGTTCTGCCATGAGGGTGGGATACTCTCAGTACAGGAATTAAGGCAGCTGCTCTGCATGCAATTGACTTCCTCAATAGTCAGCACAGAATATGATCCTACAAACACTGCCAGAAGTAAACCCTGAGCATTGAGAAGAGAACCCAGATGTGTCCCCAAACCCAAAGATAAGTAAATAAATTAATTAATTATTATAATTCTGAGCGATAGCACAGTGGTAGGGCATTTGCCTTGCATGCAGCAGACCCGGGTTTGATTTCTCTGCCCCTCTCAGAGAGCCTGGCAAACTACCGAGAGTATCTTGCCTGCACGGCAGATCCTAGCAAGCTACCCGTGGTGTATTCGATATGCCAGAAACAGTAACAAGTCTCATGATGGAAACGTTACTGGTGCCCGCTCGAGCAAATCGATGAGCAATGGGACAACAGTGACAGTGATAATTCTCTTTAAAATCCAGCATTTTGACTTGGTTTTCTGGCAGGTCTGATCTAGAATTCCTTTTGATAGCAATTAGCATACATTTCTATCTCTGAACCAGACCTCATTTTGTGAACTATCAACAATATACACAACTGCTTACTGACAGTCCTCATCCATAAGCCTTGTTTACTGGTATACAGTATTGCTAGTGGAAAGCAGGACAAACTCTTTCTTCACTCTTTTGCAAGAAATGTGTTAAAGCCTCCTGACCGCTCTGAGGAGTTTCTCTTTGTAGAGCATGTATGTAGCACCAAGTCCCTTAATACTCAACTCCTAATGAAAAGATTCAGCTTTAGTCTAGTCCCGTCTTTAGCAATCTTCCCCCAAGCGGGAAATATTGGCAATTTCTACCTTTATTTTACTTCCTTTCTAAAACTTTGAATTGCTGTCCTTGGAAGGATTATTTCATATCATATTTTATATCAACTATAATGTCTACTTTCATTACATGATATTCATGAAATTTATTCCATAAGTTTGTTATAGGTTTGAAACAAATCCTTAGTTTTAGGTTTCTTGCGTATTTTGTTTATTTTTATACATCTCAGTGTGGACTTGATTATAAATTTGCTGTTATACCTACATCTTTCCAAAAATGCTTTCATTTAAAGTTTGATATAGTTCATTATGCATCTTAATATAAAGTTTGATGAGAGGACTTGCTTTATTTTCTTCAGATATTCCATTTTAAGGATAAGATAAATGCCATCTTAAACATTTAATAAAACCAATTACTCAGAAGAATGATAAACAATTTTTAATGGAGCTTCTACAAGAAGTATTTTTGGTGACTGTTCATAGTTATTTAACATAGTTATGTTACCTCTTCCATTCGTTTTTCCCAAGTTTTTATTTTAATAGAAGCACTGTTAATAATAGTGTGATCAGTGATCAGTTAATAACTGATCTATAATACTATTAATAAACGAGTTAATACAATTCTTTCTTTCTTTCTCTCTTTCTTTCTTTCTTTCTTTCTTTCTTTCTTTCTTTCTTTCTTTCTTTCTTTCTTTCTTTCTTTCTTTCTTTCTTTCTTTCTTTCTTCCTTCCTTCCTTCCTTTCTTTTTTCTTTTTCTTTCTTTCTTTCTTTCTTTCTTTCTTTCTTTCTTTCTTTCTTTCTTTCTTTCTTTCTTTCTTTCTTTCTTTCTTTCTTTCTTTCTTTCTTTCTCTCTCTCTCTCTCTCTCTTTCTTTCTTTCTTTCTTTCTTTCTTTCTTTCTTTCTTTCTTTCTTTCTTTCTTTCTTTCTTTCTTTCTTTCTTTCTTTCTCTCTTTTTATTTGCATCATGATTTACTATTCTTCTAATGTAGATGTTCATGCATCAAACATTCCAGTACTACACCCTCTACCAGAGTGTCTGCTTCCATCCACCATTGTCATCCATCCCCACTCTTGATTCCCTCCTCCCCCATTCTTAAGTTTCCTACCAAACATCAGTTGATTTTGGTATTTGTTATTTCTTGACTATGTTTCTTTATATCCCACATATGAAGGATAGCACTCTATCTGATTTTTTAACCTACAAGCCAACAAACTAGTTATTTTGAAATGATCTTTATGAAAACTCTCACTTAAAAAATTTAGCTAGGTAAAGGGATTATTCCAATTTATCCATCTATCTATCTATCTATATCTTAGTCTGTCTGCCTAGAGAGGGATTTGTTTTATGGAACTGGTTCATGGAATTATGGAAGCTGGGCAAGTCCAAAATCTCATGGGATAAATCTACAAGTCATAGATGCTAAGAAGAGTTACAGTTGTAGTTCAATTGGCTGGCAGAATTTCTTCTTGCTCTACAGGTTAGTCTTGGTTTCAGTAAAACCTTCAAATGAACAGATGAGGCTCAGTCACACTGAGAAGGTAATCTGCTTTACTCAATGCACACTGATATTTTTTCTAATTTTTAAATCACCACGAGGTACAGTTACAAAGTTATCATGTTTGATTTTCAGTCATATAATGATTGAACACCCATCCCCCACCAGTGCATATTTCTACCACCAATGTTCCCAGTATCCCTCGCACACATCCCACCCTCCCCCGCCTCTATGGCAGACAATTTCCCCCACATACTACACATGAATTTAAATGGCAATCTCTTTTCTCTCTCCCCAATAAAATACAAAGTAATGTTGACCATATATGTGACTTCTTTATATGTCAAGTTGGCACATAAAATAAACTACCATTGGAACACAAGGTTTAATTTTTGTTTGAGGGCCATACCAAGCAGTGCTCCAGGGCTACCCTAGGATTTATGTTCAGAAGTTGTTTCTGGTGATGTTTGAAGCAACCTACATTACTCATATTAATAGCATGTACTTGTCTGTAGGATGACATTACTTTGTCATCCTACATTTGTCCTTTGAAGTTAGAAGTTAGAATGAAAGTAAATTCTTTCATTAGAATTTAATTCCTTTGGTATCCATATTGTAATAGAAGGTTTTATGGTATATGGCATACTTGCCATATTGAAAAAGACAGTCCATCCTTTCATGAGTTGTTTCATGGATTCCTGTTAATGTGAACTGACTGGAATCAATGTTATTTAAAACCAGAATTATCACAACACATTTTACAGGCACTGCATATTCTGGAAAAAAACTGGCAGTAAGAAATATTGATGACTAGTTATTGACAGCATTCATCCAGCCATACATTTGCAGAAACAGTGATTGCATATCTTCAGAGAGAGCATCTTATCACCAACCTGCATAGGCCAGAGTATGTGTGTAGTCTAAGCTCAGAATATTATGAACTGGATATGCAAATGTTGCTTTATTGTTTGCAGAAAGTATCTGTAAAACTAACTATATATATATTTTGTTATAAATATATAGAAGGAGCGATCTGTACTTTAATGGAAAGCATTTATTTGAGGTACTATATTATTATCCATTTAAATTGTTACTGTACATAACTTTTTATCAAAGTAATAAATAAAATGTCTTTGTTTCTTCTAGAAATATTTAACTGTGATATAGTCCTTCCTTTACTATTAATTTGTTTTTAATTATGTGTATAGTTCAGAGAATGAATAATTACATAGGTCAAATGTTTACTATCATATGACATTCTGCACATAATGTCCCACATACCAATGCCTAAAAACAGACTAAATTTATTTCCATGAGCATGTAGAAAAGACCATCAATTTCAAAGTTTAGCACTATGGAAAGTAAATCCTTATGTTTTAATTAAATCTTCTAATTGACTAAAATAGGTATTAGTACCCATTTTCCATAGTACCACACCATATTTGATGGGGTTCAAATATGGTGTGAACCATGGGAACACCTGTAAGGGTGATTAGACACCTCCCTAAAAGCCTCCATTTCTCTCAGAGAGCCCAGCAAGCTACTGAGTGTACTCTGCCTGTATGGCAGAGCCTGGCAGGCTACCCGTGGCGTATTCGATATGCCAAAAACAGTAACAAAAACAGTAACAGCTCCTTTGTCTGACACTGAAAGAGCCCCCAATATAGCAGCATTAAGAAAGATGAGCAAGGAGAGGCTGATAAAATCTCAGGGACTAACTAGACAGCCAAAATGAAGGACTAAAATGACTCTCTGTACTTTCAACACACATACACTGGCATCAGAAGCATCCTTGGAGGACCTGATGTTGCAAGCGTAGAAGATCAAGTATGACATCATTGGTCTGACTGAAACAGGAAGGCATCGATCACATGTCCATTTTCGACATGGGAGAAGAACTGTTCCTCAGAACATACGACAATAGAGGTGTCGGTGGTGTCAGTGTCCTTGTCAACATGAACTTGGCCATGAGCATTGATTCATTCGAATGCCTAGCAACCTGAATCAGATGATTATGCTTGAATAGATGTGGCTCAGTGCCAGCAATTTCTATCTTCGTCATCTACACACCAACATCCAACTATGATAAAAAAGAAATTGAGAAGCTCTACATGGAGCTGGAGAAGTTCTATAAAGAAGACCACACCTTCTGCAATATCATTGTTGGTGATTTTAATGCCAAGATAGGACTGAGAAGGTGGCCAGAAGAACTCCATATTGGGTCCGATGGCCTAGAATGGAATGAACAGGGTGAGAGACTGTCTGAGTTCATCATGTCGACCAAGACCATCCATGGTAACTCACAGTTCCAGAAGGCCAAATCTAAGCGTTGGACATGGGAGTCTCCCAGTGGACAGTTCCACAACAAAATTGACCACATCATATTCATTCAAAGGTTTTGCCTGACTGATGTCACTGTTGTTTCCAAATTCCAGACGGGATCGGACCATTGTCTTCTTCGTGCAAAATTCTACTTCACAGAGTAGGGAGAAAGGACTGCAAAGTTTAAGTTTAAGAAGAGAACTCCCAGAATGACACCAACTGGGATCTCTTTGACACATTGTGGTAACATGGAAAGTTGCCATCATTGACAACATTGATGAGGAATATGATCGACTGGTTCGGCACCTCCATGACTGCATGAAGAATGCCGAGAGTGGGAAAGCCACAAACAGATGCCTGTCTTCGGAAACTCTTAAGCTCATTCACCAACTTTTGGCATGAGCCTTAGGCAATCACAAGCTAACGTCTGAGCTCGCAAAGCTGTGCAGGGAAGCGATAAAGGAGGACCTCAAAGAGAGAATAGCAGCAGTGTTGGTCAATGCAGCAGAAGCCAAGAAAAGTATTTGCAGTGCTCGCCTGTCCTTCACCAACTACAAGACCAAGATGACTGCCCTCCGACATCCTGATGGATTTATAACATCTTCCAGAAGGGCAATGGAAAGGATTATTCACGACTTCTACTCGGATCTCTTTGATAGCCACATTCACCTGCCCACATATCAAATTCTGCAGGATGGATATATAGTTCCCAATGTTCTCCCTTCCAAAATCCGACATGCCATTTTGTTGGTAAAGACGCATCCAGCACCTGGTCCAGACAAAGTCAGACCCAGATACCTGAAGAATCTGCTGCCAGTACTCATCAATACACTGGCTCGGCTCTTTGCACACTACCTGTCCGAATGCAAGGTTCCATCCCAATGGAAAACCAGCAGGACCATTCTTTTGTACAAGAAGGGAGACATCCACAACATTGGCAACTATCACCAAATCTGCCTGTTGTTCATCATCCACAAATTGTTCACTCAAGTCATCCTGAATAGAATATGCAGAATATTAGACAAAGTACAACCATGCAAGCAAGCTGGGTTCCAAAAAGGAGTCAGCATGATAGACCATATCCACAGGGAGACCAAGGTCATTGAAGTTTTGCAAGAATTCAAGATGCCGCTCTGTCTAATGTTCATTGACATAAAGAAGGCCTTAGATTCTATTGAGATTGAAAAGGTCATCGAAGCCCTAGCCAAACAAGGTGTTCAAACTCAGTCATCAGGATCCTCTGCGAGCTGTATTATGGATTCACCACCAGGATCTTACCATTCTGCAAGGAAGTGATCATTGGCATAAAGAAAGGGACCCAGCAGGGTGATACCATTTCACCGAAACTCTTCACTGCCACCGTTGAGAACATTATGCTATGACTGGAATGGGAAGGAATGGGAGTGAAGATAGATGGTCAGCAACTATACACCTCCGCTTCGCTCTAATAACAACAAACATTAGCCAAGCTGCAATTGTGGAAAGGTCAGACTGCAGCTGAATCTCACCAAAACAATGTTCATGAAAAACAAACTAGTCCCTGAAGTTCCATTTACTCTCAACGAAATGAACATCTCCAAATGCAGCAGTATGTGTACCTGGGTTGAGGACTCAACATGAGGAATGACTTGGCGCCAGAACTGTGCATAAAGAAGAGAGCAGAGTGGAATGCCTTCAAGAGTGTCAAAGAAGTTGTTAAGAGGACGAAGAACCTCCTGCTCCAGGTACATCGTTTTGACTCCACTGTTTTTCCGACACTAACATATGCCTCAGAGACCTGGCCCCTACGAAAACAGGTCGAGATCGCTATTTGGATATCCCAAAGAGGAATAGAAAGAGCTCTGCTTGGAATATCACATTCACTCAAGTGAGAAAAGGAGTCCGGAGTTCTGACCTACATCTATGATCAAGATCAGGGACTTTCTTATTTGCCAAAGTGTCAAAAATCCTATGTGCTAGACACATACTGCGATTTAGAGACGACAGCTGTACTAGAACTGTTACCAACTGGATTCCATGGGATGCCAGCATGGCTTCCCACTAGAGATGGTCAGACTTCTTTGTCAAAACCTTGAACAAATGGCTCGAGGATCTTCATTTTCCTGTAGCAAGCAGATACCATTGGGCTACACTAGCACGCAACAGGGATGAATGGAGACATTACTGGTGCCTGCTCTAGCAAATTGAAGATCAATGGGATGACATGTGATACAAGAGAATTGACTTAAATAATTTTCTGGTTAGAACCAATAGAATAACTGTTGCAGTATTCATTCTTATTTATCATTTTTGCCAAAATAATCTCTGTTAAAAATTGGATCCAAGTACAGGAAGTAAGATACTTGTCTTGTACCCTACTGAGTCATGTTCAATTCCTGGCACTGAAAATGGTCCTCTGGACATCACCAGGAGTGACCAGTAGGCACATTCAAGAGTAAGCACCAACACTGCCATGTATGTGTCCCCAAATGCTTCTACCAAAAAAGAAATTCCATATTTGTTTCATGCCACTATTTGTATCAATCCTTCACAGAATCAACGCTAATCCTTCCATGTCTTGTTGAGAAATATCCCCATTTAAACAAAAAGAACCTTGAAATGATTTTGCTTTCAGTAATTCCAATCTCAGGATCTCTTCTTGATGCATATGTTCTGTAGTACTATATGTAAAGTTGATAAGATGCACAGAGGTTGTAGGACCAAATAAAGATTTGTCTCATGAATGACTTAAGACTTCAAAACACTGTGGTCCACAGGGCTGGAGTAATGGCACAGCAAGTAGGACATTTGCCTTGCACGCGGCTGACCCGGGTTTGATTAGCACCCCATATGATCTCCTGAGCACTGCCAAGAGTAATTCCTGAGTGTAGAGCTAGAAGTAACCTCTGTGCATTGCCGGGTGTGACCCAAAAAGTAAAAAAACAAAAAACCAAAAAAAACACCGTTGTCCCATTGCTCATCAATTTGTTAGAGCAGGCATCAGTAGCATTCGTCCCTGTCACATTTAAGGTCAGGGGAATGAGGCCCATTATTGTTACTGTTTTTGGCATATTGAATATACCATGGGTAGCTTGTCAGGCTCAGTTGTGCAAGATTCTGCATTGCTCTCTTCTGAGTGCTTTGTTTTAGAGTCTTTGGCTCTTGGCCATTGATGAGATTACATGGCGCCTGGGGGCAGTTTGTGGGTGTGACTGCCAAGCTACTGGAAAACTGGGGATCTGGGTGAAGGACGCCCAGTTCCAATCCGAGCAGGCTTGAAGAACTGAGACATGAGTCCTGCATACCTGAGTTCCTCTGCTAGTTCTTTCATGGATGGGGCTCTTCTGAGCTTGTGGAGAGTGGCTATGAGCATAGCTGCAGCTGGGTTCTGGAGGTTTTTGGCTGCCCGGGATCTGCTTGGGTGCTTGGGGCGGGGAGGGAGACTCAACCTGCCCCCCTCCGAGGGGCCTCGGTGAAGACAGCCTGGCACGGGGGCAGGAGTTTCTGCTAGACTTCAACTACTACTACTACTAATCAAGGAATTCCCAAATCTCCATTGCCAGCCTGCCATTGTTTGGAAATTGGTTCAGCTTTTACCTCTTTACCTTAATTTGTAAGCTGACAACAGAATGTCACAGTTTCTGGGATGTTGGCAGAAGTCACAAGACTCTTGGATCAGGATCAGAGGGTTTTATTATACGTAGCACAATCCCAGGGTGAGTTCACTTCATGTACTTGCCAGTTAGTTCTTTTTCCCCATGGGACCCCCATGGAGCCGCAAGCTTGTGGAGAAGCCCCATGATGCACAAGCTTTGCATCACAGTTGAGGGGCCTCACATA
Source organism: Sorex araneus (assembly GCF_027595985.1). Classification (NCBI taxonomy): domain Eukaryota; kingdom Metazoa; phylum Chordata; class Mammalia; order Eulipotyphla; family Soricidae; genus Sorex; species Sorex araneus. The sequence continues at coordinate 58,845,459 of NC_073309.1, read as the reverse complement.
TGGAAAACCCTAAGCTTTTATAAAGGATTACAAACAAAACTGTGTACCCATGCTCCATAGAATTATCTTTACTCTGAAAAAAAATTATTTTTAAACCTGCCCTCTTCTCCAGAATAAAATACCACCTCTATCTTAAAAGCTGTTTCCTCTGTATCTTTGAAAAGATATTAGGGACTCAAAATTGCTATATGTGTCTGCCTCAAAGATATACAAGGATGCAACAATCTATGAAGACTGGTCCCCGAACAGAACTCATCTCTCTTGTCTGAATTCCAGTGAATTCCAGACCCACACGTATAACTTCCTACTGGATAACACTAGGATGTCATAAAGCCATTTCAAACCCAAACTGCTATGAGTTAACACCCTTGAAATTCTGCTTTCACCTTTCGTGTGTGTGTGTGTGTGTGTGTGTGTATTTAATCAACAACAACTCAATTACCTTATCCAGACACCTGTTCGTCTAAGATGATTGTTTTTTTTTTCTCAAACCCACCCTCCACTTCCCCTCTTAGCTGATCATTCACTAAGTTAAATGAAATTCACCTTATTCATGTCTCTTTATCCTGCTCACTCTCCTCCATACTGCCTTGGTTCAGACAGATGCTTAACCTTGCTTTCAGAATGTTAAAATAGAGTATCCCATCATCCCAAGCCATTCTGCATACTCCAACCAATTTTTAACTCTGCTGCCTATAAACTAAAATGTGAGTCTCCCCACCACATATTATTTGTTTGCCAGTCCCCACAAGCCTCTGTCTCCAGACATTTCTCTGCTCTTATTGCATTTATTGTATTGACTGTCTTAGTTCTCCAACTAAAATATAAATCCCTCAACTTAGAAAGTCTCCTTTATATGGTAGACACTGAATAAATCTTCACCAGATCATTATTTAATGAGAGTCTACTATGTACAATGTTGCATAGGGGCATGTTTTTTATTTCTGTGGTTTGCGTATTTCACTTATCTTAAATTTTAAAATCATCGAGGGAAGGGGCAGTTTATTTTTTAACATACTTTTCCTTGCAAAAAAAGAAGTGACCTATGTATGAATAATATTTACTCTGTGTGTGTATGTGTGTGTGAGTGTGTGTATGTGTGTGTGCAGAGTTTATATTGGTAAAGGTTTAGTGCAGAGTCCTCAGCCTTAGAACTATGCACATACTGACCAGAAAATTCTCTGGTGCTGGGGTGGGTAACACCAGAACAGACTGCTGTGCTTTATCAGATATTTGTAATCATTTCTGATTCCTACCAACTAAGGCTCAGAATAGTCTAACCCGTTTTCTTATTTTTCATGAGCGTTTTCATTTATTTACTTTCTGCATACATTTCTGTCCTCCTGTTGTGATTACCAGGGATGACACACTTAGCTACATACTGCTCACACTCTTGGTGACAGTGCTTTGTTGTGGCACTGGGATCCCAAAGGCAGTGTCACCAGGGTCACACTTGGCATGTGGTATGAGCCAGGTATGAAACTCAGGACCTCAAACCTGCAAGGCTAGTGCTATACCGATGAGTCAGGTCTCTGGAGTGTTCTGTACCAAAGATTTGCCAACCAAAATTGTTTTCAGTCACTGAGAGATGTGCTCAGGGGACTAAGAATGGCTCCAGTTTGAGAGCGAGTCGCTGATGTTGTTCCACTGCCACTGTTTGACAATTTTAAGTTTTCTGAAAAGAACTAAGAGGGCCTGGGATACCTCAAAGTGTTGGGATATATGTCTTAAATGCTGAAGGCCCAAGTAGCACATATCACCAGGCCTGAACACCTCGCTTTTTACTATTATAAAGAGTGGTTGTCAGACTCTTAAACACAGCTGGGGGCTGGGGGACAGGGGTTCTCTTCATGGAAAATAATTCTTTTAGGTACAAAGTGTCTGAAACTAACATTTAAGACTTAGTAGAAAAAAGAAACAGAAAATCCTACCATACCAGCCAGAAAATAGGGCACCATTTTAACAGTGGGGTAAGATGACTTACGTGCAAGCACACTAAAGAAGGAATACTTATGATATAAAACAGAATCAGTGAGGAGTATGTATGAGATTCTAAACTTTGCATGGTAAACCACATGAACTGTTTTGAATAAATGACTGTCTTTCTTGAGTCCATAAAAAAGATTTAAACTCCCTCCTTTAATACAACAACCTAGCTATAGAATGTTGTTTATTTTGAAGATTGTTTTTCTTCACTATTAAAATTGCTATGGCAGTTTTACAATGATGGTGTTTATTTGTTGCAATGTTAATAAATGTTTGTGAGTTTGGTTGATCTTTTCCAGTAAGAAGGCTCAAAAGTGATTTTAACAATTGAAGTTTGCAAAGGGATTATCATCATATTGTCTAATTTTTCTCAGTATTTTGAGTAAATGTCTTTGCAATTGCAGTGATATTATGCTCTCAGAAATGACTTGAGTGCTCTGCAATAATAGCTTTTCATTTGGGTTATGAGTCTTAATATTCACTTACAGGATCAACTCTAGTAGTCTTGAATATGCCATTATGGGCCATTTGGATTTTTAAAAGCATTCATAAATAAATGCATACTAGAATAGTCTCAATTTGTTGGATAAGTAATGTACATTTAAAAATAAAATCAAATAATATCAAAATGCACACACACTTTAGTTAAATAGTATCTTTTGAGTCATTCAGCTATATCCTTCATTACACTGAGTGAGCTGTTCAGAGATGTTGCTTTTTCATTTTATGACAAACGTGACAGTAGCAAATATCAGGAATAAGAGCAAAGACTTCTAATAAAAAAGAGAATATTCTTTTACTATTTTCAATGAAAACTCAAAATCTGTTGCCATTTGGTTTTTACATTAAAACAAAAATAGGCAAAGAATCTAACACTTTTATATGACTTCACTTTCAGCATGCATAGGCTTTGAAAAGAATAAGATTAGATAACATAGACTGAAAATTAATTCAGTAAAAGGTACTTTTTTGATAGCTTCTTGTATATTCAGACATTTTATGACAAGAAATATCAAATACCATGTTTTTTTAACAAAATAAAACTGCAATAACTCATCTCCCTTCCACTCAATACTCAAGAATTCTGAAGTATAGAAGAATTTTTTTTTCTTGCCCAGATTTTTATGGTCCTTTTCTGGGCATGTATGTGCTCTACTTCTGTACCAGGTGTGACTATGGGAATCTGGCGGAAATCCCAGCCTCTTTGGGCACATGTGCAGCCAACAGCATTTAGGTCCTACCTAGCCTTAGTGTGCTGGCGCAAATGAGATTACAAACATCCCTGCTGGCCCAACAATCCTTGTGTTGTTCTAGTCTGGCCACTCTCCTCATCTTCTCAAACATTCAATTTTCTCCTCTGTGCAGCCCGGTCTCCTTTTCAAATTACTTTTACTATTTTTTGGGGGGGAGTTGTTTTTAGTTTTGGTGTGCAGAGCTTACTCCTGGCTCTGTCAGGAAGATGCTCAGGGCTTATCTGGGCTTTGTTCAGTGGTCACTTCTGGCGGTACTGGGAGACAGTACCCTGTGCCAAGAGTTGAACCAGATCAGTTACATGGAAGGTAAGTGCCGTAACTCCTGTGCTAACTTTCCAAAAATGACTTTTAAGAAATCTTCAGTGACACTATTAATAAGTACTGGGCAATAGAAACAAGAATCAAGAGGTTTAGCCTCTCTTCTATTCTTTATATTCTTCCCTAACATTGAGAATAAATCAGTAATATTTAATAGGTCTATCATTGCATATATAGTCTCTACCAATTTTCTCTATTTCTCATAAAATTCTTGAAATATTCAATGCCATTTTACAAACTCAATGACACCTGGATAATCTAGCTATCTTGCCCAAAGTCACAAGAAAAGACCTGGGACTGAAACTCAACTCTGGTTTAATTTGCTGAGATTCTGTAAAAGTTTCAAAGTGAATAAATGAGTTCCTTAAAGACATTGGACTCTTACTGAATATAGACTCAGATGCACTGAGTATTACTCAAAACCCCATTGTTTGGTGCCTGCGATAAGTGAAATAATGTCCCCGTAAAGATGTCCATTCCCTCAAACCCTGAACTTGTCATGTTGTTACAAAGCAAAAGAGAATTGAATTTGCACATAGAACTATGAATGCCAATCAACTGACCTTAAGATGATGAAGATTATCTTGACAAACTCACTGTCAACAAAAGTTGGCCCATCATTTTGGAGAAGAGAGGCAGAAACATTAGTGTTATAGATGAGACATGAAAACTCAGCTTGCCATAGCTGGCCTTGAAGATGAAAGTTGGAATAGCAATCAAGGGATGCAGGCAGACTTTTAGAAGCTAGATAGAAACAAGAAAACAGCAGCTTCCCTAGAGTTTCTTAAAATAGTGCAGTTCTGCTGACACTTATTGTAGCCTATTAAAACCTACTTAACACTTCTAAACCCTAGCACTGTAAGATATCTGTGGGGTTTAAAATCATTGAATGTATAATTTGTTATAATAGCCACAGAAAAATGTTACAATATATATATTAACTTTCTGCTTTACAAACATTCTAAAGAGAATTAGAAAATAATAAACCAGAAAAATGTCAAGGACATTTTTATTCCATTGCCATTAAGACATTCTCAGCTGAGGGTATAATTAAAAATGTAAACTCAGAGTTCCAGAGTTGTTCCTTTTGTTTCATACTTACTCAGACATACAACTGTTCAATCTATTTCTCTTCTCTAAACGTTTGTGGTCAGAAAGGTATCAATAATCAATGAAACAGATGTTCATCTTACATTTAAATTGGCCAAATAGAATGAGAGTTCAATGAGAAGGTCTTGGTGAAGTCAGAGTTGGAACAAAAGATTTGCTGATTCTTTGCCCATAAAACATCAAGGCAGGGAATTGCCCTGTGCAGGAAGCTAGAAGCAGCTCTATAATTTATACAATGTGCAGCAGTTTCACACTGATAGACTTGTGACCAATCTGAGCACTGGAGTTTTTGAAGGCAGATGGACAGGAGTCCATGATGTTGGTGGAATAGGGAAAGAGAAGTAGGCATTTATTATTGCCTAGACAAAAGGAGTCAGGGTTCCTGGAGTGGGAATTGTGGACAGGAAGAAGGGCAGAACTGTGCTACAACAAGTGCTCCAGGTCCCTGGAAAGATCAACTGGAAGGAAGAATTCACTCAGCCGACCAAGGCTTGGATGCTGTAACTGGTCTCTGAATGCTGGCGACTTTGGCGGATGTCAAGCTTCAGATGGACTGACACTTCATCCAAGCTGTCCACGCCAGGCTTCCAAACCAGAGTCTCCCACTTTATTTCCTAGTCCTGCAGAGAAGTCCACCTTCCATGGTGGGAATTACATCCCGAGTGGAGAGAGCCGTGAACAGTGGACCCAGTACCTTTTATAACTGTGAAGGTTCCATTCCATCGCCACTTGCAAGCCAATCAAGTGAGAGACAAGGATCAGGAATGAGCCTTATTAGAACTGGTGATCATGCCCCAGATAAAGCATTTGCCTTGCAAGCAGTGGCCCCGATTGGACCCCCAGCACTGCAAGTGGTATCCTGAGCATCACTAGATGTGAACCTGGGGCACAAAGCCAGGTGCAAGCCGTGAGCCCCGCCGGGTATGACATCCTCAGAAGAAATTAATTAACAAGCTTTATTGGCAACACACTGACAGAGTGGAAGATGGTAGACCCACATTCTGAAAATAAACATCTTGTCTTCAAGGTTACAACAACAACAAAAGATTTTGATAGAGAAAGAACAGGAACAAAAGTATGGTTTTTGTTCATGCCAATGACATGCAGACAAATAATGAATTCCTCTGTGGGCTGTTCTTTGCAGTGTCAGTCGATCTCATCTACAAACCAAAATGTGTGAGCACCAAATGAGGAACACTGTTTTTAACTTGAGGCTTTTGAGTTGAGGGGAGAACAAGACGAGCACAGATGCCCTTGTTGAAGACTCTGCTGTTCCAAATTCCTTTTGACCCATTTCCCAACTTAAGGTGAGAGTTTGGAGCTAGAAAATATGTCTCAGTGATTTCGACAGCCAAGGCTGGCAGGGAGACCCATCACTTCCTGCAGCGCCACCCATGCATCAATGCACAGTAGAGCTATAGGCTATCAAAGCCTGCCATGAATCTCAGTCTCACAACAGGAAACACTGGGAAAACTTGGAATGCCCCTCCCTGCCCATTCCCTGGGAATCCAGGCAAGTCCTTACTCCAGAGTAAACCACTATCTGCTACGACACCCATGGCTGGGCCTAGAAGAATCGATTTAGTTCAGAGCACAGGTTTGGTCTGACAGGAGAGGGAGCAGCAAGAATTTAATATAGCTGACTGGATCTTCCTATCCAAGACAACACTGAAGGAAATTCTGGACAGCTAGACTCCGCACGCCTTATACATACCTGCAGAATGGGGAATGCTATCCCCAGGGCAAAAAGCCCCGTGAGGCAGAGATGGAGTTGCAGGGAGGAGTGAAAGCTCTGATAGCCTACTGCCACATTCCTCTCTTGGGTGGCATAGGGGCTAGTTGAGAAAACTTTTTTTTATTTATTTAGGATTGGGGGCCATACCAAGCTATGTTCAGGGCTTTCTCCTGAACAAGGTGTTTGCCTTGCAAACACCTTACCTTTTATAGTACCATTTATACTTTTTGTACTACCTCTTATACCAAGATAACTGACTGGAAAAAGATGCCACAAGGGGATGAGAGAGAGAGGGGAGAGAGAGAGAGAGAGAGAGAGAGAGAGAGAGAGAGAGAGAGAGAGAGAGAGAGAGAGAGAGAGAGAGAGAGAGAGAGAGAGAGAGAACACAGAAGCATTTTTTTTTTCAAGAAGAGAGGTCCTAGACCTGTGATAAATTGAAGTGGGAAGATACATTAATCTCACCTGTAGTGATGAAGGGGGAAGGGGGTGTTAGAGAGGCTGGTGAGTGCTAAAGTTTGTGAAAAAATTCACCACAATAACTTTAGGTATTAGAAAAGTTTATTAGATTAATGGGATATTCGCAAAGAAGAGGCAAACAGGTCTTACTCTTGAGCAGAAACTCTGGACTCCAAGACCAAGCCTTACTTTTTAATCTCGGCTTCTCTACTGCATGTCTGGGTCACTTAGTCCTGGGAATCAGACCTGGTATCAAAGTATGACAAACTGGCTTGCTTAGAAATGTAGCCGACAGACATTTTTCTTTTGGCCTTCAGTCTGTACTACCAGCAACTGCTGCTCAATGTCCGGGCTTGTCTCTGGGGGGTGGAAACTTGTTGAGGCGTCCTGAGGAGCAAACACCCCGCATCAGATTTCTCGGCAGAAACCCTACCAGTTAAGAAAGAATGAAAGGACATGTTCCTAATTCCAAAAGATTATTTATGTTCAAATATGACATAGAAATTATTTGTTATAATACATAAATAAATTTAATAAAAAATAATAAATAAATTATTATTTATGTTTAAATATGACATAGAAATATGACATCGAAATTTATTTCATTTTTTTTCCTCTTTTGAGGGGCGTTTTGGGTCACACCAGGTGATGATGTTCAGAAATTACTCCTGGCTCTACACTCAGGAATTACTCCTGGAGATGCTCAGGGGACCGTATGGGATGCCAGGTATTAAACCTAGTTCAGTCACATGCAAATTAAATGCCCTACACACTGTACTATTGCTTCAGTCCAAGAATTGGGCTAATGGAGGTTACCAATACCAAGCCTGCACTGAAAGAAATGTTGAAAGATATTCCTGTATAGAAAGGAAGAAAGAAAGAAAGAAAGAAAGAAAGAAAGAAAGAAAGAAAGAAAGAAAGAAAGAAAGAAAGAAAGAAAGAAAGAAAGAAAGAAAGAAAGAAAGAAAGAAAGAAAGGAAAGAAGGAAGGAAGGAAGGAAGGAAGGAAGGAAGGAAGGAAGGAAGGAAGGAAGGAAGGAAGGAAGGGAGTGAAAAAGAGCAGTAATCCTTGAACATGGTGATAAATAGAAGTGGAATAAAAAAACATAAAACAGAATAAAATGAGTCAAGCCCAAACATCAAAATGAAAGAAAAATAAGGCAAAATCTGTTTAGTCTTAAGATAGCTAATCATTTTTTTCTAAGAATATTTTCCTGTTGATGTTTTATATGCATCAATTTATTATTAGTGGTGCTGGCAGGACCCTGGTGACACCTATGAAGTAGAGAGAGAGATGGCAGCTTTGAGAAGGGCATCTGAAGTTTTCCCTCTATCCATACCTCTGCCACTTGGGGATCTGCTAGAGAAATCTAGATTCTGCTGTGAGACTGACCCCGTGCAGGAAAGGAAGTTACCCAGGTATCTGGGTCCTTAGCCTTTCCCTTACAGAAAAGAATTTCTGGAGAAGTAGGTTTTAGTTGGAAGTTTAGAGGAGAGCTGGAGATAGAGAGACAGACAGAAAGAGAGAGACAGAGTCAGAGAAGAGAGGAGACAGATGAGAGAGGAGAGAGAGAATAACATGCTCAGAGACCCCTCCAGAGTGATTGGCCACCATCCAGATCCCACGTCCTTCTCTCCTGGAAGGGAGCATAACATGACGCTCACCATAATCATGCAACCAGGGCCCTTGCCAGGCTGATTCACTAGGGTAGCCCAGGAGGAGGGATGGTGTGTGAGACCCTTCCCCACCACAAGGAAAATGCCCTGGCAGCCGAAAACCTCCAGAACTCAGCTGCCACTATGCTCACAGCCACTCTCCACATGCTCCACACACTCGGGCTGAGCCCCACCCATGAGTGAACCTATTCCTGGACTGCGTGGCTGCATTCGCAGCCGCACAATACTTCATACCGCACACCCTACCCATACTCTAAGAGTACCACAACATGTTTGATGTGGTTCAAAGTAGGAGGCAATCTTAGAGGGAAATATTTTTTTAACAGATATATATGATATATAAAAGCACACAAGGCTCAACCTCTAACACGATGTTAGTGATCTCATAGAAGGGCTTAATGGCCCCTGGGTGAAATACAACTATCTTCAAACTCCTTCCCCAAGGATACTTTTTTTGTAGCATTTTCAGCATGTTTTCATAACAAACAATACAAAATATATTATTTTGGTTCGCTTTGGGGCAGGGATTGGAGTTTGGGATAGAAAAATCTAAAATATGGTGGTGGGAAGGTGTAATGGTGGTGGGATTGGTGTTTGGATATTAAATGTAATCAAATATTGTGAGATACTTTACAAAATAAAAAAACTATTAAAAAAAGACGTTACTGGTGTCTGCTGGAGCAAATCAATGAACAGTGGGACAAAAGTGCTACAGTGCTACAGTGTTACAGTGCTGCAGTGCTACAGCTACTAGTGGTGTTTTGATGGTGATACCGCAAGAAGAGCCACAGTACACACCCAGCATTGGATATGAAAGTACACATCCCCAAAGAGGAAACGTGGGTGATGCATGTGCTTGGTCAACACATGAGCTTGGCAGCAGCACCTGGCACAGGCAGCACATGGGTCCTTCTTATGCTCTTGCTCCCTTAACTCAAGTTGGCGTTTGCGGGGTTTTCCCAACCTGTCCAATGGCCTCTAGCTAACAGTCCATCGCTAGGGTGGTTGCAAAGGGAGTCGAGTTAGGAGTAGTCGTGGGTTTTCTTCCTACTGGAGCTGATCTCAGAGGGTGTCCAGCCTTCTTGGGTCATGCTGGCACCAGGTAAAGGTCTTATCAGGCCTTAGGTCCTGTACTCAGAAGGTGGGTTTTTGCATTCTCCAGACGATTGATTTTTATTACTTCCCAGAAATTCTTTGCCTTGGGCCCCCTTCCCTATCTACCTGATTACCTGCTTTATTGGCATATTTTCCATTCTCTCATTCAATGTAGTTATAATAGGTATTTGATATTCTTTTTCTCAATTTGGGGCTGGAGCGATAGCACAGCGATAGGGCATTTGCCTTGCACGCAGCTGACCCAGGTTTGATTCCTCCACCCCTCTTGGAGAGCCTGGCAAGCTACAGAGAGTATCTCTCCCGCACTGCAGAGCCTGGCAAACTCCCCATGGCGTATTCGATACAGTCACAAGAAGTCCCCCCCAAAAAATTGAGACGTTACTGGTGCATGCTCAAGCAAATCGATGAGCAATGCAATGACAGTGACAATGACAGTTTCTCAATTTAACATCCGACTCAAATCAAGGTTGATCTGTATTGATTTTCTATTCTCTTGAGAATGGGTCATGTTTTCCTAACTCTTTCTTTGCTGATTCATTTTGGATTATGTACCAAACATTTTGTGTTTTCTGTTCTGAGTCTCTCAACTCTATTCTTCAGAGAAACATTGCCTTTCATTTGTTTATCTTCTGGATTGAACTCTGTGAACTTCACACTAAAATGATCACCTCTTGCATCACAACTAAAATGTCTGCTCAGTGCATTAGGACGTTTTGACTTACTTGTGTATTCATGAGACACTTGATGATATAAGATTTATTATAGCTCTCAGACCACCTTGATTTCCTGGTTTTCTAGTTATTTTAAACCTTTAATTGGTCTAATTATATCAAAAATTATATCAAACCCTCTTACACTTTTTGTTTTATTTATATATGAACTTACTTATCTCTATCTCAGACTGTATTCAGGGGCCTGGGATCAAAATCGATAAAAACCTAGGAGTCAAGCAGAGAAAAGAAACCTCGACATAAAAGCTATAAGACACTATTTGAAAAAATAGGGCTGGAGCATATAGCACAGCAGTAGGGCGTTTGCCTTTCATGCAGCCGACCCATGTTCGATTCTTCCACCCCTCTCAGAGAGCCTGGCAAGCTACCGAGAGTATCGCGCCTGCACAGCAGAGCCTGGCAAGCTACCCGTGGCCTATTGGATAGCCAAAAACCATAACAAATAAGTCTCACAATGAGAGACATTACTGGTGCCCACTCAAACAAATCCATGAGCAATGGGATAACAGAGACAGTGACAGTGACATCAAAAAAATAAAAATGAAGCAACATTTTATGTTTATGGGTTGGAAAATAAAATTAGTGAAAATAGCCACTTACCTAAAACAATCTACCAAATGAACACAATCCCCATTCAAAAAACAATGGCATTTTCTCGTTCGAAATAGAAGAAACAATGTTAAAAGGGTGATTACATCATAAATGATTCCAAAGGGCTAAAGTAATTCTGAGAAATTAAAACTGGAGAAATCATAATTTCTGATTTCAAACTATATCTGAAAACAATTCTACTTAAAACAGTATGGAATTGGGACACAAGCAGCCACAGAGGCCAATGGAATAGAATGTAAATTCACACTACGTGGACAGTTAGTCTATAACAGATCAGGTCATGTTTGGGGGACCATGTTCGAGTTACTGGGGTCAGTCATGCTGTCATTTTTTGCCTCCAGAGTCACTTTTCAAGTTTTGTTCCTATCTCTATACCATCCTTGCAGAGGATTTATCATTTATCATTATCACTAAGGTCCATCAAAGTCAAACTCATGTAATATGATGACTTCTTCCAGTAAGTTGTCAGATCTTCTAACCTTCAAGTCACTGTGTTCATGTTCTTACCTTCAGAGAGTTCTGTTTGTCAGTAGAAAGAGACAGGTGCAAAGTTTCGAATCAGTTTTGATTATACTATTGCAAATAGAGGTCTTTTTGATTGTGTCATAACACTAGAATTTTGTTGTAGGTGTGATGAGTCCTAAACAAATAGCTTTAAAGCTACTCTCCTGAAATTCTGTAGTATGATAAACCAATAAGAAAAAAAATTAAAGGGACCTGGAGATAACTCATCAGTCTGGGTATAGGTCGATCATGCCCTGAGCCTGGGTTTGATTCCCAGCACCACGTGCTTCCTGCACACCTCCTCCAGCACCACAACGTGCAGCCCTGGAAGCTGTGTGAACCTCACACAGGTGACAGAGTGCCCCAGTCGGTGCAGGGTCTGCATTTCATCTCCTGGCTGGGCCTGACATTTCAACCACTCCAGGTGGCCAAGAATCACCAGTGGGAGCCTCTGGTCCTCTTTGGTACCTGAGCGCAGACCCATCTCAATAAAATAAATCCAGTAAAAATTGGAGGATGTAAAATCAGACACACTGCAAAATATCTCTTCATGGAGACCATGTTTGGGTTACTGATGTTAGCCATTATGTCATGATTCTTTTCCAGGGTCACTCTTCAAGTTCTGCTCCATTCCTCTGGACTTCTCTTACAGAAGATTTATTATTGACAGGTTCTTTGTTTCCTTTACTGTTTCAATTTTTCTTTTAATTTTTTTTTTGCTTTTTGGGTCACACCTGGTGATGCACAGGGGTTACTCCTGGCTCTGCACTCAGGAATTACCCCTGGCCATGCTCAGGGGACCATACGGGATGCTGGGATTTGAACCCGGGTCGGCCGCGTGCAAGGCAAACGCCCTACCCGCTGTGCTATCTCTCCAGCCCCTTAATGTTTTTTTTTTTTGCTAGTCACTAAAGAAAAACAGGCAATTATAATAGTATCAACAGTAGAAAGAAGGAAATCATGTTAAATGCTATAGGGTTCTTAGAGGCTTTGATTTATTTCTGTAACTGAAAACTTTCCCCTCTATCCCAAATAATAACTGTCAATATCATTAAGGCCGAAATGTGATTTTAAGATGAAACAAAAACTACTTGTTTCACCTCATGTGGGCAATTAGATGATAACTCCTTCTCTAGGGTTCTCGAAAATTGTACGCATGGGGTATGTACTTTTTACTATCAAGTACAGGTCAATTCCAGATGATTTATGTCAAGAATGCTGTTGTTTAAGCTTCATTTTGATTGTTATCCAGAGAAAGAAGTAGTTCGTAATCTGTGGCCCCATAAACACTTGTTATTGAAACAAAAGTTTTGCAAACAGCAGTTACTTCTTACACAGAGCAGTTGCTCATCGATTCCCGTTGCTCATCGATTTGTTCGAGCGGGTACCAGTAACGTCTCTCATTTAGAGACTTATTGTTTTTGGCATATCCAATACGAACAGGTAGCTTGCCAGGCTCTGCCATGTGGGCTCCATACTCTCGGTAGCTTGCTGGGCTCTCCGAGAGGGGCGGAGGAATCGAACATGGGTTTGCCTCGTGAAAGGCGAATGCCCAACCACTGTGCTATTGCTCCAGCCCACACAGAGCAGTGTATTCTGAAACTTTTAATGTTCCCAAACACTGGCTGAATAACTATCTGCAGTTTTCATAACAGTATACTTAGCTATTATGAGGAATTGGTTGCAAAATGTGACAAGCACTTTCAGAAACTTTGGATATGATTATTGGCTTAAGCACTTTCTTACCTGGTTCAAACTAATGTCTTTGATTATTCTCTCTACTATCTTTTTTTTTTTTTTTGCTTTTTGCACAGGGGTTACTCCTGACTCTGCACTCAGGAATTACTTCCGGTAGTGCTCAGGGGACCATTTGGAATGCTGGGAATCAAACCTGGGTCGGCTGCATGCAAGGCAAATGCCCTACCCACTGTGCTATTGCTCCAGCCCCGTATCTAATTTTTTTAAGTTAATATTTCAAAGGAGAGTGTCAGTGTCACAAGGATTAAGGGATATATTGTACAATGTTTGTTTTGTGTGTGATTGTCTTGTATTGTTTACTAGTTAACTTAAGCGTTGTAATCACTTAGGTCTAATCAGCTCACCTAAGTGCAAATAATAGATTGTTTAGGCCTTTCCCAAACTTTTCACTCTATGACAGCTTTGAGTAACTTAAATAATTGGTAAGGGGTATATGTACCAAAGAAAAATCCAAATCAACCCATTCCCTCCTACTTGCAACCATTATTGAATACTTAATGAACAAAGCCCTACTCGCATCATAAGCCCCAGGAAAGTGCTCGACCTAGTGACTCCTGATAAATATTTATCAAATTATAAGTAGAAAAATTAATATAAATCACTTTATAACAAAAAACTAATATTACCTACGGGAAACATGATAAATTTTTTTTTTTGGTTGCTTTGCTGAAAGAGGAGCCACCTAAGGAATTGGCTCTAAGGACCATCTTGCTAATAAAATAAATGGCATTGAATGACTTAATTTCCTGTTCTGTCACTATAGAACCAATGAGTTAAACGATAATTTTATTTTGGGAAAACCTATTATGATTCCCTTAATAGCTTCCTCCTCCATTCTCACCTTTGTCCCAGCTGCAAGTAAGTTCTGAAATGTCAAAAATAAAATTATGTTGCCTCTGTAGACAAGCCCAGTATATAATTTACACACATTTTCTTCCTATGCTAGTGATAAAGAAATGTGAAGTGTACAGCATACTTTCAACTCTTTAGGTGAGAAGAATAAAGAAATAATAATGACAGTTTCTATTCATCAATGTATTCTTTCTAATTAAAAATAAATATAAAAATGCACATTCTGATGCCTGATTGTATTCCCCAAGACTTTTCTTCCACAAGAAAGCTGGAAAGAGTTCAGGTCTCCCTACTAGGAACTTCAGTGGTATAATAGATGTAGTCAGGTGTCTATTCTCCATATTGATCACATATACACTGTATAATCATCTATAATTATCTTTTCCTCTTCCGTCCTACAGAAGTAACTAAAGTGTAATAACCTTCTTTTGTTTATAATCTGATACTTAAAGTCATGATTGTACCTTCAAAAGTACCTGACATATACTAAAGTTTCATAAGATTCACTGAAATCATGGTCAAATTACTGCACGAATGAGTTATTCAGTGGTTCTTTGTACCTAAAAAGTAAGCTCAAGACTGGAAAAAAAACGAAGAAAAAATATGAAGAGAAAAGAAAAATAATAGGATTGGAGAATATTTCTTTGAGATCAAACCAATGTCCACTGCTCTTTAGAATAGGGATGAGATGTGTTATGGGTGTTATTTGGTGTTCTAAGACAGATGGGGAGGCAGGTCTTCTGTGCATAATATAATCTTTATTAAAATTTATTTACAGGTGAATAGAAATAGGAACGTTTTAACATTTATTGTATAACCAATACATCTTTTAAATGGGTACCAAGTTGAATCCTCAACTTTAAAACCTCGACTAAAGTGTTATGCGTTCTTACTTGACTAATGCCAACTGCATCTCATTTGAAACTATTCGTACCCTTATCATTATTTGACTATATTTCATCCAGGGATTGTTTATTCTATTTATGTTTAGACAAAATCTGAAACAATCAACAAAAAGACCAAAGGGATATTTTAATCAATATTTAGTTTAAATAATAAATGCAGAGATTAAAGAGCAAAACATTTCATCAAAATTTCACAGAGCTGAACTGGTTTACTTTCCCTTACATTTGTTTGATTAGATGCTAAAGAAGTACAGTTTTCTGTGTCCCTTGGTTTCTGCCAAATCATAATGGCCGATAGTCAGAAAAAGTCAATGCATATACTCCCACTAAATCATTTTGGTGCTGTTGAATTGAAATAAATAAAACTTTCCATTTCAGGGAAGTATGGTGTGACCCAGGAGATTGGAAAATTTTGAATACAGAGTTTTGGCTATTCACTACTCAGATAGACTTTATAGATCTGAAGACACAATTAGCCTATACATTTGTATCCTGAAATGGCAGCTTGGTTATGTTGGACATGAGACACCATATGCAATCTAAGAGAAATTCTTCTTTGATTTTGCTAGATTTCTTCTTATCCTTCATTTCTCCTTTCTCCTTTATTCTTCTTCCTCTCCTCTTCCTCTTTTTTCCTCCTCTATTTTTACTCCTTTTCTACCTACTTCTTATTTGCCTTCTCCACTTCCTCCTCCTACTCTCTTCTCTTTCTCCTTCTCTTCCTCCTTCTTTTCTTCTTCCTTTTCCTCCTTTCCCTCCTCTTCTTGCTCATCCTCCTCCCCTTTCTCTTCCTCTTCTCCTTAATCGTCCTCTTTTTACTGCTTTCTTGGATCAATAAGGCTGAAGTAACAGGATAGAACAAAAGAATGTGATGAGGCTTGTCAAGAAAAGTTTGCGTGAACATTTCATTCCATAATAAAACATTTGCATTTTTTTCCTACAAGCAATGAGAAATTATTGGAGAAATTTCTGATCAGGGTAGTGACAAAATAAAGGTTCCTTTTACATTGTAATTCCGGTTGCAGTGTGGAAGATGAATTGGGTTGAATTTAGAAGTAGGTTCTCAAATACATATTTTATATAAAAGAATAAATGGATTAATTTAAATTATAATTTCATTTCTTTCCCTTTTTCTACTGCCTTAAGCTCTTTGCCTTATCATTCACAGCAAAACTAATATTGAATATAAAAAACAATGTGCAAAATATAGAAATAACAGTAAATAACATTTATTGAAGACTTATGTGTATTGTGACTTAATCCTGACAACAAAGTACAATGTAATAATTATTATGATCCATTTTTGCAGTGGGAGAAAATCAGATATAATTCCAAAGAATGAATTTCTTCATTCACTTATTCTCTCATTAAATATTCTTGAATACCAACAGTGCCTTGCATGCTGTCTGGATAATAAGAGAATTGAGGTTTTTGCCTACTTGAAGTGCACATAGTATTGTGTACAGTTAGTGAATTAATGAATTAACAAGCTTAAAGCTTTCTGAAGAAAGGAGTGACACAAGGTTCAGTAGAGTCTTCTCAGATAGGAATCTGACTAAGCTGGGGAGACAAAGTTGAAACCAAATGTTCAGGTGAATTGAGAGAATGTCGTAGGGAGATTTCCAGGGATGGGGAGATGACAACAATAGAGAGGTGGGTGAGCAACAATGACACAAGACAGCCGAATCTGATGGAAAGGAAGGCTGATAGGGAAAACTCTGAGAGTGACAGGCAGGGCCAGATCCATGAAGAACTTAGTGGTATAGAATGTCAAATTTAGAAATACCATTGAAAAGATTTTATGAATGATTAAATATCAAGATTGAATAGAAATGGCAGTTGGAAGGGCTGGCCACCCATTACAGAGTGTCTGGGTATATGGTTGTTCCAGTGAAACATTCTAGACATTGGGAAAGGAACTGTGATTTGAGGAAAGAGGCATTGGGGTGGGGAGGAAATGAGGGTTCGAGAGACCACGTGTGTAGCTGGATAGGCTTAACTTGAAGTACTTGTGAGCTCTGTGAATATCTGCCAAATTATATATGGTAATCATTTACCAAATTATATATGGTAAATGAAGGTCTGAAATTTCTGAGACGGGGAGAATCATGTGACCACAGCGAAGCACCTTGGATTGGACAGAAGGTTGAGAGATATTTCAGAGTTTTCTGTGTAATAGCACAAAGGAATGTCCGACAGAATCAGAAATTATAGAGAGAGCTTGATACTATACAGTACATTCACTATATATAGGAATTAGACATAGTACCTGATAGCACTATGGAGAAAATTTTGAGGTGAATGAAGTGACTTATTTCATTTTGTGGGCACAAGGAAACAAAGAGCAAGGAATGGAAACATAGAGCAAAGAGTGGGAAGGGTGGATATAGCCCTTGGAATGATAGTTTTAGTGGAATATTAAGGACAGGTCCCAGTAGAAAGGGAAGATAACTGAAAAAATCTGCTGAGAAAGATATAAGCGAATAGCCAGGGTGAGATGCAGGGTCAAGGAAGGTATTTTATTGCTTATGGTTTGTTTTTATTTGCTTTTTGCTTTTTAGTGCAAGTCTCTGTATAGTGTTTGAATGTTCACCAAGCAGATAAAGTTACTGTACTTGAATGTCAGCCTTGCTTCCCTTCCCAAGAATAAGCTGCTTCAGAGCATGTGATCAAAGAGATAAAAGAGATCACAAAGATCAAGATTTGCTTGAAAGGTGTGAACATGACTGGAAAATGTATTACTGCGATAATTTTAAGAAATCTTTCCCAGAAAAAAGGAAAAAAAAAGAAGAAGAATAGTTATGTACTTGTAGCAGTGGGGCTACATATCTCTTCATTCCCAGCAATAGAAAACTAATTATCAAATGCTTCCTTGGTAGTAGGTCTGTCTCTCTTGGGTGGAAACTCCAACAACTGTAGTGAGTTTTGTGTTGAAATATGGAATGTAATCAAGGTAAAGAGCAAATGAAGTGAAATTCATTAGTTATACAGTAGGGGGTAGGGGATGGGGGCGGGGGGTATACTGGGGTTTTGGTGGTGGACTATGGGCACTGGTGAAGGGATGGGTGTTTGAATATTGTATAACTGAGACATAAACCTGAGAACTTTGTAACTTTCCACATGGTGATTTAATAAAAAGTTTTTTAAAAAAGAAATCTTTCCCCGAGTCATTTTTTTATTGCTTCAAATAAATCTGTGGTCATTTGTATAGCCATTAATTCTTTCCTGTGAGATTTGTGGATCTTAGTGTGGTTAATAGCGCTAATGTTTATTTAGAGTGGATGGAGTTCAACAATGTGCATGCTAAATGTGTCCAATGAAGGTACATTTTCAGGTCCATATCTCCCAAATGTGTAACTCATCTCTACATTATAAACACAAATTTGTCTTAAAAAATAATTATAGACTCCTGGTTCTTAGAAACACTGAGGACTGACATAGGCTGCCAGCTCTCTTCATCAGAATCCAACACAAAACATGCTATAGAAGTTAAATAATATTTCTTATTTAAGAGTTTACAACATCAAAGTGGAATTTACAGGTCAAACATCCTTAGACTCTTCCTCACTGTGATTTAGGGAAAAGCTTTACTGGAAACACTAGCAGCAATGAAGCAAAACAGAACAACATTCAAATCCATTTGTGCTATAGAAGACAGCAGCAGTGCAAGTATTGTAGCTCTGTGAATTCCACCACCTACAGTTCTTCCATTCTTCCACATTTTAATACCCAAAAAAGTATGCTGGGGGGTGTTGGGACGGACACAGTGGGTGGGACAAGTGGAATGGTGGCGGATCTCAGAACACTAAACTGCAAGAGATGCCTCCAGACCCCACTTCACGCTGAATTTTGGATCCGGGGCATCCCTGAGAGTGGCATGTACCCCCCTCACCTGTGCCAGCAGAGCCTTGACAGCCTAAAACCTCCAAAACCCAATCGCCGTCATGCTCATGGCCAGACCCCACAAGCTCATGGAGCCTCTTACATGAATGCATTTGTTGAAAACCTCAGGTACTCGAGTTCTGTGATGGAAATCTCCAGACTTCCACAGAGTTGGGGATGGGTGACCTCCCCCTTTCACCTATTGTCCCAGGAGCCTGGAGGTCATGACCATGTGTAGGATAACACTGGGTTTGTCCTTTCAGCCTTGCCGCAGGGAACTTAGTTTACCTTAAAGCAATGTCCTTTCTGTATGGACACAGGAAGACAGTTGATATTATGCTTTGTAACTTGGGAGCTGATTGATTCCAATAATATTTACTCCTGGGCATCTGCTTTCTTGACTCAGTTGCCCTTAGTTCCTAGCACCTCAAAAACAGGATCCCAACGAGGGATGGAATGGACCCAGGGCAAGCTGTGAGCTACTCTGGCAATGTGAGCTACCCTGGCCAGGCCAAAGTGCCACAATACTCAACTATAAATTGAGAACACGGTCATAGACAAATGCTGTCATGATCCAAAAGTAATGACGCGACTAGGACCTGCTGGGATTAGGAAGACGAACCTGGCCTGAGGACTGTGGTCTGGAATATATAGTGAGATGCCCTCAGGAAGAACCAAACTTTAAGTCTGATATATCTCTTACTGTGCTCATACAGAATGACATTGCTAGAAATATTAGAAGTAGATTTACTATAACTAATTAAGTAGCTGAGGAATGAAGAAAGTGACACACCCTTGTTTGGATCCCACCCTTGAGCGGATCTCGTAGTAATCTGGAGTAATCTCCTTAGATGAGATTTTGTTAATCTCCTGGAGGAGTGGTCTTACCCCTTTTTGTTGATTTCTAAATGTTCAACCCACCTTTGTGTTACCACTCTATGTGATTGCTATATAAACTAAGACTGTAAGGGGAGAAGGGCAAAGGTAAGACAGAAGCAAGAAGAGACAGAAGCAGCAGAGAAGACACAGAGGAGAGAAGACACAGAAGCGGAGGAGAAGATAAAGGGGCAGAGGTAAGACAGAAGCAAGGAGAAGACAGGGAAGCGAAGAGAAAAGACACAGAAACAAGAGAGAAGACACAGAAGCAGAGACAGAGAGGGGTCGGAAAAGACCAGAGGAGAGACTACAGAGACAGAGACAGACACAGAGAAACAGACAGAAGAGAGCACAGCGGCACACACAAAAGCAGAGCACAAAGAGGAGCCATCCCAATCTGGTACATACACAGCAGCTGGAGAGCACCGAATGAAAGCGGCAAGAGAGAGACAGAGTGCCACCCCAAGAGCCAGCGAACAACACAATACAACACACATCACATCATTGCCCCCTCCCGTCTGTGCACGAGTCTTTGTATTTTTGACACCCATGAACTATTCCAGCATGTGCCAAATCAGCTCAGTAATAGGCCATGATCCAGAAACTCATAAATAAATCTTGAAAGAGATCAGCGAGCTGCAGAGATGTTTCCGGAGTCCAAAGCCACCATTCAATTAATAATTCAACCCCAATTGTATCACCCCATCAAAGTTTTCAAATTCCTGGAGCACGACAGCATCTCATGCTCTGTTTCACTGCTATACCAGGAGTAGTACACTTCATTGGATGGGATGTAAAGTAAAGGTAACCACAGGCTTAACCTGTAAACAACATGTTAGTCATCTTTTGTACAAGAGCTTAATGGCTCCAGGTTGACATATATCAGTCTTCACACTTCCTTTTAACAAATTCTATTTTGATCATTTTTTAGTGAATTAATCATAACAAGCAATACAAAATAAACCATTTAAAGCCTGCTTTTGGGGCAGGCTTGGGTGGTGGTTGAGAAAATAGGAAATAATGATGGTGGGAAGGTGTAATGGTGGTGAGGTTGAATTGAAATATGGACTATAATAAATCAATGTGAATAATTTTATAAAAATAATTTTCTAAAAAAGATTATGATTGGAATGTTACAAGCATAAGGCAATGTGGTAGTCAATTGCAGGTAAATAGACAACTTAAATTGGTGAATACCATATGGAACAGCCAGAAGTAGTAAGTGAGATGTGCATTCATAACCAAGGATGGATGTTAATATATATCTTAAGTGCAATAAATAGTAACAGAACTATAATACATAGTATAATGTAATTTATTTACTTTTTTAAAGATTCAAAACAATGTTCAACATGTCTAAGAATATACAAGTGGGTATTCTTAAGTGTAATAGAGTGTCTGTGTTGAGGAAAAGTGGGGAAAGGATGGGAATGTCATCTTTTGAGAAAAGGAATAATTCCTTAAAGCAAAATGAGGGTTGCTGATGAGAATTTGCCATGGACCCAAAATCAGAGCCAAAACAAGTCTGTTAATACCACTCAACAAAAGAATGACTTTACAACGAAGAGCAGATAGAAAAATATTGTACACAGACCATACAAGTAGGTTTATAGTTTGTATGATTTGCAGAAGGTTGAAAACTGTCCAAATGAAAATTCAGAAGGTGGCAGGCTTTCTGCTATAGAACCACTGCAGATAAAGAAAAAATTCCAGCTGTTTCAGCAGCCTTTCCTCCAGACTGCTGTCAATTCATCAAACTATCCCTGTAGTTCCAAAGGGCTCCTAGAATGAAAAGGGTCAGAGAGGGCAAAGTGACCCTTTGGTGAAAGAACTAGAAATGGGAGAAAAGGGTTAAAATAAAAACCTCAGTATACTTGTACAAACCTCAAGAGATAGATCAATTTTGTCAAGCCATTTTGGGGTTGCTCTCATATATGATAAAATATTTTGAGAGAATAAGACCTAAAGGCATTGACAATTAATGAATACAGAAAAATCTATACACTAAAAAGTTTTATTAAATTAACATTTTATGCTTGTATTGAATGTCAGTCTTGACCCAAATGATGCCATGACTTTGAGTAGAACAAACGAAGGTTACAAACGCCCTTCACATGAAAGTTTTATATTCTGACAGCACAAAGGAATGAAATACTTTCTCTTCTGAAATAGCAGTTGTCTGGGAGGTTCTTTTATTCTTTCATTGGCACATAGTAAATTGAGTCTTTTCAACAGTAATGCAATTGGGAACTTTAGAGATAATTAAGAAACATAAAATATGTCAGTCTTCTCAAACAGAGTAGGAATATGAGTTTTAATCTCTCTCCTTCAAGTGCATTAGTATATGTCTATGTTCTCATAGTTTTAAAAATATATATCATTTAAATATATACCAAGAAAAATGTCTAATAAGTGTACAGAAAAACAAAATGCTGGAATTTTATAAATATTTAATAGGAACTGTAGCTGAAATATATTGCTGATATGTGAGCAAAAATATTTCTTTAATTTGTTGAGTTAATATAAGAAAAAAGTAAAAAAGAAGTGAAAGAAAGTCCTCTAGTGAAACTTAGAATTTGTGCTGAAAAGATAGTAGAGTAGATAGGATATTTGACCTGGGTTCAACTCCTGACATTCTATATATCCCCAGAACACCTCCAGGAGAAATTAATGATTGCAAAACCAGGAGTAACTCCTGAGCATTCCTGGGTATGGTCCCAAAACAATAATAATTAGGGTTAATGTCTGGCTCTGGTCTAAAACTAAGAATTTATTTGTTCAGAATTTTCCTGAATGTCTGGGAGTTCACAAGCACACAGGACCGATGTTTCTATTTCTTACTTATAGCTGTTACATTTATTGCCGTAAGTATGGCTAGTGAAACTATACCAACATCCTGTACCAACTTTGGTCTCTGAGTTTTTTCCAGAGTCCTATACAGAGTAGAGAATTTAAGAAGAACCTTTTGACTCACACCAGCAGCCATCAAACTATAAGCTTCAATTCCACTTCAGAAAGAACAAATTTTCATGCAAGTTCATATAGGTAATCTATTATTATAATATCATTTAGAATCCACTCTAATATTAGTCTTTTTCTCATCTCCTTGTGATCTGCATTCACATTCCAGGGTAGTTAGTTTGTTACGAAGAAATTTTATCCAACACAGATGTATTTATCTTCACAAGTACATTTAGTTCCCTTCAAAAGTTCCTGAAGCCTAAAACTCATAAATTTACAAGCAATTAACATTTTAATGTCCTAACTTGGACTAAGACACTATAAACTACTTATTATCTGGGTTCCTATTCAGATCCAATTGCATCCTTTTTAGCATCACAGAAGTTGATCAGCAGGACTATCTAGGTTCCTTATAGTATTTGTGAAAACAAAACAGGCTTCCAGTTCTGACTATGCCCTTCCCATAGAGAAAACTATGCATTGCTCTGAAAGAAAAGAAAATACAGAATCTCACTGGGAAAGATGGTCAAACCTATAAAGTAGGTTTGCTACATCGAAGCCAAACCCATAAAATCATTTAAATATCTCATTTTAAAACTTTTTTAGTGTTGAAAAGAATTTTTATGTGAATTAAAACATTTCGATCAAAATGGACACGTGCTTTCGGTAACAACTGCTCAGAATAGTGTCCAACTCTACAGTTCTGCAGAGTGAAGAAGTTTTTCAGCAAATGAAACATCAGAAGAGAGAATGATACTCTATTCTGTCTGACTCCAGGGGAAGCAATCGTCACTCTTCCTGGCTTTATAGTCCCTCTCTTCTCTCAAAGCAGAGATTTATCACATGCATTTAATTTGAGTAAACACTACCTCCTAATTACAAGCCAGCATTCCTGAATGGAGCATTGCACTTTCATTTTTATTATTCCGTTAATTAGGTAAGCCACATTGGAGGGGAAATGCCAACTCTGAGGCCTCAGTTTGCAAATTTGTGAACTAGAAAGCTTGTATGTGGTATCTGGGGAACTTTGTACCACTCATTTTTATTTCAATTTTCTTATTCTAACTTAAACTTTAAAAAAATATGTTAAGGGGACATGATTTCCTTTGCAATCAGTCATGACTTTGGTGGCAAGTGAGAGAAACCAATTTGAAATATATCATACAACAGCAAAAATGCTGTTAGATTTTGGGTGTGTAGGACCAGACTAGACTCTTCCTTTTCCTCTATTTTCTAACTTGATAATAATAGATTTATTCTATTAGTCTAGCTTTCTTTTGATTAATAACATGACTGTGGGGAGCACCTAAAACTCTCAGTTTACAGCTTCTCTCCTATTTCCTATCTCTATTGCTACTTCTGCTGCAGTTACTACTACTATTACTATCACCACCCCCACTACTACTCCTACTACTTTGAAATTCTCACTCTGTAAAGCATTACTGACTTTTGTCACCTGCTTCCACTTACAGCAACACATGAAGTTATGTGGAGGAAAAGCAATAGAATAAGAAGTTTGATAATACAGGGGGCATGGTGACGCTGGCAGGTCAACCTGTACCTGCAGGGCAAGTGCATCAACAGCCTGATGGTGCCTTCAGGCTTCTAGACACCCCAAAATTGCTTTTGCTGCCAGACCCCAACAACTTGGGGCCAAGTTTACCAAGAAATTAAATGGCCAAAAATTAGGTATGTGGGAGCCACACCCACAAACCACTTCCAGCTCAGCTATATAAGCTCACTTATTGGCCTTATTTCAGAGATCCATAAATCTCGAAAGATCAAAAGATGTAGTTAGGGCTTTAGCACAGAGGTAGAAGAGAATCTGTGACTGAGATCTCCAGGCCTGCTTGGATCAGGACTGGGCCTCCTCTCCCTGAATCTTCAGTTTTCCAGTAGCTTGACAGTCACATCCATAGAAAGCCCCCAGCACCATGCAATCTCATCAATGGCCAAGACCCAGAGATTATAAACTAAAGCTCCCAGAAGAGAGCACCACAGAATCTCCTGCCCCCACACCAGGCTGTCCTCACCAGGGCCCCTCAGAGGGGGGCGGGTTGAGTCTCCTCCCTGCCCCAAGCAGAGCCCTGTCAGCTGAAAACCTCCAGAACCCAGCCACAGCCATTCTCAAGGCCACTCCCCACACACTCAGATGACCAAGAGGGAACGAGACTCACTCAAGACAGGATGAACCTCATTGGAGAGCAGACCGGCTGGAAAACCCACTTATGTGGGAACTCATAACTGACATCTCCAGGCCCACTTGGATTGGGACTGGGTCTCCTCCCGCCAGCTCCTCAGTTTTCCAGTAGCTTGGCAGTCACACCCACAGACCACCCCTGGTGCCATGTAATCTCATCCACGACCAAGACCCAGAGACTATAAACTAAAGCTTTTGAAAGAGAACAACACAGAATTTCCCGGACATTATATTCTATCCATAACAAAAAATACAAAACAAATCGTCTAGCATTGCGTTTTTGGCAGGTTTGAGTGGTGGTGAGACTGGTGTCGAAATATCAAATATAACCAAAGTATAGAGAGATTATGGGGGAAATTGTCTGCCACACAGGCAGGGGAAGGGTTGAAACAGGGGTGGGGGGTGGGGGAATACTGAGGATTTTGGTGGTGGAAAAGGTGCACTGGTGAAGGGATGGGTGTTTGATGATTGTATGACCAAAACTCAAACATGAAAGCTGTGTAACTGTTCTTACAGTGAATCAAAAAAAGGGGTGGGGGGAAATAATAATACAAAATTAACATTCTGAATAAAAAAAGAAAAAATAATGTGGAGTTCATGCCCAATTCAATCAGCTTAATCAATGGCTGAATAAGTAGCAATACTCCTACATTATAAAAACAAAAAGTTTGATAACAAGTTTGGGTCTCACCATTTACTGGCTATTCTTGATGTTGGAAAAATTACTCAATCTTTCTTTGTCCATTTGTTATTTGTAGATACCAGTTCCAAAACAAAAGAGTTCTTCTGTGTATTAAGCAAATTATTGTCTATAAAATGACCAGAATATCAACTAATCCATGTGCAGGTGAATGTTCAGTGAAATAGTAAGTGTTGCATTTCATTTCATCATAGAAAATCCTATTAGAATCACATCATTGAAAAAAGGAAAGGTCTGTCCCCAAAATAAAGAATGAAAGTATCAGAGAAGTGCAATAATATCTGCTATATGAGGGCTGGAGACCTAGTACAGCAGATAAAAAGATTGCCTTGCAAGCCACAGACCCAGGTTCGATCCTCAGTGTCCCAATTGGTCCCCTGAACACTGCCTGGAGTAATTCCTGAGTGTAGAGTCAGAAGTAAGTCCTGAGCACAGCGCAGAGGTAGAAATAGTTTCTGAACATAGCCTGGTGAGGAATTTACAAACCAAAAGTTTTGCTTTATAATAATACTTGCTGCATGTGGGACTTTGTCACTGTGAACTCCGGATTCAACAGAACCGGGAATGGAGATTTGCTGTCTGTATTACCCAGTCTCTGACAACTCAGCAGTCACTCCCATAAGCCATCTATGGCTGGCGCCAGATAATCTCATCATCAGCCAGTATCCAGATCACATGTCCTTCTCTCCTGAAGGGAGCATAACATGACGCTCACCATAGCTATGCCACCGCTGAACCCCATGCCAGGTGGTTTCACTTGGGGCACCCTGGAAGGGGGCAATGAGACCCCTCCATCCCAAGGGACCCAGCCCAGGCAGCCGAAAACCTCCAGAATTCAACCACCACCATGCTCAAGGCTGCTCTCCACACACTCGGACCAAGCCTCACCCATGAGTGAACCTATTCCTGGACCTCAAGACACTTGATTGGACACACCCTACCAATACTCCAAGAGCACCGCAACACATTTAATGGGGTTCAAAGTAGGAAGAAACCAATCCTAGAGGGAAACATTTCTTTTACACACACACACACACACACACACACATATATTTGTTGTCAGTCTGCAGATCTTGGTACTTAACCTGTTTGTTGTCAGTCTGCAGATCCTAGGTATTAAGCCTGTTTGTTGTCAGTCTGCAGATCCTAGGTACTTAGCCTGTTTGTTGTCAGTATGCAGATCCTGGGTACTTAGCCTGTTTGTTGTCATTATGCAGATCCTACATTGTTTGTTCTCCTGTATGCAGAAGAACTTTGCATGATCATCCCATAACTCCTTTGGTGACATCACTGTATTGGGCCCTTAAGAGGTTCCATGATCAATAAAAGGAGATTATGGGGCTCTCTACCTTTGTCTTAGGGTCAGAGAGAACCTGAACCCTCCATGACATACATTTTTTCCATGTTCCTTGTCTCAGCTCCTCCAACCGCATGAATATTCACACAACACCAGCCACTGTGCTCTCTCTCCAACTTCTTATTTTGTGTTTCTAAATAATGACACTTCCAGTAATTTTTCTTTAAAATTTGTTTCTTCTTTCTTGGGCCACACTTGGCTGTGCTCAGGCAGGACTCAGCAGGAGAATTTTAATGTCACAATTAAAGGTTTAGACTTTTGAGAGATACGGTTGTTGACGAAGTTTAATAGATATCTTGATTCTGATTAGTTTTGTAAAAATTAGGCTGGCAGAGCTCTGAGTAATAGTTTGAAAGGAGGGGATAGCAAAGGCAGAGTCTCGGGGCTGAGGGGAGGGTCTCACTGAAAGAGCACTTGCCTTGCATATGCTTCCATCCAGCACCAAGAAATTCCAGGACTGCACACTTGTTAGGTGTCACACTCAGTGATTAGGGCGGTGCTGGAGAATGAACTCAGAGCCTTACACATACGTGGCAGTAACTCTTAACACCAAATCACACACCTGGATCCCCATATTTTTAATAATTTTTTTGTTTTCTTTTTGTTTCATTCTTTTGTCTGGCCACACTGGCTCTGTGCTTGCTCAGGGATCACTCCTGTTGGTGCTTAGGGGACCACACCCTCCCACGTGGAGCTGGGGATTGAACCAGGGTCAGCTTCATGGAAGGCAAGCACCTTAACTCCTATAACTGTCTCACCAGCCCCTGAGTTTTTAAGATAGCATAATTTCCCAATCCTTACCCACCACTTTGGATACTTTTATATTTAACAGCTGTATACAGTAATGTAGGGACAATATGCTATGTTCATCACCCATGAGTGAATCCATTTCCTGAACCGTGTGGCCGCTTTGCGCGACACATCATCGTAAAAGGAACTATATATAGAGAGAAGCATATATATATAGAGAGAGAGAGGGAGAGTCATATATAGAGAGGCATATATAGAGGCACATATATATGTATATACATATACATATATATATATATATATATGCCTCTCAGAGAGCCCAGCAAGCTACCGAGAGTATCTTGCCTGCACGGAAGAGCCTGCCAAGCACCTCGTGGCATAGTCGATATGCCAAATACAGTAACAATAATAGGTCTTATTCCCCTGATGCTGAAAAGAGACTCCAATCGTTGGTAGAAATGAGTAAAGAGAGGCTGCTAAAATCTGAGGGCTGGGACAAATGGAGACATTACTGGTGCCCGCTTGAGTAAATCGACGAACAATGGGATGACAGTGATACAGTGAATAGAAAAAAATTAATTAAATGAATGAATTAATTTGGGGGAAATATAAGGACAATGAGAAGAAAGTTAAAGATAATTAAACATGGGTGTCATTTTCATCGTAGTTGGATGTTGGTGAGTAGACGACGAAGATAAAAATTGCTGGCAGTGAGCCACATCTATTCAAGTGTAATCATCCAATTTGGGTTGTGAGGCATTCGAATGAATCAATGCTCATGGCCAAGTTTGTGTTGACAGGGACACCAACACCATTGATGCCTCTGTTATCGCATGTTCCAAGGAACAATTCTTCTCCACTGTCGAAAATGGCATGATGAGATCCATGACTTCCCGTTTTGGTCATACAAATGACGTTGTACTTGATCTTCTGCGCTTGCACCATCAGGTCCTCGATGGATGCTTCCGATGCCAGCATATGTGCATTGAAAACACAGACAGTCATTTTAGTCTTTCTTCATTTTGGCAGTCTAGTTCATCCTTGAGATTTTTTTGAGCCTCTCCTTGCTCATTTTTGAAGAAGAAAGTGAGAAGTTTTACATGGAACTGGAGAGGTTTTATAAAGAAGGGCACACCTTCTACAAGATCATTTTTGGTGATTTTAATGCCAAAATACAACCGAGAAGGTCACCTGAAGAACTCCACATTGGGACCAATGGCCTAAAATGGAACGATCAGGGTGAGAGACAGTCTGAGTTCATCATGTCGACCAAGACCATCCATGGTAATTCACAGTTCCAGAAGGCCAAATCTAAGCTTTGGACATGGGAGTCTCCTGGTGGACAGTTCCACAATGAAATTGACCACATCATATTCAATCCAAGATTTTGCCTGACCAATGTCGCTGTTGTCCCAAAATTCCAAACAGGATAAGACCACCATCTCCTTCGTGCAAAATTCTACTTTACAGAGCTGGGAGAAAGGTCTACAAAGTTTAAGTTTAAGAAGGGAACTCCCAGAATGACCACCAACTGGGAACTCTTTGGCACTATTGCAGCAATGTGGGAAGATGCTGTTCTCGACAACATCAACAAGGAATACAATCCACTGGTTTAGCACCTCCATGACTGAATGACGAGAGTGAGAAAGCCACAAACAGATGCCTGTCTTTGGAAGTTTTCGAGCTCATTCATCAATGTGGTTTGGAGCAAGCCTAAGGCAACCACAAGCTAATGTCTGAGCTTGCAAAGCTGTCCAGAGAAGTGATAAAGGAAGACCTCAAAGAGAGAAGAGCAACAGTGTTGGCCGATGCAGCAGAAGCCGGGAAAAGTATTCACAACACTCGCCTGTCCTTTGCCAACTATAAGACCAAGATGACTGCCCTCCGACATCCTGATGGATCTATCACATCTTCCAGAAAGAAAATGGAGAGGATTATTCATAACTTCTACTCGGACCTCTTTGACAGCCATGTCCACCTGCCCACATACCAAATTCCGCAGGATGGATATGTCTTTCCAACGTCCTCACTTCTGAAATCCGACACGCCATTTCATCAGTAAAGATAGTACCCAGTCCGAACAGGGTCAGACCCAAATACCTGGAGAATCTGCCACCAGTACTCATCAATACACTGGCTCGGCTCTTCACATGCTACCTGTTTGAATGCGAGGTTCCATCCCAGTGGAAAACCACTAGGACTGTTCTATTGTACAAGAAGGGAGACACCCACAACATCGGCAGCTATCACCCAATATGCCTGCTGTCTGTCGACTACAAGTTGTTCACTCATGTAATCCTGAATAGAATAGGCAGAACACTAGATGAAGGACAACTATGTGAGCAAGCCAGGTTTCGAAAAGGATTCAGCACGATTGACCATATCCACATGGTGACCAAACTCATTGAAGTTTCGCTAAAGTTCAAGATGCCACTCTGTCTAATGTTCATCTACGTAAAGAAGGTCTTAGATTCTGTTGAGACTGAAGTGGTCATCAAAGCCCCTCACCAAACAGGGTGTTCAAACTCAGTACATCAAGATCCTCCTTGAGCTGTATTACAGATTCACCACCAGGATCTCACCATTCTACAAGGAAGTGATCGGTGATGTAAAGAAAGTGGTTTGACAGGGCGATACCATTTCACCAAAACTCTTCAGTGCCACCATCAAGAATGTCATGCAATGACTGTAATGAGAAGGAATGAGAGTGAAGACAGACGGTTGGCTACTACATCACCTCTGCTTCGCTAATGACATCATTTTCATAATGCCAAACATTAGTCAAGCGGCACAAATGCTGGCCAACTTAGACCGCGAGTGTGGAAAGGTCGGACTACAGCTGAACCTCAACAAGACAATGCTCATGAAAAATGAACTGGTCCCTGATGCTCCATTTGATCTCAATGAAATGAACATCTCTGAATGCAGCAGCTATGTGTACTTGGGTCGAGAATTTAACATGATGAATGACTTGCACCAGAAATGTTCAGGAGGAAGAGAGCAGCCTGGAACACTTTCAAGAGCGTCAAAGAAGTGGCTAAGAGGAGGAAGGACCTCCAACTCCAGGCACAACTTTTCTATTCTACCATTCTTCCTGCATAATGTATGCCTGAGAGACCTGGGCCCTACACAAACAAGATAAGAACACTATTCAGGTATCCCAAAGAGGAATCGAAAGAGCTGTGTTGGGAGTATCACGTCTCACTCAAGTGAGAGAAGAAATCTGGAGTTCCGACCTCCATCGACGATCAAGAATCAGAGATGCTGTCTCATTTGTCAAGGTGTCGAAAATCAGATGGGCCGGACATGTAATGCGATTCAGATGACCTCGGACTAGAGCTGTTACCGACTGGACTCCACAGACATCAAAAGACTGCGTGGCCGCTCACCAACCAGATGGTCAGACTTCTTCCTCAAAACTCTGCATGACCTGTTTGAGGCTTTTCCTGTTGCTGGAGCGAGCAGATACCATTAGGCTACAGTAACACATGACAGGGTCAAATGCAGACATTACTGGTGTCCACTCGAGCAAATCAAAGATCAATGGGAAGACAAGTGATACAAGTCTTTTTCATACTTGTCAGCTGAAGAAATATTTATTCCCTGTTATTTTTTCCTTTTTATAATTTAAATGCTTTAGTGTCACATATTTCCTGACTTTAGAATTCAAATGTATTTATCTAGAAGCACTCTCACCAGTGTGGGGTCAGAGTGAGATGAAGGAAATCGAGTTAAATGTTCGATTTCATGAGCAAGTATTGTCCAATGATAGGGTTTATCTATAATTTATGTGTTACATATTGTGTGATTTGGTATATTGTAACTTTTAAGTAGTATCCATCTCCTCTTATATAAAATACTCAATGATGCAGACATCTCTCCTTGTTTTTCTCCCTTCAGTCTTATCAGGGTGTGAGAATGGACTTGGAGAAGGAAGAAGAATTTTTTAAAAATTTTTTCTTAGTGAATCACCCTGAGATAAAGTTACAGACTTACAAACTTTCATGCTTGCGTTTCAGTCATACAATGATCGAGTACCCATCCCTCCATTAGTGCCCACTTTCCACCACCAATGGGCCCTGCATCCCTTCCACCACCTCCACCCCATCTCCTCCACCCCACCCCGCCTCTTTGTCAGGGCATTCCCTTTTGCTCTCTCTCTCCTTTTGGGTGTTGTGGTTTGCTATGGAGGTATTAAGTAGGCATCATGTTCAGTCTATAGTTTATTTTTATCCCGCAACTCCTGTCCCGAGTGGGCCCACCTAGCACCCTTTGCTTGGTGGTCCCTTCTCTATTTGAACATTTTCCCCCCAGCATGTGAGGCCGGCTTCCAAAAGCAATCCCATTCACAATCATGCCTCAGAAATTAAGTACGTTGGAATCAGCTTAACTAAGGAGGTGAAGGACATGTACAGAGAAAAATATAAAATGTTACTTCACAAAACAAAAGAGGACATGAGGAAATGGAAACACATCCCCTGTTCATGGATTGGGAGTATTAACATTGTCAAAATGGCAATAGTCCCCAAAGCATTATACAGATTCAATGTGATCCCTATAAGGATACCCATGACATTCTTCAAGGAAGTGGACCAAACACTCCTGAAATTCATATGGAACAACAACCCCCCACAAGTAGGTAAAGCAATTTTGGGGGGAAGAAGATGAGAGGCATCACCTTCCTCAACCTTAAACTCTACTACAAAATAGTAATAATTAAAACAGGATGGTACTGGAACAAAGGCAGAACAGTAGGCCAATGGAACAGGGTTTAATACCCTTACACACACCCTCAAATATATGATCATATAATCTTTGATAAGAGAGGAAGAAGCATTTTAAGATTTTTGTGTTCTT
This sequence comes from Sorex araneus, assembly GCF_027595985.1. Classification (NCBI taxonomy): domain Eukaryota; kingdom Metazoa; phylum Chordata; class Mammalia; order Eulipotyphla; family Soricidae; genus Sorex; species Sorex araneus. Next base: position 58,812,864 of record NC_073309.1, on the reverse strand, counting down.
GTGCCTTTAGCAGGGCAAGTCACACTTGAAACGTGGTGCCATGGGACATTCTAGTCCTCCTGCTATTTTGGAGCTCTAATTTCTGGCTGTGCTTGCCATAACTTGGTCTTTCCTGCTTGACCAGGTTTTCATGTTCCTGTCTGACCAGTTTGGTCTTAGGGTCATCTTGTAGTACCCGGGTTTTTGGGTCATGGCGTGAACGACACAGAGAGACAGTAATGCAAGTGCAAAGGAGTTTTATTCCAGTTAACTGGGGTCAACTATCTCACCCACAAAGTGGATTCTTGATAGTGACCCCAACCTCCAAGGGCAAGCAGTTTATATGGGTTCCAAGCAAGCTCTATGATAAAGTGACCAAGCACCATTTAGTCAATATTCGATAATAGTTGGTCAGTTTCTGGTTGTTCCAAAAAAAGGACATAGTTACAGTCAGACAGATGATCTAGCAGCTCCTTACCAGAAATTGCAAGTTCAATATCTGGGAAACAGAAACTTAGGCCTAGTCAAAACTTAACGTTAGCTGGGGCCTGTCATGGCTGCCATCTGGCTCTAGATCTGGCTTCCAGGTACCTAACAATCTCTGCCTACTGAAGAAACTTTGGGGTCCACCTGACCCTTCATCAGACCTGATCTGGCAGTTTTTCTGTAATCTCAGTGTCAGTTGGATGTTTATTAGCCTTCCACTCCACCCCACAGATCTCAGAGCCTGCCAACTAGCTCTCAAATTATCACTCACATCATTCCAGAAGGCTCGTGTTCACACATCCACATGGCATACTCTCTCACCCCATTGAGGATTTTACCCAAATACCACTTTTCAGTGAGACCAGTGTACTGCCGTGTTTCCACAAAAGTTTATATTCGTTTTTCAGCTTAAGACTTAGTACTATAATAAATGTTTTGTTTAAATGCTTGTCTTTCTTCAAGTACAATGAGGGCATAGATATTTTAGATAACATGATTACAATAGTGCTCATATATATCACTTTGATGTATAAAGTTACTGCACATCCCCTGCCCACGTCTCTGCTCCACTCTCTTTATGTCATTCCTATTTGCCTCTTCCAAGCCCCTCTCCCAACTGCTTGACAATTAGTTTGGTAATCCAAAATCAAGTGTTTTCATTGTACAATACAATCAATTCCCTTGTTTTGTTTCTCTCTATCCCACAGATAAGTGAATTATTCAGTATTTGTAATGGTAGGGAATTTTGCCTTTTTTAATACCGGATAATCAATGTACAGGATATAAAGTGATCTATAAATTATATGTTGAATGAATGATCAAATAGACACTGAGAAATCCTTGAGTCCCACCACACTCAGAGTAAACATGATTTTTGTCCTAACTAATCTGATTGCAGGCACACAGCAGTACTGCAGGATCCCTTAGAAGTTGGTACTTTCCTTGTGCATCAACATCAGGCATGGGAGGGAAGAAAATTTAGGGTGGCAAAAATTGTATTCAAAGACCCAAGAATGGGAAGGGTGAATTAGCATGCATCAAATGGCCCAATTCCCTATGCTCTTTGGATGGGGTCTGTATGAAGGGTGGGGTCATGGCTATCTGTGCTCTTGCATCTCTCATTAGTGCCTTAAGTCTTCACCTTAGCTTGGAGATCTTTGCATTGAACTGAGGTCAATAGTACTGATTCTTTAGATTGTCAACATCAACCTGATGAACGTACATTTCTTTTGCAAACTTTTTCCATTGAGAAATGTAGCTTGGGTGAGCGCAGCCAGAAAGAAACACCTTGGATTCTTCACACATTTGATTTCAAATTAATTTTTGGCTGTTGTACTCTCAAAAAATGTTTTGCTGATCCCAGATTTTTTTCAGTCCCACCCCTTCAGTTACTTGAGTTCGTATGGGGTGCCACACATGTTTAAGAAATTAGGATCGGGATGACAAGGGAAGAAACCAAATGAAATGAAACCAGTTCGCCAGCCATCTTGACCCTGTAGCACTGTACTACTGTCATCCCGTTGTTCATCGATGTGCTCCAGCAGACAGTATTGTGAGACTTGTTGTTACTGTTTTGGCATATCGAATACACCATGGGTAGCTTGCCAGGCTCTGCCGTGTAGGCTGGATACTCTCAGTAGCTTGCCGAGCTCTCCGAGAGGGATGGAGGAATCGAATCTGGGTTGGTTACATGCAAGGCAAACGCCCTACCCGCTGTGCTATAGCTCCAGCCCATGTTGGCCCTAACTCATATATTTATTTTGGTTTGGAGCCATACCTGGCTGTGCTCAGGGTGTCTCCTGATAGTGCTGAGAGACCACATGTGATGCCAGGGATCAAATCTGAACTCAGTTGTGTGCAAGTCAAGTGCCCGACTTGTGTGCAAGATAGTGCCTCTGCGCTATTTCTCGGCCCCGGAGTCTAACTTCCTAAACTGTAAGTCACAACCCTATATGGGGTCATGTAACTGAAAGTTTAGATCACTTAAAATTTTCTTTATGCTCAATTTCTAATTTTTTGAGAATCATCCATATTGTTTTCCAAAGAGGCTGGACCAGTCGGCATTCCCACTCCAGTGATACCACTTCTGGGAATATATCCCAGAGAAACAAAAAAGTATAGTCGAAATGACATCTGCACTTATATGTTCATCACGGCACTGTTTACAATAGCCAGAATCTGGAAAAAACCCGAGTGCCCGAGAACAGATGACTGGCTAAAGAAACTTTGGTACATCTATACAATGGAATACTATGCAGCTGTTAGAAAAGATGAAATCATGAACTTTGCATATAAGTGGATTAACATGGAAAGTATCATGCTAAGTGAAAAGAGCCAGAAAGAGAGGGACAGACATAGAAAGATTGCACTCATCTGTGGAATATAAAACAACAGAGTAGGAGCCTTTGGACCCTGCTGTGGAGCGAGCATGATGGAAGAGCCCAAGGAAGCGCCCTTGGACTCCAAACAGCCCACTGAACTAATTCCGGCATGGGACCAGAGACCCCACGGTGCGCTGAAACAGTGGGAACCGGGCATTCCCCAATTCTTTTAACCTCTCTCTCTCTCCACACCTCCCCCCTGAGCACAGCGCAGGATCCGCGGTTTTCCTGAGCGCAAAATGGAGACGCCGAGCCTCTCTCTAGGCTTCTCCATCTTATGAGCACCATAAAAGGGTAAAAGTTTGTGGTGATGTTATTTCTGGTTGTACTTTCCCTGGACTTTATACAGAAACCCAAAACCTAATGTCATCTTAGCATCAGCAATATGCAATATGTCCCTTCTTAATGGGTCGGACTTTTGTGGGAGATTCTAACAAGAATAGTAAGTCTGTTGCTGAAATATTGAAGGCAATCAAAGTGGTAGCCATCTCTCTAGACTGAACTAAGCTATATCCCAACACCAGCTGAGAAGAAATATCCTTCTTTCTCGGGAAGAAACGCGGCGTGGTGTCAAACATAGTGTGATGTCCATTAAGCAAACAGACCTGGTGACGTGGGAATGGGATATAAGGGGAAAAATTATGTACATGGAACAGTGGGACGCTGGTGGAATCTCGAGCCGGAGCCGATACCAGCGCAAGCTCTTCGGTTCCAGAAACTGCTTGCAGACACTCTACTAGTCTATCAACTAAGCCAGAGCCCCACGCCTGCCGATGACGGGAAATAACCATCCTTTTCGGTTTTTTTTTCCCTTGTCAGGCAGCGTGGCGATTACTAAACAGGCGTGAACTCGGTGGCGCGGGGCAAGGGGGAAAAAGAAAAGTTATGTAACAAACAGCGGGACTTAATATCTCTATATTCTTAGCAGTGGAGAACTATCAAATGCCTCCTTGGCAATAGGACTGCTTTCCTTTTTTGGGGGAAACCCCAACAACGGTAGTGAGTTGTGTGTTGAAACATGGAATATAATCGAGATAAGGCATAAACGAAGTGGAACTTATCATGTACAAGGGTGGGGACTGGGGAGGTGGGAGGGGGCAGCAGGTATACTGCGGGGGTTGGTGATGGGAGATGGGCACTGGTGAAGGGAAGGGTGTTTGAGAATTGTATAACCGACATAATCCTGAGAACTATGTAACCCTCCACATGGTGATTCAATAAAATTATTAAAAAAAAACAGAGTAGGAGACTAACACCCAAGAATAGTAGTATATAATACCAGGAGGTTGGCTCCATAGCTTGGAAGCTGGCTGGCCTCACACGCTGGGGGAAAGTCATCTCAGATAGAGAAGGGAACACCAAGTAAAACGTGATTGGAGCTCGGGGAGGGAGATGCATGTTGAAAGTAGACTAGAGACTGAACACGATGGCCACTCAGTGCCCCTACTGCAAATCACAACACCCAAAAGGAGAGAGAGAGAACAAATTGGAATGCCCTGCCACAGAGGTGGGGTGAGGCGGGGGAAATGGGATCAGGGGGTGGGAGGGATACTGGGTTCATTGGTGGTGGAAAATGGACACTGGTGGATGGATGGGCTCTCAAACATTGCATGAGGGAAAAACAAGTACGAAAAGGTGTGAATCTGTAACTGTACCCTCACTGTAACTCACCACAAAAAAATTAAAAAATTAAAAAATTAAAAAAAATTATTTATGCTTATTCTCGGTACATTTTTGATTTGTAGATTTTTTTTAATTTGTAGGCCTATTTTAGATACCTATGTACTTTGCTGTGTTAATATTAAAATTTTTATCATGTAAAAAACTATGATTTTTGGTCCTGTAAAAATTGCTTGCAGGTGGAAACTGTGTAAGAAGCCCTGATAGCTAGTCTACTGGAGGTGTAGGGCTTATGGCAATTTTGTAGAATTCTATAAAAATATAAATACACAAAATAATCTATCCCTTACGTAGTGATAGTAAGTGAATAAATAGTAGGTTTGTCATCAATTTATCTCTTAGTTTTTCATATGGCTAATGTGGTTCTTTCACAGTACTTTTGTCCCATCTACTGTTTACATACATCCTCCAACTATTTTTATTCTTTATTCTCAGAGACTGTTGAGCTCAGTTTAATTGTTCATGACTTAATGTAGCATTACTCCTTGTTGTCTGTGCTTGAAGAGCCTGCGTCTACCTGTTTTTTGCCTATGCCCATCCCAAACTCTTTCACTCCCTATCTACTCACAGGATGAGTTCCTGCATATGTGATTCTTCAATTTTTCTACTCAATTTTAGGATGTTGAATTATCAGCAAATTATTTTTATGCTTCATTTTTGGGTGGTCCTGTTCATCTCATTTTATGTTCAGGAAACAATAAACTCATCTCACTTAGCCTTAAAATATAGAATTATACTTAACATAAAATTTTTGGTTCTTGGTTTAGTTAAAGATCAATCTCTTATGAATCTAAGGTCTATATGCATACTATGAGTATTGCAAAGTTATTTAGGCTTGCAGCTTTAAAAATAGCAAACATTTATTGAACTTGTAATATGTGCCAAACCCTGTGCTAAGCACTTTCTATATATAGCATCATCATACTTTCATATAAGTTTATAAACAGAGATGAATGTATTAGTCAGATTTGGCAGTAAAAAATCCTAAGATTCAGGGGGGATAATAAATTTGGAGCCCGGCAAGCTACCGAGAGTATCCCGCCCACATGGCAGAGCCTGGCAAGCTATCCGTGGAGTATTCGATATGCCCAAAACAGTAACAACAAGTCTCACAATGGAGACATTACTGGTGCCCGCTCAAACAAATTGATGAACAATAGGATGACAGTGCTATGACAGTATTATGCATTTAGCGAGTAGGGGTGTTCATAGTCAACTGTTGGTTAACAAAACTCATGTCTTAATGGACCTTTATTGTTCATGGCTATGACAGAGGAATTTTGCCATATTTCCTTCATCAAATAAGTAAAGTTTGAAAAGTCAGAACTGAGCATCTTTTAATTTACTGCATGAATCATCTTTTAAAAAGCATTTTTTAAGAGGACATAAGAAATGGAGACACGTCCCCTGCTCATAGATTGGGAGAATTAACATTGTCAAAATGGTAATATTCCTTTTGGTAATCTCCAGGTGGCAAGGGACCCCTGACTGCTCTCTATCTCTGGCTTCCCGCATACAGTGGTCTCAGGTCACTTCCCTACCCAGGATAGCCAAGGCCATAGGCAGATGAAGGAGGAAACGAGGGCCACCGGGCTGATTGTTGATCAGTTGCCATTTTTTCTATTCTCCCCACGCACCTGTTCCAGTCTCACTAAGCTCCCCATTCTAACCTCACACTGTCTCCTCCTGTCTCTCCCTCTGCTCATCTCTCCACTCTCCCTCTCGAAGCCGCGTCTCTCGTCTCTCCATGTGCCTGCTCCTCCATTCTTCCCCCACATTCTTCTCCCTCTGTCCCCCTTGCTAGTCTTTTCGTGCTCTGTCTTGCTGCCCTGGTCTCTCTCCGTCTCGCTCCTTCTCCCAACCCTGGGGCAGCAACGACACACCCAGGTTGGGTAGCACATCAACATACCAAAGCCCTTCCTGATCACTGATCAGGCTCAGGAGCATGAATACCACTGAGGGGTGTTTCTCCTCTCCTAAGTCCAATAACTTAATGTCTTAATTAACACCTCAGTTCTACTTCTTAATATTAGTTATTTTGTATGGACACAGAAAGAGGTACATTGAGCTGGTAGGGTGGCTCTCCTGGGGACATCTCACTATAGATCTCAGACTACAGTGCTCAGGCAGATTAATCTTTCCTAACTCTAGCAGGGTTCTAATTTAGTTATTACTTTTTGCATCATGACAGAATTTGTCCATGACCATGCTCTTAACTTATAGTTAAGTATTATGGCATTTTGGCAAGGCCAATTTTGACGCCAGGGTAGCTCATTGCTTGCCTTGGGTCCATCCAGTCCCTCATCAGGACCCTGCTTTTGGGGTGCTAGGAAGTAAGGGCAACTGAGACTTATGTTGAGATAACAGATATAAACAAGTGAATATCATTCAGAGTTAATTAACTCCCAAGTTACAAAAGCATAGCATTAACTGTCTTCCTGTGTCCATACAAAAAGGACATTGCTCTAAATGAACTATGCAAAGGAATTAAGGAGAAGAGAAAAAACAATACTTATATGTTAACAGAGCACAAAGAAAGAGGTTACAAATAAACACAAAGGAATGGGAGCACTGTGATAGGAGTAACCCCAGTAAACCTAAGCTCCCTGTGAAAAGGGAGAAAGGACAAACAATGTTATCCTACAGCCCCCAAAGCATTATACAGATTCAGTGCCATCCCTGACATTTTTCAAAGAAATTGATCAACTACTCCTGAAATTCATATGGAACACTAAACCCCCACAAATAGCTAAGGCAATCCTTGGAAAAAAAGAAATGGGAGACATCACCTTCACCAACTTCAAACTGTACTACAAAGCAGTAGTAATTAAAACAGAATAGTATTGAAATAAAGAGAAACTTGCAGACTGATGGAATAGAGTTGAATATCCTGACACACCCTCAAATATATTATTATTTCATCTTTGATAAGGAAGCAAGAAATATGAAGTGAAGAAAGAAACATGAAGTGCAGCAAGGAAAGTCTCTGTAACAAGTAGTGCTGGAAAAACTGGATAGCTACAAGCAAAACAAAACAAAACAAACAAATAAAAACTTGAACTCAGGCCTCTAATGCCATGCACAAAATTCAGATCAAAATGGATTAAAGACCTCAACAGCAGAACCGAATCCATAAGGCACATGGAAGAAAAGGCAAGCAAAAACCTCCAAGGTATTGAAGCTAAAGGAACCTTCAAAGATGAAATACCAATGACCAAGCCCGTGCGAGCAAAGATAAACAAATGGGGCTATATTAAACTAAGAAGCTTCTGCATCGCAAAAGAAAGTGACCAAGATACAACGACAGCCTATGAAATAGGAGAGGTTATTCACCCAATACCCTCCTATAAGGGGTTAATATCAAAGATATACAAAGATATACAAGGGATTAGTAGAACTTCACAAGAAAAAATCATCCAACCCCATCAATAACTGGGGAGAAGAAATGGACAGAAACTTCCTCAAAGAAGAAATTTGAATGGTCAAAATGCACACGAAAAAGTGCTCTTCATCACTAATCATCAGGGAGATGCAGATCAAAACAACAATGAGATATCATCTCAAACCACAGAGACTGGCACACAGCAAAAATATCAAAACCAACCAGTACTAGTATGAATGTGGGGAAAAATATGATTTTCCTTCACTGTTGGTGTGAATGCTGACTGGCCCAGCCTTTTGGGAAAACAATATGAACATTCTGAAAAAAAAAAAAAAACTAGAAATTGAGCTCCCATTTGACCCAGCAATATCATTTCTGGGAATATACTGTGGGGGCCCAAAGAAACACCATCTGCACTCCTATGTTCATTGCAGCACTATTCACAATAGTCAGAATCTGGAAACAACATGAGTGTCCAAGAACACATGGATAAAGAAATTATGACACATCTACACAATGGAATACTATTCAGTTGTTAGAAAAAATGAAGTCATGAAATTTGTCTATAAATAAATTGATATGGAGAGTATCATGCTAAGAGAAATGAGGCAGGAGGAGATGGACAGATTTAGAATGACTGCATTCACTTGTGGTATATAAAATAATATATAGTAGAAGACTAATATCCAAGGTGAGGGAAAACAAGGACGAGGAGGATTTGTCAATGGTTGGAATCTACCACAGTGTGTGTTGGGGGCAGAAGGTCAGTAAGATAGAGAAGGGGCCAATTTGAGAATAATAGCTGAAATGATCATGGTGGACAGGAACTAAGTGTTAAATATAGGTAAAGGGATATGCATGCCAACCTTTCAGTATCTGTATTGCAAACCACAAAACCACAATGCCCAAAAGGAATGAGATAGAGAGAGAAAGAGAGAGAAAGAGAGGGAGAGAGAGGGAGAGAGACAAAGAAGTGCCTGTTCAGGGTGGAGTCACAGGTAATGGGAGGGAAATTGGAGGCATTGGTGCTGGGAAATATACATTGGTGGAGGGATGGGTGTTGCAATGCTGTATGAGTGAAACCTAATCATGAACAGCTTTGTAAGGGTCTATCTCAGGTGATTCAATAAATATGTAAGTAAGTAAGTAAGTAAATAAATAAATAAATAAATAGACCATTGTGTGCCTGCTAAGGAGTTAGTTTCAGAGCATAGTTTGGCCAATGGAGACAGTGGGGAGAGAAGCTCACTTTGATGGTGAGGTTGGTATTCAAACATTGAAAGCGTGTAATGGCTGTATTATGATGTAAACCATGGTGTTTAAATAAAGTAACTTATTTATGGAAGAAATAAAAGGAAAGAGAAAAAACTAAAACTTTTTTGTATCACTCACATATATTATGATTTGGCAAATTCCCAGAATAATACTGAAAAACAAATAAATTTCAATGAGGCAGAAATATTTTTTCACTTGTATACCAATATCATCTCTTATTTACTTGTATTTAATTCTAGATTGCATTCACATTCCACCAATTAGAAAAGACAACGCAAAAATGATCTCTTTAACATTCTTTCCTATACCCTTTAGTTATTGATTTTCTCTATTAAGCCACAGGGCTCTATGCATTTTATATGGCAGTGGTTACAATTTCAATTAGTAGTTTAAATAAATGCAGTAGCAGCTGACTGGGAAGAATGTATTAAAACACATTAGAGCTTACAACTCACTATTTACTAGTCTCATAATATTCTAAGGGCTTGAACTGCCTATCAATGGTAGAGGCCTTTGTATATATGAGGCCCACCAATTTTAATTACAATATGGTCAGATACAAAAATGCCATTTTGTTCCATTTTCTCTCTTCCTTAACATGGCTCTCCATGGATAAACCGAGCAATGTAATGGAAAACAATGTTTCTAATGATTTTATTTCAACATGCCTTTGGAGTTTTTCATGCTGAGGAGTTACCCTTTGGGTTCTGAAACTGCTGAGATGAAGAACTGAATGCTTACAATTCTCCTGTAATCCTTTCTGAAATCTCTATCATGAGAGAGATTCCAAAAATAGGAATCGTTTTATGACCCATGTCCCTCCCACACATTGTGTTTAAACGAGGCTTAATCTCTGCGGCCTCCCAAGTGTCTTATTCCTAAAATAGGAATGGGAAGAGAAGACAGTTAGCAGAAGACAAAAAACAGTGCCATATATTGTGGCGGCTTCAGGAGCCACAACAACTACAGTTTACAGCTAGATTTTCTCCATGTCAAATCACTCAAGTATTTGTGACTAAGACTATCTACACCGCTGCTTTCTTTTCAACAAATGCAGTCTTTCATGCCTCTTTTAGAGCAGCGGCGACTTTTGTGAACAACCAAAGCAACTCACTGCTGTGAAAATAACTTCAAGAAAAACCAACCAACCAAATAAAAGGTACATCTATTTATCCCTCACAATTGAAGTGGGAAGAAAAATACCTGGGTACATAGGCACACATATACACACATATCACGAGTATCCACTTCCTTTAAACATATGTGTGTGCGTGCGTGTGTGTGTGTGTGTGTGTGTGTGTGTTTGATATTCAAAGAAACGTGGTAAGAGGACTTTGAAAATGTGGCACACCTTATAGCAAATAGAGCCCTAGAGTTTGAACTCCTGTCAAGATGGAAGCATTCCTGACATTGTTTGATGAAGCTTGACTAAATCTTCAAGATGCTATTGTACATTTTTATTTTTATTTTATTTTTTTGGCTTTTTGGGTCACACCCATGGTGCACAGAGGTTACTCCTGTCTCTGCACTCAGGAATTAACTCCTGGTAGTGCTCAAGGGACCATATGAGATGCTGGGAATCGAACCTAGGTCGGCCGCGTGCAAGGCAAACGCCCTACCTGCTATGCTATCACTCCAGCCCCTATGCTATTGTACTTTAACAATTAGGTTAATTCAAGAAAAGAGTGAGGAGAATTAAATCAAACATTTTATTTTTGTGAATTTCGGTATAAATGCTTCTGAAGCAAGCTGCTTCCTGAAGCTTACATACAGTTGGTAATACATTATTACATCATTTTAATAATAGTCAGACTATGATTGGTTGTAATGATTAAAAGACACTAGGTGACACAAAAGCCCAAACATCTGCTCCTGATTGAGAACAAAAAGCCCTAGAAACCCAAAAAATCAGGTGTCTAAATTTTGAACATGAAAGTGTTAAATGACAAAAATAAATTGTTTTCATGAATTCTGAGATATAATTAGGATATTTGTGAAGTGACTGTGAAGCTGAGGTAACGTTAGGTGGCCTCATTTATTCACCATGAGCACAGATAAAGCTCTGAAATAAGGGCCACAAGACATTTAAAAAGTGTTTTCCAACCTCTGTTCATGGTGCTATCACATGATTTTGGGGGCGCAAGAGTTATATTATGCTTTTTTTTAATTGAGCCAGCATGAACTGCAAAGTTACAAAGATATTCACGGTTGATTTTCAGTTGTACAATGTTAGAACAAAAATCCCTTCACCAGTATCCACTTTCTTTAAGCGGTGTCCTGAGTTTCTCTCCTGACCCCCAGTTCGTCTCTGTGACAGTCACTTTTCCCTCCACCATTGTCCTGGTGCTCCCTGCCCTAACTTATCACCCAATCCAATTCCTGCCCCCGTGGGAAGTTTCCTTCTGAGACCTGAAGCATGGAACAGGAGAACTGATGTTCAGAAGGATGCATGTTTGTTCTTTACACTAAAAAAATGCATAGAAATATTCATTATAATAGTGATAATCTGGTGAAGTGCTTTCTACCTCATGAGGTCACAAAGTAGGTCACATCCTTATTCTTTCCAGATCTTATAAAAAGTGTTGTTTAACAGATCTTTAAAAATAATGTTATTGACTTCTCCGAGGTTGAGAAATTAAAAGCAAAGAAAAACAAAACAAACTTGTGACATAGTTCTTTATATATTCCCCATAAAAACTACATGTTGAATTTTTGTCTCCTAAGGAACAATCCCTTATATTGTCACCTTTTCTGATTTTTTAATTTTGTTTTCCCTGTTTCACAAGTTGCCTCATTCAAGAAATCTCAAATATAAAATAATAGATTTTTCTAGGGGTACCATTTTAGTCATTTGTTGGAGATATGAAAATATATTTCCCAAAACTTAGTACTTTTATAATTAGATCTGTCCAAGCTATAGTGCCTATTTAGCAAGTAAAGGAGCAGGACTATTTCAGTTAAAGGAATATCATTTCACTGGAAAGTATGTGCTTAATCCTACTGGAAAACATCTTTTTTGTCTTTAGTGATCATCCCACCTCAATGTAAAGTTGGCTGAAAAGGCCTTCTTGACTTTTTAAATGACTCAAGAATTTGAAATGTCTTAGAAAGGAGCTCTGTAATTTCTTTGCCACCATTTGTGTTTACATTTTGCAGTTGCCAGAGTCCAATAAAACAGAAGCAGAGCCTCCAGAAAATTACAGATATGGGTAGCATTGTAGCACTGTCATCCTGTTCACTGATTTGCTCAAGCAGGCACCAGTAACGTCTCCATTGTGAGACTTCTTGTTACTGTTTTTGGTATATCAAATACACCGTGGGTAGCTTGCCAGGCTCTCCGAGAGGGACAGAAGAATTGAACCGGGTTGGCCGTGTGCAAGGCAAACGCCCTACCCGCTGTGCTATCTCTCCAGTTGGGTATATTGGTAAATGTATAGTTTTGTTTTAATATCTTACATAAATTGGTTAAGAATTTGCTTAAGAAGTCTCTATGGGGGCTGAAGTAATAGTACAATGGGTAGAGCATTTGCCTTGCACACAACCAACTGGGATTTGGTTCCCAGCATCCCATACAATCCCCGAGCACTGCCAGGAGTAATTCCTGAGTGCAGAGCCAAATGTAACCCCTGAGCATAGTCGGGTGTGACCCAAAATGCCAAAGAAAAAGTCTCTGCAAATTTGTCTTTATACCTGGTACTAGAATATTCTGTGGTTTTATTGCTTGCTTCCCCCTAATAGTCAGTATCAAGCACCTAAACAATAGAAACACCCCCTTCTTTTCTTGATTTAATGACAAATGGAAACCCAGGTGTCCAGGCTACAGGCAGTAGTTTCAACTACTAGTTCAATGGAATAATTTTTGGGTCCCAGGCAGAGACTAAAATCATGAATATAGGAAACAAATTTTTTGCTTAGATTAATAGTGAGAGGATTTATTCCCATTTCTGCCCTCTAGTTCCTGGGTCATGGATCTGGGATATAAAAGAACACATACTGGATTGGATCATGATTAGATTATGATTGAGAGAGTATACCACATTCAAAAGGGCTCTTTAAGGGTTGTTCAACCCCAAGCACCACTTTCCAAATATTTATTCCACCAATCAAGGTTCAGATGCATTGAGATGATAAAAAACAATTTTTTTACCCAACTAATTCCATGGGCACAAACTTATATCTGTATTTCATTTTCTGTGAAATGAATTCCTTGGGCAGAAGTAATGCTATTTGGAATATTATTAAGATGGATTAGGTATTATTGTATCCACAGTTGATGGTTTTGCCAGAACTTCTAGGGAAAGCAACTCCATATCCAGAGAAAGGGTTTGATTTAGTTAGAAAGAAATGCAGCCTTTTTCATAATGGAAGGGTCCCATGGAAATAACCTGCAGAAAAGAGAAAGGCTAATGTAAATAACAGTTGCTCAATGTCGTGGGATAAGGGACCATGTCATCTCAAGCATTTCTATGCTACAGCCAAATACCCAGTAGAAGATACAGTCAGATCATCTTTACTGGAAGGAAGTTTACTATGCTGAACCCATATACAAACTTCATTTCTGCCGTCATGATCATTGCCTTTATGACCACGCTGAGCATTGGCCAGAATGTCTGGAGAGCATTCTGACTTCATCCACGCACGGTGTGATCCCACACTGACTATAAAAATCTTTCCCTGCCGAAGCCACTCTTTGATGAGCATTAACACTGGACACATGTTGTTAACTTCTCTGCTAATTGGGAAAGGTTCACCATACCTTCTTCCTCAGAAAGGCTCACAACAGTTTCTTTCTCTGTTCTTTGATTTCCCCAATGATCTAGTCTAACCATTAATTATAGTGTATATGTTGGTATATACATTATAAGGCTCCTGATTTCAGGAAAAATAAACAGAGGCAACTAGAGTTTCTACTCATTGCAAGGACTTTCTTTAACTTTAGACCTCCAGGGCCATCACACAATGAGAATATAATGACCAAAGTGTGTCGGGCCTGTTGCCTATCAGCCTTCTGGTCATGTGGAAGCAGAGAGAGGGGGAGAGGAGATGAGGGGAGAGGGAAGGGGAGGAAGAAAGGAAGGAGGAGGAGGAGGGGAGGAGTGAAGGGGAGGGGAAAGGAGGAGAAGAGAGGAGAGAGATGGTAAAGTAGAGAAGGCACATGGATTCATGTCACTTACGTGTCAGTCAGGACTTGCTTGGAGAAGATCTTGTATGAACTAATAATATTTCCATTTGATGATGGATTTTAGTTGTTCATACCAAATTTTATGGTTGGTGACCTAGGCATCATAAACAGTCATGATGGACAAATAAGATCACACCAAGGTCATGGTAAAATGCTCAGTCTCTGTGAAAACATGTAGAGACCTGGCATGCTCCCAATTTAAACCCAATCCCTGGCAACCATGTGGTCTCATAAGCATCTCCAGGTGTGGTCCTGCCCTGGCACCAAGAGTTCTGAGCAGCACTGCATCCTCAGGTCCTTGCACTGAATACTATTTAGGAGGTCCTTTACCAAAATTAAATTAAATTACAACCTGCTGTAATCCCAAAGTGATTTCTTCAAAAGATAAACATACAGAATAGCATGGCTTTATTTCAAGATTCTGAGTATGTACTGTCATAAAGTTCTGGAAAAAGCTTCAAAATGACGTTTTATTCACCACAAACATTATGAACAGTATTGGATCTCTACCACTGGGTCTACTTGGGCCACATTACTCTAATTGGCAGAGCAATGTTGAAGGCAGTCATGGGCCTGGACCTGTTGCAGAGATTTATCTTGTTCGCTCAAAACTGGAAACCTTATGGGTAATCAATAAGGGAATTCAAGCAGCAGGTCCAATGACACATATGTGGGACCAGAATGATAGTAGAGAGGGTATGGCATCTGCCTTTCATATTACTAACCTGGCATGGATTCTCAGCACCCTTTATGGTCCCTGAGTCTGCCTGGAGTTATCCTTGAGTGCAGAGCTCAGTATTACATGGTGTGGCCCCCAAACAAAAAAAAACAAAAATGAAACATAAGCAATTGTGAAATTGAAAGTGGCTCATTAGGTCTCTTACCCATAGCCAGGTTGTAACGACCTTTCACGTGACAAATTGTCATGCTTCAAGACATGCTTCAGTAGAGGTATTAAGTGGCCATCATGTTCAGGCTATAGTCTACTTTAAGCCCGCATCTCCCATCCCGAGCGGGCCCTCCTAGCACCCTTTACTTGGTGGTCCCTTCTCTATTTGAGCTGCCTTTTCCCCAGCATGTGATGCCAGCTTCTAAGTTGTGGAGCTAACCTCCTGGTACTTACCTCTACTGTTCTTGAGTGTTCATCTCCCATTCTGTTACTTTATGTTCCACAAATGAGTGCAATCTTTCTATGTCTGCCCCCTTCTTTCTGACTCATTTCACTTAACATGATACTTTCCATGTTGATCCACATATACGCAAATTTCATGACTTCATCTTTTCTAACAGCTGCATAGTATTCCATTGTGTAGATGTACCAAAGTTTCAAACCATGCCACCCAAAAGGAGAGAGAGATCAAAAGGGAATGCCATGCCACAGAGGTGGGGTGGGGTGGTGGAAGAACAGAATAGGGGTGGTGGGAGGGATGCTGGGAACATTGGTGGTGGAAAATGGGCACTTGTGGAGGGATGGGTACTCAACCATTGTATGACTGAAACACAATCACAAAAGTTTGTAAGTCTATAACTGTACCTCACGGTGATTCACTAATAATTTTTTTTTAAAGACATACTTCAAATTTCTATTTTTGTGTTTTTAGGTTTTTTGATCCACATCTGCAAGTACTTGGGGGTTATTTCAGCTCAGTCCTTGGGGAATCACCTTGAGGTAGTTGAATCCACATGTCCTGTCCAACATGTAGATTCCTTTGAATTATCTCTCTGGCCTAATACATGTAGAAATTTCACCAAGATGGCAATACTGAACTTTTGTGAATTTCAGTCACTACCCACTCATACGCAAGAATCTTGCTATCTTGTCTAAATAGCTACTGCTTTCGATTTACTAGGTCTAACTAATATAATATCATCAATATATGAACAAGATTCACATACTAGGGAAGAGAAGGATTATTGAGAGCCCTTTGGAGAAAACTGTGACATTGGACTTGAATATTAATATGCTAATCAGGTAGAACAGTGAAAGTGTATTGTTTACTTCTTCAGTTGTCACAAAACTAATCTTCTAGTAGTCTTTTCCGCTGGATATGTAGAAAAAAGAATATTCTCCAACTTAATAGCTGCATCCTAAATATCAATAAGTGTGTTGATTTATCTCAGGAAATAGAAAAAAGAGCCTGCTATAGCAGATCCATTGGATTCAGTACCTGATCAAACTTGGCAATAATCTACTTTAACTCTCCAAACTGTATTTCATTAGCCAGTTAGGCAGGTTTAATGGGAGTTACCATCCCCAATTTTTTTTAAGACTTTGATTGTGGCATTACTCTCCACAATGACTCCAAAATGCAGTAAAACTTTTTATTTTTTTCCTGGATTATAGCTGTAAAAGCTTCATTTTGGCCTTTGTATCATATTAGCTCCATCTCTGTGGGTCAGACGATTAATATGGAAATTCTTTCATATATTAAGTATGTGTTTCCCAACTCTACATTTTATTTATTTATTTAATTCGTTTTTATTTTATAAGTTAGTTCACAATATTTGATTACATTTGATATTCAAACACCAATACCTCCATTACAACTTCCCACCACCAAATTCTGGATGTTTCCATCTCAAGCCCCAATCCCTGTCCCAAAACACAACAGAAACAATATATTTCAGATTGTCTGTTATGAAGAACTACTGAACATGCTTACAAAAAATTGTTCATATAGGAAGAAGTGTGAAGATTGTTCTATTTTGGCAGGAGCCATTAAGACATTTTATATATCACTAACATGTTGTTACAGTTTGGGTGATGTGAGCTTTGGTATATATGCATATATATATATCTGAAAATATGTATATAGGCATATAGGTATATATATATTTCCCTCTATATTTTGTTGCCTACTATCTGAACCACATCAAATATGGTATGGTAATTATGGAAAATAGATAGGGAGTATCTTATGAAGTATCCAGGAATATGTTTATTCATATATGAGGCTTGGCCCCGGAGGGTGTGGGGAGCGGCCTTGAGCGTGGTGGTGGTTGGGTTGTGGAGGTTTTTGGCTGCCAGAGCTGGATCCCTTGGAGCAAGGAGGGCTCTCACCCTCCCCCCTCTGGGGCACCCCATGTGAAACAGCCTGGTGTGGAGTCAGGTGGCATGACTATGGAGGCCTCATGTTATGCTCCCTTCCGGGAGAAGTAGCTGTGTCCAGCTACACATTTTAAAACAAGAAAAATACTGACAGAATTTATTTGGAAATTCATAGAGCCCCTTGTGAGAAAATCATGAAACACTCTCCACTGATTACCTGATCTCTGTACGATCGTGATCTC
This sequence comes from Sorex araneus, assembly GCF_027595985.1. Lineage (NCBI taxonomy): Eukaryota > Metazoa > Chordata > Mammalia > Eulipotyphla > Soricidae > Sorex > Sorex araneus. The sequence continues at coordinate 58,795,208 of NC_073309.1, read as the reverse complement.
ACTGATAGGCAATGCTCGATGCCTGTAAGAATCAATGCTAGTTCTGAGTCCGTTTCTATCAATATCCAGAAAGTGATTATTTTTACTTCATAATTAACAGCGTATAAAAATAATCACAGACACCTTTGGTAGAATTATGGAAAATATGAGTTGTTGATTATGTAGCAGCTCTTTGCTCGAGGGTATTTAACCTTGCCTTCCTTAAAATAACTTTTGTTATTATGAACTGGCTCAAGTCTGAAAAGTGATGGCATGATTACAATTACATTTTGATGACCCAAGTAGGATTTCTATTCACTAGACCTCGAACTCTTCTACTTACAATGATTAAGCTGTGAATATTTTTAGTTCTAGGGACATGACAACAATTCTCGTAAGTTCATTCGAATGGCTATATAGGTGTCGTAACAATAAAAATGACACCACTTTGTTTGGAGGTTAGGGGCTTTCATTTTCCCCTGTGTGGGACCTTCAATACCATTGCATTTCAGGATGCAGTTTTCACGGCAGTAGTCCTAGTATAATTCCTGACCTATGAGGAAGATCTACTACAAAATTCTGCAGGAATGCCAGGGGCAAGGGACAGAGAGAAAGTAGAGTTAGGCACTGCCTTGTTTGTGACTGTGGTCTAAATTCTGTACCTCCAAGTGTGGTTCCTGAGCACAGAGCCACATGTGGCTGTGACTGCTTCTGGGCACTCCCCACCACCAAATAATGCTAGGAATAGCATCATTTTTTTCTGCCAACCATGAAAAATATGTCTTCTGAATCTTCTGGGGTGGGTTTGTAGTAGGTTGTAGATGAACAACTTTTAGAATTCTGATCTCCATAGCCCTCAAGAGTATTCCAAGAAAATGATGACATTTTAACTTATTTAGCAGAGGTTATTTCAGATTGATATTTCAGCCAACCTTCTGAAAACAAAATATGATAGGGCCATTTCTAGCTCCTCTGTTTCAAACATCAATTCCAAAATCTCTATTTAATAAGTTCACAGCATTATTTTAGGCCCTCTATTATTTTCACTGTATTTGTGTGTGTGCCAGAGTTCGATTCCAGGACCTCACAAATGCAAAGCAAGTGCCATACTGCTGATCTACACCCCTGGCCCTCCTTCCACTTTGATTCTGTACCAGAAGATCTTGTCCTACCTTAATGTACAGACTTCTGTTGAGACAAGTGAACAAATATTACAATTCCCTTGGTGAATACTGCAATATAGGTGACTTACTTATATATACTTTATCTTTTGGAATCTGCAGGCATTTGTGTGTGGCTATAGATCTTGTAATCCCAGATGATGATCAGCAGGTCTGGGGTGAGACACATCTGGCTGTGCTCAGGGCTTACTCCTAGGTCTGTGCTCTGCTATCACTCTGACTGGACTCAGCTGTCCATATTTGGTGGCAGGCTCTGGGGAGCCGCATGCAGAGCAAGTGCCTTATCCACTGTACTAATGTAGAGCTATTTAAGTCACAATTCCGGGAAGCCCATAGAGGTTCTTCACGAAGAGAGAGTTACCTACGCAGGCATGGGCGAGAGAGCTGCTTCTACTGAGAACTAGGTTTGATAGATTTTAGGAGATTTGAACATCAGATTATGCTGATTGTTCTACATTGAAAAGTTAGTCACCTAAGGGATTATTTCTTGAGTTTTTCTTTCAGAAATCTTGGTTCTTCTGATACAGAAAATTATCTTCCTCAGGATAGTCATATAAGCTTTTAAGTCTGTTATTTGAATCTTCTTAGGGCAATTCAATTCATTAATTACCCCCTTCCTCAAGTTCTCCAGCAAAGGAACTAAGGCACCGAAAACAGCCAATATTTTTATTATAACATTGTAAGGCTACACATTTACTTTGTTACTCAGAATCAAATCTTCTAAGTTTCTCTTTCAGGCATTTAAAGGTCTTAAAGGTATTTAAAGGTATTTTGCTGTTGTTGTTATTGCCTGTGTTGTGTATGCATGACATGGATTACCTCTTCCACACCCTACACCCTGTTACCAGCATTCTTATATAGGATAATGATCATCTCTAAATTTAATAATATGAGAAATGATTCCAAAATGTTTAAAGCAAATGTAAATTATCCCTAAATTTTGTTTCTGAGGAACCACACCAGTTTAGCACTATATCAGTTAGAATATTATCAGAGAAATAGGATCTCCCAGAGATATAGATACATAGGTAGATATATACTTGTTACTGGGAAATTATTTCAAGTTATTGAGTAAGCTGGTGTTGGTAAAGCAGTATCTGTGAGACTTTATTCTCCATCTTTCTTTTCTTTTTCTGGTGCTGAGGGCTCACTCCTGACTCTGTGCTCCAGGATCACTCCTGGTGGGCATCAGGGTTCCAGGGATTGAACCAAGGTTAGTTGCATGCAAGAAAAGTGCCCTCCCCTCTTTATTACCTAACTATCTCCTAATCTTCATCTTTGATAGTGAAAATTTGTGTCTGCGGGTCATGTAGAATTGGAAAAGGAAGAGAGCTTCCATGCAGAGTTGGGAAGGGAAGATAAAACAGGGCCAGAGTGTAAAAGAATTCACGTTGATTTAAGAATACCCTAGAACATAATCATGATCTGAGGTTATGAGGATATGATCCATCTTTGGTTCTGTTGCCCTAGGCAGGTCATGTGAGAGTCCAAAAGTGAGAACCCTTTATTTGGAGGCTTGACACCCATGGTCCAGGAGTGAGAGTAGCATTCAGAAGATTCATTTGCAGGTTCAGCTGCTGCCTCATGCCCACACGGTGCAGTGATGTCACTGAATGACTCAGCAAAACAACTGTCATTTTATTTCTTAGCTCCAAATTTCACAAAGGTCTCTCTTTGGGTCTGCAGTCACTAGAAACATAGAGAAAAGGGAATTCTGGGTAATATTTTTGATCTAACAAGTTTGAGGCATTATGGAACTCTCAGAGACCCTGAGGAGAAGTATCCATCAGGAGCTTTTGAACAGAGTCTTCCCAGCTGATTGGAAGTTAAAGACGAAAACAGTACTGAGTGACAAAGCACATATGATGCTAAAGAACAAATACCTATAGCAGAGCATAAAATCCTTTTGTGTGCCAAAATATAAATTGATCTCTCTTATAATACTATATTTTTTAAAACTTTCTTTTAGAGGCACTGGCCCCAAATCATGTCCTTTATTTGTTTCCCATGGATTTCAGTAAAGGTTTCTTTTTCTCATGGAACATAGATGTAGACTGACAGTGAATTCTGTAGTTAAAATTTCTGATTTTGATCTCTGCCTTTATACAGTCCTGTAGTTACTACTATATAACTATTGCTTATTAAAAAATAATAAACTTATCAATATTGTAAAATTTCTGAGTGTAAACATAATTCCTGCACAGTATTTGATCAATACTTAAAAGTTAGATATATCACTAACTCTAACTATGTAATATATATAGGTTTATATAATGTATAATAGATATCTATAACTAAAATATTTTTAAAAATAACTAAATGATTTAGTTTAGATGATAACTAAATGATTTAGTTTAGATGATTTTTCTAAAGCATCTGCATTTTGGGTAGAGAAAATTACTATGGTAGATATTGTCTTAATTATCAAGTTCCCGCTTAGAATTGCACATTGCATTTCCTTCTCACATTTCAGTGGTTTTTACTCTCCAACTCAAACTGAAATAATAACTAACACTTACTAAATAATTTTTTCATGAAAAACTTATGGGCACCAAATTTTAAAAGTGAAAAGTTTTACCAGCCCACAAAACCTAGTCAAATCTCCTTGGTAATGGTATTTGGTAATGGTACTTGGTAATGGTACTTGGTACATTGGTAATGGATCTCCTAAACAATGACTCAGAGGATTGCACCCTCATCTCACTCCTCAAACAAAAAAGCGAATAGTCCTATCATAAACCTATTTCTCTAGCATGATGGTGTTTACAAATACCAGCTCCAACTTGTAGATGGACAAAGAATATGGAAAAGTAAATATAAAATGGTATTCAACTATAGATAAATAAAAATTAAGTAAGGAAACAAGCAGTAAAGAGTCAGTTAACTGAAGAAAAACAGGGAAATACATAGGGAATTAGGAAAGTAAGTAGTAGAGACACTTAATCAACTCCAGTGGTTCATGAAAAGTTTCTAGAGACAGTGAGACCAGAAAAGTATGTTATAATAGAGAAAATGTATGATGTGAAGTAAGAGAGGGGATCGCCATTGAGAAAATAATCTATGGAGTATCTAAAAGTGAAAAATATAAGAAAACTTCAAGAGAAGCCACAAAGAGTTAAAGTGGTTTAGAGTATAGATAATAAGGGTGTGAATAATGGCTTGACAATAGCGATAAGTGGAGTTCTCAAGTGCAGAACCACTCAAAAGTGATTTTACTCTATCCTCAGAAAAAGAGGAAGCCACCAAAAACTGTAGAACCCCAAGAGTTTAAATTAAGTTAGTATTTTGGGAAAATCTACTCTGAATGACTTTAATAAGAGGAAATAAAAGACTGTAACAGATCAATTTAGATATGGAAGGTGATTGTGACTTAAACTAAGGTATCAACAATGACATTCTAAAAAGTGGATTGAGACATTATTTTGTTGATTTTCCAAGTCTGAAGGTAGTGATTCAATGAATAAGATCAAGGGGTCAGATCTAAGGTGGTTCTCAACAATCTTCCTAGGCCAATGAGTTGCCTGGTGTCATTAACTAAATTAAGGAATAATTTCCCATACTCTAGGTGCTATTATGTCCCTTTCAAAAATGAAAACCAGAAAAGTCAGAGAGATAAATCCCGCCCCCCCAAAAAAATTCTAGTAAGTGGTGGAGTTTGTAAAATCATATCTCTGACTCCTGCGTCAATGCTGGCAGTAAATTCTTACACTTCTTTTTCAGAATTGAAGAATGAATTCTCCTAGCTTCTGAGAGGGATACCGGATGATAAGCCCATCTAGGAAATGACCCACATCAGTGATTGTTAAGGCAAGGTTCATGGACCAATATATCACTTTGTAAATTTTTAGCTATGTACATTCCAAGTCTACGTTCCAAACCTAATCAGAAACTTTAACAGTGGCACCCAAATGTGTATTTTACTCTTGGATTATGATTCTTATAATTATAATTATAAATCTTATAATTCTTATATAGACTAAGCAGTGAAAGCCACTGTCATAGACTAATTATATAATTGTCTTGGCAGAAATCCCATTCCTTCTTACCTCTTTGTCCCAGTTTAGAACAACTTGGAAAGGCTATTTTAGTTCAGTGAGTCCACTGATGTCTTTATTGAGACTGCATTGTCTTCCTCTCTTCCCGATTATCTTTGCCTTCCTCTTCTCATGGATTTTATTCTGTATGTTAGTTTTTGACTCACATTCGCTTCTGTAGGAACTCAAATGCCAATGCTAGGTGAGATCAGTAGTGGTGAGATATAATAGATACAAAGATGGGACATTGGAGCTTGCTGATTGTTAATTCTTTGACAATTGTGATCTTATTATTGATGACTGATGGTGCTGCTGGCAAAAGGGAACAGTGGAAATTTTTGCATAGTCAACTGATTGTGAAAGGGTTGCTGTAAGAGTGACAGTGAACATACTGATGGATACAATGTATCAGGTGTCTGATAAATATTAATTATTCAGTTAGGTATGACTGGAGCAATAGCACAGTGGGTAGGGCGTTTGCCTTGCACATGACCAACCTGGGTTCGATTCCTTCGTCCCTCTCAGAGAGCCCGGCAAGCTACCCAGAGTATCCTGCCCACATGGCAGATCCTGGCAAGCTACCCGTGGTGTATTCGATATGCCAAAAACAGTCACAACAAGTTGCACAATGGAGACGGTACTGGTGCCCGCTCAAGCAAATCGATCAACAACAGGACAACAGTGCGACAAACAGTGCTATTCATTTAGGTGGCAATGATTATATAGCTATTTGCATAGTTTAGTTAAGAAAATATGATATTATTTGATTATCAATGGAAACATGATGTTTTGGGGAAAATAATACAATGTCAATAATTAAGAGGGAAAGCAATCAAACGCTCTCATTTCTTACAGTTAGATGAAAAATATACTAAGACATAGTGTGCAAATTTAATCTTAAAAATCACAGAGCTCCACAAAAGACTTAGCTTTCAACATAAATCTGCTATGTCAAAGTTTGGATGCTAACTGAGCAAGACTAGGATCCTGAGATACAAGGATATTCTTGGAAATCTTAAATCCTTGGCCTCTAGTAAACCCTCTAGATCTGCAGAAGTTTCTCAGTGATCTCTTTTAGAAAGAAATTTTTCCATTGCTTGAAGATGATTCATGAGCCCATTGATTTCAAGACAATGTATGTTTTTGCTATATCTAACCTGACCTCAAACATAATGAATGTAGCACCGTAATCCCACTGTTATCGATTTGCTCTAGTGGGCACCAGTAACATCTTCATTGTGAGACTTGTTACTGTTTCTGGCATATCAATACACCATGCCACAGGTAGCTTGCCAGGCTCTGCCTTGCGGGTGGGATACTCTCAAAAATGGAAGCAGTAATAGAATTTATCTAAAACCAAATGTTAACCTATTCAAATAAGAACAAAGCTTAGCACATTTTACTGCCACAGTAAATTCTATTAAAAATATAAATGATGAGGCTAATGATTATCATTATATTTACATACTCATTATAGTTATAACTGGATTATAATAGTTATTCCAAATAAAAATATCCTTAAGCTAGACACCAAATCTGGGAAACAGTGAAACAAAGAAAATTGCTGAAAGAAATATACTGAGTAGTAATTATGGACACCAAGCAATTCGAACACCTTGGAGACTGGGCATGAAAAACTATCTCTGCCAGAAAGTTCTCCAGGAGGTTAAAAGATCATTTATGAGGCTAAGAATCCATATTCTATGCAGGAAACTATATTCTGTAGGAAGCCGTCTGAGATCAGAACATGAGGTACAAATCACATTATTAACCATGAATTTGCCCCAACATGAAGACATATCATTTCAACCCTAAAATCCTTTGAAAATAAAGGTAGATATCTGGGTAGTAAAATATATCTGTAATGCGTTAAAACATAATAATTGGGGTTAAAAATCACACACATATAGTCAAATATAACCTGTCAGGAAGGTGCTTGATCCAGTTGTTAAGGGAAGAAAATAACCACCCAAATAAGATGGAGGATCTAGACTATCTACACCAGAAGGAGCCTTGGGAAAAATGTGTGGAGACAGATGCCCAGGGGGCTAGACCAAGGGAGAAGGGAGGCATGCTTAAGGTAACTTTATGTTCATAAAGTTAAATAGGAAAAAATGTATTGATGTAGGATCATTCTCTTAGGGTATGCTACCTGGAGAGAATATTCAGAAATAAAATTCTCACATGGTTGGAGAAGCAAAAGCCTACAGCAGCAGGTGAAGGAGAATGGTGAGGATTATTATGGCAACTGGTAGAGGAAGGAAATGGGACCCTAGAGAAGTGGGTGTACAGAATAGATGTTATTTGGAGCCCAAAAGCCATCCACCAACTCTGTACAGAGAAGCCTCATCTACTAATATAATACATTAGTACTTTGTACTCTGTACAAAGAAGCTTCTAATATAATATATTAGTACTTTGTACTCTCTACAAAGAAGCCTCATCTACTAATATAAATATAAAATATAAGTATATAAAATATAAACACAAAATAAAATCCCCTAATCAGTTATTTGGGAATTGGAAATACATGGGTGAGAGCGTCACTAGGACAGGTAAGTGGGGAAATCTCTAGTTAGTTAGTAGATCTGTAGATTTTACGGAACTAGGTGCTCAGATAACAATGGAAAGGCAGAGGCTTAACGTGTAAAAGCCAGGTGCTGGGTTTCTTAGGTGCATATTATTGGCTTCTCATTTTGAGATCAAGAGTTTTAAAAGCAAATAGTCATCGGTTGTTGAAAATATTTAGTTGTTAAAAATATCAAAATATTGCTGCTGGAGATTGTAAAATGTCATTGTAGAGCCAGAAAGATAGCACAGGGCTTAAGACATCTGTCTTGAATATAATAGACCTGGGTTCAATCGCTGACACCACATATGGTTCCTTGAGCACAGCCAGGAGTGATCCCCGAGCACAAGGTCAAAATCCTGAGCACCAGAGGAGATGATCCACCTCCCAGTCCCAAAGTCAATGAACACTCTGTAACTCCCAGCGGCCACTGTCTTCTCACCACTAAAACTTTAACTGTGGGCACGGCTTTAAGTAAGAGCTTGTGTTGGTTCTGTCTGGCTGGGAACTGGGTGATATCTGCTTAGAGTTTTAATACTTTGAAGGATTTTAATCTATTAAGCCCATTGGGAAGATCTGAAAATGATATGTAAGTATTCTCTTTATCACATATCTGATATGTAAGTATCAAATCAATATATACTGGCTGATATATAGAGATTATATATATATATCAGATATAATTCTCTAAATTATATAGTAGCTCAGAACCTGAGTTCAAAACCTGACACCAGCTGACATGAAAGCGGTCCTGGCAGTAGATTCCTGGAGGTCCCAGAGCACCGGCTGAGTGACCGTGGAGGTCCCAAGGAACTCCAACCTTTCGGGTTGAATCACCCAGCCAATTTGCTGAGCATCAGCGAGTGGCCCCCAACCCCCTAATCAATTATTTGGGAATTTGGAAGAACCCCTCAAGTCCTATAATAGTTTTTTCCCTTTTTTTGCATCAGGATATATTTACAATATTGATTTAAAGCAAAGTACACAAGGATGATTTAGAAGCTTTAATATTATGGGGAAAGCAGTATGGGGGGATAGAATTACAAATGATAGGTTCCCTTTTTGTAAACACTATTAAAATATAAAATTATAAATATATAAAATATAAATACAAAATAAAATAAATATATAAATATAAAATATAAATACAAAATTATAATACAAAATATAAATATATAAAATATAAACACAAAATAAAATAAATGTATACATATAAAATTATAAATATAAAATATAAATATATAAAATATAAACACAAAATAAAATAAACATATACATATAAAATTATAAATATAAAATATAAATACAAAATAAATGAATATATAAATATAAAATATAAATATAAAATTATGAATAAAAATACTTTTCTTATGTGTATTTGTTGTTTAATTTAATTATTGTTTAATTAATTGTGTTTAATAAATCAAAGTTTAATTATCCACCTTACTTCCCTGAATTCACAACTAAGAAAAGCTTTTGTTTTTATAAAAGCTTACAGTTTTATACTAGAGCATCCCTTTGAATGTTTTTAAGTTTTCAGTTCAACATGTACTCAAATCCCTTCATTTGCTGACTATTATTGAAAATCATCATAGGCAATAAAAACACTTTTTAATACTTCTCCCAAATCAAACAGATCCCAGCCAAATATTCCCCAACGTGTGAAACAACAAAGGCAGTAGATGAAAATGAATCAGTGATGCTGTATGGAATTTTAGCTTAATTTTTTACAGTTGCTCAAATATTAATAACTTGAGATCTGATCTTTTTAAACATGCAAAATCTGCTTAAGCCTTTAAAAAATAACAAGCTAAACAGAGACTTAGCCCCACACTATAGGAAGCAATCCCAATTTGGAGGAAGAGGGACCTAGATATTTGCACGACATTTTAAATTGTTATTTCTATGCATTCCTTGAGACTATGTCCTAAGTGGGGTTGCTCTAAGGAAACAGACTGCCTACGATTGAGGCTGACCTCTGTTTGTGTTTGTGGATACTGAGCCATGAATAGAAATTGTTGAATAAGTAGATCAAGATGGTGAATTTCTTATGGCTTACAAAGACAGAAACAAAGATAAATCAACTAAAAGCAAGGTCTATTTTATTGTCATAAGTAGAGGAGAGTTTTCAAAGTCTGAGGAACAGTCATTGAACTCTCAATTGGTAAAGATTTATAATTAAATAAAATACACAGAATAAAATAGAAAGTGGAACATCTTCAAAACTATACTTAGTTACTGAAACTGAAGCTGCTAACTGTTGTTAGAAATACTAATAGTAAGCACTGTTCGTCCCGTTGTTCATCGATTGGCTGAGCGGGCATCAGTAATGTCTCCATTGTGAGACTTGTTACTGTTTTTGGCATATTGAATACACCATGGGGAGCTTGCCAGGCTCTGTCATGCGGGCGGGATACTCTTAGTAGCTTGCCAGGCTGGAGGAATCGAACCAGGATTGGCCGCATGCAAGGCGAACACCCTACTGGCTGAGCTATCGCTCCAAGCCCATCTTGGGTCCTCAGAATATTAATTTTCTTATAAAATGAATAGTTGTAGTTGACTTCAATTAATTGTTTTTTTCTAGTAGAATATATTATGGCTCATTTTCAACATTTGGTTGGTGGCAAAATGTGTGTGACAGTACCTCATTGGGAAACAGGTGTACCTCAAACTCTGGTGACAGAAGTTTCTGTTAGAGACCCTTATCTTCAACTATCCATTTACTAGGATTCTTTATTTTTCTAATTTACTTGGATATGCCAAAAACAGTAGCAATAAGTCTCTCAATGAGAGACGTTACTGGTGCCCACTTGAACAAATCGATGAACAACGGGATGACAGGGCTACAGTGCTTTTATATATTGCAGATAAGGGATATCAGTGATATTTGTCCATTCTCCCTCTGATTTATTTCACTGAACCATAATGACCTCCAGCTCCATACAAGCTGTAGTCAAATGCAAGATTTCATGTTTTCTATTAGCCACATAGTTTTCCATTGTGTGCTTACAGTACAGCTTACTTATTCATCTGTCATTGACATTTGGGATCTTTCCAGATCAGTCTATTGTACGATGGGTGTTGTAATGAATATAGCTATATATGTATCTTTTCAAATTAATGTTTTGGTGGGGGAGGAGGGATATGCTAAAAATGGAATAACTGAATAACTGAATCATATGTAAGATATATTATTCTATTGTCACTGTCACTGTCATCCCGTTGCTCATCAATTTGCTCAAGCAGGCACCAGTAACATCTCCATTGTGAGACTTGTTGTTACTGTTTTTAGCATATTGAATACACCACAGGGAGCTTGCCAGGCTCTGCCATGTGGGTGAGATACTCTCGTTAGCTCTCTGGGCTCCCTGAGAAGGGTGGAGGAATCAACCCGGGTCGGCCAAGTGCTAGGTGAATGTCCTACCCACTGTGCTATTGCTCCAGCTCGTATTACTCTATTATTACTTTTTATTTTTATTGGAGAACATTATGCCAAATGCAGGAAATGTCATCTAGAATATTGTACTAAATAATTATTATTTTTATCTTTTTTTGTCAAATATTGTTTTGTCCAATTGGAAGTTACTGTACTTTCAGTATTATTAGTTTACTATTTTGTATTCAAAATCGGCATTGATAACCTTAGAACTGTTTTATAAGGCTGATCGATTGTGCAAATGCTGTCAGTATTCCCATTGATAATAGTTGGGTATATTTGAGCTTTGTAGCTGGTGATGATATGAATAAGGCATGTGTGGTGAGTGCACAAGAATTGTTGATTATGTCCATGGTCTTTTTGAGTTTTCATCCTTTAAAAGCAGGTCAGATGATAAGATGCTTATGTGACTTGTTAAAGAAATACCTAAGGAGGGCTAGAGTGTTAGTATAGTGGGCAAGACATTTGCCTTGTGCACAGCCAACAGGGCTTAAGTCCCAGCATCCCATAGGGCACTCCAAGCACCAACAGGAATAATTTCTAAAACACAGCCAAGAGTAAGTCCTGAGCACCACTGGGTGTGAACCCAAAGCAAAAAAAAAAAAAATGTATAGAGTGCGCAAGAGAGAAAATGCGGCAACATAAATAGGGCTAGGCAAACAGGAACTGGACCCTTTTTTTCTCCTTTTAGTTTTTTGTTCATACCTCATGGCTGTTAGTGTATACTTCTGGCTCTGTGCTCAGAAGTCACCTCTGGGGATACTCAGGAGATTATGGGCAGTTCTGGGATACAGCCATAGCCCCTGTATTATCACTCCAGCCCCCCGAGACCTTACCTTAACATTGTGTTAGAGATTTTGTTACTCACTCCAAAGCAATGGAAAGCTAGAAGAATGCTAAGCCAAACATAACACAATGATTAGCTGTTTGCAACATATCAAGTTATATATTTTATGAAATGTTAGCCATCCGTGTTGAGAACATTTTATGTAGATTGATAATATTTGTGAGTAGGCATGTCTAGATGATCTGGCTGCTTTCTAGAGAATAAATTATAGGGAGTCTTCGAGTTTGGACAAAATGCAAGCCCAAAGGAAGTTGTCCCAGTGTTTTGGTGAAAATAGTGTTTGAACCAGTTTTATTTGTAGGAGAAATGGAGAGCAGACAGAAATGTGTGAGATAATCTTTCCAAGAATGGAATTCAAACCCAGGCTAATTAACCAACAACACCTTTGACTTTATCTGCACATTTTTCAGGTATGGAAATTGTAGTTGCCACCTACAGTAGCTGTAAGACTTAAAGGGAACTTTGGCACAGGAGACAAGGTCACTAAGCTCTGAAGGTACTAGTATTTGAGCTCAGATGCTTGACCCAATAGCTTCTCCCTGTGTGGGCTGATATTAGAATTGAATGAGAATAAAATGCTGAGAACTAAAACTTAACCTATCATATTCTAGCTGTTACATAAAAAATCTTTCGTAAAATTTAAAGCACCATGACTATTGTGAGTCACCAAATGAGTGATACTTCAGGATGTCAGTCACACTGAAGTGCAGTTTGTAGTTCCTTGGATATGATTTTACAGAGAACAAGCATAGTCCTCTGGCTACGGATCAAGCTGCTTATGGGCCATGAGCCCAGAGACTCAGAAACAAATATCGGAACCCAGCAACTTTTGGTAGAAATGCGGCCAGACTTGGCATTAGATTATGGGTGCTGGGCCACTCCAGGTGCGAAAAGATGTCGTCCTCTGCCTGTTCCTCCTGGTGGCTTGGTGGCTGCCATCTCCCAGAGGCCAATGGACGGTCAGGTATGGGCCAGCAGTGACAAGACACGCGGGGCCTCACAGGATGGGGATGGAGCCGGCCCTTTCCTCCCCAGCTCCAACTAGACCCCAAGTCGCCGCCTGTGAATGGCTCCTCTGGCTATTGATCAAGCTGCTTAATGGCCATAATCCCAGAGACTCAGAAACAAATCTTGGAATCCAGCAGCTTTTGAAAGAAATCCTTCCATATTTATGAAAACTTCAAAATTCCAAAATCATATGCTATGCATAATCAGCAATAGAAAAGTCTAACGTTGCCTTTTCAGCAGATCTGAGTTGTTGTGGTAAAATCCCAAATAATAATGATAGGTCTGGTGTCGAAATATTGAATGTAATCAAAGTAGAGAGAGAGTCATGTGGAAATCCTCTGTCACACAGGTGGGAGGGGGTGTGTGGGATGGGGGTATACTGGATGCTCTTGGTGGTAGAAAATGTGCACTGGTGAAGGGACAGGCCTTTCATCATTGTATGACTAAGGGGCTGGAGCAATAGCACAGCGGGTAGGGCGTTTGCCTTGCACACGGCCGACCCGGGTTCGATTCCCAGCATCCCATATGGTCCCCCGAGCACCGCCAGGAGTCATTCCTGAGTGCAGAGCCAGGAGTAACCCCTGTGCATCGCCAGGTGTGACCCAAAAAGCAAAAAAAAAAAAAAAAAAAAAAAACAACCCATCATTGTATGACTAAGAATTAAACCCAAAAGCTTTGTAACTGCTCTCATGGTGATTCAATAAATAAATTTATATTTTTAAAAAGTGGGCTGAAGTGATAGCACAGCGGGTAGGGTATTTGCCTTGCACGTGGCCGACCCGGGTTAGATTCCTTTGTCTCTCTTGGAGAACCCTGCAAGCTACTGAGAGTATCCCGCCCGCACAGCAGAGCCTGGAAAGCTCCTTATGGCATATTCGATATGCCAAAAACAGTAAGAAGTCTCACAATGGAGACATTACTGGTGCCCGCTCAAGCAAATCAGTGAGCAATGGGATGACAGTGACAGTGATAAAGTGATAAAAAAAAAATTTAAAAAGATAACAGGCATAGATGTAGTAGCCCGGAGAGGGATTTTTCTCCGTATTCTGTTTTGTCTGCTCCCCTTGCCAGTTACTGCAGTGGCTTTGACAGGGTGGCGGCAAAGGTGAAATTTGGTCTCAAATCTTTATCTGAACAAACAAAATGCAGAAGGCTTCAGTGCCCTTCCTAACTTGCATCCACTCTTACAGGCCTCACCCTCCTCCACCCACATCCTCAGTCAGTCCCAGAAAAATAAACAGAATCATCTTGCAGTGTTTTTAGCTAAGCATTTGGCTTTAATTGAGCAGTTCTTCTAAAACTGAGAACTGGGCACTAGTCAAGCCTGGTTTAAATAGATTGCCTCTACCGGTTCTTGCTATATGATTTAAGATCCAAATATACCTCGTTTGGCTTTCCCATATAAAAGAAAGGAGAGGAATCTGGGATCCCACCACTTATGTTAGATCCTAGAAAGATCACATGTTTTGCTTTTCACATCCATCCCGAGACTCCAAATACCTACGCTATGCACAGCCTTCCTTGCTGGAAGCAGCAGTGACAGATTAGGAAGAGAACTAAGAGCTGGTGTCTTTTCTCTCTTTTCCTCTTCACTCACACACACTTTAAATGAGCTTGGATTTTTTTAAAGCACAAAGTGTTAAAGAGTATTTAATTAGGTCAAAATTTGGGGGCAGACTAAGGAGAATTGAAGTAGACTGCCAGTAAATCAAGTTACCCCAGAAGCCTTTCTGCACTTATGCTCATGCACATAGTATTACACTCAAAATATATGTGTGGAGCTGATTAATTGCAACATTTGTAAGGGTGTAAGGGGTCCTGCAGTTCTATTTCCAGGGGAGAGTTGAACCATTTGTCCTTGCCGGAAGTTCACAACACATATGACACCCCCGGAAACTTCTTGTGCATAAAAATTGTGCATTGTGCCATGGATATTCAAATGGCAATAAAACCTGGAATGCAGAATCAAAATGGTGAATTTTATATCTGCCAAAAAATGGTCCATAAAGTGAGTCAGCTCGAGTACATCATAAATAGTCCTGTTAACGAAATTGCAGTGAAATGGGCCAGGCTACATTTCCAGAGCATCTGCCGTCAAAGCCGTAACCCCTGCACCTCTGTCACTTTACCTAAATGCCTATTCCATCAAGAATTTGCCTCCGTAGCATGCTGAATAATTGAGAAAATGTTCTCTGTCTCTCTCTCTTAAATGCCTTTAATTCCCAGCAGCTTGCAATAATACTATATTATGAATTAAGGTAAAATGCAAATTCTAATGTGTTTCACATAAGCACTGACTTGATGATAATAAGATGAAAGGAAAAGTCGCCTCTTCCTATTGTTCAAAAAGGCACACAAAGAAGGAGGAATAGAAATAATAAATCCCAACCGAGTGCAACATTTCTTGGTGACCCAGAAGGAAGCTTACTGATTATGACTAAGGCAGATATAACCATTAAATACAAAGCTGAACGGGACACTCAAAGGATATTACAGTGGAACGTTAGCACAGCCCTACAAAATCTCCTTGGACCTGGCATTGCTACTAGAAAGAGAAAATAAACAAAGGCATTATAATACCAAGGAAGGCAAAAAAATAATCTTTTCCGCTTTTTTTTCTTTTTTTTTAAATTAGTGTGAGACTCACATCTTCCATCTTAAAAATGAGTGTGATCAATGAAGGAAGCTAAGTGTTACCTATTGCTCTGTTGACTATCTAGCCAACTCAGGAAGACTAAAATGGAGTTAAGCTAATAATGTGGGGCTTCTCAGGATGCACTCTTATACTCCAGGTTCCTTCAGCTGCAGCTTGTCTATGGCTGTCTTCCTTTGGGCTCAATTGTATTTGCTGAATCTCTTTCTTCTTTTATGCAGCACAATCCTGAATTGTTTCATTTGTGTTGTTTTTAATTCTGTAAAATGATAAGGGTATTGAGCTTTTTAAAGCAATCCATGGAAAAATGATGCCTACAAGAAGTGACAAAGAGCTCATTCTTTATACTTGACCCCAATTACATGCATTTGCCAAGTCCTCCACATGTAAAGTACCTACTGTACTGAGTCAGATATAGGGTGAACATTTATTGGTGAAAGACTTATTGGTTATTCAAAAAAACTTAGTTTTATATTTCTACCATTTGTGAAGAAAATAAATTATAAGATTTACAACTATAAAGAGAATATCATTTTGCAGAGCAGAGAAAGGCTTAATTTGTTTCAAAAAACAGAATTCTGTAGCAAAACAAGGAAGGGGTTCCAAGCCAGTGAGTATTGGGTTCTATTTGTGACTCTGATTTTTCAAACAGGTTTCAAGACAAGGAAACTTTGATTTTTTTTTTACCTAAAAAAGGGTTTGAGAATGTTTTCTTCCCTTTCAAAAGGATAGAATTAAATATTGACAGCATGTGTTCAGCACAGAATAGGGTAGGGTTGGACATAGAAAGAAAGCAAGATTGGAACGAAGATACAGTCAGAGAAAATTTGAGAAACACTGGTTTAGTATATGACAAGATTCACACTCAATACATGTCCTTTATCCTCTTTTCCTGCCGGGACTCACTCTGTGAGTTGGCAGGAAACATAGAATATAGCATCAGCCTTTGGATTCACATCTGCAACGATCCCACCTTAGCTGACTTGAGCTGTGACCAAAGCAACTCAAGTGACCAGTGAAATTTGTCTTGAACCCAACAAGAGATTACAAAGTACAATGGGGGCTGGGGGAAAGGAGGAGCATAGCTGCAGCACACTACCTCAGTTGCTCCTTTTGCATTCAAATTCAATCCCAATCATGTTCAAAAAGAGGACAGTGCTCGTCCCTCTGAAGAGGCTACTTCTCAAGGCCAGTCATACTACTTCGTACAACGGTAGGTAAATACACTGAACAAGAGGTCAAATTCCTATGCACTTTATGGGCACTATGTCAGAGCAGCCCAGGAGGGGCCAGGGTTAAGGTGTGCTGAGCACCTACAGAATGCAGCAGCATTTTCAATCAGACTGTGAAATGTTTGTTATTCCTATTTGCAGATTTGCCCCAGAGAAGTCAAGGAAATCACCCAGGGAGAGTAGGTAGCACAGGATTCACAGCTCGATACATCCAACTTCAAAGCCCAGGCTGGTTTCACTGCACTCACAGCCACCCAGAATTGCTCACTTTATCATTGATCTATATGCATGATACTGTTCAAAAGAAGCTTTAAGTACATGTTGTTCAGACCATAGTATATACCCTACCATGCAGGCATATTATAACTAGAAAATACCTTTAACTGGGTGATGTTTTTCCTTCCTTCCTTCCTTCCTTCCTTCCTTCCTTCCTTCCTTCCTTCCTTCCTTCCTTCCTTCCTTCCTTCCTTCCTTCCTTCCTTCCTACCTTCCTTTCTTCCTTTTCTTTCTATGGATAAAATTCAGCAAATACCTTTAATCCACTGAAGGATAAAATAATAAGTCCATGAGCTATGATAGGAAGCATTTAGCAATTAGGTTTTATATATTAAAAATAAGTGTTGATGGGCTGGAGTGATAGCACAGTGGGTAGGGCGTTTGCCTTGCATGTGACGGACCGGGGTTCGAATCCCAGCATCCCATATGGTCCCCTGAGCACTGCCAGGGGTGATTCCTGAGTTCAGAGCCAGGAGTAACCCCTGTGCATCGCCGGGTGTGACCCAAAAAGCAAAGTAAATAAAAAAATAAAAATCAGTGTTTTCTAATAAGCCATTTTAATATACTGGTTAGAGAACCTAGAATATGTTCACAATGAAAAAAGAGAATGCTTTGTTCCCCTTAATTCTTTAGTTTATAAAACTGATAAAATAACTTTTAGAAAAATTTGGTGAAAAATTATCTTTAAGACTTGTGAAGAAAAAAATTAAATCTTTATCTAGGTTAGAAGATAGAAACAATAGAAACAATCTGGAATGTGCAAGTAAATTAATATCTCTTACAAACAACTATAATCACTGGAATATGATTTGGTATTGTGTAGGTCAGTGATGTGTGTTCTTTGAATTATCTAGGGTCTCTGCTGATGTCATAGAAACTGGGTTACCTGAAATATTCAGGACTAAAAGACCCCAAATAATGTTATGTATATTTTGAACATAATAGGCAAGTCGTGTATGGTGATCTGTTAGGTCAGTTACTCAGCATCATTTTTACCTTGTTTTGCTACCTTCAACCCCTGACTTCCAAATCATGGTTCAAAATGAGTCTTTTAACTCCAAACTTTACACCTTCTTTCCTTAAGGGAGAGAGGAGGAAAGTAGGATTAAGGATTTCCCATGAAGGATTTCCTGAAAGTCTAACAAACTGTGTAAATAAGGCTTAGTAGTGGCCTCCACCAAAAAGCTTATTAGCTAAGAGGAACAGGGTACCCGGGAAATGGGACAACTGCTACTGGGGCTTGATCTGCTGTTCTTAGAGTGACCCATAATGGGGCAATTTGAAAATTGCTCTGTCAAAAGTTACTTCAACGGGTAAAGATTTTTACAAAATGTCTGGGGCATACGAATAGACTGTGGAGCAGGATTTGCTCCAGATGTGCAACACTATAAAGGAAATGTGGTAAGGCTTGGTAGATCAAGAGCAAAGAGATGACTTAAGAGAGTCCTTGCCAAGAGGGCTTGGCTGATACCAACCTTGCGGATCTTTTCTCGACATATAGATATATGTATATGTATCACTTGTATCACTTGTCATCCAGTTGCTTGAGCGGATGCCAGGAATGTCTCCATTTGTCCCTGTTGCGTGCTAGTATAGCTCAATAGTACCTGCTCGCTCCAGGAAAACAAAGAGCCTCAAACCATTCGTTCAGGGTCTTGACAAAGAAGTCTGACCATCTCGCATAGGTGGGCGGTCATGCATTCTTTTGATCTCCTTTGAAATTCAGTTGGTAACAGCTCTAGTCTAGCGGTTGTCTCCAAATTGCATTACGTGTCTGGCCCATCTGATTTTTGACTCCTTGGCAAATGAGGCAGCGTCCTTGATTCTCTATCGTTAACAGAGATTGGAACTTCAGATTCCTTCTCTCACTTCAGTGAAATGTAATATTCCAAGCATAGCTCTTTTGATTCCTCTTTGGGATACCCAAATAGCGTTCTCATCCTGTTTGTGTAGGGCCAAGTGTCTGAGGCGTCTGTTAGTGCAGGAAGAATGGTGGAGTTGAAAAGTTGTGCCCAAAGGTGGAGGTTCTTTGTTCTCTTAACAATTTCTTCAACATTCTTGAAGGTGTTCCACACTGCTCTCTTCCTCCTGCATAGCTCAGGTGCCAGGTCGTTTGTCATGTTTAGTTCTCGACCTAGGTACATATAACTGCTGCATTTGAAGATGTTCATTCTGTTGAAAGCAAATAGAACATCAGGAACTAGTCCGTTTCTCATGAACATTGCCTTCATTGCCTTCGTGGGATTCAGCTGCAGTCCGACCTTTCCACACTCACAGTCAAAGTAAAGTTGGTCAGTATTTGTGGTCGCTTGGCTTATCTTTGGTGTTTTGAGAACGATGTCATCAGAAGCAGAGGTGGTGTAGCTGCTAACCGTCTATCTTCACTCCCATTTTTTCCCATTCCAGTCATCACATGACATTCTTGAGGGTGACACTAAAGAGTTTCGGTGAAATGGTATCACCCTGCTGAACCCCTCTCTCTATGTTGATGATCACTTCCTTGTAGAATGGTGAGATCTTGGTGATGAATCCTTAATACAGCTCACAGAGGATCCTGATGTACTGAGTTTGAACACCTGTTTGTGTAGGGCTCCAATGACTGCTTCAGTCTCAACAGAATCGAAGGCCTTCTTTAAATTGATGAACATTAGAGCAGCATCTTAAACTTTCGTGAAACCTCAATGAGCTTGGTCACTGTGTGGCTATGGTCTATCGTGCTGAATCCTTTTTGGAACCCGGCTTGCTCTCATGGCTGTCCTTCGTCAGGTGTTCTGCCAATCCTATTCAGGATGACTAGAGTGAACGACTTTTAGACAACGGACAACAGGCAGATCGGGCAATAGTTACTGATGTCGTGGATGTCTCCCTTCTTGTACAACAGGACAACAGTCCTGCTGGTTTTCCACTGGGATGGAAACTTGCATTCAGACAGGTAGCTCGGAAGAGCTGAGCCAGTGTATTGAGTACTGTTGGCAGATTCTTAAGGAGTTTGGGTCTGACCTTGTCTGGACCGGGCATTGTACACTTCTTTACTGACAAAATGGCGTATCAGATTTTGGAAGGGAGAATGCTGGGAAGGACATATCCATCCTGCAGAATTTGGTATGTGGGCAGGTGGATGTGGCTGTCAAAGTGATTCGAGTAGAAGTCATGGATAACCTTCTCTATTGCCCTTCTGGAAGATTTGATAGATCCATCAGGATGTCGGAGGGCAGTCATCTTGGTCTTATAGTTGGTGAAGGACAGGCGAGATTTGCAAATACTTTTCTCGGCGTTTGATGCATCAGCCAGCACTGCTGCTCTTTTCTCTTTGAGATCTTCCGTGATCGCTTCTCTGCACAGCTTTGTGAGCTTGGACGTTAGCTTGTGATTGCCTGAGGCTTGCACCAAACCACTTCGGTGAATGAGCTTGAGAGTTTCTGAAGATGGGCGTCTTTTTGTGACTTTCTCTCTCTCTTCGTTCCTTGTGCAATCATGGAGGTGCTGATCCAGTGTATTGTAATCCTCATCAATGTTGTCAACAATAGCATTTTCCCATATTGCCTCAATAGTGCCAAAGAGCTCCCAGTTGGTGGTCCTTTTGAGAGTTCTCTTCTTAAACTTTGAAGCCCTTTCTCCCCACTACGTGAAGTAGAATTTCACACAAAGGAGATGGTAGTCTGATCCCATTTGGAATTTTGGGACAAGAGCAACATCGGTCAGAAAAAATCATAGATTGAATATGATGTGGTCAATTTCATTGTGGAACTGTCCACCGGGAGACTCCCATGTCCAACATTTAGATTCAGTCTTCTGGAACTGTGAGTTACCATGGATGGTCTTGGTCAACATGATGAACTCAGAACATCAGTATCTCACCTTGTTCGTTCTAGTCTAGGCAGTGGGTTCCAATGTAGAGTTCAATACTCAATTAGCAATTGGGTATGACCTCACTGGGGCCCATGTGGAGCTGAGGATCAAACTCCGGGCCTGGAATACACAGGGCATGCTCTCCACTACTCTGAACTAATTCCCTGGGTCGCACATGATTATTGTTGAGGAGAAAAAAGATGAAGAAAAGCAAGGTCATAGCTAAAATTTTTACATAAAAGTCCAATGATTTTTTCATTGCGTTGACTTATATAGTATGATGTCACATTCTAAAAAAATTTTTTGTAGTTTTTACTGAACAAAACTTTGCCAGAAAGAAAGATGTGTGTGGCTTTTCCGGCCCCGCGCGAGATCGACCCCGGAGGCAACTGAACCACTTTGGACACGAGCGGCGCCCCCAAAATGCCTCCAAACTGTGTGCTCGGAGCTTCTGGCCCAGGCGCTGCCAGCGAGTGATGCAATTACCAAAAGAATTTTCCCTGGACTTCATATAGAAATCCAAAACCATGCGGCTGCGATAGCCTAATATCTCTTGATTGTCAGCAACGTGTAAATGTTCCTTTTTGGCAGGGCTTAATGTGGGGGGGAAACTCCAAACAATAGTACTAAGTTTTTTGTTGAAGGGTAAAAGATTGTAGCGATAGAATTTTAGGCAGAATTTTCCCTGGACTTTATATAGAAACCCAAAACCGCGCGGCCGCGGCAGCCTAATGTCATCTAATCATCAGCAATATGAAATGGTTCCTTTGTAATGGGTTGGACTTTGGGGGAACCATAATAGGGTTAAAGTTTGTAGTGACGTGTAATTTCTGGCTGTACTTTCCCTGGACTTTATACAGAAATTCAAAGCCGCGAGGCCGCTGCCATGGCCGCACAACCTATTGTCATTTAATCATCACCAATATGAAATGGTTCCCTTTTAACGGGTCGGACTTTGGTGGAAAATCCTAACAAGAATAGTAAGTCTTTTGCTGAAATATTGAAGGCTACCAAAGTGGTAGCCATCTCTATAGACTGAACTAAGCCATATCCCCACGCCGGCTGAGAAGAAATATCCTTCTTTCTCGGGAAGAAACGCGGCGTGGCATTAACCATAGTATGATGTCCATTAAGCTGACATGGACCTGGTGGCGTGGGAATGGGATACAAGGGAATAAATTATTATGTACTTGGAACAGCGGGACGCTGGTGGAATCTTGAGCCGGGGCCGATACCAGCGTATTACTTTTGGTTCCAGAAACTGCTTGCAGACATTCTACCAGACTATCAACTAAGGCCAGAGCCCCACGCCGGCTGATGACGAGAAATATCCATCTTTTTTGGTTTGTTTTCCCTTTGTCAGGCAGCGTGGTGATTACTAAACAGGCGTGATCTCGGTGGCGCGGGACGAGGGGGGAAAAAATAGAAAAGTTATGTAACAAACAGCAGGACTTAATATCTCTACATTCTCAGCAATGGAGAGCCATCAAATGCTTCCTTGACAGTGGGACTGTCTTTTCTTTTTCTGGGGAAACCCTAGCAACAATAGTGAGTTATGTGTTGAAACATGGACTGTAACCAAGATAAAGCGTAAACAAAGTGAAACTTATCACTTACAAGGGTGGGGACTGGGGGGACGGGAGGGGGCGGGAGGTATAATGGGGTGGTTGGTGATGGAATATGGGCACAGGTGAAGGGAAGGGTGTTTGAGTATTGTATAACTGACATAATCCTGAGAACTATGTAACCCTCCACATGGTGATTCAATAAAATTTAAATTAAAAAAAAAAGAAAGAAAGATGTGAGAAGAGAGAAAGAAGAGAATTGTATCTGAGAGAGATCACCGGCTTTTCCAGACTGGAAATAAGCAAAGGGACACAGAGCACAAGCCAATGAGACATGTGTTCAAGGGAGAATACAGGCTTGAAGAGCAAGCCAAAATATATGTGTAAAATTACACTTAAAAATATTCCATATGTGTTTGTTCACTCCAAATAAACAAAAACGATGTATTATACAGTTGGTTTGCCTCTGACACTGATGCTTAAATAACATTGTTAAATGCAACATAGGTTGGCTAACAGACTCCTCCTAGTAACAGTGCAAATTCTGTTTTGTTCCCATTTCATCGTCTCTAAAAATGGGCCCTTTCAATAGAACAGAGTAACTTTTCAAGATCACACAGGCCTTAAATAGCAGCATTTGGGAGCACATCAGAAGAATCTGCCCTTAAAGACTATTATGTTCCAGGGTGGAGAAATAGTATAGGACAGGGTTTGGGGGCCTCACCTTGCACATTGCCAATTCTGACTTAATCCCCAGAACTGTATATGGACCCGAGGGCTCCATCAGAAGTGATCTCTGAGCACAGCACCAGGAGTCAGCTCTGAGTACAGTTGGGTGTGATGTGCCCCCTTCTACCGCACCCCACCTTCAAAAGAGACTATTATATGCCCCCAA
Source organism: Sorex araneus (assembly GCF_027595985.1). Lineage (NCBI taxonomy): Eukaryota > Metazoa > Chordata > Mammalia > Eulipotyphla > Soricidae > Sorex > Sorex araneus. The sequence goes on along the minus strand of NC_073309.1, from coordinate 58,771,684 downwards.
AAAAGCCTCAAATCTAGATATCTAGACATGGTCACTCATGTTATACTAGAATATTTTAAGGACATTAAAGTCCTTATCCCTTGCTTATACTCAGTGGGGTAAAAAGTTAGAATGAAACGTGTCTCTACATTTGAGACTGTCACCTCTTCCTCCTTCCCCTCTTCTGAGTCATTTTAATCACTTAGGATAAACACTTCCCTACCCCCTACCTTTTAGCATATTGTGGTGACAAATTAATTCAATGAGAAATCTCTGGCAAAGTGTAAAATTCATTGTGAGGATTCCCCCCCTTTCTCATATGTCTTATTAATCTATGACACCTCCTCCTGCCAGAATGTGACCTCAAAATCCTGAAATAAAATGATATCCAAAAATTACTGTATTGAATTTAGAACTACATTAATTAATGCCCCCATTGAATGTATTTATTTTTCATTTCCAATCAATGAATTCTTTAGCTACTTATGGCCTTCAACCACATAGTTTTGAATAAAAGAGACTGATTTTTTTTATTCACTCCCTAGAATGACAGTGGAAATCTTTAATTTCTGCTTTACGTTCTATTCTGGGAGAACCAATGGGTTTTTAATTGATAAATGGTCAAGGAAATAACAATTTGTGTATGTTGATCATATTGTTTGAAGCTAGACTATTGGAACTATTAGCAGAGTATAATTATAGCAGTCAATTGTTTTTATTTCCATCTTAAAATAATAAGCTTTACTGTTTATTATCACAAAAATATTGACTATGACTGCTCTTTATTGCAATAATACCAGAGGTCACAACTCACGGTTTGGTGTGAAGTATGAAAAGATGTCCAGATGCTACACATAATTTCATATCACTTGGATCTGTGAGGACCTATCTGAGATAACTGTCCCTCATGTCAAGGCTTATAGAAGTTGTGCAGTTTCCCCACTTGAAATCATGCTCACCAGAATTTGCCATTTGTCCCTTTAATATTTTCTTACATACTCAGTGTTCATCTGGGTTCTCACAGCAAACTAATCTCATTATGGTAAGTGAGTAGAGATTTTTGCTGATTGTCACATAAATCTACACGTAAAATATAATTAAGAAATGGGAGTGAGACAAGTATAAATCATGATAAGTATGTTATGGAAATCACATCAAATCCATACTGTATTACCATGGAAGAAATTTTCTGCTATCACCTGTAACTGTAGGTAAGGGGACTTGAATTGTGACCTCCATAATAATTGTTGCCTTGCACCGACATGTTGCTTCTGATTCCTGAAGTATTTACTCCTTACAACATGTGCAATGATATTTTAAAGTTTTTCATGAGCCCATATTCAACAAATTTGGTAACACTCCATTATTAAACAATTAAGCCTTCTAATTTGACCTTGGACAAAATGCTGTAACTTTTAAACTCCATAATACACAATCATAGCAGCTTGCCAATGCCAGACAAAATATTCCACTGTCTTTTTCTTTAGAATTCTTACAAAGACGTGTAGCAAAATAGAATAGCATCCAATTTTTTCTGGTTTGATTCAGGAAAAGCAGAGATAGAGATTTAATTTGTAGTTTGTAAACATTTAGTTATGTAACATCCTAATATGAAAAAAAGAATTTTTTTTTTGCTAAAACAAATACCATTTTTATGTGTAGCTCATGCTTTTTCCAGGGGTGCTTAAGATAATAAAGTCTTAGTTTGAACCTACACTTAACCTTCATTAAATATATGAAACATTGTTTCTTCTCTAGTCATATCTTTGGCAACAAATATTACCGTCTTCTTTGAGGATCCCTGGAAAAAATGTATGCCTCGTCTTAATACAAAGTAAAGTTAAACTTTTTTTATATACTTAATCTTTTCATGATATTGTTTATTTACAAGAATGTTATATATTTATTGTCCACTAGGAAACTTTGTGATATCTGAACATTATAATGTACACTTGACCCTTATTTCTTATTACACTTTGTTTTGATTTCTTTTGGCAAAAATATTTTAGATATTTTATGTGCTCTTGTAAGTGACCTGAAATCCTTTATGAAATATGGTGGTAATACAGATCAAAAAGTGGACAATGAAATTTAAAGAAAACTTTCCGGACAATTACAGAAATAAAATTTCATCAATGATATTGCTAAAAGAAAATAACACTAACTATAATCAAGTGTGAAAGAATTATTATGCATGCTTTTTATATAGGCATTTATTTATATGTATTTATAGATAAGCTTCTAAATATATAATATCTTTCAGCAGAGGCTTGAAATGCTTAATAAAGTTATGTTTGACACATAAAACAGCATAAATATGAAACTTAATGATCAGAATTGTATAAACAAGAATTAATAAGATTTTCTGTAGGTTTCTGTCAGACTTGAAAAATAGAACTATAAATTTCTAGCCACACCAGCTCCTTCCAACACGGCAGAGAAGCTCAGGACCTTTATATTAGTTGTTTCTTCCGCTGGAAATATTATTCTGTGGAATATGTGTGGATACTGCTTATTTCTTACGTCTTGGTTCAAATGTCAGTGAAGACCACTGGCCACTCTATTTTCTGTGACAATTTATCCTTAGCATGTCACTCTTAGGACATAAACTATTTGGCAGTTTTTTGTTTCCATGTTATTTTTCTTTCAAACATAGCTAATACTGTTAATACTGTTTGCTTTTTGCTGTTTCTAGCCTTTGTTCCCAACTAGTTTCATGAATCCAATCTGTGTTTTTTATTTGGGGATCATACCCAGAAGTTTTCAGAGTTTATTCCTACCCCTATGTTCTGGATCACCGCTAGAGGTGCTTGAGGAGTTTTGTACAATGCTGGGGGATTGAATCAATGTTTTCCATTCATTTTAATATATTCTTCTTTTACATAATTATTCTTAAACAATTTTAAGAATAAATTTTGTCAGAAGCTCCTTATTTTCTCACATATCCATTAAAAATTTTAAAAATTTCAACAGCAACCATTTTTGTCTGCCTGACTTCAGAAGGTAGTCTCCCAATTACACTATCTACTTCTTAAATATCTCGGCTTATTTTCATTATAAATACTATTTTTCCAGATATTCGTAACAACACATTATTCATGAGTGTCTCCTGCTCAGAGCCTTAATGGCACTATATTATTTAAACTAGATATATTTCAAATGCGTCACTGGGGAATCCAAGGAGCATTGACTGTTGGGCCCATCTAATTTTCCAAATGTGTGCCCAGTTCCTTACTCTGTGTCTTAATTTTAACGACTCAGCTTCTCCTGAAAAATGGCCTGTACTTCTTAGTTCAGTTGCCTTTGCTCTGGGCTGGTCTCCTGCTAAAAATCCCTTTATCGTGTGTCTACCCAAAGCCCAAGTGGTCATTCCATTTATTTATTTATTTTTACTTCATTTAAATTCAACGGTTTACAAAGTTGTTCATAACACAGTTACTATAAGCATTCAATGTTCCAATCCCAATCCCACTATGCGAATGATTTTCCCTCCACCAAGTCCCCATTTTCCCAACCATCTCCCGGAGACCTGACCCTTTTGCAGAGAGACAATAAACCAACATAAATGGTCTTCTTCCTTCTAACTCCTTCAAGTCTCCTTGATTTTTGAAGACCAACTGAATTCATTTGAATCAGTTCTTATATTTTCATTACATTTAATTTTAATTGTATTTGTTTGTGGGGGCCACCCCTGGTAGTACTCAGGGCTTACACTGGCTCTGTGCTCAGGGATTCAGGGATCACTCTTGGTGGTGCCCTGGGGGTTGTATGTGGTACCATGGCTGGCCACATACAAGACAAGCATTCTACCCTCCCTACTGTTTCTCTGACTCTGTATTTTACTTGTCAACTTTATATTGTGATATTATTCTAAAAATCTCAGTAAAATTTAAGTAAATTAAACAGAAATTACACTGCTTCTGTATTTCTTTTCCAGAATGTTCAATTTGGTGTTAGAAATGCAAATACGAAAGCAGAAAACAAACTGCTTTTTTTATTAGCAAAATAAACAGGCTGGTGTACAAGCTTTTTGTGCATATATGGGTTCAATTCCTAGTACAGCACTGAACCTAGCCCTTCCAGGAGTTGTCTCCAAGAAATAAGATAAGAGTAGCTACTGAGTACTGCCAGATGTGGCCCATCAAAATAGCTTGCTAATCAAATAAGTAATAAGCGTGAGAATTGATGGTAAACTGTTACTAATACAGATCCAATGATTTTATATAAATAAATAATTATGAATAATTTGAGTGCTTTTAATTGAATCACTTGTATCACTTGTCATTTCGTTGATCTTCGATTTGCTCGAGCGGGCACCAGTAATGTCTCCATTCATCCCCGTTGCTTGCTAGTCTAGCCCAATGGTATCTGCTTGATCCAGGAATGCAAAGAGCCTCAAACCATTCATTCAGGGTTTTGACAAAGAAGTCTGACCATCTCGTAGGTGGGCGGCCACACAGTCTTTTGATGTCCTGTGAAATCCAGTCTGTAACAGCTCTAGTCCAGCGGTTGTCTCTAAATTGCATTATGTGTCTGGCCCATCTGATTTTCGATGCTTTGGCAAGTGAGACAGCATCCCTGATTTTTGATTGTTGATGGAGGTCGGAAGTCTGGATTTCTTCTCTCACTTGAATTAAATGTGATATTCCAAGCATAGCTCTGTCAATTCCTCTTTCGGATACCCGATTAGCGTTCTCATCCTGTTTTTGTAGGACCCTGGTCTCTGAGGTGTATGTTAGTGCAGGAAGAATTAATTAGGCGTATGTTAGTGCAGGATCACACAATTTAATTGAACAAGTATCACACTTATTCTTCACAGCAGTCCTAGAAGGTGCTCAGGATTATTCCGATTATTGCTGATTTAAGCTATGGAAAAAGCAGTTTGAAAGGATTATGTCAGTTCTCAAAGGCCATGCAACTGTTAAGGAATGCATTAATGATAAAGACTGGTCTTTGAATATTTGCCAATATGTCACACTACTTTTCATAATTAGTTTAACATGAATACAGAGAAAATAATACAAACTTGTAGGTAATTTAGTTTATCCTTTTCATCTAAAATGTGTAGCAAGTTTGATTTTAATAAGTCTAATATTAATAACTTGCAAGGATATTTTGCATATGTGTTATATATAGTAATGCAGGCAAAGAAAGCCTAATAATTACTGACTAATTTTTAGGAAACTTAATGGGAATAAAATGTTCAAAAGCATTTAACACCTCAGTACTATATTTTATGGTAGGTTTCAGACACCTGTTTACAAGTTGAATAATAGATTCCTAGGAGAGATTTATGGAAGCTTACAGGTAATACTTATGTTTCAGAAACCAGGCCTCAGAGAACATGGTTACAAATTAACTATATCTCCTGACAAGTGCTTAATTTCTTTCTTTCTTAAAAAGAGTGATTTCAACATCCTTGGCCTTCATTCTAGCTAATCTTTCAGGGAATCAAACATATATCCTCACTCTGATATAGAGAAATTTATATACAACTCTAATAAGTCATGGATCCAATTCTATCATCTAAGTATATTAAAGATACATTTATTTTTGTCTCAGCTTCTAATGAAATTAATTTTAATTCCAAATGAAAAGGCAGGATAAAACTGTAGGCCAGTGATGTTCAAATTTTAATATGCCTCAATAAGATTTTCCTGTGGATGTGGCAATTTAGGAAACCTACATCTTAGCAAACCCCTGTAGTCATTCTGGGGCAAGAAAGAAATTCATGTCTGCATTTTGAAAATCACTCCTTTGTTTTTCTCTAATTCACCTTCCTTACTTTGCAGATAAGGTAGAGACGTGAAATGGTCAATGCAGACACACTAGCAGGAAGATTTCTTAATAAAGGATAGGTCTCCTGGCTGTTGGTTAGTTAAACCACTGACTCTTACATCTTATCTCATTTAATCTTCTTTGTTAGTTTGTTTACCTGGGGGGGCACACTTAACAATGCTGTGGGGTCTCTCCTGGCTCTGCACTCAGGAATTAAATTAGTCTTAGTGGTGCCTGGGGGACCATATGGGTTGCCTGAGATCGAACTGGGTTTTCTGTGTGCTACATAAATGCCCACCCACTGTACTATCTCACCAGCCCCCATATCTTGTTTTGTCTTGTGAAAAAATCCCTTTGAAGGATCTAAACATAGAATGATTTTAAGCCGAGCATACATTTGGGTCAATCTCAGATTTTCCATTGCTGAGTTTTGATGTTCTGTTTCTCAATGCTTAAATAAACAATGAATGTTTACCTCCCTTTGCCCGTCAATCAACTTTCAACAAATAAGAGGATCATTACATTTGATCATATAATATATATGCATATATACATATATAGGCCATGATGAATAACCAGTGAGAGTGTAACTATCTTCCTTTATTGGAATCTCAGTATTCAGACTAAATGGGGGGTAGATAAAATTTCAGGGAAGTGGTTGGAGAGAGAATTAGTTTTCTAAGTTTTATTTTACATACAGATCAAAACTAAAGTGTATAAACATGGAAGACTGGAGATATATTAGGTAGGAAAGGCGGATAAAAAACTAAAACTGGGGATTCCTTTTCCTTTCTTCACTGACATGTCCCCAATTTGGGTGTCACAAATAGTTGAAAAGTTTGATTAATTTTGTTCCATATTCACTTAAAACAAACAAAAACCTGAATCCCATTTTGATTTAGAGAGCTGCTACTTTAATATTAATTTATTGCTTTCCTTCTTTGTTCAAAATAATCTCCTGTTTTTTTGAATTTTAGCATTATTTTCTGTCTTGCTTTATTTTCTTTCCCCTTCTTTTTAATAAATACCAATTCTTTACAAAGAGTTTGACACACACTGATTTAGGAGAGCAGAAATGTAAAGCAGGGTAGAATGATTGGACACTAGATACTTCATCTAAGACTTAATTGGTATCTCTAATTACTAACTACTCAACTCTTCATTATTCATGTATGGTTTACCCCTAGCTACATATTGGAACCTTGGGTTTCCGGTCACCAGTCTGCTGCGCAGACATATTTTCCTGCCATCAGTGCTTACTCAGGGAAGTCCAACTAATTTTAATACCAATCTAAGCACAAAATGTCATTAGGAAGGTAAATCTCCTGCCAAAAGAAGACATATAATATATTACAAAAGCAAATACAAACATTTTAAAATTCATTTGCTTGTTTTAGATTAGTTTTTTCTCTTGACACAGATTGCTCAGAACTGAATGGACAATGTTGGATTTGAAGAGCTTGTGGCATAAAGTTGTCAGTTTTATATTTCATTAGTGGCAAACTATTAGCATATGAATGTTTCAACCAAATGACACAGGGTATTTCCATTTCCTTAACTTCCCTTAAATTTCTCTTATTATAGATGTCCAGTGCCAAAGGACATTTATGGGATCCTTTATGGGATTGTAAGCAGGTATAGTCATACCTTCCAAGCACCAAATATATCCATTGCACACTGAAATATGTCTATTAAGCCTTCTGATTTTGCTTCCTTCTTACTTGTTGAAAAATGTTTCACTTCTTAGTGTCCAGATTGAACAGTTTATCATCTTTTGAATTGTAGGCTATATACTTAATCTACTCAGCTTTCCTAAGGCTCCCCATGGAGATGTTTTTTTCTTTGGAGGTTCACCTGCTCCTGTGAGTTTCAATCTCAGAAACCACAGCATTATTATTATTACAGTGTGTATTTACAACTTTCTATGCTCTAATAGTTTGCAATATGCAAGGAAGACACGGGGGTTGGATTGCCTTACTTTTCCTACTATTTCTAGAGCAGTCCTTAGTACATAGGATATGATAAATTTATGTTTATTTCTAAGAAGAGGAAGGAGAAGCAAATGAGAAAAGTATCTTCAAGAGAATTATTTTGTCATGAAAAGAATTTTCATGACATAGTGGAAATCTTACAATTGTATTATTTTCTGGAATTGGATTCCAATGTTTAAAGAATGGACAGTCTAGTTTGGAGAGTGTAAAATCAAGTTTCCTTATGGATTATTAGTTTCCTTATGGATTATTGAAATTAGAAGAGAATTTATAATCCTATGATTTTATTGATGTTTACACATTGGAGCAATAGTTAAGAGAATTAGCCACTTCTTTCTGTGAGACAGGAAAAAAAAAAGGTGTGTCACTAGGAAGTAAGAATCACTTGGTAAAAATCCACTAGAAACAGGAAACAGTTTATCCCATTACTTCCATTCAGTATGAGCTAAAGGATGAATGCCTTACACTTGATAAAAGTAGCACTTCAGGCATCATTCTCTGCCACCACCTTGCTCCCAAGAAAAACAACCTACAACTAAACCTGAAGAAGGAAGTCAAGAGAAGCAGAAGATACAGCTGAATAAAGTATACCTCAAACCACCCACATTCTATTATCTCTTTTGTATCTGCTCTTTCTACTCTGAATATTCTCATTACACTGGCTCACTGGCCTTTAGCTCTGATACTATTGCATTCTACCCCACATTTTGGTGACAGAATAAGAGATTACTGCAGAGACTGCTAACCAAGAGGAGGCAATTCCTTGTAGTTTGGGTCAATGACCTGATAGAGATCTTTGAAGCTTTGTACCATTGACAGGGTCCTGCATGTCTTTACTCCATCTTGAGTACATAAAGAGTCTCTACACTTGATCCTTCATAACAACTGACCTCTTAGGTTGTCTCTAATACAAAAGGCATATTGCATTTAGTTCAACTTTTTTTTTCCCAACAAGATTGTTTGTGTATACTCTTACTTAGGAGCTTCATATTTTGTTCAGTACCCAGGTAAGTTCCTGAAAGGTCCCCAGGAGTGGGGGAAGGAGCTGGAGTGGGGGCCGGTGGGTATCCACGAATAGACACTGCATTTCACAGAAGAATCATTAAGCTGGAATTGATTGAAATATTTTTAAGTGAGGCAAGTGGTGTTAGTAAATCATCCTCCACACATGTTCTTTCTCAATTTAAATATAGTAAATTGGTCATAGATAGTAATTGAAAGCATGAAAATCACATTTGTTTAAATATACAAAGATACTTATTTTAGCCAACATACTGAATTAATTATGAGAGTTTTATTTTTCAAGAAATAAATTATTTTTTAGAGACAAACTAAACATTATAACATAAAAATTCATGGAAGCTTACTGAGTTTTTTCAGACCACAGTATTATCTAAATAGCACTATGTTGGTATGACATCTTTTTTTGTAATCCCAGGAGAAAGATAAAGTATTAAGCAAATATTGACTATGTGTTCTGAATCTTAGAACAAACAAGATAGATATGGGGAAAAATCCCACAAAAACCCAAACTCAGGGTGTTATGTTTTGACAGATTTATTGGTTGGTTAAAACTACATTGTATCATTTGCTCTGATTAACAACTTATTTCTGTTGATTTCTTATGTGGGACAGCAGGTAACCCAAATACTATTTTTCTTTGAATAAATCTAAGGTTCTAAAGTTGGAGCAAAAAAAAGACCAATATTTTGATTAAAATAAGGGCAGCATACTTTATCTTACTAAATACTCAAACTCACATTTTGTTAAAGACTTCTTATATCATTTTGACCAAGCAGTTTTCATTATTTCCAAGGTTTTTAGAAAATGCAATTTATAGAAGATACATGAATTCAAAAGATCATGCTCCTGTATCAGTCATTAACTATCAATGGTGTGTTACTATTAGATATAAGTCACATGTATATTACTATTTGGCATGGACATATTAATATTTTTAATATTCCGGAATCAGTAAAGATACGTGTTAAGTGTATGCTTTGTAAACTGGAAACCCAGTTTCAGTCTCTGAGAGCTATTAGTCCCCTGATCACTACTGGCAGAGTAAGACAGAATAAGAGATTCCTGAAGTAGCTGGAAGTAGCCCCATCCAGAACCACTTAATGTAACTCCCAAATCAAAATGAACAAAATCCTCAAAGACAGAATTACTTAAACATATACTTTCTGCCATTAAACTATTTGTTCTATCAACTATCAGAAGACTAAATGAGACTTTCGATATCCCTCAGTTGTCCCTGTCTTACACCTAGATACTTTGGCTCTATAAATTTACAGTGAAAAGAGAGTATTGTATACCCACAACAGCAGGATATGCTAATATAAAACACAGATCAGATGCAGAGGACTGCAAAAGACGGTTTAATAGTCAACATATTTGAACACTTAATAAGTTCTATTAGACACAAGGATTTCAAAACCTGCCAAAACTACATTGCTAATGCTTCTGTAATAAAAGAAGAATAGCACGGTGGCAGGAAAGAGTGAAAAGTTTTATAACTGCCTGTATCCCAATAGGTTCTTCCTCAGTTATAAAAAGCCGCCTATACTTTGGAACTGGCCCAATAGCTCTTGTCCCTGATTCAGTAATTTTAATATCTAATTCTTAATGCAATATGGTGGAAGTTTACTCCTGTTATGAAGGAGGCTATTGCTGAACTCTTGGAATGGACAAACATTATTCACATCTGCAATGAACATTTTTTTATACCTACTCTAAATCATGATATCAATTCCTACTTTAAGTCAAGGTATTTAAAAGTCATATCTATTTAGATCAAGTAAGTTACTAATGTTGTACAATACTTAGCATTGGTGATTTACCAGTTTGGAATAGTGATATTATATGTATTCAAAGATAAAAAACCTTCCAAAACTCTCTAAAGGTTTTAAGGAAGTTAACACTCTAGCAAAAGAAATGATAGAGACCCAACAGGATTACAAATTAGTGAAGAAGTTGAAGAAGAATGAGAAATGCATGGAAGCCAGCCAGAGATCTGAAGTCAGAGAACTGAAAGATCAAATAATTTTTCTGAGAGGGAAAAAAGTAGAGTTGAAAGGTTAAATAAAAACAGAAAATTCATTCTTGTGAAATATATATATATATATGAGAGAGAGGGTTAGCAGAGAAAAGTAGTATATTCTAAATTATTTTCCCTGATGCCAAGGAAATATATGAAGCAAATTCCTAACTTTTGAGTATTTTATGAACAAGTGTGTAGTTAGATTTAGGAAAGTTGCATAAAAAAGAAATGATAGTTCATAGGTTCACAGTTTGAAGGACTATATCAGACCCATTAAAAATGCGTCTTGGAAGAAATTAACATTTCCAACTTTGTCCCCAAAGCAGATGAATTAGGCTCCAGGGGTAAGAGGTTTTAATGTGAATAGGTCTCCTCTGAGGATTATGATTTCTTCTGTAGCTTAGCATCATTGTTCTCCATTGGTAATTTACAAGTCTAAGGAAAGATTAGAGCAGATGTCTGAGAGTTAAAAAATAAAATAAAGTAAAATTTTAAAAAGGTCAGGTCTGTAAGACTCTCTTCCTCCTACATTGGAAGAAGCTCTTTAACAGGAAAGGGTTCATATTTATCTGGGACCAATCCCTGCTTCATAGCTCAAAGTGCCCCAGGCATGAAGAAATGTAAAGTAATGAACAGGATAAGAAAGTGGAAGAGGGCTTACTCCCATGAAAGGGAGGAGTTTTCCAAGTTGGTAGACAAAGTGATAACATATAATATATCCCAGAAGGAAATTTCCGTGTTTCTGAATAGATTTCAGATATGTTATCCTAAATCAGAACATCGTGGTAATGGGGACTCAAAGCAGGTGGGCAGGTGAGGCTGGAAGCTGTTCCAGTGTTTAGGCCAGAGGAGCGATGAAGGGGCCCCCTTGGGTGCTGTTTCTCAAGTCCTACTGAGTCCCCCGCAAGGGACTAAACTCTAGAGAGCTGGGAGAGGGGTTTGGTGATGATGGTACCACCATAGAACTGGTGCATTGAAACCCTGGGGGAACTGAGCAGAGCCACCATGGTAAGAACATCTTTGGGGAGTGGGGAGTTCCCGCCCTGGAGAGGACTCTTTCTTTTCTTTTCTTTTCTTTTCTTTTCTTTTCTTTTCTTTTCTTTTCTTTTCTTTTCTTTTCTTTTCTTTTCTTTTCTTTTCTTTTCTTTTCTTTTCTTTTCTTTTCTTTTCTTTTCTTTTCTTTTCTTTTTTTTTGCAATGTCAGTGCTTCATCCCCCAGGCAAAGAATAGGAAGGCACAGAAGAACCAGGAGCCTGGCTTCCTTCCTCCAGGAAGGAAGTTGCAGAGTCACAGAGGGAGGGTTTCCGAGGTGCCTGCCATGCCTTCCTGTCGCTCAGCGCCAAGCAGAATCTGATTATAGTCTCAGCGCAGCAATTTTGTCCTCTGAGCCCCCTGCTGCCACCACTTTCCAACTGCCCCCCTTCTCGGTGAAGACAGAGAAAGAAAAAAAAAGCGGCAACAACATGCAAAACTATACCCTGAACGGCTATTAGTTCTGTGTGCCCACCACTACCCCTCTCCTACCCTTTGCTTTATTTGCTAGACCAAACCTGAGATGGGCGGCTCTCTTCCCAGCCCTTGAAAGTTAGCTTGCTCCCAGATCTGGGACTAAAATGCAGGAGACAATACCATCCCGCGGTCAGATTAGTCTCCAAGCACACAGACACACAGACACACACACACACACACACAGACACACACACACACACACACATTCAAAGTCAAATCAAGCTGGAGGTGATGCTCTTGTTTTATGCTACCTCATCCGCCCCCATTCCCCACACCCCTTTGCTTACTTCCTTGACCATATAGAAGCCCATGCATGTGCCCGGTTTTGAGATGCTACCGAGTCCTGAGATCACACTGGTCTCTGTTTTGCAACAGTGTTTTCAATAAGTGTCTCTCCTTAAGCTGGAACGCGCGGTGGTGGTTGCCTGGCGTTAGGTGTGCTGCCAAGCGTGATCTCAGGTGAGTCCAGGTCTCTCACTTAAGAGAAGGAACGTGGAGCTGGGCGCACACTCCTTCTTTGGGGGAAAGGCCAGGGAGGAGGCTGCGAAACGCCCAGTTTGAACTTGAACTTCAACTTTCCCAAGGAGAATGGAATTTCTAAAGGAGGAGGTTCGGGACTGGGACTTGCGCTGCAGGGGCCACTGGCTGGGCAAGGGAATGACCCTTTGGGAAACACAGTTTTGATGGATGCAAGCCAGGGAAGAGGGTTTGTGTGTCTGTGTGTGTGTCTGCGTGTGTCTGTGTGTGTGCGCGCGCGTGTGAGTGAGAGAGAGAAACGCTTTGGGAGTGGGGGGCAAGAGGAGGCGGGCAAGGGAGGAGCACCAGGAGGGAGGGCTGGCAAACGCGAGGGGACACAGGAGGAAGGTGCGTGAAGAATCCCTCGAAGCAGCGCTCCGGTGAGAAATCAGGAGGCGGGACAGGGGCCGGGGTGGTCGCCGAGGCCCCTCGCCCCGAGGTCGCGGCGGCGGGACCCCGGCAGCTGCAGCAGAGGCAGCCGCGAGCGGGATGGAGTTAGGACCGCTCGGAGCGCGCAGGTCTCGAGGTGGTCCACGCTGTGCCACCCTCCCACTTGCTGCCAGTCGCCGAAGACCAGCTTCGAAGTGAGGCGCCGGTGCCATCCCTCCGCGGGCAGCGCGCGTCCCCCTGCAGCCCGCGCGCACTCCCCGGCCTCGGGCGCGCCCCTAAGTTTCGCGGGGCGCTCGCTGGCCGGGTGGGGGCGGGGAGCCCAGCCTGGCGGGCCATGCACGCCGCGGCGGTCGCGCTCGGAGCTCCGCGCAGTGACAGCTCTGACTCGAGCGCAGGGACGCGCACGGGGAGCCCAGGCGACGCCAGGACGAGCGGCTCCGCGGGGCGCCGGGGCTAACGGTCCCCAGGCTGCCCTGGACCGAGCCCCGCGTCTCCCTCCCGCAACACAGTGACGGCGGCGCCCCACCGGCTCAAGCAGCACGGCCGCCGCGTCTGAATTCCCGGGCATCCAGAGGGGGCCTCGTCCTGCAGCTTAGGGACGCTAGGAAAAAAAAAATTAAAAGAGAAAAAGAAAAAAAAAAACAACGAAGAAAAGAAAAAGGGAGAGAGGAAAAATAGACGCGGAGGCGTGGTGGGGGCGTCAGTAAAAGTTTGGGGCGCGAGGCGGCGGCGGCGGCGGCGGCGGGGAAGGCGCGGCGCGCCGGCCCGGGGATGGGCAGGAGGCGGCCGCTCCGCTATTAATCTCCAGGTTCGGAGGGAGCCGCACCTTCCCTCCGCTCCGCCTCCGCCCACCCCGTCCTCCCGCTCGCACCTGCCCGAGGCACGGACCCTCGCCGCTGCGAAGAGGACGTCCCCGCCAAACAAGTCCCCGCGGGCGCGGGCTCCGAGGGGTGACGCGCGCGGGGCTCCCCGCAGCCCCCGGCCGGCGGCGAAGGTAATTTGGGGCGGGGCGGGCGGGCGCGGGGTCCGCGGGGTCCTCTCCCGAGGTGGGCGGGCGGGCGCTCGCGGGACCCCCGGGGCTGCGGCGGTGGCTCCACATACCCCCGAGCGCCGGCGCTCTCCCACCCACCCACCCACCCGCGCCCGGGCCAGGGGCCACCCACCCGTGGCACCCCCTCCGTCGCGATCGCGCGCCCCGCCCGGGCCCCTCTCCCCGCCTCCCTCGGGGGGGCGTCCCCTCGCGCTCCCCCTGCCCCCCGCCGGCTGGAGGGAGGTTCCGGGTGGGCGAGGAACTTTGCGAAGCGCCCGCGGGAGGCGGCGCGCGGAGCCGGGGCGCGCGCCCCGCCGCACACGCTCACACCCGCGCGCCCACGGGTCTCCTTCCCCGGGGTGCACCCCGGGAGGGCTGCGGCTCCCGACACCCCCTCCCCGGCCAGACGCTGCGTCCCCCGGGCCCGATGCGGCGCCCCCCGGCCCGACTCGGCGCCCCCGGGATGCGCGGGTGGTGCCCGGAGCGCTGGCCCGGGGCGCACCCGGCCACGCGCGATGCGACCGGACGGTCCTTCTGCCAACTGCGCTTTGGCCGATTGTCACGGTCCGGCAGGGGCGAGGGATGGCGGGGAACTCGCCCCCCTGGTACGCCCCGGCGGAGCCGGTGGGCCACGCGAGGGGCGTTTGAAGTTCCCCTCCTGGATAGGTGCAAAATTAAGGGGTCGGCCGCCGGCGCTGCGTGGCCGGGGAGCGGACGGAGGAAGGCGAGGCTGGGAGACCGGGGAGGGGGTGTCGGGAATCATTTTCTCAGACCCTTTGCATTCTATCAGTTGGCGGCTAGATTGTGCTAGGGACGCTGAATTGCTCCCCGTATGGATCTGTGGATATCTGTATCTAGTCCAAATAATTCTGAATATTCCTGGGCCCCCAAATAACCAATTAAGTGATTCCTATACGGGGAAACTTGTATACAAAAAGAAACCGCGCCCTCTGCTGTTGGTTTCAGCAACCACACCGGGGACTTTTCCCTCGCCCCCGTTGTCACCCGGGGCCGCCGAGAGCCACTTAGGAAGATGTCATTGGCCCGGCCAGGGAGGAGCATTCTTAGCGGGGACTCCAAAGCAACTTTATTGGGGAAAGTCACAGGTTGCGTCCCCAGCCTCTCCTCGGGAGGAGAGTTCCAGAGAGCAGAGCCCGTGGATTCCCACCTCCTACCCTCCTCGCTTTCCCAGCATTCGGGGTGGAACCACTCCTGTTATCTTAACTGCTTGTCATGTCTTTGGAATGGAAAATTCTGAGTAAGATGCAGAATTCCACCAAACATATGGTGGATCTGGCAGTAGATAAACTCTCGAAATAAGGCCCTATTTTATGACTTGGAAACACTGGAAGTTTTCATATCTAAAAGAAATAAGAAAAGTGATCAAGAAGTTCGTCCAACAAAATCATTTGTTCAGGTATATTTACTGGTTAAGCTTGTAAGAAAAAGTTCTCCACCGATTCTTTCTGTTTCTAGGAGGAGCAACCAATGCTTTTAAAATCTGTGGCGCCCTGGGGAAACATCTCTAAAATATGTAAAATTAATAGCAGGTTTTGGTCTCATGATTCCCAAACTCTGTCATTTGGACTTATTTACCCCCCAACACACACCTCCTCAACCCCCTTCTCTTTGGAGAAATGGATCTTTGCATATGGTCCAGCACGGAAAGGGGGAAAATGCATCAAGTGTTTCACATATGTTTTCCATCTTACATGCATGAAGAATACATGCTTATGTATACATACATATACAAATATATGTGCATCCTAGATACTGAATATGACATCTGTTCACAACTAAAGACTCACGTGAAGGCATGCATAACTCATCTATTTGGTTACCAATTTGGTGATGCTTTATATCGTGAAATTTAAAAGGGATAATCCTAAAATGTTGTAGCAAAACCAGTAAATATCGCTGTATTTTTCCCCCTCTTAAGATTTTTGTTTTGGCAGCTTTCACGGGGCCTGTGTATTAAAATGATTTAGACTAGCTCTTTTTTGAGGACATTAATATATTTTGGAATTTCCTTTTGTGTGCCATTAGTGCTTCCATTATAATTCTTTTAAAAAACAACTCAAGTAATGTTAAAAATTAAAATAGTTTTAAATGTGATGATTTCTAAGTGTTGTAAAGATTTGGAGAGAGGTTTTGAGTTAACAAACCACCAAGTTGTTTGGAAAGAAAGAAAATTACATACAACTCTGAAAATCAGTGGTACTTAAATGTTTTTCTAAGTAATATTATAGGTAGGTATTATAGGTCACCAAACAATGTACCCAAAATAATTCTATTTCTAGAATCCAGAGTTTTGTTCTACAACTTTAGGTGGGTGTAGATTTTCTAAGACGTGTGTTCAAAACCATGGCTATGAACTTTCTGCATGAAAATGAAGATTTGTTGTTCTATGGTAATAAAACATGGATTTTTTCTAGGTTTAACTGATTCTGATATAATTTTATGTACCATTTTATCCTCGAATTTGCTGCAAAATATAACTCTCTAATTTCTCTAATTATTCTTCTCTTGGTGAAAAGAAATCTTTCAAAAACTAAGGTGTGCAATCTGGTTTTATTAAGCATCTCGTGATAGGCAGTTACTCATAATACCCAATCAAGGATGAGTAAAACATGCCAATAATATTGCAGTACATTTGGAATTTCTTATATTTTGAGAGACAGTTAACAAAAGAATAGAAGTAAATGGTTCTCATTCAGATGACTAGAAAAAGCTTTATTTCCAACAAATAGATGCACGCAGAGAGCATTCAATGTATGTTAAATATCTCATCTAGTCAATGTCATTATGACAGTTCTAGAAGATACTAATTTTGATAGATTATGGAATTTGTATATATCTATGTTTTTTTCACCTGATGGATGAAATATGATTATAGTCAGTGTTCTCTTTGTTTCATCCCATTCAGAAACATGCATATTTATAAAATTCTTAATGTCTATGAGGAATGAGTCAATAGTTGTCTATTTCAGGTACCTCTGGAGAGCTGAGTATTTATGGACTAAATAGCCTGCCCTCACCCCCACCTCCTAGGGAGATTATATGATAAAGATGAATACCAAAAATGAGCTAGAGTTCCTGGATTTGCTGTCAATGTTTCCCTCTCAAACTGATGAAATTGCTGGTTGATTTTAGACTATCATTGTCTGTAATTGTAATCATTACCTTCATATAATATTTTGGGAGGCTTCCTTTCGGCTGAAATCAAAGTCCTCTGGAATTCCTCCTGCAAAATGAATCCAAGGTGAAGGGATTCAAACTGCAGAATCTGGGAAAAAGGAGCCATGTATGCAAAGCTGTTTTATAGCCAATTTTAGTTTAGATCAATAATGTCTATCAGTTGGGAAAATATAAAACAATTTTGTATTTTTACATTGGCTCCACCAATTTATACACGGGTTAATATCTATAGAGTACTCATCTTAATGCATATATATGTATATATACACATATAATCAAAGGGGACATAACTTCTCTATATTTTTGGACACAGGTAAAGCTGATAGCTTTATTTATAGTGACATCTAGGGTTCAAAAATGAAGAGCTAGATCTTGAACTTCCTGAAGGCCTTCTAAAGCTGCTTACATTAGGTAATAATGAATACTTGTGACAAATTCAAAGACCACATTACCTGGCAATTTGTTTGGTTATGGGCCAGAAGATATTGGTTGAGTACATTAAATCCCCAAGTATGTCATGGACTGCTCTTTTTGTAATCAGGTTGTCCAACTACTTGCTGGGATAATCTAGCTTTTAAGAAGCTATCGATAATCTTAACCTGATTGAGAGCATAGCTGGATGCTATGGGAATCAGTGCTCTCAGGGAATAGGGGTCAAAGCGTACCTTATATTCATTGTTTTTCATCATTTAATTTTCTTGGAAAACATCTTAAGTTACACCTGGAAAAATTAGTGATTTTGATAGAGGCTTCCTTGAAGGTGTCATGTGTCATAGAAGTTCCTAGATTTTGTTCCTCAGTAATTTTAAATTAAGAGGGATTTCCCTGAAGTGTGTGTGACACTAAGAAGTAAGGAGGCCCTATATGAAGAATGTGTACTAAGTGACACTACAAATATAAAAATTAGATTGCATCAAATAGTTGAGTTAAAGGCCAGTTTTGTGACCCTCGGCTTCTGATCTGTAATCAGCCATGGTCAATACCTTTTCTGTGTGTCAATGGGAGCTCATTAAATCTAAATTCTGCAGACTAACTGAGCCATGCCATATTAGTGCTTGCCAAAGCTTGACATTTTTAATACATTAATAATATGTCTGTAATGTAATGGAAAACTATTAATCACAACTGGTTATGTGCCAGAAATTTAAGCTATAATTGGCTGCTTCTTGTCAAGAATGTCTGTCGCACAGTTGTGCAACTGCCTAATATTCAAATATCTTGCACTCCTCTGCATTTTTCCTTGTCAGCCTCTAAATTCGATCAATGGTGTAATCCACAACTCTGTGTAATGACCATCATTATAATTCTGATATTCTTTAATGAGAATTTGTTTTATTGGATTTTAGGAAATAGAAGTTTCCTATGTATGTATTATGATATATGTATCTGTATGCATATATATTTAGTGTATACAATTTAGCTATTTAGTATATACATACAGATATATGTCAGTATACTCATACTTTATGTTGCAATTGCAGTAAGGAAAATTATGGGATAAATTGCAGTAAGGAAAATTCCACTAGGGATAAATAGAAGAGTTCACCATTTTACGGTTAAAAATGTGAAAGTTAATCTCAGGAACCATTAAAATATTATCTTAGGGTCACATTTTATAAATAATATTTTAAAAATGAACTCATAATGCTAACTCAATTCAAACTCAGTGCAGTATGCTCGATGTCTTAAGAATAAACCTTTTCTTGATAAATAAGTTGCTATGTATTTGAAGTTACGAATTGAAAAAGTAAGAATAAATGAATTTATTACTACAAGTATTCTTGTAGTAATAAATTAGTAAAGACAGTTGAAAAATACATCCACAAAATGTAAACTTTTGTTATTTTAACACCTTTTTGAATTAAATTGACAAATTGTTGTATGTTTCTGGAAGTATCAATTTAAAATACTAATGAATCTGAAAAAAAAATACTGCAGAAGATTGTAGTAGTCAAAAATACTTTTTTCTCTGATTTTTCTTAGTTTTAAGATTTCAAAATATATTCAACATAGAAGAGTCTTTATATTATAAAGAAGACACAGATTCAAATCTGTAGTTTATACATGTTTAAACAAACTGCTAATTATTGCTTCATAGGAGCTCAAATATTCAACACTTTTCCTAATAGAAAATATCACAAATTGCAGCTGTATGATAACATTTTATGAATTGAATATAATGAAAATTGCACTTGCCTCCATAAAGCAATTATTATAAATTACTTTGCTATGGAAACACAATTCAACCATCTGTTGGCATTTCATAGTCTCTGTGGCTTGGTTCATTTTAAGATGGTGTATTATTTAAATATAGTGAATTCCTCTTATGAGATTGTTTAAGATAGTGAACTTCCATATTTAATCCCTTCGTGTGAATTCAAGTTTCAAAAGGAATTTTCTGAAACTCTAGGCTTTTTGGGTCCCTTTTTCCAATTGTGTAAAAAGTAGTTAATTATTGGGACTATAACAATATAAATCAATGAATTGAGACCAAATGCTCAACTTAAAAAAACCTGGATTCCAAATGTTGTTTGCTTAGGTTTGTGTGACAGTGACGTTAGTGTCAGTGATCACTAAGGAGAAAAGTTACCAGTGAGCCTCATCAATGGCTGCATCCATAGATATGTAGGCTACATTATCAGTTAACCCAAAATACTTTTAAACGGTAATTTTTATTTTCTCTCAAAATTAGTGCCATATTATTCTGCTTCATGGCCTGTTAACTCGCCCTCAGCTATTTTTATATGTGCATTTTAAATTGTGCGTTTTACTACAGAGCTTTTAGTTTTAAAGCAGCGTATAATATTTGCCTTTGGGACAAATTCTCTTCTTCTGTTAGAGAAAGTAACTGCAAATGCAGATGTAATGGCTATAAAAAGATATAAGAAAATAGAAAATTCTTTGGAAAGTAAAATTTGCCCCTTTGGTTCTGTTGTTGAATATTTTTTTTCAGAGAGCCAAGTTATCTTTATCACTATATGCAACTAAATAAAAACGCAAAATTCTCCCAATATAATGAGCAAACCTAAAGGATAGACTTGTGCCAACAATGCTGTTTTTTTTTTCTTCAGCTGACAAAAACTAAGAACTATACAAGGAACTTGGAGATTTGAGGGGTCTTTTGCCAAGATACAAAAGGCATACAAGTAGTTGTCACTTCTTTCTTTGTCATTGTTATAAAAGAACTCATTTCCCCCATTGTTCTTCTGAAAGATTTTCCAGCATTGCAATGTATGAGAAACGTTTAAATCTGGCCGCCTGCTCTCAGTTTTGTTAAGATGGAAATATAATTTTTGAAGCAAAACCCTGTAACTCACCTGGAACACACACACATCTGTCTTTGTTAGGGAAGAGTTAAACCCTTCACAGCGAAATTCTCTCCGCTGTGAATGATTTCTGTGGTTTGCTCATTCTAGCAAAGCAGCCAAGTAAAGGTTATCCATATTACACCAATTTGCTTTTTATTGCATCAAACCTCCCAAATGTCAACATATCATACATTTTGTAATGCATTGATTCTGGGACAATAACTCTTACTCTTATTCTTTCTAAAAGGGTGTTGGTGCCAGAAGAAAAGAATGATTGATGGGAAACAGACACCGGGCTACAGACACTCATCCTTTTGCTTCAGAGACTGATATCTCAATGCTTCTCAGCATCCCTCCTAAGCCGTGAAAGTCGAGGATCACCCAGGGTTATCGGATCTACAACGGAGAGCCATCATTTTGCAAAATCATTATCTGCTACTGGACACCTTTTACAAACGCATACTAGACTTGAGCCGAATAGATATGTTCTAGGACAACAACAACAAAAAGCTGCAAGTTGTTAATGTAAAACACAAAAGAATGCTAGGCTTCCACCAAAGTCCTCACTATTCCTGAACACAGACACAGTATCATAACCCTTCATTTATAGTTGTGGAGTCTTTTTTGAGGTCTCATCCTTTAAAAAAAAGATAGACAGACCTACCTACATATATAGACATATATGTATATATGAAATAGACACAGACACAGACAAGCAAATCCTGCTTTAGTTTCCGTAAGGACTGCCAAGAATTTAGAGATGTATTTGTCAAGATTCCTGTCAATCCATGCCCTTTGGGTTACAGTGTCCTCGGTGATGCAGCCCTACCCACTGGTGTGGGGACATTATGATGTGTGTAAGACTCAGATCTACACGGAAGAAGGGAAAGTTTGGGATTACATGGCCTGTCAGCCGGAATCCACGGACATGACAAAGTACCTGAAAGTGAAACTGGATCCCCCAGACATTACCTGTGGAGACCCTCCTGAGACCTTCTGTGCAATGGTGAGGCAATCCTTTTAGACAGGCTAAGTGGAAAGGGGTTGTGTCATATATGCACGTACATTTGGGTGTGTGCTCCAGTCTTTGACTCTGCCCCTGGATGCGTGTAAAACTGGGCTCAGGCAATGAGCTGCATCTGCAGGTGGTAGATTCATACTAACTTGTTAGCTTCGCTCTCACCGGAGCCTTGCATGATCTGGACTCCCAATTTTCACAGTGTGATTGATGCTCTGAAATTGACCTTCTGCTTTCCTGAAAGCCAAAGGTTTCTCTAAGACAGGTGCATTGTATATAAATTACACAACAACAAGTCGAACAGAAGGTTACATTTCCAATCGGAGATGGGGACTGTGATTAGGATGTATGTGTTAGGGCAGGGATACAATCTGGTGTAAGCCTAGTTAAAAGAAATACAAAGGAGTTTTTACACATATATTTGTGTGTGTGTTTGTGTGTGTATGTGTGTGTGTAGTTCCAAGTTCTGAAGCTCAAAGTTAGATGGTTAGATTTTATAATTTTGACCTTGTAATTTGAAAATTGGTGGTTAAGGGGCTAATGAGAAGACAGGCAGAGGAGGAGAAACTGACTGACACCTCATGATAAACTTTTTTCCAGAGAAATCTTATTTCTGCCAGGTGTGCAGGGGTGGATAAGGGAAGTTTCTAGAGAGTGCTGAGGAGCTGCCAGGGATCCCCCCTGGTGTGACTGTGCAGGCCTGCTATGCTGTGTCTAGCCGTGGGCCCAGGAGCTGCTGTGTTATGCCTGTTGCTGCTTGGGGTGCTGCAGGGCTACACTGGGCAGTGCCAGGGGGGCACACAGGTCCAGGGAAGGGACTCGCGTGTGTGAGGCTCGTGTCCAGCTCTTTGAGCTCTCTTCAGGCTCTCGGAAGCCTCTGACTTGTTGTTCTGGGTAACCCCTTGTTTTCAAGCGTCGCTGTTTTCTTCTACTGGCATTTTGGAGGTGAATGTTGAAATGGTGAAATCATATTTTCTGTAAAGTAATAAATCATGTTTGCGGTAAAGAGGGCACACAGGTTCAAAATCTATCCTTTTGATTAGCAAAGTAACTGAATTTATTGTTTTCATGATGCATGTATGTTTTTTCAGGGTGCAATGTTGAATAGGTAATGGTAAAATTGGAGTGTCATTTTGGGGTTGAAAGAGCAGAAATTATACTATTAGGATGAAAGCAAAGAGTTTAGTGATTAAAGTGTATGAGTCAATATGCTGAAGAACTCAGGTAACATAAACATAGGATTTTTTAAAAAAATATAGATGGCTATACTTGATACAGAAACTGTGGTTCCATTACTCTCCACTCTCCCATAACAGATGTAATCATATGGCAGATTTTAATAGTATTCTTACCTGACTTTATTATCTTGAACTTGGCCTGGCTTTTCACGATAGTGAAACTATTAATCAAAGGAGCATCTGCTGATAGTCCCCTGGTGAGTTAAATTAGCATAGGATCCTTTTAGACCTACCTCTATAGAAAAGGTTTTGTAACAGGAAACAATTTTGAGCAATAAAGAGTGTTTTCACCTAAAAGCTAAGGGCTTGCCATTTTTCAGAAGTGCCTCTGGGGACTGGTTTGAATTATAGTCTAAACCTGATTTTGTGGAAAGTGAGAAAAGGAGCTTGGCTATTAGGTGTCACTGTGACTAAAGTGCCCCCAAAGACTAAATATTTCAAAGGAAGGATCATCTCACTGGGAAACAGGTATGTGATTTGCAAAGAAGGTGTGTTTTAGAAATCACAGATTTCTAGAAGAGCTTATTCAGACCTATCAGTGAAACTGTAGTAGCTCTGTAAAAGAGCAAGGGCATCTGCTGGCTTTATACAAGATCTTCAATAATCTCCTATCAAAGATCAAGTTTAAGATCTTATTGCAAATCTGAGGTGAAAGTGCTGTTCAGTGGACAGGCTGCGTGTTAACTTCTACTCTTCTATGTCAGGGAGGCACTCTGGACCAGATCTCCGTCTTATCATTGTAACTATCATTGTTAGATGTTGCTTGTGCTGTGGGGGGCCATACCCAGCGGTGCATAGGGGTCCACAGCATGCTGGGTGTCAAACCCAGGGCCTTGTGCATGCAAGATGTCCCTGACTACAGACTCTTCATAGAATTCATAATATTCTAGCCCTGTATGTATGTTGGTTTGCATGTTTGGAGCAATATATCTCTTCTGGAATTAAAAAAAAAGTCATTTATGGAGTTCAAATAAAATAGCAATACATTCTGTTTCAGACACTCATTTCCCCTTGCCTCGGCCCTGTGTGAACTGTGTGATGTGTGAAGAAGGGGTCAAGGGCTCCTGATCTTGGCCTGTGGCAAGCAGATGCTTGCTCAGCACCATCCTGTCCATCATGATGAAGGGCATCATCAGGATCATGAGTGGGAAAAATCGCATTATAGAACTTCTCATGACCGCCTTTAACTAAGGTCTAAGGTCCCGGAACAACCAATTTCTACCAGACCACCGGCTAAGTGATGTGAGGCACCAAAGAAGAAGAAGGGGAATTAAAGTGGCATTCCTCCGCTCTTTCAGGTGCAGTGCCATCTATATGTTATGAATTCAAGAGGTGTCATTTCCAAGGCTGTATCCTGGTATGAGGCATAGGTCAGAAGCCCGGGTGGGTTTCAGCTCGTCGTGGGGCAGAGTTGTTTTTCAAGGCTGTATGTTAGCCATGTGAAATGCTACCCAGCAGTGCTTCATTTGGGCTACTTAATATGCATATGATTGGCGTAACAGAATTAATAATCTCCTGTAAATGCCTGCTTGGGCACAATTTGTATGCACAGCAAATACCAAGTTAATGATAGTGGCTAACTAATATAGTAACACTTCCTCTGAGCACTTTTGGGTTTTCCATCAAACTCTTTAGTGTAAGGGTTCCTGACACATGGCTGTAAAGCTGTCTCAGGAGGCTGTCACATCAAACCCGTTTAGGTGCTCCTTAGCCCAAGGTCTAATGGGAATCCATAAGGCCATTCATGTTATGACTTCCACATTCTCCCCTCCTTGACACACGCTTCCATCTCTTCGTCCTCAGAGTCATTATGGCCCATTACATCAGGGTAGCTGCCACAGAAGCACAAGCACTACTTAGCCCTTATATGTAAATGTTTTCTGCAAAACGCTTTCAGTAATCACCTGCTCAGCTAGTGACACCCCTATTAGCTGTGACCATAGCAGTTCTGACCACCGAGGGGACATTTGGCCAGAGAAATAGCCTGTAATTCTCAGGGCCAATTTATTTTGTATAAAGTTGAAGTTCTCTGGCAGTGTGCTGAGCCGATGTTATTGCTTAGCGCATTTGCCCCATTATCATATGCTGGTGAACATCCTTGAATGCTGGATTTACTCTAGACTGAAAATTTTAAGGGGGAAATGGGGCTGCATAATTATGTTCCCCAATATGTCTCTTTTTTTTTTTTTGCTTTTTGGGTCACACCCAGCGATGCTCAGGGGTTACTCCTGGCTTTGCACTCAGGAATTACTCCTGGCGGTGCTTGGGGGACCATATGGGATGCCGGGGATCGAACCCGGGTCGGCCGCGTGCAAGGCAAATGCCCTACCCGCTGTGCTATCGCTCCGGCCCCAATATGTCTCTTTTTTCTTCACCCAGATTGACTGTTCTTCAATGCCTAGTAATTTAAAGTTGCTGTGTATAATAGTCACAGCATTTATAAACTTCTATGAGAGAATTCCACTAGTTCTATTTATACTTGTGGAGTAGGCGCATATTAAAACCATGTGTTTTCTTTATATTTTAAGCTGTTGGAGGTCAATACATTTTCTTCTTTTGGGTCACACCTAATGATGTGCATGGGTTACTCCTGGCTCTGTACTCAGTAATTACTCTTGGCAGAGCTCGGCGGACCGTATGGGATGCTGGGGATTGAACCCAGGCCAGCTGCATGGAAGGCAAAATCTCTACCCACTCAACTATTGTTCTGGCCCCCAAAGAGGCCAAATTGTTATGCTTTTGTTAAAGAGAAAGAGTTGAAGGTAGACGAGGGTTAACCTCCTGTTTTATTTTATTTTATTTTATTTTAGGCTGGGATGACATGTTGTATAGATCATGTCCCTCTATCAGCTACATAAAAGCTTCTGGTAGCATAGTTTCGTCAGAAAACACAGATCATCTAGTGACTCCAATTTGTCTTAATTTGCATCAAAACCAAATAGGATGATCTGAAACCGATGTGTAAATCTGACGTGACAAAGCAGAGCTCTGACTTGTTCTTTGTGTTTAGACAAACTTAGCTGTCATATTTCCATGTAACACTCCAGTGGCTTAAAAATGGCAAAATTATCTGCAATTATCTCCAGCCTGCAGCTAATTTTCTGGATAACTTAAACACAAGCTTTGAAAAGAAGCCCACAGACGGAAGAAGTTGTGTGTGTTTGTACAATTTATGGTGCAGAAGTGCTGATGGCTGTGGAAATATGAACCCTTGCGTGCTGCTATGGATTTCAGAGCCAATCAAAACTAAATTAGGAAGCAAAGATTATTAAAAAGTCTTCTGTGCATGTAATTCTGGCATAATAATATGAGGTGGACATTAAATGTTTCCCTTGGAGACTTTCAGCATCATTAATGCAGCATGCCTTTAATTACAAGTAGATGCACATTACTAAAAAAAAAATGGAGAAAGCCAAGTCCTCTGAAGTGTAGTTAGAAATACCCTCATTACATTTGCTCAAATAATTAAAAGAATGGGTATAATTTTTCTAAATACAGTGTCAGAACTTTAAATGAAAATGGATTTTCTTAGCAACATACTAATGTGTGCCTACCCTCTTGGTGGGTATTAGTTCAAGTTATATTGGGCCTATTAATGAGCAGTCCATGCTGTTCTATTTCTAAATAGACTCCTACTATGAAAAAAACCGTTAATTTTTATAAGAATTATAGATAAAATGTATTTCATAATGTGAAAATAGGATTCATTTAAATAGTAGAAAACCTTCAAGTTTGACGTTTATTAAGGAGCCTATAGCATGAGTACTGACTTAGTCTCAAGGCTGAGACTATAACTTAAAAAAAAAACTTAAAACTTAAATAAACTATAACTTAAAAAAACTTCTCAGGTCACCATCTGGCAGCTATCAGGTGGCCTTTGAAAAATTAATTTGATAAACTCAATTATGTTTTCAATGATAAGATATTAATACCAATTTTCCTAAAACTGAAAATGACATTGACTTGTATGATAATTGACTAATCTTAAAAATAAACTGTTCCCATGAAACATAATTCAATAAATGAAGTTTTAATAACAGTGACACCTTTCATTTGAACTGAGTTATTCCTTAATTATACCTGACTAGAATTTCCTAAGACCTACAGTTCCCTCATTATTAGCACTTCATTGTTATTAGTTCATTGTTTAGACTCTTAGAAAAATTTAATTTCTGTTGGCAATCAACAAGGTTCTATAAAGATGAATCTTTCTAATGTGTCACTATGTCAGATATTTCCTTTTGAGGGTCCAACAATAGCTCCTTTTTATTGCATCAGATCCAAAGTGTTCTACCTTATTTTGAAATCTGGGTGCATATAGCCTTATTTCTCATTATTTTCTATCAAAATCCTATAGAATCTCCTGAGGATTTATGACCAGCAATCTGATTGGAAGGAAAGTATTAGTTTTCGTTGAGGCTCTCAAGGTATAGCTTACATGGCTGATGGCGGAGGCCGGGGGGCGAGGGGGGAAGGGGCACTAAAAAAGATTATGGCAGGGCTAGCAAATTCTAAAACTATCTCATGCAGTTCTTTCTTCCCAGATGGTGTTCTCTGTGTGCCCTTGTCTCTGTTGAGTTAATGCTTCACAAATATTCCTCCAGACTGCTTTATATAGAGTGAAGTAAATAGTGCAGGTAGCACCTGCAAAACCTAGTAGCAGTGTTGAGAACCAAAGACGAATAACATACGGACCCTGCCTCCAAAAGAAGTAAGGCAGAGTCCTAGGCAAAATTAATATAAAATTGTATGTTCCCAGAGGGCACAGGAGAGTACAGAAGGCCAGCACTCACAGCTTACATGTAGAGCATTATTTTGATATATATCATACACCCACTTGGAAATATTGCCTGGTAATCAAGTCCTAAAGTTAAGCAGCATCTGTAAAGGAGAGGGGAAAAGGCAGATGGAGCCGCAGTGCACATAGTATTGAAATGATAGTCCTGTGGCCTGGTTTATGGTAGAATGATTTCTGATGCTGGGATACACCGAGGAAGAGAAGGATGGCTTGCCAACGCAGAGCTCCAGCTTTACAGGAAGATGAGAGAAACATTTAACTGAATGAACAAAATCCTATTTTCAAAAATGAAACTTCTCTCTCCTAGTGGGGTCCTTTGAGTTACCTGCTTCACTCTTCCAAGAAGTAACCTTGTGTGTTTTCTGTCTAGAGAAATATCACTTGCAAAATGTGAGAAGTGTTCTAGAAAT
Source organism: Sorex araneus (assembly GCF_027595985.1). Lineage (NCBI taxonomy): Eukaryota > Metazoa > Chordata > Mammalia > Eulipotyphla > Soricidae > Sorex > Sorex araneus. The sequence continues at coordinate 58,743,478 of NC_073309.1, read as the reverse complement.
AATATAATCCATCTATATTATTTTGCGGTCTTGAAGAAGTACACACATCTTTCAGTATTGCTCTAACTACCAGGCTTTGGTGCAGCTATGAATCATTTTCAATGCCAGGCAGGGGTCAGAGTCAGCAGACTACAGGGTTTAAGGAGCAAAGGTGCCTAGATCAAGTTTCACATGTGACAGCACCAGAGACTGGACTCAAGACCTCATGTTCATAGTGCAGGTGTTCTGAATCTCTGAGCTATTCCTCAGAGTCCCTGAATTAATTTTTTGTAGATGGTGTAAGATTACTAGCCAGTTTCATTCTTTTGCATTGTGTAACCAGTTTTCCTAGCACTTTTCCTGAAAAGATTTTCTTTCTTCATTGTGTGTTATTGGCCATGTAGGAATAACATCAGACCTATTATTTTGGGAGGTGGGATGTCTTGCCATGCTTGACTTTGAAACTCTCCATCAGTGTTTGTCTGGCATCTTGTTCCTTCACTCTGAGGACGAGTGTTTTGCAAAAGAGTTCCCTTATCTTGTGTTTTCTCTATCAGGCACAAGATTTTTCTCTTGCTTCATACTTTCCTCCATGTTTTCCACCCACCCTTTAAGGCATAGCTTGTATTGCTTTGTCTACGTACTTTCTGCACATTCCAGCCTATATCATTCTCTCTGTATATGTATATGTGTGTGTATGTACGTATCATACATATGTGGTATTTCAGCTGATTTTTAAATCTGGTATTATAAATATATGCACATTTATGAATTTATGATGTAATGCGATTTGCTAGATCTATACATACACACATCATCTTCCTGTTCCCTACTATATTATTGCTTAGCATTTTATGCATCTTATTGATTTATGCACTGACATACACATTCCTTTTGTGAGCTTACCGTATTCTGACTATATCACTGCTTTTTAAATGAGAATTGTGAGCTCTCTCATGAGACATCATGCTCTCTGATGTACGACTCATCATTTTTTTAAAAAATTTACCTTAAATCGCCATGATTTACCATTTTACACAAAATTTTTCTATGATCATTGTCTTTGCCATGATTTCAGAAAATAAATAATAACATTTTTAAGTTGATCAGTTGCTTAAATATAATATATACTTAGTTTTATAACTTGGAGTCATATCACATGTAGTTTTTCATCTTAAGATGTTTAATCATGTGTCACCATAATAAAAATTTACTCGTATTATACAGAAAATGATGTGATATTCAAAGATGTAATAATTTGGTTACATGGATATATATTTTAATTATCTTCTCATCTCGATAACTCGTTATTGTTACCACTATTTTTTGGTTATAAATGCTGAGATGAATGTATAATATTCTGCAGAGCAAATCATTATTCCATGTACCCACCCTCTGATATGTTTGAGGAATGCTGACCTCATTTTGAGGCTAAACTGTAGGGCTGCAGTGACCTTTGAGTGGAGTAGATGCTGTTTCCATCGTCATGGGGAAGAAGACACTGGATTGAAGTTAGGGCGTGGGGACATAGCTGGGCATTCATCTCTGGGCTGGTCCTCTTTGTCTGGACCTCAGTGTGCTTCTTAAGGAAGAAACAGGAGCTTCTTCCTCACAGGGTGAAGTAGAGTCAGGATGCCTGGGAGCTACAAACTTAAAGACGAGCAATTTGAATTTGCCCTTCTAACCTATGCACATGACTTCAGATCTGCTGTCAGGTGACCCTCTGTGAGAAATACACTTTATATCGAAACTCAGTCAACACTGACTAGTGCTCACTACCAAAACCAAACTCCATGAAACTGCCTTTCCCCTTTTCAGGAGCTGTGGAAAGCTCCAATATTTCTATTCCTTTCTATTTTTTAACTTACTTTGACAAGTAATAGTGAAAATTACTTGACTGCAATCCAAGTGTTATAAGTAGCATTTGTTTTCCATACTGGGGAACTTGCCTAAATGATAAAGTACTAGACACATCACATTGCCTAACTTCCTTTTTAAAATTTAATGTGTTTCTGAGATATACTATCTTGTATTCAATGTATGGACATTTCTTTAATCAATATTCTATTTATGGACATTTAGGATGGTTGGTTTTTGCACTTGGAGATTATTAAGTGGTGTCGTATGTCTTCCAGAAAGATTGTTATACAACTCATATTTTGTGAAAATATGCTAGTCATTACATATTCTTCATTAACAGACATTATAATTCTAAATTTTCTTCAAATGTCGCACCTTAGTAGATAAATAAAAATGTATAGTTCACCAAAACGTAGAATGATAACATGGTTATTCTCATTGACTTTTCTGCTAAGATGAAAAGAAAATTAATTTGGCACTAACATATAATTCTATATCTGAATATGAAAATACTATTTCATTTTTGAAAACCATATCCCCTTGCTTATTGAAAAGATAGAATTTTTAATTATTTTTGGCTACTTGAATTTTTTTTTTTTTTTTGCTTTTTGGGTCACACCCAGCGATGCTCAGGGGTTACTCCTGGCTTTGCACTCAGGAATTACTCCTGGCAGTGCTTGGGGACCATATGGGATGCCGGGGATCGAACCCGGGTCGGCCGCGTGCAAGGCAAACGCCCTACCCGCTGTGCTATCGCTCCGGCCCCTACTTGAATTTTCTTATAAATTGTATATAGTTTTACTTTTTGGGGTGCTTTTAGTCCTTTATAACCTTTTGATTAAAGTCACTTGTATCACTTGTAGTCCTGTTGATCTTAGATTTGCTAGAGCGGGCGCCAGTAACGTCTCCATTTGTCCCTGTCGCGAGCTAGTGTAGCCCAATGATATCTACTCGCTCCAGGAACAGGAAGAGCCTCAAATCGTTCACTCAGGGATTTGATGAAGAAATTTGACCATCTAGTTGGTGGACGTGCACGAGGTCTTCTGACGTCCCGTGGAATCCAGTCGGTAGCAGCTCTAGTCCAGCGGTCATCTCTGAATCGCATTACATGACCGGTCCATCTGATTTTTGATGCCTTGGCAAATGAGACAGCATCCCTGATTTTTGACTGTCGACAGAGGTCAGAACTCCGGATTCCTTATCTCACTTGAGTGAGACATGATATTCCCAGCATAGCTCTTTCGATTCCTCTTTGGAATTCCCTAATAGCATTCTCATCCTGCTTGCATAGGGCCCAGGTATCTGAGGCATATGTTAGTGCAGGAAGAACGGTGGAATCGAAAAGATGTGCCTGGAGTCAGAGGTTCTTCGTTCTCTTAACCACCTCTTCGACGCTCTTGAATGCATTCCACGCTGCTCTCTTCCTCCTGCGCAGTTCTGGCACCAAGTCATTCCTCATGTTGATTTCTTGACCCAGGTACACATAGCTGCTGCATTCGGAGATGTTCGTTCCATTGAGAGCAAATGGAGCTTCAGGGACCAGTTTGTTCTTCATGAATATCGTCTTGTTGAGATTCAGCTACAATCAGACCTTTCCACACCCGTGGTGGAAGTCGGCCAGCATTTGTGCTGCTTGGCTAATGTTTGGTGTTATAAGAACGATGTCATCAGTGAAGTGGAGGTGGTGTAATTGCCGACTAAAGTCGATTAAAGTCAATAATTATATATTACATACACATACTTTGATAAATATATTTGCCTTTTAAGGGTATGCTGTCACTGTCACTATCACCCCATTGCTCATCGATTTGCTCAAGCGGGCACCAGTAATGTCTCTATTTTGAGACTTGTTGTTACTGTTTTTGGCATATCGAATACGCCATGGGTAGCTTGCCAGGCTCTGCCGTGCAGGCGGGATACTCTCGATAGCTTGCCGGGCTCTCCGAGAGGGGCAGAGGAATCGAACCCGGATCGGCCGCATGCAAGGCAAATACCCTATCCACTGTGCTATTGCTCTAGCCCAAGGGGATGCTACTTTTTATTAGTTAATAAAGTTAAAATTATGAATATCATTTATTCCAGAAGAACAAGTTCTATTTAAGAGACTTTTCCATAGCTTTTCCATAACTTTCATTTGGAAGAAGTTTTATATGTTCCTATGCTGGATTTTGTTGGCAGGTAAAATATCTTATCAGACTAGAAATGATTCATTTGGTTTCTTCCCATCTTTTGTTCCTACAGAGAACTTTGAGGCGATGTCCTTTACCCTAAGTAAAGATTTCCTTTTCACTTAGGATTAGTCATTTTGGAAACAGTTGCATACTGAAACATATTCCTTGTATAAAGTGGTTGGTGTGAAATCTGCTTTGATTTTAATTTGCCAGACCGATGGACAGACTAGGTTTTCATGTGCCATTTTTAGTTTTCAGATTCTCTTTTCTTAGGAAAGGGGAAAATGATGAAAGTTGTTTCACACCCATAATGTTGGAAAAGAACTTACTGAGATTGGCAGGTTGTAAGATTCTTCTGGTCTTGCTGGGAATAGATAGGTTCCATGAAAATTAAAGAAAGATGTGAACAGAGAAAGAAACCAGAATTGGTTTTCACTCTCTGACCTACTTTGAAACAGACTTCTAAAATATTAAATGAAGCATTGAGCTGGATATTGCTTCCGTACAATGGAATAGCCCTTTTGTTCCAGAGGTTTGATGTCCAAGAGTGGTCCAGCGACTGATATTTTCATCAGGTCATGCGTGAACTGTGGTTTTCCACCATTACATGTAACTTTTTGCTTTTTTTTTTCCTTTGCTCACTTCCTCGGCATTGTTAAAAATGAAGGAATCAAATACTCTTGAGTTGATTCTCTGTCTGCACAAAAGGATGTGCACAGGGCAGAATAAACTGGTGGACACAACCAATTCATTTCAGGCTGATTTTGATACCTGGACCACTTCTTGTGAGACACACACACATGCACACACACATACACACACACACATATATATATGCATACATAAAATGTTTATTTATTTTTATAGTAGTAGCAGTATTATTGTTTTATGTTGCAGTGCTATTCACCATGTCCACCATCAAAGTCCCAGGATCCATCCACTATTATCCCACGTGGTTTTGTTATCAAGGTTTAGAAAGATAAGTCTCCTGTGGGTGTTTGCGAGCAGTCTCATCCATGTGTCTACTCTCTGGCTGAGAGTAGTGTTATTTAGCCATTTCTGAGGTCAGTGCCATAGTAGTGCTTAGTTCAGTTGAGCATTTAGAAGTACAGTGATCCCTCTCATCAGTGGTTTGGCCTTGTATAGTTTTAACTACCTGTAATCAACTACAGTCCAAAAGTTTTGCATGCAATCTTATTTGAGAGAGAGGAGGGGAGAGGAGAGAAGGGAGATGAAAGAGAGTCCCTATCTGTAAAAAATTACAAAAACACACGGGGTGAGGAGTGCAATGTGATACATGTTGTGTTGTTCACAGGTTCTGGTGGTGTCTCTCTCTCCACTCATGTTCGGTGCACTCAAGCCGCTCTGTATGATAGGGATGGCTCCTCCTGTGTTCTGCTTCTGTGTGTGCTGCTATGCTCTCTTCTGTCTGTCTCTCTATCTGTCTCTGTAGTCTCTCCTCTGGTCTCTTCCGACCTCTCTCTGTCTTTGCTTCTGTCTCTTCTCCTTGCTTCTGTTTTACTTCTGCCCTTCTGTCTTGCCTCTGCCCTTCTGTCTTGCCTCTGCCTTTCTGTCTTGCCTCTGCCCCCTCTCCTGCTTGCAGTCTTAGTTTATGTAGCAATTACATAGGGTGGTGACACAAAGGTGGGTTGAACATTAACAAATCAACAAAGAAGGGTAAGACCACTCCTCTAGGAGATTAACATAATCTCATCTAAGGAGATTACTCCAGATTCCTAGGAGATCCGTTCAAGGGTGGGGTCCAAAGAAGGGTGTGTCAGGGTGTGTCCCTTTCTTCCTTCCTCAGCTAGTAATCCGTTTAAATAGTTATAGTAAATCTACTTCAAATATTTCTAGCAATGTCATTCTGTATGAGCACAGTAAGATATATCAAACTTAAAGTTTGCTTCTTCTTGAGGACATTCACATTATTTTCCAGACCACAGTCCTCAGGCCAGGTTAGTCTTCCTAACCCCAGCAAGGTCCTAGTCTCATTGTTACTTTTGGATCCTGACAGCATTTGTCTATCTATGACTATGTTCTCAATTTATAGTTGAGTATTGTGACACTTTGGCCTGGCCCATTTCGATTCCAGGGTAGCTCACAGCTTGCCCATTTTGATGAGGGTCCATTCCGTCCCTCGTCGGGACCCTGCTTTTGGGGTGCTAGGAACTAAGGGCAACTGAGTCGAGAAAGCAGATGCCCAGGAGTAAATATTATTGCAATCAATCAGCGCCAAGTTACAAAGCATAATAATAACTGTATTCCTGTGTCCATTCTGAAAGGACATTGCTTTAAGGTTAACTAAGTTCCCTGTGGCAATGCTAAAAGGACAAACCCAATGTTATCCTACACCTATCCACATACATTTTCATAGTGTGCTGTTATAATTATTCTTTCTTATTAGTTATTGCTATTAATCTCATGCTGTATCTAATTTGTAAATCAACAATGAAGCTTTATCATTGGTGTGATAAAGGAAAAACAGAGTGTATCGGGTTCTTTACTGTCTATGGTTTCAAGCATTCATAAGGACTCTTAGATTTTAACCCTCATAGATAAGGGCAGGAGAAGTTCTACTTCATGCTTGCTTATTGAAATGAGTTCATGGAATGTTTCTGCAAATGATATTTTGGCTAATATTTAATAAGAACTTAACTGGTGCCAGACACTATAATAAATGGTTGACTTTTGTTTTTAATAATTATTTTTTATTTTTATCATTATCATTATTTTAAAAATGTAGTAATTGGAACATGAGTTTAAGTAGCATCCAACTAAGTGGTTGGAACATGATACAAATTTAGGCATTGTGACACACATGCACCATTTTAAAATCAAATTGTAAATTCTGCCCTTATTTGTTGCAAGTGGACTAAAGCAATTGTGAAATCATTTTTTTAAAAAAATTACATTTGTGATTTGGACTGTGTGCTATAATATTATGATTTTGTTATTTAAAAATCCTTTTATCTGAAATAACCTCAGAAAATTGCACTCTGTAAACAGAGTGTACAGAAATACACATATTGTGATGAGTGTCTTCATTCAGGGATAAGAGAACCAATCCACATTGTTTGTTTCCATTCCTGCTTTCTTTTCCATTAAGGTATTCATATAAATGGAAATAAGCTGCTAAAGATCATGTAGTGTTGAATATATATAGTATTTATCGTCTCAAACCAAAATAATGTCAGCAACTGTTGGCTAGTTAACAAAATCATATTCTTGTGGGTGAGGTGTTGAAGTAAGTACGGTGGTACTTCTGAATTTATTTATTTATTTTGGTTGTTATTATAATATCAGTAACAACTGTTATATAGCCAGCTGCCTCCTAGCTGTCTTCGCTTGGATGTCTGGTAAGGCATTTAAGAGACATGTTTATTATAGAATTCTTGATGTCTGCTCCCCAAATCAATCCTGCCTCTCGTCTTCCCCATCTATAAACAGAAGCTTATATATATCTAGTTGCTCAGGACAAAAATATCCATGGATCCTCTTTAGTTCCTTTGTATCTCTCATAACACACATCAACAAATTTTGTTGGCTAAACTTTTCAAAACGTGACCCAAATTTGACTACGTCCAAGCAGCTTTCTCTCTCAGCTCCAATACTTGTTTGTTTACACATCTTGCTGCTTCCTACCCTCCTTCTAACACCAAATCCACATGTTTTAGAATATTATCACATAATATGTGATATAAGCATTATGTGATATAATTAGGTAATATTAACAACAAAATAGATATACATGCAACAGTGTTAAGAATTTCGGTCTATCAGATTAGTTTTTTTTTCCTTCTATGTGTTTATTTGTATTCCATTGAGAATTAAATCCAAAAACTGTAGGAAACATGCTATATATTCTAAGCCATGCATGCTGCTCTGGCATCCACTAGAATCACACCCACCTTGCTTAATTCTTTCTACTTGCAGTTTTTCCTTTTTTCAGATCTGCTATACATGATATGAATTTTTTTGAATTCTCAATTTTGTTCAGGCATAGTCATTTATGAAAATGTTCATAATAGACTTTCAGGTATCTAAAGTTCCAACATCAATCCCACCACCAGTGTCAACTTCCCTCCATTGTTGTCCCCAGGTTCCCTCGCAGGCACCATTTGACGTTGGTTGATGTATCTTGGGTTTCTTGCTTAGACTCTCATTGGCTGTGGCTCAGATACCTACATCTACCTCACCTCTACACCACGGATGTACCTGCGACTCCAGAACCCTGCCCTTGTTACCTTCTCACTTAATACTTTTTGATGATCCTCATAAAACTGGATTTATTTTTGCTTATTATGTTTGAGGTGCTTATCTTGTTTTAATTTTTAATTCATGAGTTGATTTAAAAATTCTTCTCAGGGGGCTGGAGCAATAGCACAGCAGGTAGTAATTTCTGAGTGCAGAGCCAGGAATAACCCCTGTGTATCGCCAGGTGTGACCCCCCCAAAAAAATACCTCATGGTCATTCACTAATAAACATTTTTCTCGGGGCTGGAACGATAGCACAGCGGGTAGGGTGTTTGCCTTGCATGCAGCCGACCCAGGTTCGATTCCCAGCATCCCATATGGTCCCATAAGCACTGCCAGGGGTAATTCCTGAGTGCAGAGCCAGGAGTAATCCCTATGTAACCCAAAAATCAAAAAAAAAATCTTCTCAAAGGCACCTATAGGGTCATTGCTCCTAAAATAACATCTCTTCAACATCACTGAGCCATCCTCTTGAACCAGCTTTTCTTCATTCAGCTTAATAATAGTGATCAAAATACTTACCACCCAGGACAGCACCAATATAGACACCAATTGTTTTATCTTTCTGGATATCATCGCACTGAATTAGTTATTCTTACCTGATATTAATCATCTTAAATATTGCTCACTTGTTTGTGCCACTTTGCTCCTTCACAGTACAAGCTACAAAGTTTATGAACTTTTCGTCTCATGTCTGTCATAGTAGAGCTCAATACTGCTTGTTGAAAGACTGAATGAACCATTACAAATATATTTAAATTTGAGCATAATATTCATCTCAAAGGTTTTTCAAATAATGTATGCATTATTTTTGTAATGTAAATGCTGCATTGGAGGCATTATAAAGTACTTTATTTTCAATTATATAACAATTAAAAAGTACACAGTAATGTAATAAATATAATTATGACCCCCATTAAAATGAATTGTTTCTGTTAGGATTTTTAATCAACATATGTTGTTGAGTGAATTGAAATCATCTCTATTTCCATTCACTAATCCTCTTCTTGAATCTACAAGGGTACCAGTGTTGCAAATATCTAGTTGTGTGGGTTTTTTTTTTTTTTTTGGTCTGGGAGATGGGAGAGTGGGCGCGTTCAGACCCTGTTATCTTTTGGGCTTACTCCTGGCTCTGTGCTCAGGACTTATTCCCAGCAATGCCAAGGAGACTGTCGAGGATGCTATGGGTCAAACGCTAATCAGCTGTGTGCAAGGCAAGCACCTTACCCGCCATACTAACAATCTGGCCCTCTAGTTTGTATTTTTATATGTTATTTATAACAATATTATATTTTTATAAACAATATAGAATTTTGATCTGTTTTTTTTTTCCCTTCTTTAAGGAAGTTTCTGTTCATGTCTTCTCCCCATATTGGATAGGGTTGGATTTTTTTTTTCTTGTAAAGTTCTACCAGTGCCTTGTATGTCTTTTATCTTTACCCTTTATCAGAAGGGTATTGGGTGAACAAACATTCTGTAGTCTGTCTTTGTTTCTTGGTCACTGTTTCTTTTGAGGTGCAGAAGCTTCTTAGTTTAATGCAGTCCTATTTGTTTATCTTTGCTTCCCCTTGCTTGAAGATACCTCTAGCTTCACTATTATGCAGAGTTTTGCTATATTTTTCTTCCATGTACCTTATGGATTCAGGCCTGATATTGAGGTCTTTAATCCATTTCGATGTAACTTTTGTGCTGATGTTAGATAGAGGTCTGAGTCCTTTTTCTTTCTTTCTTCTTTTTTTGGGGGGGCATGTAACTCTCCACTTTTCCCAGCACCACTTGTTAGAGAGGCTTTCCTTACTTCACTTCATATTTCTTACTCCCTTAACAAAGACTAAATGATCATATATTTGAGGGTGTGTGTCAGGATATTCAGCTTTATTCCATTGGTCTGTGAGTCCGTCTTTATTCCAATATCATTCTGTTTTAATTACTACCACTTTGTAGTATAGTTTGAATTTGGGAAGGTGATGCCTCCCATCTTCTTTTTCCAAGAATGCTCTTAACCACTAATAATCAGGGAGATACAAGTCAAAATGACAATGAAATATTGTTTACACCACAGAGACTGGCATACATCCTAAAGAACAAGAGCAATCAGTGTTGGCACTGGTGTGGGGAGAAAGGGATTCTCCTTCACTGTTGATGGGAATGCCAACTGGTTCAGCTTTTATGAAAACAATATGGACATTCCTCAAAAAACTAGAAATTGAGCTTCCATTTGATCCAGTGATACAACCACTAGGAATATGCCCTAGGGGCCCAAAAACACACAGCAGAAACACCATCTGCACCCCTATGTTCATTGCAGTGCTGTTCACCATAGCCAGAATCTGGAAACAACCCGAGTGCCCAAGAATAGATGAATGGATAAAGAAACTATGGTATATACACACAATGGAATAATGTACAGCTATTAGGAAAAATGAAGTCATGAAATTTGCCAATAAATGGATGGACATGAAGAGAATAATGCTGAGTGAAATGAGTCAGAAGGAGAGGGGCGGATTTAGAATAATTGCATTCATTTGTGGTATATAAAAATATATATATTATAACACTAATATCCAAGGCCAGAGAAAATAAGAGCTAGGAGTACTAGTCAGTGGTTAGAATCTCCACAAGTGTATGTGGGGTGGAAGGTCAGTAAGATAGAGACGGGACCTTGTATGTCTTTAATTCTTTAATATTAACAACTATTATATGACAATAATAGTTGGAAATAATTGTGTTGGACAAGAAATGAGCATTACAGTGAACAGGATATACACAACATTTCAGTATCTGCATTGCAAACTACAATGCCCAAAAGGGAAAGGGAGAAAGGAGAGAGAGAGAGAGAGAGAGAGAGAGAGAGAGAGAGAGAGAGAGAGAGAGAGAGAGAGAGAGAGAGAGAGAGAGAGAGAGGAAAAAGAGAGAAAAGTGCCTTTCATAGAAACAGGCTGGGTGTGAGATGGGGAGTGGGGGAGATGTGAGGGAAGCTGGGGACACTGGTGCAGAAAAATGTACACTGATGGAGGGATGGCTGTTAGAACACTGTATGACTGAAACCTAATTATTAACAGCTTTGTAAGGGTCTATCTCACAGTGACTCAATAAAAAACTCTTGGCAAAAAAAGAAATGTAGGTTTTATTGAGAATTATTTAGAAAAATGAGAGGGGAAGGAGGAAGAAGTACATTTTCTAGAGAGAACACACGTTTCTCTAGGGTAGAAAAAGGCAGTCAAGGAAACAAAGAGAAGCAAGTGAGATATATACTCAAGGGAGAACATGGATTTGAAGGGCCAACTTGATTTGGTGTTTTAAATTTCACTTCCTGAAAAACCTGTTGCTCTTTTTTAAACTTCGTCTTTGTAAGTTATAAATTTGATCTGCATAAATTGGTCCAATCATATATAATTGGTCGAATCATATCCAATCCAATTCCTCCCATCATTCCCCACCCCCCCATATGTATTGGACCAAATACAGTGATAGTGATGTAACTGTGTCACTGTCATCTTGTTGCTCATCGATTTTCTTGAGCGGGCTCCAGTAACGTCTCCATTGTGAGACTTGTCACTGTTTTTGAAACATATTGAATATGTCATGGGGAGCTTGCCAGGCTCTACCATGCGAGCAGGATACTCTTGGTAGCTTACCGGGCTCTCTGAGAGGGACGGAGGAATTAAACTTGCATGCAAGGCAAACGCCATACCCACTGTGCTATCACGCCTTTCCCCAAATCATATTGTTATATACAAATGTGTATATATTTTATTGCACAAGTGCATACTTTGCTCAGAGGAGTTTGGGAAGTTATGTTTTATTTTATCTCATTGTTATTGCAAGCCACTCTACCAGAGAGATACTTGCACCTCTATCTTGGTGTATATGAGCAAGAGTTTTATTTTATTATGTTTTCTTCTTCCCAAAATGTGCTCCTATAAGCCAATGTGTTGGGCTGTAGTATACGGGTATGGTCATATGTGGTTGTACTGCTTTGCATTATTATTAGCAGAATAAAGACACCTCCTCTCTTGCTAGTGACATGCTTTCTATTATTGTATAATAATATATGTTTTGTTTTGTTTATTTATATAATCGCCTTTATTATGTAATAATAAATATTTTAAATATTGTGTTTCTCTTATTGCCTTAGCTATTAGGGTCCTCATAGTTAAATTTTATGTGCTATCATAGCATCCATAATTAACTCAGGGTCTGATAAGACTACATTAACCATGGCTCTTAATTTCTCATTTGTTTTAATTAGTAAATCACTTGATAGTTGTATGAACATTACTAAAAGTACTCATAAAGCTTTGAGAGGAGGAAGCATGAAGTTGGTGAAGCAAATATTGAGCTGAAATAAAAATTATTTAACTAGATCTTTATAGAGATAACAAATTTTAAGAGGGGTTTCTAGCATTTGGCAGCTAGAATAGCACAGCGAGTAGGGCGTTTGCCTTGCATGCGGCCGACCTGAGTTTGATTCCTCCGTCCCTCTCCGAAAGCCCGACAAGCTACCGAGAGTATCCCGCCCGCATGGCAGAGCCTGGCAAGCTACCCGTGGCATATTCAATATGCCAAAAACAGTAACAACAAGTATCACAATGTAGACATTTCTGGTGCCCGCTGGAACAAATCAATGAACAACATTAGGATGACAGTGATACAGTGATGACTCTACTTGTTCATCTTATCCAAAAAAATCACAGTAGAAAATTATTTTAAATATTTAGCCATATATACTTTTCCCCAAAATTCACTATCTTCATTACTAGTCTCTACCAATAGCTTCATATTGCTTTTAAACTGGAAGTCTTTTTGCTTACCTTGCAAGATGATATATAAATATTGCCTCATCCATCACCAGAATGACTTGTCTCCTAGATGAAAACTGAGGGTGATGTGTAAGTGTAATCAATTTGGACAGCAAAGGAAGGGTTCCATTTCCAATTAAAACCATAGTGTGCAAGTTTTTATTTAGACTATCAGTCCAGGTAGATCAGTAGACATGTTGTACTTCTGCTTGGTTGTTTCTGGATTTTTTTTTTAAAGAAGAGCAGCAGAAAGATTTTACGTCTGTTAGTGGTGCCCTGCAAGAAAAGGGTAACTTCACCCTATTGTTAGGAAATTATGCAATCACAGAAGCTTGGGCATTTACAATTGAGTTTTGGGAACTGGACTTGCCTAACTTGAAAAAACAAATGTCTTTAGTGATTTTTAAAAAAATTTTTTCAGACAGATTTGAGTTTAAATTCCAACATAATCTACTTATTTCATTTTTCCCCCTGAGTAACCAGAGGAAAATAATGTATTTCATACTGTCCTTGTGCTTTAAGGAAGGGTTCAATAAATATTAATATTTTTATGCTAAAATCTTAAGTCATTTTGCTCTTCAGAGGGATCTTCTTCTCCTTCTTCCCCTCCCCTCTCCCTAGCCCTCTCCCTTCTCCTCCTCCTCTTTCTCCCTCTCCTCTTTCTCCCTCTCCTCCTCCTCCCCTTCTCCTCCTCCTCCTCCTCCTCCTCCTCCTCCTCCTCCTCCTCCTCCTCCTCCTCCTCCTCCTCCTCCTCCTCCTCCTCCTTCTTCTTCTTCTTCTTCTTCTTCTTCTTCTTCTTCTTCTTCTTCTTCTTCTTCTTCTTCTTCTTCTTCTTCTTCTTCATTGGAAACACTAGTGGGTCTACCAGTTTACTCTAGGCTTTGTGCTTGATGAACCATGTTTGTTGTCAGGCATAGAACCCAGGTCAGCTCCATGTAAGACTGATGTTCACTGAACTGTTGCTCTGTCGCTGAAGTCATCTTGAAGTCATCTTCTTTATTTTTTCCTCCTCTCTGTGCATCGTCTGGTCTTTCTTAATGTTTCTTTTCATTTCTACTAACTGCTTATGAGGTTCTGGCCCTACACCAGATATTGAAAAACAAAATAATTTCACAACTGTGATTTTTAAAGTAAACCAAACTATAATACATAAAAAATATTAAAATAATAATTTATGGATGTAATGGCATTTGCACTGATATTATAATGGATCAGAGTTTGAATAACTGCACTAGACATGCCTGACAAAATAATGACTCCTTATAAAACAAAAGAGTGAAGGCAGGTAACTACATGAAAATAAATTGAATACAAGCTCATGTTACTAATAAATTACTGAATTGACTCAATATGTTGGTTTTAATGTAGGTTTTAAAATCAAGGAGAGAAATTTCAGTATGAAAAATGGAAATATTGGGTCTTAAACCAGTTATTCTGTTGTTGTTCTGACTGCCTGATTATCCATATTATTCCCTACCTCTAAAGCATTCAGTAGGTCTTAGGCACACTCCTGATTTATTGCAAAGTATTGTTAGGTGAAACTTTAGATTCATAGCTCAGGCGTGTTCTCATTGTATTATTCTGTTCACATGATATTTGGACATCATATGTTTAAAGAGGACAACCAATACAAATCCCCAGTCATTAATTAGTTTAGAGTCTGGTAGACAGTGAGCACTTAATATGTAACTGCTAAATGAAGAATCTTCCTGACAGTCTGCTTTCTTAAATCTCCACCCTCCCCACTTTCACACTTTTCTTTTTTATTTATTGGCCCTCAATAATCTTTCCTTCTCTTTGATTCTTCTTCACTTTGTCACTGTCTTCACCATTGTTTAGGATATCAGAGTACCTTACTGCAGAATCCAACAGAAGGTGAAGCTTGCGGCTATTTTGTGGGCTTATTTATTTCTCTAACCTCATGGTTTCCCCTCAAGTAAGTTCAATACGGCGAGTGTTTATGGAGTCGCTTGCTCTGCAGAATCCTGTCCTAAGCATAGCAGAGGCAACAATGACGGGCTGGCCTCTGCCTTCAAGAAGTTTTATAAAGTAAACAAGTAGTTATGAAGCAGAAGAAGAGGAAAATAAATGCTATGTGAGAGGAACTCAGAGGGATGCAATTCATGGCATGCTCAAAGGGATCAATGATGGCTTCGTAAAGGAGATGGCCTTTGAGCTGAGCTTTGAGGGAACAGTAAACTACTCTGAGGTGGAAGAAGGAAGGAAGGGCATTCCAGCTTAAGGGAACAAGTGAAGCCTTGTCCTGAGCTTCCCTTTGAAAATAATTTCCTCTTGTGGATTTATCTCGACAGCAGCAAATGTTATGACTGTGCTGTCCATAAATTAATCTAAACCCTTCTCTCCGCCTTTCTTGTGTTCCCCTACATGATACCATATCGCCGTTTCTTAGACTTGGCATATTCTCCCACTCTCAGATACATTAATGATGAGACTGTCATAGGGGTGAAGATATTTTGTGAAGGGAAAAGTGCTGTGTCTTATAGGTGATGTAATGTATTAAAATACTGTAATTCTTACTGCACACATACTTGCAAGCTCAGTGATAACAAATATTTGGTACTTAATAAAATATCTGTTTGCTTCCATTAAAGTTTATTGAAGCCAACCAAGTAATTTTGGAGAACTTTTATAGTTAAATTTTCAGTTTTTTTTAAGATTACAATAATTAAGTTTAAAACATATAAAACTAAGTACAAGAAATAGTCAGTACTCAGTATGTACCAGGTCCTTGATTTCATCATTTGCCGGCCAAAACCTTTGCTGGAGAGATATTCATGTAGTTTAGAAATATAGCTGAATGAATATATAACTAGATGAGTGTACATATGTATGTGTACTCTCATCTAGCTATATATTCTATATATATATATATTGAACTCAGTGTCACTGACATTAAGTTGTGTGGGTTTAAGTGTCCCTATTCAGAGATAAGAATACAGAGATAAAAATAATCAAAAAGTAAAGGATAGGGAATTTGGGATGGGGGTGGTGGGAGGGATACTTGGAATATTGGTGGAGGAGAATGGGCACCGGTGGAGGGATGTAAACTAAATGCAAACATGAAAGTTTGTAACTGTACCTCACAATGATTCACTAATACAAATTTAAAAAAATTTCTTATTCAAAAAAAGGATAGGGAATTTAGATATAGCAGCTTGACCATTTGATATGCATAAGCTATAATGTGCAAACTCTTTTTTTAAAAATTTCATTGAATCACCATGAGATAGTTACAAGCTTTCATGTTTGGGTTACAGTCATACAATGATCAAACACCATCTCTCCACCAGTGGACATTCCCCACCACCAACATCCTGGGTATACTTCCCCTTTCCCACCCTCCCCTGCCTCCATGGCAGAAAATATTCCCAGTACTCTCTCTACTTTTGGGCGTCATGCCTTGCAACACAGACACTGAGAGGTCATGATGTGCAAATTCTCTGCTAAAATCCTTGTCCAAACCTTAGTGTTTCTCTTTTGCCTCAAAGTACTGAATCAAGATTACATAGCATTTTCACTAGCACACTGGACTATTGGTTTTGCCATTGTTTTCCTGTAAGAAACATTTATAAAACTGTTTCAGTACCTTTTATTTTATTTTCTCTTCAGTCTTCCAGATCAAGTCTTCATAACTCAATGAGTCTGCTTACTTAGAGTGGTATGAATTTATGCATTCCATTGAGAAGGACTTTATTCTACAAGAATAAATGAAATAAATAAAAATAAAAAAGTATTGGTGTTCCATTTTCCAGAGTTTATTAAATGATTGGGCTATGCAGTACATATGATTTTTGTTTGTTTATTATTTGGGGTGCATATTTGGCAGTGCTTAGGATTTACTCCTAGTTCTTTGCTCAGGAATCACTCATGACATGGTGTAAGGGAACATGTGTGGTTGCAAGGAATTAACTTGGGTCAGATTCAAGCAAAACAATTGCCCTTCGCAATGCGCTTTCTCTAGCCCCAACATATAATTTTTAACTTTCAATAATCAGTGTTAGCATTCCTAAAGTTTTAAAAACATTTCAATTACACATGAATTATTAGTATTATTAGAATTATTACTATTACTCGTATGTTCTCTTGGAGAACCTGGAAAGCTACTGAGAGTATCCCACCTGCATGGCAGAACCCGGCAAGCTACCTGTGGCATATTAAATATGCTAAAGATAGTAACAATAGGTCTCATTCCCCTGACTCTGAAAGAGGCTCCAATCATTGGGAAAGATGAGTAAGGAGAGACTGCTAAAATCTCAGGGCTGAGTGTAATAGAGAAATTACTGGTGCCCGCTTGAGTAAATTGACGAGCAACAGGATGACAGTGACAGTGATACAGTGATACTCATATGTTCATAAAAATAGAATTTGTTTTGTGCATTTTGAGTCATGGCAATCCTAATACATACATGAAAAAGCCCAAGTTTACAAGTTAGGAAACTGAGTTTGAAATGCTTAAATGACTTGCTCTGAGTCACAATAACTAATAAGTGGCAGATGTTGAATGATCACATATTTGCAAAACTATAATAATAAAGCTCCAACTGAATGCACTATAGTAGGCACTAAGTGTGTAATGTTTAAATTTACTCTTTAAATGAAAGCTTAAATAGATTAAAGAAGATGTAAGTTTCCCTTGAGTCTTTGAAATAAAGCAAAACAAAAACACAAACATTTTTTTTCCCTCTTTTACAGTATGTCTTTTGTTAGTTAAGGAAGCACTTACTTAAGCACTGGTCACTGTTGACACCTCCTGGCTTGGGCTACCATAGACTTACAAAAGGTTTCTAAAGAAATAATTCTAGAATAGCTTTCACTGGGCTCTGTAGGATCAGAGGCTTTGGGTTATCGACAAATTGATACCAGAAAAGAACTTTGAGATCTCTTGAGAAAAAGTAGCTTGCAATTTCACAGCATAACTAATGGGAACTTGTCTAAGAAGCCACAAGATTAATCAGGTAGTCTAGTCTGAAATGAGGAGGGCTGTTCTCTAATGTTGCTTCTATTGCCTTTTTCTTTTCTTTGACAGAAATCCACAACCATAGCAGGGAATCATCTGTTAAGTTCTCATTTCCATGTCAGAATAATGTCAAGGGTTGGTTCAGATAGTGTGCAGCCTTGCATGTGTGAGGCCTGAGTTCAGTCTGAAAAACACAAAACAAAATAAAAAATAATAACAAAAACTAAATTTATGAATTATGGTAAAATCCATCTAACTATATACAAAACATTATATATAGCAATATATCATCATAGTATATATAGTATGCATATATATGTGTGTGTATATATATATATATATATATATATATGTTTTGAGATCACACCTGGCAGTTCTCAGGTCTGATGGCTGACTCTGTGCTCAAAGATCACACTTGGTGGTTCTTGGGGGGCCCTCTTTGGTGCCTGAGATCAAACCTAAGTTGACTGGGTGCAGGAGAAATACCTTATTTGCTGTTCTATCTCTGACCCATTGTTTTTAAGAGTAATCTTGATATTGGGATATGGGTCTAAGGGATGCAAGGCATGTGTGAAGACCTGAGTTAGAATCCCCACCACCAAAAAAACCACTTGGAGTTCCTTTGGCTGTGGCCCTGGTGGTAGTCATTCATTTAAATGCTTATATAAAGTATTTTTGAAGTTCTAAATTGATATTTACAAATAGGTTATTAATCTATAATATAAAACACTATGTCAGGGCTGGAGTGATAGCACAGCAGGTAGGGCGTTTGCCTTGCATGCAGCTGAAATGGGTTGATTCCCAGCATCCCATATGGTCCTCTGAGCACCGCCAGGAGTAATTCCTGAGTGCAAAGCCAAGAGTAACCCCTGTGCATCGCCAGGTGTGACCCAAAAAGCAAATAATAATAATAATAATAATAATAATAATAATAATAAAACACTATGTCTGGGAGACTTGTTTTTGATATGCAAATCCTATCCATACATTTATATTTTGAGGTCTCTCAAACAGTGCTCCAAAGGCCATGGAATCAGCTGGGCCAGATGGCCCAAATGATCAGATTAGGCCAACTGAGGCAACTCGGATTCAGCATGTGGGAACTCTAGACCATCTCAGGGGCCTTGGGCGTCTTTCCTTTTGCTAAGTTTAGAAATTCTGAAATCCTTTGTTCTCTCAGTACAAACTTGCAATGTCTTGAACTTGCCTGTTCTTAATATCTAGACAGACCTTAGGATTTCTGTCTACGCCTGTTCATGAGAATCTGCTTTCCTGAGGAAAATATTGGAGATGCTTGGGGGTGACATTTTCCAAGGTAAACAAAATAAACCCAGTACTAACCCCGTTTCAGAATAATCCATTTGAATTTAATCCTTGGTGAATTTAACAAGCACATCGTAGAATTTAAGAAGATATATCTAGAGCAATAACTTTCATCTCCCTCCTTTTGGGCAAAGTCACCGACTCAGGCTAGGCTCATTAGACTACTTATATGCTGTGGAGGACTGACAGCAATTTCTCAGCAACAGAGTTCATAGAAATATCTTGAAGTTACTGGATTTTTAGTTCTCCCTCTCGGAGAACCTGGCAAGCTATCGAGAGTATCCTGCCCAAATGGAATGGCAGACCCTGTTAAGCTCTCCGTGGGGTATTCGATATGCCAAAAACAGTAACAATGATGGATCTCATTCCCCTGACCATGAAAGAGCCTCCAATGTGGCACCATGGGGAAGGATGAGTAAAGAGAGACAGCTAATATCTCAGGGCTAGGATGAATGGAGACATTACTGGCACCTGCTCAAGCAAATCTATGAACAATGGGATGACAGTGATATAGTGATACTGGATTTTACTTTTTTGTTTTGTTTTTTGGGTCACACCTGGTGATGCACAGGGGTTACTCCTGGCTCATGCTCTCAGGAATAACTCTTGGTGGTGCTCGGAGGACCATATGGGATGCTGGGAATTGAACCCAGGTCGGCCGTGTGCAAGGCAAACACCTTACCCGCTGTGTTATCGCTCCAGCCCCGTGATACTGGATTTTTAAAAAAATAATTTTATGGCAGTCAAAAATTGACCATCAGTTTTAAATTTGATTTATATTTTTAAACACAAAACCAGCAGAAAACCCTCTCTAAATATGCAGGCTATCTTTATTTATCCTATCAAGCCTATACTCATATTTATTGATACAGTGAAAATTAATTATTTCAGGAGGCTGGGTACATGACTTGGTGGTACAGACATGCTTTATTGATCTGAGACCTGAGTTTGATCCTGCCAGGCAAACAGCAATAATAAAATGAATGGTTTAATCTACATATGTTATTGCGTATATGTCAAATGCTATTATTTTACAAAGATTATTTTAGCTTTATTTGTCTTTCTTTGGCTTGTGGGCAACATCTGGCAATGCTCAGGGATTACTCCTGGCTCTGCAGTCATCCTGGTGGTGCTTGGGAGACCATATGGCATACCAGTGATCAAACCCAAGTTGGCCGCATGTTACCCTCTGTACTATGGCACTGGCCCATTTTTGCGCCCCTTGGAGGGCGCTGGCTCTAGCTTCCCTCCCTGCCCCGAGCAGAGCTCCTGCGGCTGAAGACCTCGGAAGCCTAGCCACAACCATGCTCAAGGCCCCTCTCCACACATTGGGACGAGCCTAACATATGAAGGAACTGGCAGAGGAACCCAGGTGTGTGGGACCCAGGGCTGAGACCTCCAAGCTTCTCAGATCAGGACTGGGCCTCCTCCGCCCAGATTTTCAATTTCCTAGTAGTTAGGTGGTCACACCCATGAACTGTCCTGGTGCTGTATAATCCCACCAACGGCCCACACCTGGAGACTTAAAACCAAGTTCCCGGAAGCTTGGACATCTTATAGCCTACTTCTCCCTCTGGGAAAACCTGGCAAGCTACCGAGAGTTTCCTGCCCACATGGGAGAGCCCCACAAAATCCCCATGGTGTATTCATATGCTAAAACCAGTAACAATGATGGGTCTCATTCCCCTGAGCCTGAAAGAGCTTCCAATGCGGCATCGTTGGGAAGGACGAGTAAAGAGAGGCTTCTAAAATCTCAGGGCTAGGATGAATGGAGATGTTACTGAGACCACTTGAGAAATTCGACAATCAACTGGATGATGATGATGATGATGATGATGATGATGATGATGATGATGATGATGATGATGATGATGATTGCTATTGGAAAGGAAAATTAAGTCCTATTGTTTATTTGTGCATCTTAACAGTGACGCATGCCAATAATAGAATAGATGGTGTATTCTGTAGCAGGATGATATATAAGTTTTGTTTTAATTTTATAATAAAATTTCAGTCTTCTAAACAGAAACTGTAATTTTAATGCAGTCATCAAAACTACACTCAGGTTGTTTCTGGGTTTGAGCATCTTTTAACTAATCAGTGACATTGAGAGGTTCCTGTCACACTGCATTTCTTTTCCTCACAATAACTCTGTGAGATGGTTTTAAGTTATTGATAAAAACAGGGCCAAGGAAGTCCAGTAATTTTTTCAGGAACCTGCTGCTTATCCTTGAGTTTACTTCCCTGAATTTCCACTGTGATAAAACATTTGGGTTGGATGAATGTCCCTTAGTTTATTGTACAAAAATTGAGTCACTTTTGCTTGTTTTTTCAGCCTATGCTTTCTTGTCTCCTTCCTTCATTTTTCTTTCTAGAATGTCATTTGATCTTCTATAGAAGTAACATGTCTATTTTTTATTCAAGAACTTTCCATGATCCTTCCCCACCTCAGCATGAGTGATTTTTATGTTTTCCAAAGTGCTCTCACCACATCCTATTGGTGCCTTCAGTAGCATTTACTACTCTGCTATGATGTCTTGTTGGTTTGTGCAACTCATTAGTCACAAGAATCTCATTCCCTCCTTCACACTAGAACTTCCTGGATAGCTTTAAGAAATGCCAATATTTATAATCCAATCTTGAGAGAAAGTTCACACATTTTAAAAAATCATCTATGTAATTTTAATGAAGGTCAGGATTGAGAGCTATATTCTCCTATATAATCTTCAAGGTCAGGGCAATTTAGCCCCATCCCCAGAATTCTCTGACATTACTGATACCTAACATATATTTAATAAATAATGGTTGGGTGGCTGAATGGATGGATGAATATATTTTAAAGGGCTGACTTATGTTTTAAAAATATAAACAGTTTATTTATTTATTTGATTCACATATGCTGAGTAATGCATGAGTGCTAAGCCTGTTGTTAAGTATTCAAGGGTAGTTACAATACCAGTTTCAACTTCATCTCATGCTTTCTGAGTTTCAAGACTAAGCTTCCTTTGCCTAGCCAACCTCAGCAAGTAATTTTTCTAGGATACTTCATAAGTACTCCACATTCAATAAAAAGTAGTCTTAGGGAATGAATGAAATGCAGTAATAGCACAATCAGAGCAAAATTCCTTTGCTAGTGTTATCTTGGCATTTGAAGCAACCAGACCCACCAGTGTGTTCTAACCTGCTTAAGTTCTGTCAGAAAGCAAGAGGCATTTAGAATTCCACAGCTTACAAAGGGTCCTGACACCAGCACACAGCGGGCTGAGGCCTTGGGCAACGTAATACCAGAAATTGATTGTTACCCTAGGTAGCCATCAGGATATTGCTAGATTTCTTAGAGCCATAAGCACATTAAGGAGGGTTTTCGGGACTGTAATATATCCTTCAGGTCTTATTGCAGTGGCAATCAATGATTATATTCTTCCTTTCAAAGCACTGGGAAACATGCTGCTATAATTAATGTTACTACTGTATTGTTTTTCCCTTTGCTTTCTGTTTGTTTGTTTCTTTTTCCCCTTAGAAAGTTAGGCAAGTTATAAGACAGATGTCTTTTATGAAAAGATATTACACAATTTGAAGCAAAGGGCCAGTCTCTAATAATAGAGGGATGTTGAGGGACAATGAGTAAATTTGCTTGAATGAAATCGATCTTCAGAAATTCTCTAGGGCAACATGCTTCAACTTTGCCTACAAATTCCGAACTCATTTGACATATGCATGGTGAGAACCTCAAGTAGTTCTGAGGCCAGTTTTGTAAAAATTCATAACTTTGTCAGTTAGTAATATCTCTGCATGGGATCATAAGTAATTTTAGTGTTGACAAGTTCAGAATCTTGCTGGGGGCGTTTTGAAATTAAATTCAGCAATTCAGTACAAATCAATAGGTACTTATTGAGGGCCCATTATTTTCATGACTGGGCACTTAGAAGGAAAGGAAGTCTAGTAAGACAAGGTTCCTCCCCTGAAGGAACTTTCTGTTGTGAGGAAATTGGGTGCTTTTGATTATAAAATAAAGTCTTGTTGCAAAGAAAGTAATGGTACTAATAATACAGTGGCCACAAGGGTAGGGAAGACTGATATGAGGGAAGCTATGTGGTTGCCTACTCACTATAGATATCTTTTTTTCATTAACTCATTCGATAAGGATGGTGTTTTGGGGGTGGTATTGACAAAGCTTCTGAAGATAAAATAAAAATTACTGCATTTCCATAGATGTGTAAACTGGACCTTCCCCCCCAAGCACCTGAATCTATGGTGGCTTGAGGAAGGATTTCACTGAACGAACCCTTACAAATATCTTGGTTGTATTGATTTTCTTCTAAGGGATTCCAGGATCCCTGTACTCATCTGTTTAGCGAAGCACAATTCTTTACATCCCCATTAAATGCATTAGCTGACTGAGTGAACTGCGTATACTGTTACCGTAATGCTTAGGGATGTGATGGTACTTACCTGAACTGCAGCATGTTAAGAATGCTCGGGTTTAATACAATGCTGTACTACCTGAGGGGATTCACTAATGTGAATAAATAGGATGTACCTCTATCCACTCTGTATTTGCAAAGACTTTTGGTTTTTGTTTACCATTTGCAGGTTGCAAAACTACTGTCAACTGTTTCTTTCTTTCTTCTTCTTTCTTTTAAAGACTTGCTTTTCATGTCCTGCCCAGGTAACATTTTACTACTCATCTAAACAAAGCTCCTTGATCTGAAACAGTTCTCCAACTTGGGATAACTGGCCCTTTGTGTTGGATCAAGCCATGTTGGAGGTGACTGTTTTATCCATTGGCACATGCTGAGCAGCCTCTCTTGCCTTGATCCACTAGGTGCCAGTAACACATACATATTCCCAGTGTGACAACTGACATTTCCGGATAATTCTGTGGATCAGAATTATCCCAGCTGAGTACCAGTCACCTACACAATCCTCTGCTCTTATCTCTGTTCATCATAGATGCCATTTTAATGTTCTCAAACACTTATGTGTATGATGGCTCCACTGGAGCAATAGCACAGGGGGTAGGGTGTTTGCCTTGCACACGGCCACCTGGGTTCGATTCCTTTGTCCCTCTCAGAGAGCCCTGCAAGCTACCGAGAGTATCCTGCCTGCACAGCAAAGTCTGGCAGGTTACCCGTGGAGTATTTGATATGCCAAATACAGTGACTAGTCTCACAATGGAAACATTACTGGTGACCGCTGGAGCAAATCGATGAACAATTGGGCGACAGTGCTACAGTGCTACTCCCAATTACTTTATACCTTCATATTCAGGCTTCTTATTGTCCTCACCCCTCTGTCTTTTTTTTCTTTAAGTTTTACTTTTAGCAATGTACTGCAAGCATCAGTTAATAACAAATATAGAAGAACCACAAAAAGTCTCCTCTCTGCCCTTCCCTTTTCTCAATGTCTCAGGAGTAATGTTTAGAAACACTTTCTGATTTCCTTCTCATTCTTTTCTCCATAGCTCAAGATACAATTATACTAGTTGATTTGTGGTATCAATTATAGGGAATATTTCATTGCTTCTAGAGCTTTAAGGACAAAACTATAGCTCATTTATGTAATTTCCTCCTTCTTATTAAAAAAACATCATTCAGTCAACTACTCGTAGCCATGTATGAAAATCTGCAAAAGTATTCTATTAGGGATCAATCAATTTTCAGAACAATCATATAGCAGCCCTGAGAAGTTGGGTGAGGCCTGTGCCGCAGGTGATAATAGCACTGAACTCTCAACAAGATGGCGCTGTCACTGCTTTGACCTTCTCTTCCTCTCTTCCACATTGCTGCCTCTGTCAGCTTTACTTTTATTTACATTACCATTTACAGTGTTTACATTTTCAGTCTTCACTGCAAATACAGCCATGTGCCTTATTCTTAGCTTGAATCATTTAGTTGAAAGCCAATAAACTAAATTTAGATTGCTATGACTATGCAGACATTTTTCAGTGCCAGGTCAAGTACTGAGCTATAATTATATTTTCTTCTCTATAGGTTGAATGTCATTGTCCTTCTATCACTTGAAGGAGAATGATCATAATTTTTGCCTTCGACTCACATCAACTGTGAAGAAAAATCAGGCTTTATTTTACATTGATTCATAGCTTATATCATTCTTGTGAGTTTTCTGTAAAACTAGTTAGCATTTATCACCACACATAGTTACACGTTCTTTTTCTTCTGATGGTAACATTTGAGCTTTATTCTTTTCATAGCTTTCCATAATACCATATACTACTAATTGGAGTAACTAGGTTGCACATTACTTGGTGTGAAGTTTCATTTGCCTTTTATAGATTGTGATTTGCTTGTTTTTGTTCATAATATCTTCATACTTATCATCTCTTTCCTCAAGTAAAGGTAAAAAACATGCCATCCCCAAACTGTGTCTGACTAAAGATTCATTTCACAGACTCATTTCACTGAAGACACAGTAGAACAGATATTTCTGGGTAAACATCTCTCCAGGGGACGATCAAGGGAAGGGACAGAAGCCGAACTGATTTACTGTGCCTTTCTATAAACTTTCTATATGACCTTCTTCCTCCCCAAATCCTCTGTTTAGCTAAGATGCTTAAAATTATTAAGTGGCCTCTGAGACCACCTGGAGACTTGCTCCCCTGCCTCCGCGCTTTCCCCGTGTACAGGAGATGCACCTTTCTTGTTTGTCTAGTATCAGAAGAACAAAGAGTACAGATGATTTATTTTTTGTGCGGACGCCATATGCCTAGTCTTTGGCTTAAGCATTCTCATCATTGTTTTCCTGCGTTACAACCTAGTTTGGATTTCTTTCTAATTAGCCTTTCTAATTTCCATCTTACTTTTCCAGAGTCTAAGTTCAAATAACCTACAAATAAAAAGTGTTTGGGAAAGTCACCTTTGCACCAATTCTTGTATTGAAAAATTTTGCTAGTCTAGCCTCACTTTGATTGGCATATTGGCATAGAAGTATAAGACTAAAAATAATTTTCTTCTAAATTCTAAATGTACAGTTGGACCCAGTGCTGCTGGACAGGCATCATTTATTTTCTTACTGATATATTTATATCCTTTTTATTTCGCATCGCTGAGATAGTCCGTGGTAACTTTCAACCCCCAAATTTTTTGCAGTACTTGGGTTGTTTTGTGTGCGTCTCATTAAATATAAGACTAAGATTACCACGTACTTGAAAATACTGACATTTTAACCAGAGAGAGAAACTTGTGCTAAATATCGATGGCTAAAGTGTCTGTATATGGGAGATCTATTTACATTCTAAACCAATCACAGTTCCAGAACTGACGTCTAAGGAACAGACAGTGTCCTTGCAAATCTTGGTCTCTTCTAATTCCCCTTCCCCTTAACAGAGCCTCAAAGAGAGGTCTGAGACTGAATCACGAGAGGGTGGAAAGGAAAGAGCAATATCACTATATACTCACTACTCAGAAGTACTTAGTACTCAGCACTATACTCAGGAAAGATTTTTAGGACTTTCCTTTTGTTCTCAGTGTTTTAAATTATTGTTTTTTTAATTGTTCTAGACTCTTTTCAGATATTCATTTTTAATTGACTTTTTTAAATGACAATAAGTGTTAGAGAGATGGTATACTGGGTAAGATACTTACTTTGTACATAGTCTATCTGGATTTGATCCTGGAACCCCATATGGTCCCTTGAGCCCCCCTAGGAATGATTCCTGAGTCCAGAGCCAAAAGTAAACCCTGAACTCCACTGGGCGTGGCTCCCAAACCCAAAACCTTGGTGAAAATTCTTCAATATTTTTTCTTAGAAGACTTTTTTTTTATTTTATAAAATGCTCACAAATTTGAGTAGTTCCATTTTTTAAAGCTCTGTCTCCTTATTTGTTTCCTTTTGTCACAGAGTACCCTTTTCGCTTGTTTATATATATTAGTTTTCTTTTCAAAAGTGTCTGCCTACAAGTTCTAATAATGTATTCTTTTGCTTTGGGAAGTGGTGTATAACTGTCCGGTATGCAGTAACATAAGGAACTGTCCAATATGAAGTAAAGCAATAGTTTCACTTTTGAGATTCAATATAGCAGTTTTACTTTTGTCCAGACAGGTAACTCTAGATTTCTTATAATTATTTTTAAGTGAAGAACTAGGGTTTATTACTGGCTCTGCACTCAGGAATCACCCCTGACAAGGGATCAGGGGATCATATGGAATGCCAGGGATTGAACCCGTGTTGGCTGCATGCAAGAAAAGTGATTTACCTACTATACTATTGCTCCAGCCCTTTTTAAATTTTTTAAATGATTTAACAAATTTTGGCTTTCCCAGTGGTCTAGGGCTACTGGAGTCACACATGCTGATGCTTGGAAGGCCATACATTGCCAGGGATTTAATCTGGGACCTTGGCATCCCATGAATGCATCTCAGCCTTTTAAGTTATTTCCCTGGTATCCTTTGGTGATCCTTGCCTTACACACTAAAGAAAGCCTTGATTTCTTTTGTCTTTGTTTGTTTGTTTGGGGGTTCAGAGGTTATTCCTGGCTCTGAACTCAGAAATTACTCCTGGTGGGCTTGGGGGAACATAGGGGTTGCTGAGGATAGAACCCAGGTTGACCAAATGTAAGGCAAGTGCCCTACCTTCTGCACTATTGCTCTGGTCCCAGGAGCTTTGCATTTTCTTCCTAAAGACATGAACGTAGATTGATATCTTTTCCTGGAAGAACATAGGCATCGTAATAAAATGTACGCTTCTCTTTGAAGAACCATTATAAAATGAAAAATATATTTGCATTTAAGAGAAGCTATATGTTTTTCAATCTTGTACTTTACACTAGTGTGGAAATCTCAGACAACTCTTTTCTTTAGTAAGTCTAATAATCACACTGATTTGGCTTCTTTCTGCACATTCCCAAATCAGTGTGATTGCTAGATGATTTAATGAAGTACAAGATAGAGTGCAAGCTTTCAAATTTTTAAAATAATTACCTAAAGTTAATAGGGGCCTGGAATGATAGTACAGTGGTAGGACATCTGCCTTGCATGTGGCTGACCTGGGTTCAATTCCTGGTATCCCATATGGTCCCCCAAGCCCACCGGGAGTGATCCCTAAGTAAAGAGCCAAGAGTAACCCAGAGCACCTCTGGGTGTGGCCCAAAAACAAATATTCAAGGTTAATAGTTATGTGCCTTACATCAAGACTCAGTAAACATATAAAACATAAATATGCACTTAATATGCACTTAACTGAAGTAAAATTTTCATTAAACTACCATGATGTTTGTTAAGCAATTTTATATTTCATTTCAGACTTAGAAATTCTGATTAACTTTTTAAACTTCTTACTCATTGATAGCTTTATAGTGTATGGCACAGTTAATTGAAACCCGAAGAGGATAAGTAAAATGCTTTCTGGACTTTCAAATGCCTTAGAACTCTGTTCTGAAGTTAATGTCTTTATTTTTAAAGGTTATATGGAAATTCATCATTTTAGTATGCAAATATAACAAGTCTTAACAAATTTTATTTGAAAATGTTTCTTCATCTAGGTATTTTCTCTCCAGAATTCAAACTTAGAGGGAAACCCCACCAAACTAAGCTGCAGAAGTAACTCCATTATAATACATTTTGTTATATAACAATAGTATGGTATTATAAAAATATCTCAATATAGTCATTGCTCTATTTAGTGTATGGTCAGTATTGCAACCCACCCTCTTTTTGTTGTTGTTGCTGTCCTCACTCTTACTCTGTGCTCAGGGATCACTCATAGTTGGTTTAGGGAACCTTATGGGGTACCAGAGATTGAACTCGTATGACAAGCACCCTTCAAATTGTATTATCTCTCCAGCCTCTGTGTTGCTTGTTTTTTGTGACATGGAACTTAAAACATATTTCAAATGATTTTCATGACAAAGGCGTAAAAAAGGCTGCTTTAATTGGATCCTTTTCTATATGTTGAGATCCCTTGAGGCTGACTGGAAACAAATAATCTCTGCAAATTCCTCTCTGGAAGGTACTTGCCCTTGCCCTAAACACTAAACATTTTGGTAAAAAATGTGTATCACTCTTGCCCGAAACTGGTGGGACACTCTTTTAAGTGTGGTTAAAATCTGGCACTCGCAGAGAAAGGGATTGAACAACGGCAGCAAAGAAACAGGAGGTACATGCAGTGATGTTATACAAAGAAAAAAATTCTGTATTCAGAAGTCGTTTTCTTAGCAAACTAGAAACAATGGCAGTGAATTCTAAGCCAAAAGTGCATTCAGTGAAATAACCCATGACTGAAAAGTCACAGTGAGTACACCCATGGTTAACATCAATTGATTATGTGTTAAGTAAATGAGGGTTTGTTTTCAGTTGTTGTTTAGGCAATTGAGTACCTTTCAAGTAGCAAGAAAGTTGTCGAAAGTGCAGTTTTAAGTGGATCCTGTCATGCTACTGAAAATAAAATAGAATAATATAAAAGCTTGTGTTACTTAACTTGTATGAAAGAGAAAGTAAAATGCACCTAGGTAATTTTTACTGGATGTGGATTTTATTTATTTATTTATTTATTTGTTTGTTTGTTATGTTTTTCAGAACCATTCTAAAAAAGTGTTGTTGAGGATTCCTTTAAGTAATAGCCACACAAATAATCACAGATTACGGTATCGTACAACTCCATTAACTAGGTAAAGGAAAAATAGCAACATTTTCATTTTAATGAGATGTCACTCCCTCCCTTGCTGTACCATGCATCTTAATGTCCTTGCTGTCTGCAGTGACTTGGGGCTCCAAGGCTCTGTCATTACTTGGCAATTCCTTTCTCTAATTTCTTGTGACACACTAAGCTTAAATCCACAAAAAATGTGAGGTGAGGCAGAGAGAATTCCTGCAGACTTTCTTGCTATATGCAGAACGCTCATTTGCATTATTCATTAGATAAGAACACTGATTTGCATCTCATTCTGGTTGTCTCCTTTAGGTGAAAAAGTACTGGAGAACTCTCCACAATCCCCCAATTTTTTATATTAATAACAATTATTAGAGGAATTGGGTCTGATTGCTGTCCTAGATTTTGTCTGCACCATTTCAATTTCTCTTAAAATTAAAAAAAAAACCCTAAATATCCCTAAATCCCCAAACTGATATGCTTTTTTCCCCTTTGTGTTTAGAATATTTGAGGCTTTAGCATTTGATGAAAGATCTGAATGCATAAATATATTTTATTGAAATGCAAAATGAGACATTTATTTATGATCCATATCTCACATTTGGAATGGGAAGGAGGAGGGGGTGGGAAAAAGTATAGGCACAAGTGCAGCATTTAAGTCTCCCATAAAACTCATCTTAGAGAAATTTCTTAGCAACAGAAACATGCCAAAGATTAGAAGATTTTGCTGGTAGTAATTTTTTTTTCTTGATGGCCAAATCCAAGTGATGAAATTTTGCTTCACATTTTTCTCCTTAGTAGCAATGGCCAAATCCCATGATATTTTCTTGCATG
The DNA here is from genome assembly GCF_027595985.1 of Sorex araneus. NCBI lineage: Eukaryota > Metazoa > Chordata > Mammalia > Eulipotyphla > Soricidae > Sorex > Sorex araneus. Next base: position 58,712,669 of record NC_073309.1, on the reverse strand, counting down.
CTTTAGCTCCATCATTATTAAAATAAAATTCTTTAGCATCTAACTATGGGTAGATCTCTATGCAAGGATCTAGAATTTCTGTATTAAGAACAAGAAAAATATGAATTTGCCGTTCTCTCTATGGGCAATGGTTTCAGTTCACCATGGCTTGAAGGAAATGTCTTCCCAAGTTCTCACTGTTTTTTATGCACATGCATTGCAGAGATGAATTAATGTTCTTTATGTGATTTACTGGGATTTTGAAGGTGTGAGCTTCACAGAAGATTGACCCAAATGGCACTTACATTAGGACACTCGGTGCACTGAGGAGAAAGAGGACACTTGTGGACAGCAGCCTTCTTTATCTTTTCAGGAGCTAAGGGATCAAGGTGTCAGATTCATTCCGCTGCTTGCTGATTTGTGGTTGTGCGGTTGCCCCCCTGAATAAATGATGGCATCCGATTGAAGGTTGCAGCACATCTTGTGTCAAGGATCAATCACAGCATCCCGAAAGAAAATAGAATTTCTAGGCTATTACTGTAACATTGCAACCAGAAACATGGCGTCTGGTAGGCTGGGATGGTTTGTTTTGAGTTGAGGTTTCAAACAAATTGCCATTGTTTTAGCACTGGTAACAGGAGATTGAATCAATTCTTTTGCTCTACTGTTTCATGGTTCCCAAAGCCTTTAATTCACTGGTAGAAGAGGTCATCACAAACATTTATTATCCTTGCCCATGGGGCACCCCCCCTCACCCCACTGCTGTTTATTCTTGTCTCTTCCTGTGATTAATGCCAGGATGCAAAACAGCGACTTCTGTTCTTTATGGCTGTGTCTGGCACGCTGCAGTGTTTAAGTTTTTTTGGCATCCACATAAGGAACACCATTTTTGAAATAGCCCTCATTTGCATCAGGCTGAAAGTAGCACCCAGTCCAAGATTTTATTTTTGGCAAGTAACCAGTTAGGTCAACTGCAAATTGTGTTTTTCTTGCAAGAGTGATTGTTTAGAGATTTTCTTCCCTTGGAACATTCAAACAGTTTCAGATAATAAAGTTTCTTTTCACTTATTTAATTAGGGCCAAATCATGCCCTTTCAAGTAACAAACATTTAGTGTGAAAAATTGGGGGTAACTTATGTTTGTTTGTATTATTTTTGCATGATGATGTTATTTGGAGGATATCAATCTTCTATTTGTGTTAATGTCATATTGGGCCTGCAAGGCCATGGTTTATAAAAATGTCACTAGTGAGCAATTTCTCTGTAGAAGTGTTTATGTGATTTCTTGAGTCCTGCTTGAACCAAGAAGATTACATTTGAATATCTCATGCACCTAGGGAAAATGGCCAAAAGGTAACTGTGGTCACCTAGCCTGTTAGAACCCTTCATTTCCTTCCCTCACCCTCCCAACTGCTGCTGATCCCCTCATCAATTGCTTACCACTCCATTTGTTGAAGGCCAAGTCCAGCAGTCCTTCCTGGTTCCCCCTCTTTTCTGATCTTTATCATACGACTACTCCTACTACTCCTACTCCTCATACTACAGCATAACAGACCACCTCAGTGGTCATTAAAATCTAGTGGGATGTGAGCTATTTTTGTAGCCATAAGTGTCCACATCCATTCACATTCTTTTCATCAGTAACACACGTGAGCACAAAGTGCCCTCCCTCGAAATCTCCCAAGTCTCCTTATATTATTTGAGGATCATGATCTTCAAAGAAACTCCAGGTGCCAGTGATTCTCTCTGGATGCAATTCTACAAGCATAATCCTCTTTTCAAGGGTCAAATAAATCATTCTGTGCCCTTCTGGAATGTAGAAATAATAACATAATCATAAAGAAGGTCATATGTCTAAATCTTCCTCCCTGGCTCCCTCTTTTTGAAGCTCCCTCTCTTCCTTCTGTTCTCAGGTTTCTCTGATGCCAGGAATTGACACATGCGCCTCAGACCTTTGAGTCATCTCCAGCCCCTGTATGTCTTTATCAGATGGAACTTCCACCCAGACTTCAGACAATCAGCTTGCCAATGACCCATCTTCTCTTTTTTTTTTACATTTTTATTGAATCACCATGTGAAAAGTTACAAAGTATTCATCTTAAGTCTCAGTTATACGAACACCTATCCCTTCACCAGTGCACATATTCCACCACCAAGAACCCCAGTATACCTCCCTTCCCCCCACCCCCCACCTGTGTAGCTGATAATTTTCACTTTATTTTCTCTTTGATTACATTCAATATTTCCACTAAAAACTTCACTATTATTGTTTAGAGTCCCCCCTGCCCCAAATCAGACCTGCTGAAAAGGAAACATTTGATAATTTATTTTCCATTGCTGAGAATGAAGAGATATGAGGTTTTGGATTTCTGTATTTTAGTATTTTAGTAACTAAGTCCAGGGACATTTCTGCCAGAAATTGCATCATTGCAAGCTCGTACCTCTCTTTAGTGGTCCTTATAAAATGGTGGTCACCACGCCTTTCCCTCCAGAAAGGAGAAGCGGAGAGAGAAAAACCTTTCCCCTCCTGGGGTGGCATGGGCTTAGTTCATAGTCTAGAGACATTTCAAAGACCCATCTTGAAGTGGCAGAGTTTTGTTTCTTATGTTCTCAATCTCTGAAGAAACATAAACATCCCAGTTTTAGAAAGCTAAGAATTGTAGGCACTCATCACTATCCAACGACAGTTCTGAAACCCGGCTGGGGACATCTCGCTGGCCCCTTGATAATGGTTCAGACCTACTCTCTGGCAGTTGTTTTCCCAGCTGTTAAACTCACATTCCCCCATTTGGTTTCACTCTCAGAGTTGTTTGGCTTCTCCATGAGAAATGATTCAGATTTGCTGTTGAGTTGTTTTCTCATCTTACTTTCTTCCTCAAAGAGTTTGTGGGTCCAGAATTCATATTCCCATCATTTTGTGTATCTGTTTTCTTCAGGTCAAGCTGGCATGGTTCCTTTAAAAGATTTTGACTCCCTGTGTCAAACTGTAAATCCAATGCATTAGGTAAAAGCCCAGAAATCTTTACAATATATGCCCCTCCCTACATCAGATTTTCTGTGAACCTACTGAGGGACAAAGTCCGTGAGTGTCTAGGTGTCTATTGTTTAAAAAGGCATGTGGTTAACTATAGAAAGTTTTGTTGTATATGAGTTTATGAGACACTGTCTTAAATCACGGTGAAATTTCACTGAAAGATTTTATAGTCACACTATTGTCATCCTAATGTTGAGAACTTTTTTAAAATTCTGGATTTGATTTTTGCACTAAGGATCCTCTCTACTTTAATAATATTTTACAAGAAGACCCTGAATAAACAAAAAAAAGTTTATTTTTCCTATCCAACATGTACACATATCCAACAGTTTATTTGTATATTTAAAATTTTTTCTCTATGCCACCTATGAGGTTGTCAGACTTTCTTTTATTTTTTGACTTTTGGGCTATACCCAGTGTTGCTCAAGGCTTACTTCTGGCTCTGTGCTCAGGGATGCTCACTCTTAGTAGGGCTTGGGTAACCATATGGGGTAATAGGAATTGAACTCAGATCAGCTGAGTGCCAGGAAGCATCCTACCTGCTATATTATCTTTCTGGCCCCAGATCCTAGACCACAGAAGAGATCAGATATTTTTCCAGCTTCCAATAACCGCTCCCTCTTTGTTACTCAAGCTTCCATCCAACTCTCTTTAAGGTCTTTACAGATTTCACTGAGAGTTTTCACTAACTTGACTAGTTTTTATTTACCTTATTAACTATCCCCATAAGATTCTCCCAGTTTCTTCCCACTGCTTAGTTCCAAATCCAGTGTCACATATTTTAAGTGTAGAGTGCTATACTGATGCCATATTTCTGTTCTAGTTACTGTTAATCCATACGATACCACCACACAATTTAGCTGCATCCTTTATTCCTTTAGTACACTTAGAGATCTGGTGGGTCAGGATCTTAGACAGGACGGCTTGCCTCTATCACACAGTATCTAACTTCTGAGCTGGGTGAACTTAACAGCTGGGGGAGTTTAATGGTGGGGCTGGAATCAAGTTATGGGTTATCAAGTGCTATCTGGCAATTGATACCATCAGTAGGGACTGTGGCACGGTCTAATTACAGGAGCACTTTTACATTGCCTCATATTTTTAACAGTTCTGGGCATACCGGGGGTTGAATTTTCTTTGAAGAAATAGAGAGATTTCAAAGGAAGTCATTACTTGTAAAGTTAGTGTTCGTTTCCTAGGGGTAATGTAAGACAATAATACAAACTACAGTGCTTGAAACAGGCATTAGCATCCTGTGATCTGGAGGCAAGATGTCTGAAATCAAAGTCTTACCAGGGCTGGACTCTGGCTAGACATTCCAGGGAAGAGTCATTCTTGGTGCTTCTTAGTTTCTGGTGGTTGTTGGCATTTTTGGCATCTGTTGGCTTATAGTGTTGTTATTTTGGTCTCCGTCTTTTTTTCTTAATTTTTAAAAAATATTATTGAATCACCATGAGATAGTTACACGCTTTCTAGTTTGGGTTACAATCACACAATGATCAAACACCCATCCCTCCACCAGTGCACATTCCCTACCACCGATATCCTTGGTATACCCCCTTTTTCCCACCCTCCCCCTGCCTCCATGGCAGACAATATTCCCCATAATCTCTCTCTACTTTTGGGCATTATGGCTTGCAACATAGACACTGAGAGGTCATCATGTTTGGTCCATTATCTACTTTCAGCATGCATCTCCCATCCCGACTGATTCCTCCAGCCATCATTTTCTTAGTGATCCCTTCTCTATTCCATCTGCTTTCTCCCCTCCACTCATGAAGCAAACTTCCAGCTATGGGGCAATCCTCCTGGCCTTTGTATCTACTGTCCTTGGGTGTCAGTCTCCTGTTATGTCATTCTACACTCCACAAATGAGTGGAGTCCTTCTATGTCTGTTTCTCTCTTTCTGACTCATTTCACATAGCATGACATGTCTATCCAGTTATAAGGAAATTTCATGACTTCATCTCTCTTAAAAGCTGTGTAGTATTCTATTGTGTGGATGTATTTGGTCTCTGCTTTGTCACATGGCCTTCTGTCTGAGAATGTGTGTCTGTATATGTCATTTTTTCTTATGAGGTCACCAGATACTTTGCAGTTAGACTGCACCTTCTTGATTCCCTCATCTTAACGAATTATACCTACAGTGACCTGGTCCTTAACAAGGCTCCATCCTGAGCGTCTAGGTAGTGAAGAATTCGTGTTGGTTGTTATTGAATATAGTGCAAGATGGAGATATTTTTCCCTCTAACATGGCATCATTTGTGCTGGGTTTCCCTTGGTTGAAGCAGTCGTGGTTACTCAGATTTAAGAAAAGTTAAACTACACTTGTTGATCAGCACTGTAAGGAACATGTCTAAAAATGTGAAATGGATAGGGGCAGAGAAATAGTTCAGGGGTCATGATTTGGGTCAGCGGACCCTGGATCCTTATCACTACATATTGCCGCTTAAACACCACCAGGAGTCATCCCTGATCACAGAGTTAGGAGAAAGCCCTGTGCACCACACCTGGTGTTGCTGTAAAATAGAGCACCGTAGCACTGTCATCCCATTGTTCATCAATTTGCTTCAGTGGGCACCAGTAACGTCTCCATTGTGAGACTTGTTATTTTTTTTGGCATATCGAATATGCCACAGGTAGCTTGCCAGGTTCTGCCGTGCGGGCGGAATACTCTCAGTAGCTTGCCGGGCTCTCCAAGAGGGATGGAGGAATCAAACCTGGGTCAGCCGCATGCAAGGCAAATGCCCTACCCACTGTACTATCACTCCAGTCCATAAAATAGAAATAGAAACAAAAATAAAAACAAAAAAAAGACAGGAAAGAAGAAACATGTGAAATGGAGTGTTACTGTGCTTATTGCTTAAAAACACAATTTGTCATAACCTTATGCAGTTTGTGACTGAGTGCCATTGCTTCTGCCTCCAACATTTATCTCAAAGCTTTCCTCTTACTTCCGTCATTCGTGCAAAGCAATGTAGTCCCTTACATGAACTTTGGCATTAGACTCATTTATCTGCACCATCTTTTTGCCTTTTGTAAACTGACTATTAGTAAACTTCAAGGAAAGAGATATTAAAACTACAAATTGACTCCTGTGACTTGGTATAAGTCTCTGTGGAGGCTTCAGATGTGTATATAATAACATACGATACTTGCCCTTAGAATCAGAATTCCTGCTTCATCTCTCTCTGGTTCATCTTTCTCAGTGGTGAGAAAGTTTACGATGGCTCAGTGCAAAGCTGTGTCACACCATCATCCAAGTACACTAGTCTACAACCGCCTTGGCCTCCAAGCAGAAGCTCATGGGTGGATGGAATTGCATTTGCACCTTGAAGATTTTGTACCTGTGCTTTCTTCTTCCTGGACATCTCTTTCTTTGGGTTTTTGTTAGGCTTATGTTTTGTGTAGTCAAAATTTTGTATTAAATGCTACTTACCCAGATAATAATGGTAAGTTATTATGGCTAAATTTCTCTTAATTTAAAACATTTATCTAGACTTGGTGATAGTCATTCTCTTAGGGTTATTTCTTTAAATTCTTATCCTAGGAAAGAAGTTCTATCATTGTCCTTTTTTTATAGATAAGAAAATGGAAGTTTAGAATAGCGCTCCCAAACTTGCACTACCATATGCTGTATACTATATACCACATACTTTAGAGATTAAAATTTTATTCAGAACAGCCTGACACCAAAGGCTTCCTCTCAACCATGTCAACATATAAACTCAGCTCTTCCCTCCCTCCCTCCCTCCCTTTTTCCCTTCCTTCCTTCCTTCCTTCCTTCCTTCCTTCCTTCCTTCCTTCCTTCCTTCCTTCCTTCCTTCCTTCCTCCTTCCTTCCTCCTTCCCTTCCTCTCTTCCTCTCTTCCTCCCTCCCTCCCTCCCTCCCTCCCTCCCTCCCTCCCTCCCTTCCTTCCTTCCTTCCTTCCTTCCTTCCTTCCTTCCTTCCTTCCTTCCTTCCTTCCTTCCTTCCTTCCTTCCTTCCTCCCTCCCTCCCTCCCTTCCTTCCCTCCTTCCTCCCTCCCTCTCTCCCTTCCTTCCTTCCTTCCTCCCTCCCTCTCTACCTTCCTCCCTCCCTTCCTTCCTCCCTTTCTCCCTTCCTCCCTTCTTTCCTCTCTCCCTTCCTTTTGGTAAAAAGGAAGAGGTAAGATTTTAGAGGTAAAATCTGGCTCTGGCTCAAGGACATCACAAGTCCCTTACGCATTGTACTTTCTGCCTTCTTATTTCATTCTCAAACATAACACCTAATTGTTTTCTTCATTTGCTGATGGTTTTAAATATATATACATATATATATATATTTCTATATGTACTTGCTTATTGTCTGTCTCTGGTGCTGATATTAAAGATTTCTGTTGTTGGTCCTTTCTGCGGCTCTGCGGAGATCCCGCTGGGCCGAGGACTTTGGCTTCTGACCCTCCCCAGAAGACACCCCCCTTCCATACGCCCCTGGTGAATAAAAGGCTTTGATCTCCCCCCAAAAAAAGATTTTTGTTGTTCATACTTGAACCTCAGTTCCTATCATAGCACATGGCACTCAGTATATGTGGACTAAATGCATTGAGATCCTAGTAAATGTTGATCCTTCAGTATTAGGTGGAAAATGGGGGTTTATGGGTAGTTTTTTTTCATTTCTATACTCCAACACAGGATCAGTGTCAAGCTGCAGTTTCAGGATTGGTTCACAGGATTCCTTGACAATTAGGCTCCAGCAGAGCATGGGGACAGTAAGGGGACAAATAAATGAATGTGTGTTGCCAGATTAGAGTAGTTCAGCCATCTTAACTGGCTTTCAAAGGAGCAGCAGTGGTTCTTCTCTCGGTAAACCCTGGTGGCTTTAATACTACATGGGCTTTGCGCATTGGCCGGCATTCACTGAAGCTATTTGCTGTGATGCAGAGGAAAATAAGGAGTTAATGTTGTATCTGAAATACTAAATATCCCTGAGATGATATAATGAGAAATACTGAGACCAGATGCTGTCATTTCTTCATTTTTTTCTCCACTGCCTCAGGTGTTGCAAGGATACATATGATTCAGAACCAAGGGCAGCATGACTTTATTTTATCCTTCATAGGGATAGCAGGGTAGGGATTGAAGCAGGGAGAATGAAAAGGAAGGAGAAGGGGAATAAAGCCATCAGCAATTCACACAAGGTGTAAAAATGTTCATATAACTGCGAATTTAACTAAGAAGAAGAATTCCTTTAAATATTTGTTGTATTATTATGCTCAGTGATCATACAAAGAGTGATTTATGATTGGTTCAATTGTTTAGATTTGCAAATATAGAATGACACAGGCATTATTTTTTAAGTCATGCTCTGCCATTCATCATTGCTGACAGTATCTTATTTGACACATCTTAATTTCAAAAATATAGATGTACTTATTTTTGTTTGGGGGCCACACCCAGCAGTGTTCAGGGTTTACCTCTGACTCTTAATGTAGAGATGACTCCTGGAGGGACTCGGGGTGCCGAAAGAGGCACTGGGCATTGAGCCCAGCTCAGCTGCATGCAAGGCAACCACCCCACCCGGCCCTCTGTACTATCTCCAGCTCACATTAATTGATTATTTTGTCACTTTGTACATAGAGCTGAATAAATTTATAATATGTTGTGAGATTTTATTTATCACATTGGGAATGAAAGTGCTAATATAATATATTATGCTGGTTTTTGCACCAGGGCATGAGACAACAGCTGATACTTTGATGGCCCTGGACATTACATCCAGCCATGACTGAGGTATAATATGCCTTTTATTTAGCTTGCAGGTACATGTATCCTGGCTTCATATGCCATAGCTTTTTTATGTTCTGCATAAGCAATACTTCTTATTATGCACATTCACTTTGAGATTTTGAATGAATAAATTCTAAAATGCTCTCCTTGCCAACTCTCGGGTCCAGAATTTTAAGACAGCATGTGTAATTAATTTTGCTTTAGAATTTTCAATTAATATCAAGAGAGAAATGCCTTGCTCTTTATTAATTTCCAGGTGTGATTCTAAGGCAAACAGCAACCACTTTTCTTGAAATCACATGAATGATATTGGCGCAAGACTGTCTCAGTTGGAGACAAAAACATTGTATTTGTGTCTCATGGTAATCTATCTGTTGGTTAATGGACCCAGAACCCTCTAGACACTTCACAAATCCACACAACAGAGCGGTTTTTTTGCATTAGGATGCCTGACTTAGCTGAAAAATGTGAAAATTCAGAGTTCCCCATTGATTACAAATGTGAGGATCAAGAGTAAGTTATTCCATGTAAGGCAGCACTCATTTGAATTTAAAATAGTACTTTCTGGTAATCTTATTTTGGTTAGTGGCATATAAATCAATGGAATTTTAAAAGTGTTAATTCCATTCCATTTTAGTGCTTCCTATCTTACATAGGAAAGAATAGACATTGATACCCAGTTATATTTTTGAGGTGAAAAAAACCTCTTATGAGTGGGTAAATTTAGAAATGCAAATGAAGCTCAAGGACAAAATTACAAATAATTTTTTTTTCAAATCAGATAGTGTTCCCTTTAAAGAGAAAAATCAGAGTTGCAATTTCCAGCCCTGTCAGATTACTCTTGTGTTGTTCAAATATCTTTGGCTAATTGTTTTAAGCCACCTTTGAACATACTGACTCTATTCTCTCAATACCAGTAGGTCCATAAAATGGTTCAGCATTTCACATTCTTTAAAAAGATGATGGAGTTCTATATTTGGCAATTTGCCCACCATCATATCATTTGCTAGAATCCTCTATATTATCCCAGAATGATAGGAGGACACACGGGAAAATGGAAAGTTGTCCCAAGACCATTGACATAAGCAGCCATTGTCTTATTAGCTAAGTGCGAGCCCACAGTTACAGTGCCTTCCCTGAGCAAGTATTGTGCACTGATTTTTGCAACAATAGCCAAGATCTAGAAACAGCCTAAGTGTCCCTCAAGAGAGAAGTGGCTAAACAACATGTAGCTTATACATGCAAGAGAATATTAGTCTTAGAAGGCTATGCACTTCTGATACATGCTATAACTCGCCACTGTGCTATCAAAGCAACAATACAGTAAAGGGCAAATGCTGTGTGGTTCTACTTGCGAGGTATCTAGATAGGTTTAATTCATAAACAGTACCATGGTGGCAGCATGGACTGGGAAAGGAGAGAAGGCGGAACTATAGTTTAGCAGAGTGAGGTTCAGCTTGAATGGGTGGGAAAAGTTTTGGAGCCAGAGACTCGGACACGGATTTTGGTACTCACTTTGCATGCAGCTGACTCTGGTTTGAGCCCCTGTACCACACCAATGGCACCGTGAGCACTTCCAGGAGTGACCCCTGGGCACAGAGCCAGGAGTAAGCCCTGAGCACAGCTTGGTGTGGCCCAGAAACAAACACAAAGTTTTGGAGATGGGTAATGCTGATGATTGTCTGACAACTGGATGCATAACCATGAGCTGTACATGCGCAAATGATTAAAATGTTTGGTTTCTGTATTGTCCGGTGATAAATAATAACAATATTGATTTTTTAAAGCAACAACAAAAGCAAGGTCCATGAAAGGAGCCAGCAATCTAGGGGTGTCTCTCTGTACGCTCTTATTAGAGAGCTGGCTGGCTCTCCTGTGACTGACCCTGACATTGTGGTCCATTTCGCACATTCATCCTGGGTGCATAGCACATTCAGTGTTTTATAACAGAAATTTGTTCTGTGCAAAACTGGACAAAACTTTGCCCAACATGCTGACTAACTGGTTCCAGCATTTTCTACCATCTCTCCCTCCTTCCCCACAGCCAAATCCTCTCATACCCCCTGCCATCTCAGAGTCCTAACTCTTATCCCATATGACGTTGCCCGTGGGTCGGCCCCTTCCTTTCACATCCTTTCTCGCCAGGCTTGTAGACACACATTGGTTAACCTGGAATTTCCCTCTCTTTTATCATATTTGCTTTTAGGGGGGATGGGGTGAGGTGGGAATGTAAATGTTTAAATTAATTTTCCTTTTATTTCTAAAATTTGTTTAACTTTTAAAATTTGAGATGAAATGGATATTCCGAGGTGAGTGAACTACGGAATGGTTTTCATCAATATTCCCGATGTGTGAACATCTTGTATGCTCAGAAATTCCCAGTAAAGCTGTGGGATTTGATTATATTGTCCATGTTTATTTAGTCAGCTGATATTATGCAAGTTATTCAATACAGTCTGAGTAATGGGAGTTATGGTGGTTTCATATAGAATGTGAAAGGTTTAAAAAATTAACATTAAAAAAAATTAAAAAAAACATTCCTTCCTATTTTGTTTGGTTTGGGAGCCACGTCCAGCAGTGCTCAGGAGTTACTCCTGACTGTGCACGCAGGAGTTATTCCTGACAGTGCTCAGGGACCTGCAGGAGATGCCAGGGATTGAACATTGGTCAGCCACATGCAAGGCAACAGTGCAGCCCTACCTGCTGTACTATTGCTCTGGCCCCTATTTAAAAGAAAGGAAATCTGTCCATGTTTCATAAACAAAGTCGATGAAGACTAATAACTAAAAATGAGATAAGACATAAAAGGATTCTATTTCACAACATAGTGGGTTAATATATATAAACTAAATGGGGGCTGGAGCTATAGCACAGTGGGTAGGGCATTTGCCTTGCACACAGCCAACCTGGGTTCGACTCCCAGCATCCCATATGTTCCCCTGAGCACCGCCAAGAGTGATTCCTGAGTGCATGAGGCAGGAGTAGCCCATGTGCATCACTGGGTGTGACCCCAAAAGAAAAAAAACACACACACACAAATAAGTAAACTAAATGGCTTTTTAACATGTTTAATTCTTACACTTCAGGAATTAAAATTATATGAGGTCCCCGTATTGTCTTTTCCTTTGGATGGAGGGTGGTTTTCTCTTCTAAAGGGTTGGGTGACTTTTCTATACTGTTATTCTGCTTATTTATTTAAGAACCCCTTCCATAGCATCACTGTTGTTACATTTTCATTATATATATTCTGGTATATATTTATATATACATAATATACAATCCTATGATATATGTTTCTCGGTTCTATTATCCGTTCAGAAACTTTCCTGACATGATTTTAAGTTGCATGTAATTGCTGCTACTGTTTCTTTAAAGTCAGCCTTTTTTGTGCTCTTTAAGACTAAATTCCCAACTGCCAACTGAACACTTCTACATTTCAGAGTAAATGAAAATTCTAGGTACTTTATACTGAACTCAGTTTCCTCACTACACTACTTTCTCCTTCTCTAGCCAGAAACCTTTCCTTGCTCTTCTGTAATAGCAGGCAGTGATTACTATTATTGAGCACTTACTATCTATCAGACATGTTCAAGCAAAATGGCCCTTGGAAGTGTATGTAATTATATCTTCAGCTTATGGACAAGGAAATAAGTCTGATTGAAGTTAAGTAACTTAGCTAAGAGCTCCAGGTAAAGACTCTGGCATTAATTCTACAGGGCTCCTATCTTCAGTGCTCTACTTTGCCAGCTAGTTACTAAATCCTGTAATCTCTTCAGGCTCTTGGGTTTATCTCTCCTGTTTTCCCTCTGCTACTATCATAGTTCAAATCATCATCATTTCTTCTGGAGTCTTCTAATTCTTAGTTTGCCTTCAGTATACCTTATTCCATTGTGAGACTTGTTGTTACTGTTTTTGGCATACCAAATACACCAAGGACAGTTTGCCAGGCTCTGCCATGCGGGTGGGATACTCTCGGTAGCTTGCCGGGCTCTCAGAGAGGAACAGAGGAATCGAATCCCGGTTGGCCTCATGCAAGGCATACGCCCTACCTGCTGTGCTATAGCTCCTGGTGCCCACTCGAGCAAATCGATGAACAATTGGACGATAGTGCTATGGTGCTATACCTTATTCAGTTTATCCTTCTGACTTCTATGAGTATAGAGTTCCTTCCTTCCTTCCTTCCTTCCTTCCTTCCTTCCTTCCTTCCTTCCTTCCTTCCTTCCTTCCTTCCTTCCTTCCTTCCTTCCTTCCTTCCTTCTCCTAGTTTTATGAATTCTTTAAAAAATGAAAAAAAGGAAAAACAAAAAGACTGGATCATATTGCTCTGATGCATTTTTTTCCCTGCTTCTCCCCTCCCCCTGGCCTATATCCCCTTGGGCATACAAGGTACTGTGGCCTTACTCCAGACTTATTCCTTGCTTTGTGGTGATACTTGTGACCCACGTTGTAGTGCCAGAGATCAAACTGGCCTTGGCTGCAAGCATGGAAGCACTTTAACACCCGTGCTATGTCTATGGTTAACCCCTGCTCAGGCTCATTAAAGACTTCACCTTCAGTGCTTCAACTTCCCAATCAAATTCAAACTCCTTGTTCTACCACCAAGAACCCAAGTATAACTTCCATCACCCCCCACCCCCCACTGCCTGTGTGGCCAATGATTTTCACTTTACTCTCTCTTTACTTTGATTACATTCAATATTTCAACAGAAAACTCACTATTATTATTTGGAATTTCCCCCAACAATCAGACCCGCCAAAAAGGCATCATTTGATAATTTGTTTGCCATTGCTGAGAATGAAGAGCATATGAGGTCACGCAGCCGCTGTTGTGGCTGCGTGGTTTTTGATTTCTGGTATTTTAGTAACTAAGCCCAGAGAAATTTCTGCCAGAAGTTCACTGTCTAGAGGCATTTCTGCAAGAATCTGCTGGGTTCTGAAAGTAATTAGTGGGCCTCCGGGACCGTGGGCATTCAGGAACTGAGGAGCCGTTCATGTGGGTCCACTCGGGATCTCATCTGGGCAAAAACTGGCCTGTTTTTTAACAGTTTTAGAAGATCCTGTCAAGTCTCCACAGTTTTTCCATTGCTTATACTTCTGTCTCAACACAAATTGCTTTACTTCTGAGAGCCCTATTAAAAATACATAAGAAATATTTTCCATTAATTTTATATTGATACATTATTAATACGGAAACAATTATTTTCTACAATGTTTTTATTGAGAGTATGAATGCTGATTCAGCTGGAATAAGGTGTACATAGTCTTTTATGGGTTTACCTGGAAACTAATAGTCATTTGTTTGAGTGACACCCCCCCCCAATCTTAAATAAATGCTTTGCTATTTAACTTTGACACACAGAGCACTTATGGAAGTTGTCTTCTCCCTATATTCAAATCCATGAGGTTTCTCTGTATACTTAAAATTTAAAATTGTTTTCTATATGTGCTTAGGGAACAATGAAAATGTAGTGCAAAATGCACGTGTTTCAAGTTTAGCAGATATGAAGTTGAAGTCCCCATCTCTCATCTTTCTTTTTATTTTCTGTGTTAATGGATCACTTACTAAAGCCTCACTTTCCTCCTTATAGAATGAGATAAATCCTCCTATGGGCAGATATCAGGAGAGTGCAATTACTTGATAAAATACAGAGCATCTTGCAAAGTTTGGATTTCATGTCAACAATGGATATTTTTTGTGCTGTTTGTATATGAAATTTTAGTGTGAAATTATTTATCATTTATCTGAAACTCAAATTTAACTGAGTATGTTGTGTTTTTATGCTCTAAATCTGGCAAACCTCGGGAAGTGCTGGTCTATCTCTCTGTGTGATGCCCATACACTGTGATACAGAAAATATGGTGGAATTCCTTTACAGCCCTTAGCTACCACTAGTGGTCAACTACGCTGAGCATGAGGTTCTGCAGACTGATTTAGACTCTTAATGCTGCCCTCTACCTCTGGAAATTACAGTTACAAAGCCTCATCTTGAAGATTCTGAGAAGAAATAACAATAGCTTCCACTTTGGTATTTAGTTCTTCAGCAACTCTGGACAGATGGGGTGAGTTTTCAGCATTAAATCTAATAAGGAAATGGCATCTATGAAGTTCGCCTAAATGTGTAAGAGTAGGTAGAGAGTATTTAGAATCTTTGACAATTCAATCTGGAAAGGACTTCAGAAGTCATCGTGGCTATTTCTTTTTAGCATGTTAGGGAACTGGCAGTTCAATAGATTTGTACATAACTACTTTCTGATTGAGCCCAGGCTAAACACTTCAGCTCTTGGACAGGGACCCCCGCTGTTTTTCTCCTTCAGACTCCTTCTGTGGCCCTCTCTAATCTCTACAATGACTTATTAGAATACACTTGCATGCAGCCGCAGGATAGGGTCTGTTTCATTTTCTCTGTGTGGCTTCTTGCCCAGGATCATTTGGGTATCTGGACATAATTGATCACTTGATGCACCATAGCATGCAAACATTGCCAGAAACCTTGCCACTGAATTTTTAATCATAAACTTATCTCTATTAAAATGCACTTGGAGGTATTAAATTCAGTCACTTAATGTGATCATGAAAAGGACAAAGGAATTTATACCTAGACCCCTATAAAGTACACATTCAATCCCAGCCATTTTTTTTAAGGTCCAGTGACAGACTTTTATTGCAAAGGTAGGTTCTAGTGTGATTTTGGCTATTTCAGCTCATTTGGTTATTCTGTTTTCAATACCAGTAAAATTAAAATTGTTCTTAATTTAAAATAAGTGCTAAAATTCAGAGACTCAGAAATAAAGCTCCCGGAAGAGAGCAGCATAGAATGTCCAGACCCAGCACCAGGCTGTTTTCAACAGGACAACTTGGAGGGAAGTGGGTTGAGTTCCCCTCCCCGTCCCTACAGAGCCCTTGAAGCTGAAAACCTCCAGAACCCAACCACTGTCATGCTCACCGCCACTCTCCATGGGCTCAGATGAGCCTCACCCATGGGGGTACCTGCAGAAAAATCCAAGTACATAAGACCCATCACTGCAATCTCCAAGCTTGCTCAGAAGAAGAATGAGCCTCCTCCTCCCATCTCCCAAGTTTACCAGTAGCTTGGCAATCACCCTCACAAACTGCCCCTGGCATCATATAATCTCTTCAATGGTTATGATAAAGAAACTCATTAATAAAGCTCCTGTAAGAGAGCAACTCAGGCCTCATCCAGGAGTGAGTCTGCTGTATAATTGTATTCTAAATTTTAGAATTCCTGGAGCAACCTCTCATACTCTATACCTTTGATGTACCAAGCTTTGGGGGCACAATTTGGGATTTAGGATTTTCGACAATTTGGATGGAAACATTCTAAAGATGGTGGTGAAAAGGTGCAATGGTGATGGAATTGGTGCTTGAATATTAAATGCAATGAAATATTGTGAACAATTTTATAAATATAAAAGCGTAAACTAAAATAAATGCTAAAAATGACATCTATTAAGCAATTAAGGATTTAAGCATGAACTTTAATAGTGATGTTAAAAAATTATTAGTAAGTCTTTTAAGTATGAAAATTGTTGGGCTGGAGCCATAGCATAGCGAGTAGAGCGTTTGCCTTGCACACAGCCGACCTGAGTTTGGGTCCTCCGCCCCTCTCAGAGAGCCTGGCAAGCTACCCAGAGTATCTGGCCCGCATGGCAGAGCCTGGCAAGCTACCTGTGGTGTATTCGACATGCCAAAAACAGTAACAAGTCTCCCGATGGAGACATTACTGGTGCCCACTCTAGCAAATCGATGAACAGCGGGATGACAGTGACAGTAACAGTGATGAAAATTGTATTGGAGTTACATTTAGAGACATGTACTGATATATTGGAAATATACTATTGGATTTGCTTCAATATTTAAAGTATGAAAGAAGGAAGAATTAGGTAGGGAGTAAATAAAACAGGATTGCCCATCAAGCAATTGTCTAAAGTGGATAATGGATATATTATTCTGTCTACTTAAAAAGTGTAGCTTTATCAGGGCTGGAGCAATAGCACAGTGGGTAGGGCATTTGCCTTGCACGTGGCCGACCCAGGTTCGATTCCCAGCATCCCATATGGTCCCCTGAGCACCACCAGGAGTAATTCCTGAGTGCAGAGCCAGGAGTAACCCCTGTGCATCACCGGGTGTGACCCAAAAAGCAAAAAGTGTAGCTTTATTTGGGAGACATGGTTTATAATAATGTTAATATTTATGCTTTTGACATACCAGCAACCAAAGTGCAGGACATTGCCACCTTTGAACCTGGTTCTTTTCTAGTCTGCTTTCATATATATTTGAAAATTTTTATAATAAAAAATTAAGACTGTAGTCCTGATTCCCCAACTGATTCACTTATATGGAGTGCAAATAAAATTTTATCAGAAATAAAGGATTTTAATGTTTATATTTAGATAGAAATAACATTTGTTTTAAAGTCCAATATAGTTGGCTTCCTTCCCCCCCACACACACTTTTTCTGTTCATTTGCATGAGTCAACATATAATAGGAAGAACTTAGAACTGAGCATTTAGAAATTCTAATGCTGGCAGGTCTGTGCCTTTTGTTAGTTATGGGACCTCAGGCAAGATGCTTAATCTCTCTGGGCCACAGTTTTCTCATTATGTAAAATGAGAACATTGTACTGTGGTCTCCTAGGGCCTTCAGCTCTAAGATTGTTTGACTTGATGATATCACACTTCCCTTTTCCAAATTCACAATTAAGCAGCCTCATGGTATCTTAACCTTTATTCTGTCCTAGTAATGGAATAATGGTCCATATTCCAGGAACAACTGACTTTTAACTTAAAAGATATTAAGAATATGAGACCAAATATTATGTGTGTCATGAGGATTTCCTGTAAGTGAATTTATTCTTTATCTGCTTTTAAAATTAATGTTTTTTTTTCTTGGTATTACTTAATCAAGGAGTTACAGAAACTTACTCCCACTCAGAAAAGGTGAGTATTGTTCTTGATGTGGTCCAAAAATATACTCTCTCCAGAATCAAAATGGTGCACCTCCATTTTAAGACCTTGTTTTTTTTTAGACTGTACTTACTTTCTATGTAAATTTCATGATTTTTGCTAGCTTCAGTTACATTCCCATCCTTCTGAAAAAATTTTTTACTTACTCTCATGCAGTAAGAGTATTGACATTCTAATTGATTTTATTTACAGTTGTGTTTATTGGAGTAATACTGGTTTACACAACTATTATGTTTTCAAGGTACAGTTTGATGACTCTTTAAAATATATATTAGTATACTGAAACTACCACCAAAAGACCAAGGGCTCTCTTCTATAATTTATTGAACCCTCTTTTCTGGTTGTTTTCCTTTTCTCCCCCCACCCCACTCTGTTAACCTCTGTTCTGTGAGCTGAGTCTATAGGATAATTTTATTTAGTTTGGCTGTTTCCTCTTTGTTTGTTTATATTCCACATATGATTGAGCCCTGGTTGTATTTGTTTTTTCTACTTATGACTTTTTTTGGTTAGTATGATCCCTTCTAGTTTCAGTGTAGCTAAAAGCAGCATTTCTTTATCATGACTGGGTAGTATTTCATTTTGTATATAAAGCCACTCTTCTTTATCTGTTACCAGTTGTTTGGGTTCTTTCTGAAGCCTGACTATAGTAAATAGCTTGACTATTGTAAATAAAAATGTTTATTGAATATCTTTGTTCAATAAACAAAGATGTGAACATATTATTTTGAATTAGTGCCTTTTTGTCTTTTAGAAAGAGAAGTGGGAGTGGGAGTGGAATTAGCCTTTTTTTTAGATATATGGTGTGTGAATATATTTTTTCTGTTAAGCAGGACGATTTGATTTTTTTTCAATTTATTGATAGCTTTTGATTTGCAGAATTATTCTACTTTGATGTAATCCCATTTGTTTATTTTGCTTTTGTTTCTCTTGCTTGCTATTGATTTAGACCCCTGATTACACCACAGAAGGTGCATTGTGGTTCAGTCTTTTATTTTGTACATCTTAGGGGTGCTGGTCTGAAAACCAAGTCTTTAATCCATTTTTAGTTAGTTTTTGTTCATGATGTGAGATAGTCATCCAGCTTTTATTTTTATTTTGTTTGTTTTGGGGTCACGCTTAGTGATGTTTGGGGGTTATTCCGCCTCTGGGAGTTACTTGGGGTACCAGATGTAGTGCCAGGAATTCTGCCAGGCCAGTGCATACCTTCCTTCTGCACTATGTCTCAGACTGGCTTTTAGCTCAGTCTGCACTATCTCTATGACCCAGTTCAATTCTTTTGCATTCTATAGTTTCCCCAGAACTATTTATTGAAGAGACTTTACTTTTCCATTTTTTTTTCGTTCATCATAAACTAACTACCCTTGTGTGTATGGATTTAGTTTTCAATTCTACTGCATTGAGCCATTTGCCTATTTGATTTCAATATCTTGATGTTTTAGTTGTTATCACTTTTTGTTATAGTTTGAAGTTAGGGAACATGATGTCTCTATTCTTCCTCCATCTAAAGACTACTTTATATCGCCTCTCTATTGAGCTTTCTTTTTTATGCATTATACCTGTTAATATTTATTCTCTTTCCCTCCAAAGTTGGGCTACTGAATATATGAAGCACAATCCTAATTCACTGCAAGACTGTATGCTGTAGCTTCTACCCAAGGATTCTGTTTCATTGCAATCCTGTAATAATTGTAAAATTCTGCTTGTGATCAATTTGCATAATTTTTCTTTATAGTAATACTAAAATATTATCTTAGTGTCACATCAAAATTCATCCATTCAACAAATGTTTAATGAATGTCTTTTAGGTGTGTTAATTTTGAAAAGGATCTCACAGGAAAGAAGGCTTAGAACAAATTACCAGAGGACATAGATTTCCAATTTTAAACTGATTTATTCATCAGAAAATATTACTAAGAGACACTTACTTATTCATACACACAATCTTTGTCTTGCATAGATACTTCAAAATTACCATAATTAATTCAGAGTCCCAACTCTGGCCTCATAAAGTGAAGTGACAATTTCAGTGGAGCATGCATACAAAATCAGCTATCATCATATTTCTAAAACAAATTCTCTTTGCTTACTCAATATATCAGTGATAATCCATTTTATCAATCAATAGCTTTCTAGACCAGGATCTGTTCATTTAGTCTCTGTGAAATGATGATATTTTTATCCAGAGACTTTGCAGGATGAGCTTCTGTTTGGTCTCAGTAGAATCCCAGGGTCTTCCATCAACCTCTTAGAAGTACTTGACATGAAAAATAGCATGGTTCGGTACTTCTTGAGTCATATATATATTCCAGCAGCCATATCAACATTTTGGACTCTATTTTTGTAATCATTCCTCTTGCATCTCTAATGTAATGGCATAGGTTCTTATGTTAGCTCCTTTTATCATTTATTCATTCACTCAAGCAGTCTGTTTTTATTTATTTATTTTGAGAATCTACTATGTGCTATGTAATTGCAAGGGTGAAAAAAGTAACCTTAGATGCACTTGTTTTTGAAATAGCATATTTCAAAATCTAGCAGTCTTTTGTAGCATAGAAGACAATCATTGGTTCTGTGGTTAGTTAAAAATGTTTGTGTTCTTTTACTCACTGTGTTTTGGGATGCTTTCATGAGGATTTTCATTGGGTAACAGAAGAAAGGAAGAAAGGTGTGTCCAGGGGAAATTTTTGGTCAGATCATTCTGTCTTTGACCAGCCAGCCATTTGTAGTTTCTTTTTGATTTATTGTAAGTTTTTCATTTTTAGAATACTTGTTTTAGGATAATTTCATATATATAAAAATTATTTTTGATGGTGTAGTTTTCACATATTCATTTGGTTTCTACTTTATGAATATCTTAGATTTGTAAGTCTTCCTAATTATTTAAGCACTGTTGGTATACAGTTTTGAAATTAAGTTCGTATGTTATTCAGAATTCCTGAGTTTTTACCAAAGGTCCTTTTTGAGTTCTAGAATCCCATCCAGTACTTCATCATGTCATTATAAGCTCCTCTTATCGTGAGTAATTTTTTAGACTTTCCTTGCTTTTGACGACTTATTACTAGTTAGATGAAAGGAGTGGGGTTGTTGTAAATGTAAGTTTTCTATTGAGTTTGTTTCATTTTTTCCCCTTAGTATCAGACTGAGGTTGTGTGATTTAGGAAGACCACAAAAATAAATTACCAACTTATCCTATTATATTATGCATACTAATAATATAATTTATCATAGTTGATATCAGCCTCCATCACCTGGATGAAGCCATGCTTGTCAGATTTCTCTACTGTAAATAAGTATGTTGATCACTTTTTATCCTACTCTATTTCTGAGAGAAAATGATTATGCATAACCCACACTAAGTGTGAGTTATATCCTATTTCTTTGACAATGAAGAGTTTGCCTAAGTTGCTTCAGATTTAATTACTGAGAGCAGTTTGAATTGTGTGGATACCTGTTTTTAACATTTTTTTACTTACTATTACAAAAGGCTCTCAAGGCAAAACTTGTTTCTAACCCAAGTTCCTCAAGTTTCTATACCTCCTTTTGTTCGAGAATGGTTTTAGAGGACAAGATATGGATGCTAGTGTGATTGTTGCTACAAAAATGGGGTTGTTTCAAGATATTTTCTACTAATAGAACAATAAAATTTGTGTGTACTAATTCGTGTACATCAGATACCTACAAATATTCCTATACCAAAGCACCACTATCTGTATTAGACTGCGCATAAAGCACTGCCACATGATTCAGTCTCGCATTCTTCCATTGCTTGTTTGTAACTCCTCACTATCACAGTGAGAATCCTGACTCTACCTTCTATATTACACTTTCTTTATGTTGCAATTCCAGTGTGCCTGTATAATGGTTTCAGATATTCTGCATTTCTATTGACTTTTCTCCTTAGAGTTTATATTTCTCTGTTCACATTATGTTATCTGTGTTTGCGTGTTGTCAACTTTTTCTGTTTGAGTTATTAACCTACTAATTATAGTTATTTTAATTCCCTGTATGATAATTACCTGTCATATTTTAAGTCTGATTCTGTTGCTTGCTTTGTCTCGTTAAACTGTATTTGCCTTGCTTGTAGGTTCGCTTTAATAATATTTTGGGGGTTTCCAAACCAAATTTTTTGCATTAACTAGTAGAAACTGAAGTAAATAGGCCCTCACTGTATTAATATTTATTTTATATTTGCTTAATCATTATCTATCATACTTAGACTGTTTCCCCCACCCTTTCCATTTAATGTTGTTATGACTGGGGTTCACATATATGCTTGGTTTTCGTGCTTACTACACATTTTAGTTGTAGCACTTGCTAGCAGATAAATAACTAGCAGAGAGTTATACACACACACACACACACACACACACACACATACACACACACACACACACACACACACTTGAACGTGGTCCTGGCTTGGGGTTATACTCCTGTAGTTGTAGCGCTTGCTTCTGTGCTCGTCCACATTGGTTCATTTTTTCCTCCCTTATTATCAGACTGAGGTTTTGTGTTTCGGGAAGACCACAAAGAGGTCACTCTCTGCTTTCACTTGTGCACATGATGATGTCGTTCTCAGAGTGCCCGCTAGAGGTCGCTCACACATGTGCTCATTGGAGTGCAGACCAACCAGGTTGTATGCACATCACTTTATCTATCTATCTATTTATTTATTTATTTATTTATTTATTTATTTATTTATTTATTTATTTATTTATTGCTTTTTGGGTCACACCTGGCAATGCACAGGGGTTACTCCTGGCTCTGCACTCAGGAATTACCCCTGGCCATGCTCAGGGGACCATATGGGATGCTGGGATTTGAACCCGGGTCAGCCGCGTGCAAGGCAAACGCCCTACCCGCTGTGCTATCTCTCCAACCCCTGCACATCACTTTAATTGTGAGGCTCCCACGCACCCCCCGGCTTTACTGCAGGTGGAAATTGCTTGTACCACTGGGGCTGGGGGCTGGCGGCGAGGGTGGGGGGAGCGTTAGACAGCAGAGCTCTCAGGCAGAACCAGCAAAGGTTCGCTCTTATTTATTTATTTAGACACTCATGGTTTGCAAAGTTGCTCATAATTGTGTTGCTTCAGGCATACAATGTTCCAGCAACAATCCTGTCTCGCCATCAATGTCACCGGGTCCCCTCCCACACCCCAGCCATCTACTTGGCAGGCATATAATAAATGCATTTCATATCGTTCTCTCTAAATGTTGCATCCTGCAGCCCCAGAGATGGAACTCAACTCTAGTGCAGTACTTACAAAGCAGTTGCATTATCTCCTGAGTGATTTCCCAGGCCTGCTGCACTCTTTATTGTTTACTTCACTGAAAGCGTGCTAGGCTTTAACTCTATGTTTAATCCTATTTTTTGTTTCTTTGTTTGTTTCTTCTCTAAACTTTGGGCTTTCCCATCTCCTCTTCCTCAGAGAGAAGCTATATCTGAGAGCTCTTTCAACTATGGCCCACTGTCATTAAACTCGAGTCATGTTGGAGTGATGGTACAATGTCAGAGAATGTTCTGATTAAATCTCTGCCTTCTAGTGGACACGACTCCTTTGGTGTATGACCTTTAAAAGTGTTTTTGGGTGATGTAGTTCTCCCCCAGCCCCACCCCGTCCTTTAGCTTTATTCCCTGGCAACACTGTTCTTCTGAGCTTTCTTCCCTGTTAGGAAGTTTTCAGGGCCTGGAATGGGAGGAATAGTCTCTTACTATTGGGCTAATAACCTCACAATCTCTCCTAGTCACGAAGTCTTTGTTTTAAAAAGTCTTTGTTTAAAAACAAGTCTTCATTTGTTACCACTATTGCACTATTTTCCGTATGTTCATCGAGTTGCTCGAGTGGGCACCAGTAACGTCTCCATTGTGAGACTTGTTGTTACTATCTATGGCATATCGAATATGCCATGGGTAGCTTGCCAGGCTCTGCTGTGTGGGCGGAATACTCTCAGTAGCTTGCCGGACTCTCTGAGAGGGACAGAGGAATCAAACCAGGGTTGGCTGCATGCAAGGCAAACACCCTACCCTGCAGTGCTATGACTCCATAAATAAATAAATAAATAAATAAATAAATAAATAAAGACAGTGTCTAGAAAAGATTGTTGGGGTATTTTTTTTTAATTTTTTATTGAGTCACCATGTGGAAAGTTACAAAGTTTTCAGGTTTAAATCTCAGTTATACAATGCTCAAATACCCATCCCTTCACCAGTGCTCATATTCTCATATTCCACCACCAAGAATCCCAGTATAGCTCCACCCCGCCCCCCCACACCCCTAACCCCCCCACGCCCCTACCCTCCCCACCTTTAGCCCCCCCCCCGCCTGTGTAACTAATAAATTTCACTTTACTTTCACTTTGATTGCATACAATATTTCAACAAAACTCACTATTATTGTTTGTAGAGTCTCTCCCCTAAAGTCAGACCTGCTGAAAAGGAAGCATTAGATAATTTGTTTTCCATTGCTGAGGATGAAGAGGTATGAGGTCCAGTGACCACACTTAGCAGCCTCTCGGTTTTGGGTTTCTGTATTTTAGTAACTAAGTCCAGAGAGATATCTGCCAGAAGTTGCATCATTGCCAACTTGTACTTCTCAGTTACATTATATTCCACATATGAGTGCAATCTTTCTATGTCTGTCTCTTTCTTTCTGACTCATTTCACTCAACATGATACTTTCCATGTTGATCCATTTATATGCAAATTTCATGACTTCATGTTTTCTGATAGCTACATAGTATTCCATTGTGTAGATGTACCAGAGTTTCTTTAACCAGTCATCTGTTTTGGGGCACTCTGGTTTTTTCCAGATTCTGGCTATTGTAAACAGTGCTGCAATGAACATAGAAATACAGATGCCATCTCTACTATACCTTTTTGCCTCTCCGGGATATATTCCCAGGAGTGGTATTGCTGGGTCAAATGGAAGCTCAATTTCTAATTTTTTGCGAATCGTCCATATTGTTTTCCAAAAGGGCTGAACCAGTCGGCATTCCCACCAGCAGTGAAGAAGAGTCCCTTTCTCCCCGCATCCACGCCAACACCGGTTGCTTTTGTTTTTTGGGATGTGGGCCAGTCTCTGTGGTGTGAGATGATATCTCATGGTTGTTTTGATCTGCATTTCCCTGATGATTAGTGATGTGGAACATTTTCTCATGTGCCTCTGAGCCATTCGGATTTCTTCTTTAGGAAAGCTTCTGTTCATTTCATCACCCCATTTTTTGATCGGGTTGGCAGTTTTCTTCTTGTGGAGTTCAACCAGTGCATTGTATATCCTTGTTATCAACCCTTTATCGGATGGGTACTGCACAAATATCCTTTCCCATTCTGTAGATTGTCTTTGTACTTTGGTCTCTGTTTCTCTTGAGGTGCAGAAGCTTCTTAGTTTGAGATAGTCCCATTCATTTATCTCTGTTTTCACTTGCTTGGCCAGTGGCGTGTCAGCTTTGAAGATACCTTTGGCTTCAATGTCGTGGAGGGTTTTGGATTGTTGGGGTATTAACCAAAATAAGTTTTGCTATTTTTCTCACTCTAGGACCTGTAAACCAGGAAATTCTCAGGGTTTACTCCTGACTCTGCACCCAGGAATCATTCCTGGTAGTGTCTAGGGAACCATATGGGATGTCAGGGATTGAATCTGGGGTCAACCACATGCAAGGCAAGGGCCCTACCACTGTACTATCTCTTGGGTCCCATGAGATTCTGCATTTCTTTTCTTATGTGTGTGTGTATAATTATCTTTGCGTTTATAAAGTAGGAGGATTTTTTTGTTGTTAATTTGTTTGCTTAGCTATTTGAGCAGATCAAGAAGTATTTACAAACTGAAGACACCAATATATCTAGCACCCGTTGAAAAGTCATAACATTATATCCAAACCTCAAAACTCCTCTCATGCTTTCTGGAGCTGAACTTTCAACTTTAATAACTGCTCCTGGCCCACAATTGATTTCTTGCTGCATAAGCCAGTGAACTTTGTTTAAGAACGGTATACAGATATAATTATACTATCTGCTGTCTTTTACATCTGACTGGTTTAACATTATAATTTTTAGATGTTGGTGTACTGTAGTCTGTAGTTATAGATTGTTCATTTTCATTACTCATTGGATGGCTAAATGAAAATAGATTTGTTTATTCTGCTGGAGAAATAGCACAGCGGATAGAGCGTTTGCCTTGCAAGCGGCCAACCCGGGTTTGATTCTTCTATCCCTCTCAGAGAGCCTGGCAAGCTACCGAGAGTATCCCACCCATGTGGCAGAGCCTGGCAAGCTCCCCGTGGCGTATTTGATATGCCAAAAACAGTAACAACAAGTCTTACAATGGAGATGATACTGGTGCCCACTCAAGCAAATCGATGAACAACGGGACGACAGTGCTACAGTGCAGTGCTATTGTGGATGAAGATTTAGGTAGTTTCTAGGACTGTTGGAATTGTCTAGTATGTATTATTTGTCGAACATGTATGTATAGTTCTCTTACTCCCAGTTTTCCCACACACTAACTGGCCATTTTGTGCAGTGGTTGGACCTACCCTCCCCTACTCCCTCATCCTTCACCAACACCAGTACCACCAACGTGCATGAAAAGTCTGCTCTTTTATTTTTGCAATTCAAGACCAGATCATAGTTGCTATTCCAGAATATATAGTGGCATTCGTTGCTATTTTAATTTTCCCTGATAGATAACAAAGTTGAGCAACTTGTGGCCTCCTCCCTTCTGAAACTGCTTAGCTAAACTGGGAGTTCTTTTATAGGTAGAGCTCATATCCTTTACTTCTGTATCTCTCAAAATCTTCTGATGTGCTTTTCACCCAGTGAAAATGGCCCAATGAATTTGATTAAGTATAGGGCTTCAGTATCAGCATGTAGATTTGTATACATGGTCACCGCCTTGAGGATAATCAAATATTATCAAGTATGTAAGGTTTATATTTGGAGAATCAAGTATGTAAGGTTTAGATTTTAAACATTTTTAAAAAATCTTAATAGGCATTTGTTAAAGACACAGTGTATATTAAGTGCTGCATAAGGCTGCATAAAGGGAGAGCATCTCAGTGAATCAGAGATTCTACTCAGAGCTTTTAGATCATATGCCAACCTAGATTAAGGGCTGGGTTTAGAGGAGCCTTCCTTTAATAAAAAGCTTGAGCTCTGTTGCTTCACCTTTCTGGTCCAACTAGGTGAACAGAGGTTGATAGATAACATTTTAAACATGGGGATTGAGGCATCTTTAAATTTCTGTCTTCAGAGATTTCTACCTTATAATTTCCTTGAAGGGAAAAGAGATTTTACACTGACATTTTTTTCAAAAGCCATACAGAACGTGTTTTGGAGATGAAAACATCCAATTACTTGGTTCCTAATTTCTCAGGTATCATGGCCGGTCACAAGTGTCAGTGTGGATCTTATGAAAGAAATTCTCTTTCCTATCTTCCGTAGCTTTATTATCCTCTATAATAGCAGAATGGGTCTTCATTCGAAGGACATACTCTTTCTAGCTGTAACTATGACACCTAGAGATTTCATTTTGCCTCAAACACTTTTCCATTTTCCTCCCTTATCTGTGAAAAACTCTTCAGATACTTTGTGCAGTTGGTATGCATGGTAAAAAAAAATGACTTAGATTATGGGCAGCCACTTACCAAAGGAAGAATATTATAGCCATGAGGGAGATGACACCCAGTCAGCTTTGTCAAGGACATACTGAGAGATTTCATTGTGTACTTCATTTATCGAATAAAAAAGAATCTTCATTTTGCTTTTACTTTTGATCACCTTGGGCTCAAGAAATTAAGGAGAGAAATAAACTCTCCTATGAAGAAACTGTATGTATGTGCAGTGTTGTTGGTATAAATGCCTGTCTTTTCCTTCTTTTTTTTAATATTCAAAAGCGGAAACTTTTTTCATATTGAAGATGTTTGCCCTGTGTTTGTAGAGATTCCTCTGGCTCCACTGTCTCTGGAATAAAGAGGGTAGTACAGGTGGGGCGGCCCATCCCCCTCCCTCCCACATCCAGAGCTGAGGGCAGAGTGAGGGGGGGGGGGGGGTGTGCTGGGTATTCTGCACAGACTTAAGGTCACACTCTTGAGCATTAGGCAGAAGTAGAAAGTTCCTTTGCTCCCTCTGTGTTAACCTCTATCCAGTCTCCCCCAGCAAACTGGCAAGGGAAAGCTTTCATTTTCTGGCTGTTGACTTAGGGTCCCTGAGGGCTGGGTGAGAGACATGCAAATGACTGGCTGCAGGCTGGGCTCAGATTCCACCTGACTCCCAGAGGCAGGACTGTCACCCTAGGTCAGTCTTCTCTGCTCACTTTTTATTCCCTGAGGTGGAGTCTCTTTGACTGGGGCTTGCTCTCCAGCTCCTCAGACTCTCTTGCCTGTTCTCCAACTCTGAAGGCTCTCCGCAGGACCCCAACTCCACTATTGCCCCCACTCCCTCTCTCACAGACTGAAGTGTTCATTTGTCAGATTCCTGGATTAACCGGGTGCCTCTTGGAGAGTCCGGCAAGCTACCAAGAGTATCCCGCACACAAGGGCAGAGGCTGGCAAGCTCCCCGTGGTGTATTCGATATGCCAAAAACAGTAAAGATAGGTCTCATTCCCATGACCCTGAATGAGCCTCCAATCCTTGGGAAAGATGAATAAGGAGAGGCTGCTAAAGTCTCAGGGCTGGGAGGAATGGAGACGTTACTGGTGCCCGCTCAAGTAAATCAGTAAATTGAGGAAAAACAGGATGTCAGTGGCAGTGACTGAGGAGGAGAGATGAAGAAGGAGGGAGGGAGGGAGGGAGGGAAGCAGGGAGCTAAGAACAGGTACCTGCAGGAACAACCACATTGTCTTACAATTCTTGAGAGTTTGTTTTCTTTTATGGTCCAGAGAGAGAGAGAGAGAGGAGAGAAAGAGAGAGAGAGAGGGGAGTGGGTGGGGGGGCAGGGGAGAGTAAAAACTCCCAGTTTTCCAAAGGTCATATAAATAAAGCTCAAATTTTATATTTTCTGTTTTCCAGCATTCTTGCTGAGATTCCCAAAGTCACTGTTTTTCTTTTAAAGACCTTCTCTTTTTCTCCCCTCCCCCCAATTCTGCAAATAGATCAGCCTCTATTTGAGATATGACCTACTCCTTTGTCACATGCAATCATTAACCCATTCTCCTTTGGACAGTCCCATTCCATACTTTCTTTCCATTTTACTTTTTTGCCTATGTGATCACTGTTTTCCAAGAGAATACAATATGTTAAAAATTGTAATCTTGTGGGTATGCCTCTGAGCCTAGCCTTGAGGGAGGAAGAAAAAGTATCACATTATTATCTAATGGTGACTGAAGACAGCAGTATATAAAAGGTGCGAGGGGAACTTCTCTGGGGGTAACTCGGCTGAAGTGGTTGAAAAAACAAATAATCCTTTTGCACTAAGAGTTGTTTTTCATCTCTTATTAGTTCATCACCTTCTAGTAACAAACTCTGACACATTAGTTGAGCCATTTAATTCACTCCTTTCTGCGTCCCCTGGTGATGGGGCTAGAAACAGATACCTGCAGGAGTAACCACAAACATTGTCTCACAATTCCTGAGAATTCACTTTCTTTTATGGTCCAGAGTCAGTGACCTGCAGCTATGTCAGCACCATCAGGTAAAACCTGTCCACAGGATGAAGAAATTGACCCATTGCATTGTGGTAGAGAGGGAGGGGAGCAGGGTCCTGAGAAAGGTCAGACAGTTGGGATGACCTTGGCCCAGATGATTGCTCTGTAACTGCGTCTTACTATACTTGTTGCTCGTTTTTTTGTTTATGTTGGTTCTGGTTCTAAGTTGGATGCATCGGGAGTTTGGTCGATAGAAACGGACAGAGTTGTGATTTAAGTATTTCCCTTAAGAGATGTTGCTAGAGTTGGGTAGTGAAGGAGGGAGAGAAGAGTGTTGAAGAAAGGGCTTTGAATCAGGGCTGTGGTGATAGACAGACGTGAGCAGAGAAGATTCCTGAGTAGGTAGAGGGAAAACTACTGAAGAATGAGGGGAGAAGCACTGGGGATTAGATCAAGCAGAAGAATGTGGGGATTTACTCTGAAGTTACTAGTATTGCATTGCTATTAAAATGGTACATGCATTATAGAAAGATATTTTGATGACTATACCCAATGTGTTAAATAGATGTCAGGTGCATTCATCTTGCAAGAATATGGCACATAGACAAGGTGATATATAAATTACCTTGGTTGGGGCACTCACTCCCTATATATCATTATTTAATATAGTATGTGTAATTTTTATTTTAAAATGGTAATGAATGAACAACAAAAGTTATCTAATCTTTCACGTGAGGCCATTTGAAGTATGAAGTGGGGCAAAACAAAGGCAAGAGGAAACATTAAATAATCTATATGCCATTTTAGTTAGAGATGAAGTTTGTTTGTTTGTTTGTTTGTTTTTTGCTGGGGTCATCACACCCAGAAATCCTCATGACTTACCCCTGGCTCTGTACTCAGCTCAGGGATTCCTCCTCATGGTGCTTAAGAGACCATATGGGTGCTAGAGATAGAACCTGGGTCAGCTGTGTTCAAGGCAAGCATATGTAACTGTTGTATAATCTCTGGCCTAGAAAGGGTAGACTTGAATTAAGGTAATAATCATGGCATCAAAAAGAAAGGGGTAGTTTTAACAGAGCCGAAAAGTGAATGGGCCATGGGATAATTGTGAAGGGATCTGAAAACACTAGTGAATGTATTGGTTCAGTAGTTCTGCAACTGTAAAAGAACTTTAATGGTACCGTAAGCTATGATACCTGAATTCTAAAAGAGTACTAATGAAAGCATGGGATTCAAAACTTTAAGAATAAAATGAATCATATAAAAATTTTAAAAACCTTAGGCATAAGAAAAATTCCAGATGATCTCATTCATATGTAATATATAAAGAAACAAAGAAAGGATCTAGATGATGTCATATGAAAACAAAACTTGAACTCTGACCACAGAGCAATGGTTACACTGGAGGCACAATAAAGGGTTAAAAAGGTTCATTGTAAAGGGAAAGAGGGATATTGTGTCCCTAAATTTTACAGTCTTGAAATCTTGTAGAGCTATCCCACCCACACAGCAGAGCCTGGCAAGCTACCCATGGCGTATTCCATGTGCCAAAAACAGTAACAAGTCTCACAATGGAGATGCTACTTGTGCCTTCTTGAGCAAATTGATGAACAATGGGAGGTCAGTGCTACAGTAAAGCTCATTAACAAGTAAGGTATAGAAGCTGAGAGATAGGACAGGAGTAAGGCACTTGCCTTGTATGCAGCTGACCCTGGTTTGATCTTGGAGATTGCACTGTGTACAATGACTTCAGCACCACCAGAGTGATCCCTGAGCAACTCACACACCAGCCTCCCCAATAAATAAAAGGTAAATTATAAAAACAACAGCAATAACAAGATGACGCTGTCAGTGTTAGAATGACCGGGAGGTAAGGGGTGAGGACGAGTGGGAAGGGAGAGGGAAGGTCAGACCTTGCTTGGAGGATGGGACCCGGTGGGGAATGCAGGTGCTGGAGGTGTTCAGGGTCATCAGTCACCAGCTGTGCTGGGAATGCGGACTCCCCTCATGTCGCAGCCAGACGAATCTTAATAAAATACTATTTTCAATATATTTTTTCATCAGTGAAAAGGTTATGCGGGGAGCAGAGGCTTAGATTAGTTGATCTTTAAGATTTCTTCAAGTGATTTTTTTCCTTTAAAGAATTGATTTTATGTCACCGCCGAGGAATCTACACAAAAAGTTCAAGTTCTAACCTCTTTTCCTAGCTTTTAAACCTTCCATTTTAATTTGGTCCCCCTATGCTTCTCTAATCTTGTTTACTGCTGCTTCCCAGGCCACTCTCCACTCGAGGGGATTCAGTGCTTTTCATGGCCCTAGGGATGTTGAGTTGGAAACCTTCGTCCTTTATTCCTCTGTTGGCTTTGTTCTACTCATCTCTCCTTTAGGTCCCCTTCTCCATAATGTACTGTATACTGGCAATTTCCAACCTCTCTGTACCTGGGGACCAGAACCAGACGGTAAACGTGGCTGAAGATCACTGTTCTGTCTGGTGACTCTTGTCTGCCTTCTCTGAACATCCCCTTGTACTCATCTCTTACTCTGAAATGTAATCAGTCATATGATTGTCTGTTATGTAGAGCCCCTCCCCCTCAGTTTGTGTGTGTGTATGTGTGTGTGTGCATGTGTGCAGGTGTGTGTTTACTTGCTTTTCCAATTAGATGTAATGTCCCTTGTGTGACTGGTAGCTGGAATTGTCTGTAAATTGCAGAAGTATCAATCATATGAACCATTTGTAAGTGGTTCTCATCTCTACTGGAGACTTGTCCAAACCCTAACTTCTCAACAGTCCATTAATAGATCTCTTAAGGCACTGTTCAATATTTGTCTAACTCTCAGCTCAGATAGAATCAGTTTCTCTTTATCATGCCAGATATTTAAGACATATGTTTTGGCACACTATGTATATGTAGTTGAATTTTTAAGCATGCCAGTCAGTGTTTCTTAAATAATCTAAAGCATCCAGTCTAATTATATATATTAGATATTTTAATGCTTTTTATTTTGATGTCCTTAAGTCACCTTTTCCCTTGCAATTACTACTTGACCCTTGGAAAGTGTTTTTGTGGACAAAAGAATCTCATCATCTTATCTTGGGACTCCCATTAACGCTTTGCAGCATGAAGAGACAGTTGAGCTTGTCCAGGGAATAAGCCCATCCGATGACAGAAGGCAAGTGATGAGATCTCTTACCAGATTAAAAAGAGAAGGGCAGCAGCTCATCAGGAAACACAGAGATGTCTGCTTAATTACTTGAAAAATGTCTAAGCCAGTACATTTATGACACCTGGAGGGCATAAACATGCCTATAAATTTAATTAATTTTCTTTCTTCTTTCACTGCACCTGTATGGCCTCAAGGAAAAGAAAGTCTAATGAAAGTACAATCAAGCACTTCTGTTGGACTTCCACAATTCATTTGGGCAATATTCAGAAAATGAAATGCTGAATTTCCTATCAATTTATGGGGCCAACTGTATTTGGGAAAATGCAGCTCAGCGGTGAAATTATTCTCACATCCAATTCTGATCAATGGTTCCCTCAGCTTTATTTTCAAAATAAGAGCTTAAATCTTCTTATAGATATATTAAAATATATTTAATACTCATAAATCTTATGGAGAAAACCAGCATGAGCTATCACAAAGTTTTCCTGGAGGAAAGCTTTTTACAAGAGCTTCTAGTTTGAAGGGGAGGTTTAGAGTTGATTAGATTCTTATGCTAATTCCATATTCTCTTATTGCAGGAGCATAGCCATACATTTTTGTTAGATATTTAAATATGATATTGCTGGTTCATCAATTTAAAAATTAATAATAGTAGTATACTTGAATACTCATTGCCATAATTTACATACCACAGTGAGTGCTATTTGCCAGAGATTGTACCAATAGTTTACATATCTTATCTCAAATCCTCTTAACAACTCAGCAAGGGAAGGATTATCCCTTTCCAAATGATTCCCAGAAAGATTAAGGGACTTATTCAGAATCACAGAGCTAGACATTATTGAAACTTGGATTCAAACCTAAGATTTTTGGCTCCAATTTGTGTTCCTGTAGTCTTAGTATATGAACCATAACATCAAGCCATTTTTCTCCTTGTTAATTATGTGTCATTGAAAATATGAAAAGTCCATCAACATACCTTGTTCACTTAAAATTATTTTGACATCATTGAACTTTGGGTAGTGAATTATTCATTGGAACTTCTGGACTTAGCCTGAACAATCTGACTTTCTAAGAAGTCACAAATGACAACTCCAGCTGTGTCAGATATCATTTAACTTGAAGTATACGAGTCTGGTTCCAGTTGTTCAAAGAAAGTAGGAAAGATATATGCCTAACACTCAACTACCAGCAACTTTGTAAATCACGATTCTCTAATTACTTTTTTTAAAAAAGAAAGTAGAAAAAGTCTTCTTTGTTTTTGTAGAGAAGCAAAGGAAAAACACCCCATTTGCATAGTGAACATCTACAACATGCTTATTGAATGCTCAACATTTTGCAATGCGTTATAACCTGATGCACCTTCTTGGGTCATATGTGGAGGAGACGATTCACAGACAGAGAACTTGGCGCATACCCCAGACCATGTTCTCTTGTACATAGGATTTGATTTTTAAAGGATATGGTGATTGTCAAACTTCACAGATAATCATAGTCAGGGGTAATATAAAAACAAAAATTTTAGGTGAAAGTGAAGTGAAATATTTCTATTTTGATTGTTTAATTCCTTGCTCTGTCATGAAATACCATAGTTAGGGTTGTTTTCAGTTTTAATTTCTTGTAAACTAATTGACTGTTAATGTTTTGTAGGTTCATAAAGTAATTTGAATTGATCTGATTTTGCACAATCAAGCCCATTACACTTGTTTCAATTTTTTGCATCATAGCTCTCACATCTGGAAGCTATGAAAAGTACAACAGCCTGTCTAAGGAGACTGTCACAAGAAATCATGTGAAGGACCCATTATTAAGACTTGGCTAACCATCAGCTCTTACGCTGTAGTTTCCACATCCCTGACAGGAGTGTACACTGAGGGTGAAAATGTTTGCAACAGCTCCATTCCCACAACCTTAATGGGAATTTCTTATTCCCTCCCTTCTCTTTGCCTCATTTATCCTCCTAGGCCTGTTATTAAAATGACTACAACTATTTCCTCAGTGATATTTTGGACCTAATTAGGTGTTGATGACAGATTCTCGTAGCACAGTCAAAAAAAATAACTGTTGTATTTAACATTCTCAACCATCATAGATATAATATATCTTTATGCTTTTTAAATCATTTTTCCTTGAAGAAACCAATAAACAAGCAAATCTGTCGTTGGATATTGAACATTTTAAATGTTTAAATGAGCCAACCTATGATCTTATCTGAACCGAAATTAGGAAGGGTGGGGATTAAAGAACTAAATTAATTCTCATTTTTGCATGCATTTTAAATTATGATTTGGTTTACCATATGTGTGTTTTATGTCCTTTAAAATATATTCTTTGAAATTTTTATTTATTTTTTTACTGGATTACAAAGCTGCTGATAACAGAGTTTCAGGCATTCCATTTTCCAACTCCAAAGCTGTCACCAGAGTCAGATACTACCACCAGTGACCTATTTATCCTTTACATGTGATTCTTGATTTTGTATATATGCATGGTCTAAGGATGAAGAAATTAGTACTTTTGGTCAGATAACAGGCCAATATTGGCTCCACCAAGCAACTGAGGAGCAATCTTGGTAAAGTTCTTAACCTCAATTTTCTCATTTGTCAGACTATATCATAGAGGATTATTGTGAACTGCAAATTACTTAGCACTGTCTGTAGCACTGTCATCCCATTGTTCATTGACTTGCTTGAGTGGCACCAGTAACATCTCCATTGTGAGACTTGTTACTGTTTTTTGGCATATCGAATATGCCACGGGTAGCTTGCCAGGCTCTGCCATGTGGGCGGGATATTCTCAGTAGCTTGCCGGGTTCTCCCAGAGGGATGGAGGAAATGAACCTGGGTCGGCTGCGTGCAAGGTAAATGCCCTATCTGCTGTGTTATCTGTAAATTATTTAAAGGATCTAAAATATTAGCATTGGGCACAAAGTAATTGTTTAATACATTTTAATTGCTGTTATAATAATATATTTTTAATCATTTTAATAGTATTTTATTCATAATCAGAGATTATATTCATCTCGTGTAAAAGAGAATAATGTAGAAAATTAGTTAAGCGGCACATATTGTCCTTGATTCTCACTACTAAGTGATAATTTATACTGCTATTTAGATCTGTTTAATTTCAATCAGTTTTTAGCTTAATTAAATCTTCCACTTATTATCAAATGTGTCTTTGAGCAAATCATTTAAATTCTATAAACCTTGGTTACCCTGTCTATAAAATGAAGATGATTATAGCTCTTATTGTAACAACTGATTCAGATAACATATTTATTTATTTATTTATTTTTAATTTTCTTATTAGTGAATCGCCGTGAGGTACAGTTACACTTACAAACTTCCACACTTACAAATTTCCATGCTTACATTTTAGTCATATAATGATCCAGTATTCATCCCTCCACCAATGTCCATTTTCCACCACCAATGGTCCCAGCATCCCTCCACCACCCCCATCCCATTCCCCTTCCCCCACCCCACCTCTGTGGCAGGGCATTCCCTTTTGCTCACTCTCCTTTTGGGTGTTGTGGTTTGCAATAGAGGTACTGAGTGGCCATCATGTTCAGTTTATAGTCTGCTTTCAGGGTGCATCTCCCATCCTGAGCGGATCCTCCTAGCACCATTTACTTGGTGATCCCTTCTCTAACTGAACTGCCTTATCCCTCAGTAACACATGTATATTTATTAGTTCAGTATTTCTCTTTATTTAGGTTAGAACACATGAAATTTACAATAGTCACATTTTGTATGAAGAGACAGTTTCATACACTTCAACTTAATAAGAAAAGCTCAATCTATATTACCTTTCATAAAACTATTCGGGAAGGTGATGATGCAGAGATAATTAGCCTGTGAGGACTCCAACCATAGGAGATAACAGTTCCCAAAGTAAAAGAAAACATTCCTTCTAAAACAAGCAGAGAGGCCAGAAAGATAGTATAGGGATTAAGATTCTTGCTCTGCACTCCGCTGATCTGGTTCAATTCTCAGCACATCCAAGCCACACAGGGATTCCTGAGCACCACCAGGAGTGATTTTCTGAACACAGAAGCAGGAATAAACCCTGAGCACCACCACTTTGTGGTCCCAGCTCTCTCCACTCCACCCAAAACAAACTGACAAAAACAGCTGTTAGAGTGCCATTCAGAACATCATTTAGTGAGAATGGAGTTTGCATAGGACTGGAGGTAAAAGGCAAATTGTCATAGAGTCTGAACTTCAGACTCAGCACAACTTGAAATAGACACCTTGTACACCCTTAGGCCCATGTGCCCTTGAACCTGTTCATACCATTCGTCAGATTGCTGCTGGGTGAATTCTCTAGCCTCCACTCTAACCATTCCTTCCCAATTTCTTTGCCACCACTCACAAATTCCATACTAAGGTCTAACTGCTACATTTGTTTAGTTGCTTCAACCTGCTGTTTTATTTCTTGTCCAAACTTCTGTACTTGTTTCATGAGCCTTGAATCTTCTCACCATGAGGCTAACTCTTGTTTATCTTTCATCTCCAGAGCTGTGTTACTTCATATACAAGGGCTTCTTATAGGGTGCCCTGCTGTCCCCACCATGTAACTTGGGGGTTCCCAGGAACCCATGAGCACCTGTACTACCACTTCTTACGGCTGATTTGGTCTCAGTATGTTCCTTATAATAATACCTCAGCTCTGGCTGGCTGAGAACCATATGATCTATTAATTAAAAGTGGTAATAGGGAAATATACATTTACCAGGTTTTAAGTTCTGGCTCTTCCAATGTATATGTGAGTGACTTTGGTGTAATTACTTGGATTTTCATCTATATAATGAAGGTGATAACAACAGACTTATTTCTAAAATTGGTGTGAGATTGTTTGTTTTGGGGATCACATCCATTACTCAAGCCTTATTAAAGGCTCTGCATTAGATATCACTCCTGGTAGGGTTAAGCGGACCTGCGGGGAATGCCAGGGATCAAACCCTGGTCACCCCACACAAGGCCAATACCCTGCTGACTGTACTGTCTCTTCAGTCGAGAATGGTGTATGAACTAAATGTGACAGAGTACGTAAGGTACTAGTGCAGGGTCTTGAGTGAAATGAAACATAAATGTTACCAGAACTTTACTGTAAATAATCATAATTGTACTCATGCAAACTGCCCACAACTTACAAGCACAAGTGCATATTACCAGAAACATAATCAATGTGTCCACTTGTGGGATGATTGGAGTAAGGCCTTCAGAATGGAAGATGCCAATTAACATAAGACAGAAAGAATGCAGAATGTTTTAGCACTGCATGTCAATAGAAGAGAGTCACTTATCTAAGTTAGAGCATGGGGTAAAGGATTGAGGCACTTTCCATTTAGGGTCTGAGCCTGAATAGAAGATCAGGGATTTTGTTTTTCATTTGTTTTGGAATAGGAACAGAAGTGGGGGGTAAGAAAAGATCATCAATTCAATTGAGGGAGTAATGCATAACAGTTCTAGTAAAAAATTCAAAATGTAGTAGTCCTGGAGTTCAGAAAGAAATTAAAGATGTAAGATAGATTTAAATTTCATTTTAAAAGAAGGAACTTATAACTCAGTGTTTCTGTAATTTTGTGTATGTTGGAATAACCTTGTGATGGTGTTGTAAAGCAGGCCCCAGTCTTATCTCAACAGTTTCTGGTCAATAGGGTAGATCCTCAGGGAAGGCAATGAATATGCATATTGGGAAAAAATAGCTGACTGAATTCACTGTGAATGGAAACATTTAAATGACAAATCATTTATTCTGTTTCAGTTTCTGTCCGGGTAAATGGAAAAACATATTTACCTTTTATATGGGAGAAAGTAGAAGAGAAAATGCAAGGAAAGCGTCTTCTGACATTGGTGGTTTATAAGTAAACAATTGGTTGGAAATTGTGTGTGTGGTATGTGTCCTTGAATGGCTAGGTAAACTGAGGAAGTAGAGTGTTTTTGGAAGAAAATGTGTTCATTGCATGGTCTCCCCACTGGCATCACAAGTTGATAAAGAAGAGGAATCTTCCGAGTTTGACAATCAGAAATCACATATGACAAAATTATTTCGTTGTGCAGAAACTAAGGAGTGAGGGTGTGGAAGTGGGAAATGAATGTTCTTGCTGTTTCGATAATGTAGAAATATTTAATGACACGGGGAAAGTATTAAATATATGTTTTTAAGTAAATATAGTAGAGTCATTATGACCTTATATTTTGTTTTAAGATGTTTGTATTCAATCAGGGAAAGGTAGAGGAATATAATCTAAAGTCATATATTGATATTTTGGTAGTTATTTTTATGGTGATATTTCAATCTTTAGCTTAACTGTATTTTCTGACCTTTTAATAACCAACATGTTGGTTTTATAACAAAAATAAAATGATGGTCATAGGTTTTTAATATTATAAAAATATTTTAAAAATTGGCCTCTTGGCAAATGATGTGGCTGACAGAGCACTTAGTTTTGCTGTTATCATTTTTAATATTTTAGGACAAATTTTTAAGAACAGTTCTGCTGGATTATTAAAGGCGGTGGAAGAACATAGTGGGAATGAATTCCTAGGAGAATCAATCTGGGTTGTGTCAGATTAAGGAATGAGCCTGGGACTTGAGAAAGGAATCATCATATGAAGAAACAGGGAGAGAACTGATGAACATAATAAGGACAGCTAGTAAAATAAAGGTTATTATATACATGAACATTTTGAAAAGGTTAATTTAGTTAAGGTACTTAGTAGAGCACAGTTATGGGATTTGATCCCATAATGGATCTCATAATGGATCAGTGACACTCTAACCCCCATTCCTATGGGCTAAGTGATTTACCCAAATACCACCACTTTTTTTTTTTTTAATGGAAGGATGACTAGTCTCACAAGGATGGCATCAAAGAGAGAATGAATGGATCATTGCAAATTACTGGCATTTTAGCAAGGAAAAATCTCCTCTACAGCTATTGATAAGATGCTCTGGACTGATAGCATATAACTTTATCTGAAGATTTTATGCCTCTGGGTCTAAGGATAAAACCCTCAGCTAAGGCTCATGTTCTCGGGCTTCATGTCCTTGAAAAAGATTGCCATTGAATCCCATGGAAACCCCTCCCCGCCCTGAGCAGAGCTCTTGTAGCCGAAGACTTCTGGAGCCTAGCCACAGCCATGCTCAAGCCCCCTCTCCACACATTGGACGAGCCTCATGCATGAAGGTACTAGCAGAGGAACCCAGGTGTGTGGACCTGAGGCAGAGACCTTCAAGCCTGCTCGGATCAGGACTGGGCCTCTTCCACCCAGATTTACCATTCTCCAGTAGCTAGGCGGTCACACCCAGGGACTGCCCCCCCCCCACCCTCCACCCCCAAGGCGCCATGTAATCCCATCAACGGCCAACACCCAGAGACTTAAAACCAAGCTCCCAGCCCTGCAACATCTTATAGCCTACTTCTCCCTCTGGGAGAACCTGGCAAGCTACTGAGTTTCCTGCCCACATGGGAGAGCCTCTCAAACTCCCCATGGTGTATTCATATGCCAAAACCAGTAACAATGATGGTCTCATTCCCCTGACCCTGAAAGAGCCTCCAATGCGGCATTGTTGGGAAGGACGAGTAAAGAGTCTTCTAAAATCTCAGGGCTAGGATGGATGGAGACGTTACTGAGACCGCTCAAGAAATTCGACAATCAACGGGATGATGATGATGATGATGATGATGATGATGATGATGATGATGATGATGATGATGATGATGATGATGATATTGATATTTCTATCTCTATGCCCTTACCCCATAGAGAACTTATCAGAAGACTCCTGGAGGCTAGTCTCCTGAGAAGCAGCTGTGTGGAAAGCTCCTGTAGTCAGACAATTTTTTTCCTGCCTTTTGGGTCATACCTGACAATGCACAGGGGTTACTCCTGGCTTTATATTCAGGAGTTACTCCTGATGGTGTTTGGGGGACCATATGGAATGCTGGGAATCCAACCTGGGTCAAGCTGCTGTGCAAGGCAAACACCCTACCTGCTGTGCTATTGCTCCAGCCCTAGGTCAGACTTTTGTTGATCTCTGAAGATTTTGCTAAATGAGACTGATTCTGTTTCCTGCTAGAATGCTGCAGTTTTAAGTACTCCCTACTGGATTACTGTCTGCTTTTCCTTTGAGGTATTGGGTGGTAGTTACAGAAACTGCAGGATTGTAGTGTATTAATTTAATTATGTAGGGATAACAAGAAATAGCATGCTAATTCACATCTTACACTAAAGCAGAATCCATAACACTTAAAAATATGGATGCTTTGTCGCACAAAAAGAGACTTGTGGCTCACCTCTGCAAATCATTACCTCTAAGACTCTGCAGATCTGTTGCTCATCTGTTGTATAAAAGTCACTTTGTTTAAAGGCTATAATGAGTTGTAATCAAAACAGTCCTTATTTATTAACATATTACCTAACATAGAAGGAATATTTAATGCGTGTTAGTTTTAACTGCCTTTGTTGCAACTATTACTCCAATACCCATAGAACATTTAACATCTGACATCTGATTTACACTGAGCACTGAATTATCAGCAATAGAAAAGAAAGCTGTCCTTAGGGAAACACTAATTTACATTTAACAAGAACACAGCATTTAGATTGAATGGTACTGGTAGGCTTAGGTTTTTAACTTTTGGATCAAGGATACAAATATTCAGATAAGTATTTGATTTGGAAATGGGGTTCTCTGGAGCAGCTCTGGAATGAGTCGATGTTACTGCAAAAGATAATTACTTCTTTCAGGGCAAACATGGATGATGAGCACCTTTTTATAGGACAAAGGAGAATGGAGTGCAAGTTCTTAAAAAAAAATCCTGGCTATATTCAATAATAGGTTTTGTGTGAAAGTATGTAAATTGACTTCCAAGCTATTTGGAGAATTATCACACATGGCTTTGGAATTAAACATCTGGATTTGAATCCCAGTTAAATCACTTAACTAGTTGTGATCCCTTGAGCAAAATATATAACCTAGTAAATCATATTTTCCTCATTACATGGAAACTAGTTTAGATACTAAAAACAAATGAACAGAGAAGATACTGAGAATTGAGTAATCGATTTATGTTCTTTATCGTTGTCTGGATGTGAAAATGTGACATTGGTGTGTATCCAGGCAGACAAAATTTTTCTATCCCGAGAAAGTTCTCATGTGTGTTAAGATAAAATTGAGAATTTGTTTTTTAATCCTCTATTACTCTATTGATATAGCAATTTGAATAATCCAAAGGGTTTTCTTAGGACTCTTTCCAAGTAATTAACATTCTTATTACTCACATAGCCACCAGGGATCCCCACTGACTGAAGAATGCACTTGCAAGAGCCATGAGAACCATGCTTCATGCTGCCATTGCTTCCTCCTGCTTGCTAAGTACTGTCTGAGGCAAATCTCCCATTAATGTTGTGAGAGAGGCAAATATTAGTATTTAGGAACGAAATAAAAGGGAGATTTAGAAATTAGTTATTTAGTCCAAAGTTAGGTCACTTTTGAAAGGAGACTGAGTTTTTAAGTGCTGTTGATAGCTTTTAGAGGCATTTCTTAAAAGAAATGGTTCAGGGTCAATTGGGTCAATGCATTCAAATGTATCATGAATATATATGTAGAATAATAGCAGAACCCCATGATGTCCCAGTAAACGCCGTGAGCCTTGATTTGACTGAATTGAGCTCAGATGTTAGTGCTAAATGAGATGCACTATTTGAACTCTCCATCCACCCCATTTCATATAGAATCATTAACACAGGCAGGATGTAAAATGGTTACATCCGATAAATGCCATGTCAAGATCCCTTTTACCCTTTTCTCAGTGCCTAAGGGAAGAATTTTGTCATTACTGTAGCACTGTAGCACTGTTGTCCCATTGTTCATCGATTTGCTCAAGCGGGCACCAGTAATGGCTCCATTGTGAGACTTGTTACTGTTTTTGGCATATCACATACGCCACAGGTAACTTGCCAGGCTCTGCCTTGTGGGTGGGATACTCTCGGTAGCTTGCCAAGCTCTCTGAGAGGGACAGAGGGATCAAACCCAGGACGGCTGCATGCAAGGCAAATGCCCTACCCGCTGACAAATGTTTTATTTCCCAAGAATAAAATCCGTGTAGATTCCGATGCCCTCAGGGCAGATCAGGAGCATGACACTCACCAGCACACAAGTGGCTGTTTCCCACTCACCTGTACTAGGAGTAATCTTCCTTTCATTAGACCTGACGCCCTTTCTCCAACCAGCATCAGTCTAGATGGGAAATTCGTCTTCCAGTACCAGTGAACATTCCTTTGCCTACCTGCTCACACTTGTGTGGAAATCTCCTTGCCTTTTGTCTAAGGAGATTTGCTCACATCATGGTGGATACCAGACTGCTGGTTTCTTCTTTTTAGGTTCTTACTTCTGGAAGTGATGGCGCAAAAGAGTCCCACACTGCATCTGAATCTCCTTCCACTTCCCAGAAAACGTATCGGTGCCCTCAAGCTGCAGCTTGACCCAGCAGCTGAGAGACACGGATGGCTTGCTATATTCCCTGAATTCCTAAAAACTCTGTCTGGAATTCCTCTTGGTGTTTTGGATAATGGAGAAACCCAGTTTTATGTTTCATTCTTTTGCATTGTGTAACCAGTTTTCCTAGTACTGTTCTTGAAAAGATTTTCTTTCTTCACTGTGTGTTATTGGCTGTGTTGCCATAAATTAATTGCCTAATCATACAGGGCTGAAGCGATAGCACAATGGGCAGGGCATTTGCCTTGCACTCAGTGGACCCAGGTCGATTCTTCCGTCCCTCTCGAAGAGCCCAGCAAGCTACTGAGAGTATCTTGCCCGCACAGCAGAGCCTGGCAAGCAACCCATGGTCGATATGCCAAAAACAGCAACA
Source organism: Sorex araneus (assembly GCF_027595985.1). NCBI lineage: Eukaryota > Metazoa > Chordata > Mammalia > Eulipotyphla > Soricidae > Sorex > Sorex araneus. The sequence goes on along the minus strand of NC_073309.1, from coordinate 58,669,297 downwards.
ACAGTCTCACAAAGGAGACATTACTGGTGCCCGCTCGAGCAAATTGATAAGCAACGGGATGATAGTGACAGTGACAGTGATGTCTGAAGGAGTGTTTTTGGTTCTGTTTTAGGTCGGACCCGACTGTTCAGGCTATTCCTGGCTCTGTGGTCAAGGGTTACTTCTGTCAGGGCTCAAGGGAACTACTTGGGGTGCTGGAGATCCAGCACAGGCCTGTCATGTGCCAAGCACCTAACCTGCTGTCCTGTCATCCAGCCCCTTCATATGAAGAGTTTTTGCCATACACTGTTGACTGTCAGCATAAAGATTGGGATCTGCATCTCATCCATTTGTGAGGTTGCAGTCAGACCATGGGCAGCTGCTCCCTTTTGCCCCAGTTTCCTCATCCGTAAAGTGGAGCCAGCAGCTCCATGAGTTTCCCTCAAAGCATCACTCTCATCTAGGGTGAGAGCTTGGGAAAGGCTGCCGCTGTTCTTTTTATAGGAGCACCAAACAAAGCTAGCTCAGTCTCCCAGAATAGTGCAGGGATTTTAATCTGTCTTTGCGATTTGTACACATCCCTCTCCCAAGGACGCGGCATGGATGGGAGGCAGTTGTGAGGAGTAAGCATTTAGCTTTATTTAAAAAATGCACAGCCTTCTAATTCTGTGGCACTAACCTTCTCTGTGTGTGCCTTATTATTCTTTCCTTAGGTTTCATTCTCTCCAGCCAGCCTCCCAGTCCTTTAAGCAAATGACTCTTGTTGGAACTATTCCAACAGACATCCAAATAGACCAAGATGTGACTATATTTTTGAATTCTGAATAAAGTTACTTTAGATTAAGTTATAAACCAGTTTTCTCTCTCTCCTATACTCCCTCTCTCTTTCTCTACCACTCCTTTTACCTTGACCATATAAATAAGCAAGGTCTTAACATTTTTCAATCCATAATTCTTCTGATTTGCCTGTAAAGCTGATTTTAGCTTACTTAACTCCTTCCATTTCTCTTAAAGATCCTTTTATTGTCTGTGGAGATCTCTCTCTCTTTCTCTCTCTCTCTCTCTCTCTCTTTCTTTCTCTCTCTCTCTTTCCCTCTCTCTCTCTCTCTCTCTCTCTCTCACACACACACACACACACACACATATACACACAAACATTCTCTGGCTTTTGGACCACACCCACGGTGCCTAAGGCTTACTCTTGACTGTGTGCTCAGGGATTCAGGGAATACTATGGGATCCTGGGAATGAGCCTGCGTTGGCCGTTTGTAAGGAAACCCCCAAAGTAGTCTTTATGTAAATTTTCTGTGAATTTTCTGCAAATGAAATAATGGCTCTAAGATAAAAGGAGCATTAGCTCATTTATCAGTAACTCCTTTAAGCCCAGATCATTTTCTGGGATGAGGGTACACCTAATGGTCCTCAGGACTTACTCCTGGATCTGTGCTCAGCACCACCTATGGGACCATACGTGGTGCTGAGTATTTTACCCTGATTGTCTGTGAAAAAGTAAACCTCTTTCCTGATGTGCTATCACTCTGATCCCAAGCTCAGGTATAAATCTCCTCTTTTATTTCTTTTAAAAACATTATTTCTTAATATTAAAACACTGTTTAGTGTTTGCCTTTTTCTTTCCAGGAAATTTTAATTCTATAAGATGACTCCAATATTATTTTTGTGAGCTAAAAATCATTCATTTTGTACATTCATCTTTAATAAGCAACAATTCCTAATCTCTATAGTAGTAAACACCTGGTATATTTGCAAAGAGCCAGAGGCTGGCTTTTGTGAAAGCATGCCTGTAATTTCCATAGTAGGTTATCATAGACTCTTGGAGTCATCTTCTGAGAAGCTGAAAGAAAGAACAATAATAGAATGTATTGTGGATTAACTACACTATACCACCCACCTGGAGATATAGTTTATAATAACTTCACAACTCATAAGGCAAATAGTATTATTTCTCCAGTGTTTTAGATAAGAGATCTAAGGTTCAGCCAACTTAAATGGGGCACTAACTTAGCTTGAGGTCCTGATAGTAATAGTGCTTTCTCATTCTGATAAAGCTGTAAGATTCCCATCAACCAAAACTGCTATTTTACCAGTGAGGAGTTTCAATTAGCAAAACCTGTGTGTGAATATAGTGGCTAAACTGAATTGTTCTGAATGAGGCCCAGGCTTGGAAGGATTACTCTTCTAAAGTATTTCAGTTCGACTTACCATAGCTCATAATAGCCAAGAAGCTGTTTTCAGTGGAGTGAGGACTTCCTAGGTAAGAAAAATAAAATTTGCGTGAGGAAGCAGTGAAACATCATCTTATAAGGGGAAAAGAATAAATGATGCAAAACCAGTGTAGCAAAGCACTGCATAGTTCATAATTGGCCATAACTGAACAAATTCTTTGGTAGCCAGGCTAGGAAAAAGAGAATGACAGGGTCGCAGATGAAGAAGTGTTCTTTGGTTGACAACCTCATTTGTTAATTGACAAAAGGACAGTCATATCTGTGCCTGATCTGTGCATATCCTTGGAACAAGTGTTGGTCTTTTAGTCCTATCTGCATTCATGCTATGTCCTTTTCTTATCAGACAAAACTTGTCCACAATTAAAAGGCAGCAAGCAATGCAAAAGCTAGATGTGTCTGGTCCTTTGATGGACACAGCTGAATCTGAATCTACTTCTGAATCCACTCTGTACAGAACACCTGGTTCATACCGCAAGAATTCATGATGTAGTTAGTACATTTCAAAGTTGTTTTCATTTATTTTTAAATAAGAGTTTCTTTTGTTCTTCAAGTGTTCAAAAGAATCCTGCTCTGAAAGAAGAACCAATTGTGAAAAAAAAAAAAAGACTTCAGGTGAAGGTACAGTCTTCTCTGAGGGGGATAGGGAGCTGATCTCACTAATATCCTGTCTTCCTTTCCCACTTCTAAAAAGTTTGCCATGCTGTGACAGTTTATAGAAACTTTTCAGGACTTTTTTTTTACTTAAAAATATTCTTTTTTGAGTCCCAAGCGATTTCTTCGCTTTAGTCATATTGTAGAGTATTTCTGCATTTACTGTGAATTCTATTGGAAACAATGATCCTCTGAGAGGAAATTGGGGGAAAAAGTGGTAGTTTTTTTTCTCCTTGCAGAAGGAAATATATTTTCCCTCAGAGTTGCTTGGCTCTGTAAACCCAGGGGAATATGTTAATGACCCCGAAAAGTGAATTTGTTTCTGAAGAAACACTGTTTTCTGTTCTCTGGGAATTTGATTTATTTGTGAAGATGGGAAAGAATGGATCTAGAATTCTTCAGTAAAGCACTATGAAATACAAACTGAGGAAACAGAATGAATTATATAAATAATACAAGTAATAATCCTAAAATGTATAGTTTCTTATGATTATTATTATTGTTTACCTGACTATATTACCTGTTTGTTGTACCAACGTTAGAAGCACTTATAAAATATTCATGGAAACTTGTGACTAAGAAATCATGAATTTTTTTCAATGACATTTTTACATCTGAATGTCTGTGGGTCTCACAATGAGATACATTTTACCAGTATTATTGTGGGAAGACAATATAACCAGGGTTCCCTTACATTCAGATTCCAATCCACCAATTGATGAACTGTGTTCATAAGACATTCACCTGGAAAAGCTGTAAGCTTTAAAATATTTGTTCAGTGTGAAGACCAGAGAGGGTTACAAAAGAAAATGTAGATTGGAATGTGGATGCAGGCAGGGTGGAGGCTGGCCATTTAAAGGATTTGGAAAGATTGTTAATGAAGTGGAATTTCAATACTAAAACTACAGATGTCTGAAATGTTCTCTTCACCTTTTTATTTATTTTTCATTTTGACCTTAATTATGTTTCTTTATAATTAAAATTGGATATTTATTAATATCATCAATGGATTTTTATGGTTTTGAAATCATGCATTTCATATGAATGTATGTCTTCTTCTTCTTTTTTTTTTTTTTTTGCTTTTTGGGTCACACCCATAGATGCTCACTGGTTACTCCTGGCTTCGTACTCAGGAACTACTGCTGGCGGCACTTGGGGTCCATATGGGATGCCAGGGATTGAACCTGGGTCGGCTGATAATTTTAATTTATTTAATTAAATATTTTAATTTATTATTTATGCTTTGGGCTTAAAGTGCCATTGTAATAAGATGTTAAAGAACTTGAACTTTGGGGCTAGATAATAATGCCAGATCCTCACCCTTACTGAATGTACTGATGTGTAGTGAGCAAAGTGCTTCACTTTGGAGGGTCAGTTTCCTTACCTGTAAAACAATATCTTTTTCTTCCTTTTTTTAAAAGAGAATATATATGATAATTTACATGTAAATTAAAAGACAATCACAATTTTCATCGTGATTAAGAGCAAAGTCTATGAAAGTTCATTCTGAGCACAAATACTGGGGTAAATGGCCAGAGGAATTTACCACCATGTGTATTTCTTGCATCTCAATTCTGGATGTGGTTTTTTGTTTCATCTTGGAGTGAAAAGGGCAAGTGTCAGGGGGATTGCCCTGTAGTTGGAAGACTGCTTCAGGAGCAGAGGGGAGAAGACAGATGGAATGGAGAAAGGATCACTAAGAAAATGATGGCTGGAGGAATCAGTCAGGATGCGAGATGTGTGCAGAAAGTAGATAATGGACCAAACATGATGACCTCTCTGTGTCTGTGTTGCAAGCTATGATGCCCAAAAGTAGAGAGAGAGTATGGGGAATATTGTCTGCCACGGAGGCAGGGGGAGGGTGGGAAAGGAGGGGATAATGGTGGGGAATGTGCACTGGTGAAGGGATGGGTGTTTGATCATTGTGAGATTGTAACCCAAATATGAAAGCTTGTAACTATCTCACAGTGATTCAATAAAATTAATAAAGAAGAAAAAAATAGGGCAAGTGCTTTGGAGTTAGCAGCTTGAGTTCAACTCCTGTCTGCCACTGATGCTGATAATGGGTGGTTACTTCAGATAAGTGAATTATGCTGAACACATTATCTGTTCAAAGGATTTAATGGATTTAACAATTTTTCTGAGACTGTTCATTGTATCTTAAAGTAAATTCACCTCACATAGCTAGGCATTTTCTCCTTGTGGTATCCTTAAGTTATCATACATTACCAAATTAATTACAATTCTGAGATTTTCCCCTCCTATGAAATTATAGCATCTTACATAGAAGGACAGGAAAATAAACAGATTAACCTTGGTTGCTCTTATTCTGCTCTGGCCAATGAGATGTACACTAATGTCTGCTAGTGGCCCTCAGTAGTATCTGAGTACTTCTTCACCCTCTTGGGTACTGATGGGCTTTGGTAGGCATTCTGTTGCCACAGAAGATAAAATGAAATTAGGATAATTTGGCCATCATTTGATATTGCTTTATTGCTTTTTATCTTAATAAAGCAATATCAAATGAATTCAGTTTAGAAACGTAACAAGGCATTCCCCATATATGTTGGGAGAGTTTGTGCTTTGTAAGTTTTATGTATATAGAGAGAAGTAGTAAAGTCTTTTGATTCACAAATTCTGTGGCTATTCTGTGACTCAAGCGGGCGCCAGTAACAGTTACTGGCCAGTAACAGTGACTGGCTACTGCTCGAGCAAATCTAAGATCAAAGAGATGACAAGTGACAAATGACATTCTGTGACTATTCAGTAGACAAAATTTCAGGATGAGTCTCTTCTGATGTCCTTTGCCATAAGTCTATATGAATGGAATTAAGGGTTACAATATGTACCCTTGCTTGTTCCCTAGCTGCTAAAACATTTCAAGATCATTTTTTAAAACTATAATAATTTATTTTCATCTGAAAGCAATACACATACCAGAAGTAAAAGACTCAATGCAAAATGCAGTTGTGGGAAATTTTTTAAAATTAAAAACTCCAAAATATAAAAATCTAGAAAATTATCTGAAAAGATGTTGTGTCTTCTGCTTGAAGAGATTCTCAATAGACTCTCAGTGACTCTGGTTAGGCCAGCCTCCTCTGTGCATCTTTCCCGGCAGACTTTTTGCATCCATGAGAACTGGAAGCTCTGGATCTTGTGCCTTCCCTGCTCTCTCCCTTTTTACTTAATAATTATTCCTTTTAGTTCTCTCACTCACTAATTAGTGTCACCCTGGGCATATATAGCTCACAGACTAAAGAGAGTGATTTCTTTGAAAATATAATCTCCTTTTAAATATATCATCATTTTGAAGTGGCCTCATAAATTTGTTGCTGATTTGGGGTCTTAAACGGGAGATTTACTTTTATTAAATCTGCTGCTGTGCATTTTGCAGATATTCTATTTGTATAGTTAACAGAAGTGATGAGCCAAATTTAATTTTTGTTCTACTCTGGAATGCTTTGCATCTTGTAATCACCATTGATTGCCTACTTACTGGTCAGAATCAATAAAAGTAGTAGATGTAAAATTGCCCAGTCTCATGTTTTATAATATAATAGTCTAGTCAAAATCGAGAGTACTAATAACATCCATCTGCATAGACATTATCTGATAATGACAGTGTATACAGCTCAGACAACAGAGGAATGAATTACAGTTAGAAGCTCAAATATTGGACTTACTTTTTACTTAGGCTGATGCTCATATACAAATCTCATAAGAATATATGTTTTTACTCTTTCGTGGATATTATAAATTTTACTAATGTTAAATCATGTTAATTGCACTTCCTGTAAGAAACTACTAGCCTTGCTTTACCTGTGTTTTTAGATTGCTTTGATATGACTGATGCATTTGCCTAACAATCCATCAACACATTATTATGAAAACATTAAAGCATATAGACCTGTGCTGAGAATAACAGCATTCAATTTCAGATTCATGTACGTCAGCAAAACCCTGGAGATAATAGATAAGAAATATTACTCGGTATGCAGAGACTTAGTCAACTACTTTTAAGCATCTGCATTTTATTATGCTTTACACATTTCAGAAAATAATTTCATTGAACATAAATATTTCTAAATTGATTGTTGTTTTATATAAAGTCTATTCAACTGTAACGTCCCAGAGGGAGTAGCCTTTGAATCATTCAATGATATTCAACATTTTAGGTCCTTAAGCGAGCTTCCTTGATTATGGTTTTGAAAAAGAAATGCAATGTGTACAGTTTTAAAGCCCATCCTAAAAGGATCTGTACTGAGAAAATCAATCTTAACAATTGATAAATTACATCCTCTACTGGAAAAGAAATGTGCTCATGGCATTTTGGAAAGCATTCAGCGGAGCAGTCAAGTTCTTTTAGTGAGTTCCTTGACAATCACGGTCTTTTACAATTCCCAACACCTTGAAGCTAGAATCCTTCCCCAGCCAGCTATCAAATAAAGTGATTAGATAGTGTACATGGAATAGAAACCTCACTAGTAGATTTTTATTATGCATTAATTACTTAATTTCTATTTCCTCTTTATGAGGGTTAATTGAAATAAACATCTGGTTTTTGACATTTCCCCCCACTTTTTCTCTGTAATATTAACTTCTTCACTGGAAGACAAACATAATTGTGTAATAACAACAGCAGAATGCAAATTCCATTTGTTTTAGTTCAAAAAAACATGCTCCAGGTTCGGGTTCAGCCTTCATGTAAACAGTTTGGGATAATAACGACTATCCTTGCAAGTAAAACCTGAAAAATTGATGCCTTTTCTTGGCTACATCAGAGATGAGGTTATAAGGCAAACCATCTGGACAGACTCATGCAGAGAGAAGGAGAACCCCAAGATTTTCATAGCTGTAACAGAAGCCAGTGAAGCCATTAACTAGCAGGAAAACCTTAATGATAATTTTGATAAATTAGACTACCATACATTTGAGAACTTCTGGGTACCTCAAGTTCAGAAGGTTCCTCACACTTTTTGTAGGTTTTGTCTGTAGGAATCACACCAATTTCTCAAGGTAAAGATTCCATAATAGTTCTGGCAGGAAGTAATTACTGTGAAATATATCTAGTGTATTCTCTGTTAAACAGGTCAAGACTATCAGTGCTTTCTCTAAGGTCTGATAAAGCAAGGGCATTCCTTCTACTCCAGGACCTTTAACTTCCACTAAGGTTAGAGAATAGAGTGTAATAGGCCACAGGGGTCACATGTTCAGAGAAATTTATTGCTAGCACTGCAAACAAGGAATGGTACAGGGAAAGAGAGAAATAACCTATGCCACTAGAGTAAACTCATGGAAATATTATAGCCCGGGTAGTAAGTGTCCACCACTCGGTAGAGAAAATCATGGAAAATTGGAAAATGTCTCCCTTCCCTTCCATCACACTTGACCAACACATCAGATGGCCCCAGTATAATAAATACAAATTGCAAGTAGAGAAGTTGCATGATATAGGCTCTCAACATTAAGAAGGAAGACAAAAACAAGGAATTATATATATATATATATATATATATATACATTTTTATACATCTATAGAAAACACTAAATAAAACTCAGCTTCTGCCCAGAATAATATAAATCCTTACATGTTTGCCTAGGTTCTGTTCCTGCCATAACAACTTAACTTTAAACCAAAAACCTCAAGGCATGGACAGGGGAATGGTTCAAAGGGGTGGAGCACACACCTTGCGTGGCATGGCCCTGAGTGTCATTCCTCATACTGCAGGGCCCCTGGGAAACAGTGGATGTGGCTCTGATGGTCACAGCACTGCCACACCCACCCACTGAGCCCTTCATCCAACCAAACCGTCAGGCTCTGGCACCTAGTCTGAGTACCACTGAGAGTGACCCTTAGTCCTCTGAGCACCTCTGAGAATACCCCTATAAAGGAACAGAATGGGGTAGAGGGGGGCTTGCCAAATGGCAGGAACAGTTTGCACCTCTTAAGAAATGTTAACAGAATTCACCAGAACTAGACTCATATATGACATATGATGCAATGATATCAACATTTTCTGATGTCTAGGAATTAATGATTTAGTTAAATTCCCTAATTTAACTAAATTGCATATAGAAAGCATAGTAGGTAGAATAATTTTTCCAATGTGTCCCTATCCTAATCATTTAATCTATGAGTGTATTATTATAAATGACAAAGGGAATATTGAACATTTCATCAAACTAGAAGTTTTGAAAGAAATTATTAGCCCACTTCCAAGCGCGTCCAATATAATCACATGGATCCTTAAAAGTGAAAGAGGAAGGCAAAGAGATGTCAGAGGGATACAGTATGAGAAGCTCTCGAACACTGTTTTGAATTTTAAGTTCGAGGATGGAGATCAATTTTTAGAAATGGAGAAAACCAAAGGTAAGAAAATGGAATATCCTTCAAGTCTACAATAAAAGTTATGTTACTTTTCCCAACCTTGCTTTGAGCCCAATGGAACCTGTGTTGAACTTCTAATATACAAATTAGTGTTGCTTTTCACCAGTGGGTTTAATACAACATATAAAATACAAATCATAGAAAATCAGTGCAGATGGATGGGTAGCATATACAAAGGGATAAACACTTTAAGAAACAATCAAAGAAAATGCTCAAAATCAAAACCATTCTAATGAAAGTAAAAATCTTTTAATGCTTCCATTCCACTGAAGAAAGAATCAGTGAGTTTAAAGATAGATCTACAGAAATTTCTCAAAGTAAAATGCAAACAAAGAATGAATGACATAAAGTACAACTATGGGACAATTACATATATATATATGTATATATATAATAGCCAATGGAGAAGAAAGAGAAAAATAAAATGAAATATTTGAGGGCCTGTTAGCTGTGCATATTCCAAAATTGATGAGACTTGGTACACTCCAAACTCTGAGAAGACCCTAGTGGGTTTAATGTATACATATACTAACATATGCACACACATGCATGCATGCACATAAGACTCTTGGCATATAATGATTAAAATGAACTACATTTACAGATAAAAAATACTGAAATAAGATAGGGAAGGAGATACTTTATCTTGACCTGCTGAGAATCAAGTGTAGGAATTATAGTGCTCTTCGGGTAAGAAACTGCACAAAGCCGGAAGAGCATGTAGGAAATATTTTAAAAATTCAAAGAAAAACACCATTAACCTAAAAGTCTATATCTATCAAAATTTCCTCCAGAAATGGTGGGATGCTTTCTCAACACAAGCTCAGACAACTCATGACCAATTGATTAACCTCTTAAGAAATGTTAAAAGCTTTTCTTTAGATAGAACAAAGATGATATGGATCAGGAATTTGGATCTACATAGCACTGTAGCACTGTCCTCCCATTGCTCATGGATTTGCTCGAGTGGGCACCAGTAACGTCTCCAATGTGAGACTTGTTGCTATTGTTTGTGGCATATTGAATACGTCATGCGCAGCTTGCCAGGCTCTGCTGTGTGGGCAGGATACTCTCGGTAGCTTGCCGGGTTCTTTGAGAGAGGGGTAGAGGAATCGAACCCAGGTCAGCCGCGTGCAAGGCAAATGCTCTACCCACTATGCTATTGCTCAGAAAAAAAATTGAAAACAAAATATTGTATTATTCTAAATCTAAAAGATAATTTTAAATAAATAGTTATAATACTGTATTGGAAATAACATATATTGTACTATATGAAGTAGTAAGTGAAATGAAGACAGAAATGTCATGAGGCATGAGAAGGAGAAATTGTGAAGTCTTCACTAGAAGATAAAAAATGACTGTGGTGCTAGGTATTTGTAGCATTATTTGACAATGGACTTACACTAGTAAAAACATTATAATCAATAGAGAAATCACTAGAAAACATTTTAGAATAGAAGAAATTGATAGATTGAGAGGATATAAAATGGGATGAAGTGTGGGAGGCAAGACTTAAGGTATACCCTTAATCACATTCATGATTTATCTCTATTTTGTCTAGTAACTAAAGTAACCTCAAAGCTAAGATTCTGGGTGTAATCAAATGTAAACTGATTTTAAAAGGAGTGAGCTAATATACTCATATCTTTTGCCAAGATTACTAACCCCATAATGCAAATTACTGACATTGCTCCTGCTATAAAGGATGTGCTTAATAAATTATTTTATTTCCTCTGTTTTTGGAGCTAAACCTAGTGCTCAAGGATTATTCTTTGCTCAGAGATATGCACAGAGATTACTTCTGGCAGTGCTCTGAGGACTAGATGCAGTGCTGAGGAGCAAATTAGGCTCAACAGCATGCATGACAAACCTTTCACCTCTGTACTATTCTCTGACCCAGTGAATTCTTATTGAACAAAATCAAGCAGTGGGTCAGCCAACAGTAGGCAGACAGACATTCGAGTTGTTTAAGGTGGGCAAACCAGAATTACCGGCAAAAACAATAGAAAACAGGAACACTGGGGCCAGAGTGATAGTACAACTGCTACGGCTTTCACACAGCGAACTCAGGTTCAATCCCTGTACATCCCAAATGTCAGTGGTAATTCCTTAGTTCTAGAAGTAAGCCTCAAGCATCACTGTGTAGGGTCTCATCCCCCAATCCATCACTCTCCCTGACCACACACATAAGAAAAACAGGAATAAATATGGTTGATAATCTAGACAGGGTTTGAAGAACTTAAGTATTAGTCAAAACAGAACATATTGTTAGAAGTCCCTTCATGTCATTTAGTTTCAGAGATGATTTATAAGATTAACTATGTTCCAAGCATCGTTCTGTATTAGCAATAGAGAGATGAGTAAATTAGGTCCATACATTTAGGAAAGTAAAATCAAGCAAAACAAAGACAAATAAGTGACTCACATTCATTTGTCCAACACTTATTATTTGATCAGTTGCTCTCTACCAGGGAGTGGAATGGCTGCCAGAATAAAGACATGTAGAAAATACTGTGGTTAAAATCGAGAAAGGAAATAATTATGTTTAGGTTTGTAAACATTATGGAAGAGTTAGGTCTAGGAGGAGTAAGTGAACATATCAGATAAAATAACTAGAATAAATAGCATGAAGGGCAGATATGGAACATTAGCAACTTCTGACTTTGTAACTTTTATAAATATTTTCTCTACTTGAAGTCAGTCCCAAGGTTTCTGTAGTTAAGGTGTCCAGAGCCAGATGAAACCGTGAGGAATACTCAAATGAATATAAATGAAAAGGTGATATAGGTTCTGGCTTCTGATTGAGTTTTCAGTTTCCAAGTCAAAAGTACTCCATGAGTATTTTCACTAAAAAAAAAAGAAGGAAGAAAGAAAGTAGGAAAGAAAGAGAAGAAAGAAACAAAGAAAGAAGGAAAGAAGGAAAGAAAGAAAGAAAGAAAGAAAGAAAGAAAGAAAGAAAGAAAGAAAGAAAGAAAGAAAGAAAGAAAGAAAGAAAGAAAGAAAGAAAGAAAGAAAGAAAGAAAGAAAGAAAGGTTAAACCAGTATGACATCTTGATTGTAGACTAAAATGTCTGTTTCTTGGAGGTACATTAACTCCTGTCCACAGAATAGACTTCAGTCTCCTGAACACCATTTCCCAAGTTCTGTAGATTAAAATCCAAATGAAAGTGCATCACCTATTCTTAAGCTGTTCAGCCCAGAGACTGCAATGGCTGTGTGGGCATTGGGGATATTACGGTGTTTATTGGAATTAGAAAAAGAGTCCACCACAGACTGATGGGACTGAGTTAGAGTTGAGGAAAAATAGCAAGTTAAATTAAGCCTCGTTATCAGGAACAGATGATTTAAGAAAAAATATATACTTATTCTACTGGGTTCTCAATATACACGTACTACAAAAGAAATCCTGAGAAAACTGAGGCTAGTTCTTGCCATATGGGGTTTCTTAGAGCTTTGATTCTCAACAAATGGATGGTAACTATTTAAAATTGGAATTAAAATCACATAAAACTATATTCTGAGATCATCAGTTGCACAACTTGCTCTAGTTTTGTTTTTAATGCTTAGTAGACATAAATGACTTCTGATTGCTATGTGGGACCATATCCATTGACCATTTTTAATCAACACAGAAAGTTCTGTGAGTAGGGCCTTTTAGAGTGTGTGGGAGGTCATCATCCCCAAGGAAACACAGATAATATCTTCCAGGAAGGACTGCAAAGCATTTAAAAATATTTCTGGGGGCAGAAGATTCTCGCAATGCAGTGACCCAGCTTCATCAACAAATATTTGTAGGAGTGTTTCTCTTTAAGACAAATAAAATATCCTTCATTACTCAGATTAGGAAATTTAGTTTTTGTGAAGCCAAATCACTTCACACATCATAATGGCAGCACTGGGAGTTGAAGTCAGCTTGCTCAACCCCTGAGCCTGCTCCCTTTCTTGCTGGTTCTCCAGTAGGACCACGGAGACTGTCTTCCTGCCTGAGAAGTGTCCCAGGCTCTATGGTGGGGGTTGTGACTGCCCATTTAGCCTGGAGGAAAGCTAATATTGTATAATGCCATTTTGTGAGAAGTACAGACATTTCTGTACTTCTTGATCTTTGCAAAAAGTGACATGCATCTAATGGTTTTCATTAGTATCCAGCTATCTCGTTCTCATGAGTGAAATTTGCTTTTCACTCTCAGTAAGAAAATCCTTCATATAATATTGTTTAATAAAAATTTTTAAATATAATATGAATATATTGCTTCTTTTTAATCATCAAATTGATGCATGTTTGATCAAATAAGGTATTTAAAAAATTCCTAGCATATCCTCATAATATGTATCCATTGCTCAATTAGTTAAAAATTATGTGAGGTACCTTGACCAAACTGTTTTTTGTTTCTTCAAGGAGACGAGAGGTTTAAAACTACCTTTTAAATCATTTTTTGATTTCCAATCGACAAAATAAGTCAATTTCACTGCATTATTTTTCACGCCATCTAAAAAATATGTGTTCTCAATTTTTTTATAAGATGTTTTGGAAATAGCTATTGAGGTTTTGTCATTTAGTATTATCCATCTATCCACCTCCTCCATTCCATTACCTTTTAACATCAAATAAAACAGCTCCTTACTAAGTCATTTGGGGTGGGGAATTTTAGTTAAATAGTTTTCTGTCTGAAATGGAACTCTGACTCTCTTATGCTGAAATATTTTGGAAAGCTTTGGATCATTTGTGATTGACAGTTAAAAGATGCAGTGATCTGTTGTGTCTGGCTCATGTCATGCTGGAGAATACTAAATCAATAGTAATGCTATCAGAACCAGAAATCAAACGCAAAAGAGTTCCCTGGGCTTCCTGCATAATGACATTTGCTCTTTTGATAAATGACTAATGGGTTCTTGGACATGAGACCTTCTGAACAGCCAAGCCTGGTTATACATGGAAAAGGTTAAATAATGATGTTTAATGTGTAGGGGGAAAACCCCCAAAAACCTTGTTTCTAGTGCTCTACATAAAGAATGCCCGAATAAATGGAATTTCACATTTTGACAGTGGAAGGGGTCAGTAGAGGGGCCAAGTCAAAGCATACCAAAGTCACGATTTTTGAGCCCGACTACAAGTTTTCTGGAGAGCCCACACTGCAGGCTGTCTTCTGAACACCTCAAGCGCCCGCATGCACTGGAGAAGCAGTTATCAATCATTGTTCACTGGCTTGGCCAACATATTTCCCCAAGACAATGTAGTTATTAATTCCAGGACATCTGTGCTATCCAGATCTAAACAAATCTGACTGATAATGGCTCATTCAGGAGCATCATTTGATGTCATGAATATATTTTACGGTTAAAAAAAAAATCCGGGAAAGGTTCATAGAATTTACTTTAAAAGCACAAATTGGTTAAACAAAGCAAACAAAACACAACAACTCCTTAGCTGTAAAACAAAACAAAACAAAACCCCTCTTGATTGTCTGAACCACAGTATCCCCACAGATGTGCATGTACGGGCAAAAAAAAGATGCCGTGAATAACACCCAAATGGAACTTTATTAGAGGCTTTCAAAAGTTGAAGCAAGAGAAAAGCTGTCTACCTCACACTTCTGTTCAATAGTATGACAAATGCAGATTGGACTGTGAGCTTTCCAAAATGCCATGTAACATCTGGTTAAAATTTGTTAAGTAAAAACTAAGCCAGTCCAAGGTTCCAGTGTTTGTGATCTAAACTATGAACCTAATTCAGGATTTAGACTCACTTTGGTCTTAACCTCACTGCCTCTTTATGCCTTATTTGCTACATATTTTTTTGTGTGTTGAAATATATCAAACAAAATGCAGCAGACAAAAGATGTTCCTTCTGAGTCTCTTGACCATGCCATCTACTCCATGTCGTTGCTAGATCTCACTGAGCTGCCTAAATGAGAACTTTCGTGATTCAAAATACCTTTCTTTTGTTGAGTTTCCAAATTAAAGGGGGACAATTTTTTTGCTGAAGGATTAAATGCAACCAGTGAACAGAATAATGAAAAGCCTTATTTGAGAAGAAATAACTCTTTGGAGTAAGAGGTTACTGTATGTCGATATGTCATACGCAGGGAAAGTGGGCTTTTGATTACTTAGAGGTAAGGTTGCCAGAGGGTTCTGATTTCAATTTCTAAGGCTTGATCAGAGCATCAAGGGGGTTGCTGAAAATCCTCATAACTTGTGAACTTGACTTATTCCTTTTAAAAATTAGACAAAATATTTTTGCTTGCATTTATATTCCAGGTGGCATGTTTCTTCTTGTAGTTTTGGAGCAATTACTGTGCACGTTTTAGACTTGTAACATCAGAATTGAATTTGAACATATTAGGGAAAGCGGTAAGTTTTGGAAATGGGAAAGTGACCCCCAAAAGTTCACTGTAAAAATACTTAGGAAAAAAAACCAGAATAATCTGTCTGTCTGAACATGAACATGCAATGTAATTGTTTAAACGGATTTTTGTTGTTTTACAGTGTAGTTCTGGAGCCGTAGTACAGCTGGTAGGGCATTTGCCTTGCATGTGGCCGACTCGGGTTTGATTCTTACATACCTCTTGGAGAGCCGGGAAAGCTACTGGGAGTATCTTGCCCACATGGCAGAGCCTGGCAAGCTACCTGTGGCGTATTCGATATGCCAATAACAGTAACAACAAGTCTCACAATGGAGACGTTACAGGTGCCCGCTTGAGAAAATCGATGAACAACTGGATGACAGTACTACAGGGCTACAGTGTAGTTCCATAGACATTTAAAAGGCAAGAACAGGCTCTAAAATAAATTTGTCACAAAAATCAGTGTCTGCACTGTCAAGTACCTTGGCTTTCTCACTCACTTTTTGATGTATGTATGCATAGAATCTATTTGGCAGAATAGTTAATACATTTGTGATTCTTCTTTTGAGTAAAGAAGAGACACAAAGACTCAAAAGATTGAGATTTGTTTCTCATTGTATGGTCTTTTATATTTGAATTATTCAATGTAATGCTAGATAGACATAAATAACTACACAGTTTCATAACCCTTGACTCTAAATATGACTTACAGTGCAGATTTCATCAAAACTTGCTGTTATTATTTTTTTCAGAAAAGTAGAAATAAAGATATATATCATAGAAAGATTTAGTTTTTGGGTATCTTTGCTGTAAACCTTTAAAAATTATTTATTTTTAGTTGAATCACAGTGAGATGCATAGTTACAAGGTTGTTCATATGATTGGGTTTCAGTCATATTATGTTTCAACTTCATCTCTTCACCAGTGTACATTTCCCACTGTCAGTGTCCTTCGTTTCCCTCCCCCCAATTCACCAGCCTCTGTAGCAGGCAGTTCTCTCTCTCTCTCTCTCTCTCTCTCTCTCTCTCTCTCTCTCTCTCTCTCTTTCTCTCTCTCTCTCTCTCACTCTCTCTCATGCTTTCTCTCTCTTTCCTTCTGGAAATTACAGTTTGCAATACAGCTACTGAAAGTCTATCATGTTTTATTTTGAAATAAAAAGCTAAATTACTAACTTTGACACTGGAAATCTATTGTTGATAAATTGATTATTTGACAAATGATTATTCAATCAGCAGTAGTAGTAAATAAAAGATGAGCAATTATAATAAAAACATTTGAAAGATATACCTATAATTGTAACTTGTCCACAGGCTAATTACCTCACATGTGAGATTATTTCTTATTTTTACATATATTTTATGTAGAAATAAACGCATAAATCAGAACATAAGTATTATCATTCTTCAATATCCTGTGGAGACAAAAGTACAAATCAATTTAATAAAACTTGAGAAAATTGAACCATTTATTTTTCTCTCATGATGTCTCTAACTTGAAAAAAATCACGATTTTGAAAAATTTTAAAGGGTTGACTATTTGGTTTCTTTTCCACACCCCATTATTTTAATTTCTACTTGAGTGGGCCATGTGAAGTGTCTTGTATTATACCCCACATCTGCTGCTCCATATAAACTAGTGCAGCCTCAGGAATAATAGGCCCCTTTTATTCTCTAATATAGACCCTGTCATTATGTAAGATTGTCTTAGAGCTTAAAATTTTTCCACTCCATATTTCTGTTTTCTTGTGTTCTTATAGAATAAGTGGCAATTATTTTAGTAATTTCTCATATTACTATGCTTTTCTGTTTCTTTCTGTTCTCCTTCCTTCTTTCCTCCTTTTCTTCAAACTCTTCTTCCTTGTTCATTTTTGTTTGTTATTTTGTTTTGTTTTGTTTTGTTTTTTTGTCTTTTTTTTCTCCTGTGTGTGACTCTGCCTGTCTCACTCATGCCATTCATAGATCTTCTGGAAGAGAAGAAGGGTTGGAGCAAGCAGCCAGACATTTAGTGTGGCACCTGCCAGGCAGTGCATCAAATGCTGGAGAAGACCTGTCACTTTGGAGCCTGCTAGAACGACTGTGCAATTCACATACCCCCAGTTCTGAAAGGGAAGCTGCATCTGTGTCAGCCTGGATTACTGATAAGATTTTATCTTTTTCTCCTGCTGATACTGATAAAGCCATAGCCAGGTGGGCAGTAAATAAAAAAGATTTATCATGGGCTGGATTTGGTAGCTAGCAGTACTTTCTCAGAACTCTATCCCCAAAAGACCCAGCAATGTTTATCTTCCACACTCACAGAGCACAATAATGAATTGTGTGGTGGGGGAGGGGCAGGGCAGGGATTTATCCATGAGAATTGTTTTACACTGTGCACATTTCTTACACAATCAGCTTCATTTGAATAGATGACTGAAAATCCAGGGGTTGATGTATTATCATCCAGCACCTGTATCTTATGCTTCAAGGACCCTAAGCAAACCCAGAACTGTACTTGCAGATTAATTGAGCATGCATAATTTACCACTGCAGTTTACGTAAGTGTAAGTATTTTTCTCATTCTGGTAAATAGGCATTTCTAGCTTTGGGAGAAAAACCAGAAAATTGCTGCTCAATGAAATGAGCCATCAGGCTGTTTGGCTATTTTAAGTGGGGGGAAAAAAAAATCTCAGCTCTTACCACCATCTTTTAGTTTTTATAAGTAAATAAATTTTCTAGTTTTTATTTTTAGCATTACATATGCATATATGTTTTCTCACATTTTTGAGTTGATTTTTACCCATGTTTATAATTAATAAATACTATTTTTCTTTTAATAACTTCTACTGTATATGAGTGATTTTGAGAATGCTCATCTAGGAAAATAACATGACTACAGTTAAAAGTAGAGAAGATAGATGGGTGAGGAACAAATAAATAAGAAAAATAGTTACATATGTATATCACAGTTTTAACAGTCTACCACATGTACTGTTGGATAAAGTAGCTGTTAATACTGAATTACTATTTTTTTATCTAGAAAATAGAAATAAAAATCTTTAGCTCTCAAGTGGTTGTGTTAAATGTTATAATGAACATAAAGAATGTAATTTAGAGTTAGCTATTATTTTTGGGTTTAAAATATTATATTTGTGTTATAATATTTTGCCCAACAAATTATATTTTAGGGTTATAATAATTCTAAGACAAAATTCTATTTACCAACGATACATTCTGAATCTCCAAATCTGTAGTTTAAAGAATATTTAAAATAGGAATTTATTTAATTTTTAATGAACAATCTATGTTTAGAAATACTATTTGTGCAGTGCTTAATTAACTAATTAGGATTTATGACAATACTATACAATTTTTATATGTTTTCCATCTTATCACCTAGAATCATATTAGGTATATTCAACATGCTAATGTCATACTGTATACACAAGAGTCTATTCCTTAATTTAAGCCAAAACAGGTTCTTTTGGGGAATGTAAGCTAAAATGCAACTGTCATAAAAGAATACCTGTGCCAACTTTTTACTCCCTGTTGTACAATAGGGAAATACATCTAGTCTATTCACAATCATACAGGGAAGTGTAATCTTGAAAGGCTAACTTAAAATTCTATTTTTCTCATCTACTACTGTTTATTATAATCTACACAGTATAATTTTAAAAGTATCATTTTATGCTAAAATTTGTATTACAATAACTTTTAAAGCTAAGATTAGAAAATTCGCTCTCTCAGGACCCTTGTGTAATAAGTTATTTAAAAAAACCCACACATTTAACTTACACAGAGAAACTGGCTACTTTAAGCAGCTCTTCAGTGAATTTTATAAAACCCAAGATCCCTTTTGTAATAGAGGTTTAAATGTATTTGTACCAGAAAGTTGAATTTTTCATAATATGCAACACCCACACATAAATTGCTAGTCCACTGTATACTTCTTTCTTAGTAGGAATCACAGTTTCCAGCCAGGCATTGGGTCGTTCCTAGAAAGGCATGTCACATTTTCTTCCATTTCTCTGTGTCTTTATTGATGTGTCTGTCACCTTAGAAACCCAGGAACTTTGGAGATGTGGTGTCTCTCTGCATGATTTTTCAGTGAGGTACTTCAGGAGACCACTGTGAGACACTGGTAGAGAAGCCAGAGGCTAATTTTCCATAAGAAACACCTTATATATAACTCAGTTTTCCCATCTGCACACACACGTCTGGTGGACAGGTTGTTTCCTGAATACTAAGTAGGAAGTGTCGCACCATTAGTCACGCCACAATAGCACCCTTAGACCTACCAGAAACAATCATTACTTAATTAGCTGATCTTTTCGTTGTCTCTCCATCTTTCTCTCTCAGTCTTGTATTATAAATGAGGTCACCACGCCATGAATGGGAGAGGATGGGAGAGAATCAAGCCAAACAGATTATTGATGCTGAGCTCAGGGATTGCAGTCAGACAGACAAGGCTTCTCTGCCGGGATAATGCTTTGTGATTTGAGGCTTAGGACTTCAGGTACCTAAGCCTCAGTTTCTTCTTTCATAAACTGGGAAAAAATAACATCATTGTGAACCATAATTACTAGGATTAAATGAGATGATCACTGTATCACTGTCATCCCGTTGCTCATCGATTTGCTCGAGCGGACACCAGTAACGTCTCCATTGTCTCCATTGTGAGACCTGTTACTGATTTTGGCATATCGAATACACCACAGGTAGCTTGCCAGACTATGCCGTGCGGGCAGGATACTCTCGGTAGCTTGCTGGGATCTCCGAGAGGGGCGGAAGAATCGAACCTGGGTCGGCAGCATGCAAGGCAAACACCCTACCTACTGTGCTATCAAGGTGATGAGTATATTTATTAGTATGGCACCTTTTGTGTGCTGGTACTTCTATAGAGATGTAAATATGGAAATGTGAACTTCCAATTTCCATGTGGTTGCCACAGAATAGTTTCCTACTGTTACTACTTGATCTTTTCTGTTCTCTTGGGATCGTGCCAGCAGTCTTTCTGGTCTTCTTGAATATTGAAAGTTGTGTGGCCAATCACCTGCCACTTTAAATAAGAGAATCTTAATTATCAATGACCCTGGTTTTTGTTTGTTTGTGAATCTTGATCATCATAAATCATGAAATCCCGTTGATTGTCGATTACTCGAGTGGGCTCAGTAACCTCTCCAATCGTCCTATCTCTGAGATTTCAGAAGCCTCTCACCACTTGGCCTTCCCAACGATGCCACACTGGAGGCTCTTTCAGAGTCAGGGGAATGAGATCCAGCTTGTCACTGGCTTTAGATATGAATACACCATGGGAAGCTTGCAAGGCTGTCCCATGTGGGCAGGAAACTCTCAGTAGCCTGCTAGTTTCTCCCAGAGGGAGAAACGTGGCAAAGCAGCCACGTGCTACTAGGAGCTTGCTTTTTAGTCTCTGGATGTTGGCTGTTGATGGGATTACACACACCTGGGTTCCTCTGCCAGTACATTCATGCGTGAGGCTTGTCCGAACATGTGGAGAGGGGCCTTGCGCATGGCTGTGGCTAGGTTCTGGTAGTGTTTGAACTCCGGGAGCTCTGCTCGGGGCAGGGAGGGAAGCTGGAGTCCATCCCGTCTGAGGGGCCCCGGGGAGGACAGCCAGGTATGCAGGCAAGAGACATTTCAATATGGTTTGTGAAACCATATTGAAATGGGCGTCTCAACTGTAGACTCCATCTGCTTTGAAGGCCTGTGCTGTTCTGGGGCTAGCTAAGGTTCTGTCTTCCACCCACCTTTTCAAAAGTTGTCAAAAGAAGGAAGCCACAGGGGACCTCCACGGAACCCCACAGGGACGCTTGGCAGTGGTTATGGATGCCCAAGTATAATAACTGAACTGTTTCATTTCTTATTTATAAGACCAGCTTTAGAAGTAGCTACAAAACTTGGGGTAACTGAAAATAGTTCTTAGTCATTGTGGTGGGCTTTTGTTATTTTAAAAGCTGTCATACTACTAATGCACCTTTCTACTCAAAGAGAAAACACCATGTATTATTGGAAAACAGTACCCTGTTTCTGAGCACAGACTCAAGAAAGTGAAGTAAACTACAATGGAATCCTGAAACTTATTTGTTAGAATGCAGTATTCATTTAAAATGTAAACAGAGTAAGAACAAAACATGGGGAAATACTCCACAAATAAGTCCCACACCCAAGGACAGTAGATACAAGGATTAGGGGGATTGCCCCATAGCTGTAAAACTGCTTCATGAGTGGAGGGGACAAGGCAGATGGAATGGGTAAGGGATCACTAAGAAAATGATGGCTGGAGGAACCAGTTGGCATGGGAGATACAGGTCGAAAGTAGATAATGAACCAAACATGATGACCTCTCAGTGTCTGTATTGCAAGCTATAATGCCCAAAAGTAGAGAGAGAGTACGGGGAATATTGTCTGTAACAGAGGAAGGGGGAGGATGGGAAAGGGGGGTATACTCGGGATATTGGTGGTGGGGAATGTGCACTGGTGGAGGGATGGGTGTTTGATCATTGTGAGATTGTAACCCAAACATGAAAGCTTGTAACTATCTCACGGTGATTCAATAAAATTTAAAAAAAATTTAAAAAGAAAAATAAAAAAAAAAAAGAAAAAGGGGGAAATAAACCCTTTCAAAACAACTTGGCGCTTAGGGAGTTGATCATTGACCTTGAATCGGCCAATCAAATAATGTATGAAATCTTGATTCCAGAATAGGAATGATGCAGATTTACTTATGATGTTGTTGGTGACAGCCAATCTGGCACACTTACTCAAATAGTCAGGTCTTTAATCTGATGTTCTCTCAAATTGCTGGAGGATAGGAGATTTTGACTCTTTAGTTGTGTTTATATATCTGGTGCCCTGGCTAACAAGGAGTTAATCTTACCAAGGAAATAAAAGGAAATATGCATATTCACTATCTACTTGTCCTCAAATCTTCTGTGATTTAAGACAAGCATTTTTCATTGCTTGTGGCTATCAAATTGAATTCACTGAATCTATAATGACAATCACAATATGAGCCATTTTATTAACCTGTCAATTAATATTCAGCTTTTTTATTCTGGTCACATCCAAGGTCCAGAAGGGTGTTAAAAATGGAATACAGTGTTTCTTAATATCCAAAATGCTGAGTCTCATCTTTCATTTTCATGAAATGTGGGTTATTGTGCATATATTTCTTATGATATTTTAAGAATTATCCCTGTTTACTTCATCAGAAACTAAAATATTATATTGATGGAAATTAGAAAGTTAATTTAGGAAACTATGTATGTAATTGGACGTTATCTCATAAAAAATTATGCTTGAATTATTCGGTCAAATAGAAGTTCTCAAAATGTGTTACTTTGATGATACTACCCTGAAAAAGATTTTTGAGGTCAAATTAGTTTGGAGAAAACACTATAAAATAGCTCCCTATTGAAAACCTACTCTGCATATTAATACAAAAGGCTTTCACAGTACTGAGGAAATGAACTTATTTGGCATTGTCTGACCCAGAGTTTTACAAATTAATCTAACTACCTAGACTTTCCCCAGAAGATTAGCAAGCAGTGAGATAATAAACATCCCTTATAATAAGCTATAAAACTTATATAAAATTGATATTTAATCAAATACATTTTTAGAAATATGTTTCTAATATACATTCTTATATTGTGGAGGTTTTATTTATATTACTTATTTTTTACAAAAGATTCTTTGGGCTTATAACAGGAGAAGATCAAGTCATAACCAATGTTCATTTGTGAATAAATTTAATCCACTGGTCCCTCTCCAAGGTGACAGTTTGTGTGATTAGGGTGGGGAGAAGTACTTTTAAAAAAAACAGATAGTGGCTTCAGAAACCAATTTTACCACCTAATTTTATCTGTAATATTTGGTTACATATTCAGTAAGCTACAGTAGCATGTGACAGGGACAAATGTAGACGTTACTCACACCCGCTTGAGCAAATTGATGAATGACAAGTGATACGAGTGAAGTGATTCAGTAGTACTAATTTATACCTGGAGACCTGGTCCAGAGTTCTCTTCTCTTCACAGGTGTGATAGCAATCATGAACAAGGAAGTCTCCATGAGGAAAAATACTGAGAAAGATGGATTTCAAAAGAATATAGAAAATAGAAATGTCTGTAGTAAAATATAAATTACAGTATAGCATCAGTAAAAAAAAACTTAGGATGGTGGTTAATGCTGGCAGGGATTACAAGATGGTGATGATTCAGTGTTAGACAAGAAAAGGCATGGCAGGTGTGTTTGTGCAAAGGAGCTGAACCTTTGAGATTGGCACAGAGATGCATGTAGATTGCTCTCGAGAAGTCCTGTAAGAGGAAAGAAAAGTGACCATGGAGAGATGGAGAATTTGAACCTCAGTAATACTAGTTTCAATCCAACCAATATCCTTCACAGAAGTGTAGCATCTGGGTGAGAAACCTATACTGACAGTAGATCTGACCTGCCACCAGGAAGGGCAAGGGTCAGACCAAGGTTCTCTATCCAGACCAAGGTTCCTGAAAGGTTAGGAAGAGGGGCTGAAACCCAGACCCCACTGATTCTGAACCAGGGGGAGTAAAAGAACTTACTATAAGAGTGAGATGGTTTCAGCAAGATATTAGCAAGTGTATTGAAGAGAAATAATGCATTGCTTTGATTGGCACAGTGGGGGCCTCCAAAGAATGGAGTCTGTCTGGCATTCTTAAGACACACTTTCATGACATGTATTTTTGGCTGCTTTAGGTGGGACATCTCTGCTTTCTATAGGTTAGTC
This sequence comes from Sorex araneus, assembly GCF_027595985.1. NCBI lineage: Eukaryota > Metazoa > Chordata > Mammalia > Eulipotyphla > Soricidae > Sorex > Sorex araneus. Next base: position 58,644,932 of record NC_073309.1, on the reverse strand, counting down.
CGGGGAGGGGGTGAATTGAAGACCTGTTCCCAATTTGGGGGAGAAATTACACTATATATGAAATATTCCAAACCAGTCACATAAAAAAAGATAAGAAATACATATAGTAATTGGCATCAACTATAAAATGTTCTAAGATAATTATATAGAGATGATAAAATGTACATAAAATAATTTAAACCTATCCCAAGAAGGGAATACTATGGCCAATTCTAAGAATTTGAGTGACAAAGGCATAGAATGTATGTCTTGCTGGACCAAGGCTGGGGTGCCTAGCTAGTTGTAGAAACTGTGGGTTATAATGGAGCAAGGGTGGTGTTTCTAGAGTCTTCTGGGCACACCTGATTGTCTTTGCAAAAGGGTCTTAGCCTGCTAGGACTTTGAAGTGGGGATTTAAGTTAGACTTCTTTTAGAGTTTTTTGTTGGTTTGTTTGTTTGTTTGTTTTGGGGCCACACCCAACAATGCTAAGGGTGTACATGCAATAATTACTCCTGGTGGTGCTTGGGGGTGTATAAAAACACAAAAAAGAAAAGAAAGGGGCGAGGAGGGGGAGAGCACTTCACCGCACCGGGCACGGGGCACAGGGCACCCATGCCGCCCGTGTTCGGTAGTCTCCAGCCACTTTCCCTATCCCGGGGAGATTGATGGCGATGATGAGGCAGGTGAAGGAAGGAACAGAGCCAAGCTGGTTGGTCTCAATCGCAGTTTATTCCAATCTCCTCTCTATATACCCCTGTCTCTTTCTCTCTGCTTCTTCTTCCCCCATGCTATCTCATTCTCTTTCTCCTCTGGATCTGGATGTGGATCTAGCCGGGGACTGGCCCTGGGACTGACCCTGGGACTGACCCCTCAGCCCATTCTCGCAGCCTAGTTAAATCCCCCTGCATGAGAGGTTGGGGCTTACATATAGGTGTGGTCACCATCAATAGGGGGTAAAGTTCTTTCCCATAGGGGATGCTTCTTCTAGGACAGATTGTCTTTCAGCAGGACACCTGCCCAAGAGCGGAATCCCATGGGTGTGTTTCTCCTCTCCCTGTCCAACTAACATATAGGTATTCATATTATTAATCATTTTGTATGGACATAGCAAGAGATGCATTAAGCTTATAGAATTGCTCTTCTGGGGTCATCTCAATCTCAGACTACAGTGCTCAGGCCAGATTAGTCTTTACTATCCCTAGCAGGGTCCTAGTCTCATCGTTGCTTTTGGATCATGACATGACATGTCCATGACCAAGCTCTTAACATATAGTTAAGCATTAAGCACTTTGGCCAGGTCCATCTCGATGCCAGGTAGCACATAACTCACCACTTGCCCTGGGTCCGTCTTGTTCCTAGTCGGGACCCTGCTTTTGAGGGTGCTAGGAAGTAAGGACAGCTGAGGCTTAAGTCAAGAAAGCAGATCCCTGGGAGTGAATAATATTTGAAGCTAATTAAATCCCACATTACCAAAGCATATTAACAATTGTCTTTCTTTGTCTATACAAAAAGGATATTGCTTTAAAGTAAACTATTCAAAAGACACAAGGAGAGGAGAAAAAGCAATATTAACTTACAAGTTCACTGTCCTAGCAAGGTCTGACCTAACAAATTAACAGTCTGATTAGGAGACGAGCTGATTGACTAGTTGGGGAAGGGAGCATAGAAGTGATTACATATAGACAAAGGAGTGGGAGTGACTCGAGAGCACCTTGATGGGTGTGACTGATATAACTAAGCTCCTAGTGGCAAGGGGAGTAGGACATACCAATGTAGTCTAGAATTGTTTAGAGATTATTGCCAGATAAAGCTAAAGTCTTTATAGCAAGGGAGAAAGGACAAACCAAAGTCAGGCCTAATATATTTAGAGCTATATTCCAACATGGGGGACCATATGGGATGCCGGGATTCAAACCCTGGTCAGCGCTCTGCATGGCAGATGCCTTCCCTGTTGGGCTGTCTCTCCAGCACCAAACTGGACATCTTGCTGTGGTCCTTTGCTACTCTACTTCAGTTCCTTGTGCTGAAATCAGTCAAAATCTGTGGTAGCTGCCAGACTGGGTGACTTACAGCTGAAGTAAGGGACTTCACTTTCTTCTTCTCAGGGCTTAGCTCCACTGTCGAAGTTTTGTTTATTAAAAGGAAATATTTATATCTTAGAAATAACAATTATTTTTTTAAAAAACATTGTATCCTGATGCTATTCTTCATATCCTTTTTATATCTTCAGTCATGCAAAATAAATGTAACAAAACAATTTAAGAGAATGCAATTATGATGAAGAGATTTCATGCATAATGCTTTAAATCATCCTGAATCATGGGCTATTTTCTGGATGAATGACTTTTCTAGTTGATGAATTTTCCTAAGTACCAAAAGTTTTAAAATTTAGTTTTATTGAAAGTCATGCTAAAATATTTTTCATATACCACATTTAAGTGAAAAGAAACCCTAACTTTCTGGAGTGGAACTTTCTTTGATATATAAATATTCTTATTAGTTTGGGTCTTCAGATGCATTTTGTGGAAGCTTATTTAATTCTTCCTATTCCTTCCTTAAACATTCTTTGTCTCTCCACAAGAAAGTCAGTGCATCTCTTTTGGTTTGTAGACTTTTTATTGAAATCATCATTCTCAAAGTCCCTAGACCTATTATTTCCGAATCAATACTGGCTTCCAACTCATTTCATTTCATCTAGTTTACATATGCTACGAACTAGTTTGCAAATTAGTTAACAAAATCCGTGAACCCTGTACTTTCACTGACTCTAGCATTTACCCTCTCTTTCCATTTCTTTCTCTTTTTATCATCCCCATTAAGTATTAAAGTGTGTGGACATAAAACTATCTTAGAGTGTGGACATAAAAACTAACTAGACTAGTACATTAGTAGATAAATTGATGGCTTCAGTTGAATCTTTCTCTATCACATTAACCTCCTTTATCTCAACTGATTATCTCCCCCCACTGCTCAGAATCATCACAGGCTCGACCTCCCAGCCTGGCATTAAGGGACTTTCCTTTCCACGGGCGTTTGCAGTTTATTCTTCCCCTCTGTGACCATATGCCTGTTTCTTTCTGGCAAACTTATTTTCTCCTTGATCATACATAAGCGTTTTCCATCTTCTCTGTTCCCATCTGTACCTAGACAGGACAAAGGAAGGTCCACACACAGAAGAGTGGACAGTGCGGGGCGGGGGCACCCGACTCCAGGTTGTTTCTATGGTGAGGGGTATGGTTTGGACTATGCACTTATTTCCAGTCTGCTCTCCTTTCTGGTCTACAAAATGGTAGTAACATCTGTATCTGGGATATTATGATGATTCACTGTCACTGTCATTGTCACCCCATTGCTCATCAATTTGCTCAAGCAGGCACCAGTAAGGTCTCCGTTGTGAGACTTGTTACTGTTTTTGGCATATCAATACGCCACCGGTAGCTTGCCAGGCTCTGCCGTGAGGGCGAGATACTCTCAGTAGCTTGCCAGGCTCTCTGAAAGGGGTGGAGGAATTGAACCCGGGTCTGCTGCGTGCAAGGCAAACGCCCTACCTGCTGTGCTATTGCTCCAGCCCCATAAATTACTACTTAAAATAATTATTTGAAGAAGGAATTCAAAGGTTTTACTAGATTACCAAAGAGGATCTGTTACATCAAAAAAATATGATGATTAAGTAAGCAATCTATGCAAATGCTTAGAAAAGTGCTTGGGGTATATTGAAACTCTCTATAAATACTTTTTTTTATTGTTCTTATTGTTAAAATTGTTCTAACAATTTTAACTGCCAAATGAAAGTCTTCTGTGTTACCTTGTTTAACATGGACCTACCCCTCTTTGGGCCACTCTTTGCTTTTCTCAGGACTTGGATCATATGGCGTGGTGGGGATCAAAGCCAGGTCAGCCACATCTAAGGCTTACCTGCTTTATAGTCTGTCTCTCTGACCCCAGTATGGAATTTTTTATTGACGTTTCATCATGAATTGTTCTTTTCAATAAGTAGTTGTCTTTCAATTCAGTACTGATTTGAGACATGTTAACTACAATCTGGAACCAGATTTTTCTATTTTGTGATTCTTTGGTGATTCTTTTCTAACTCAAGAATGTTATATTGAAAGAAAGAAAATCCAATGCACTTGTATATAGGGTTTGCTGAAAGATACAACATGCAATCACGCCAATATCTAAAAAGAGGAAATTTCAGACAGTTAGACCATAGGGGGTAAGACTGAGCTGAAAATCTTTCTACTTAGGATAGTTTACTCCTATTTCCTTATCCTTCTGACTTTCTTTGCTCAATTTTACTGTTTCCCCATTATTTTTTTTCTTGCAAGTGGGTTAGTTTGACTTGGTAAGGAATCAATTTCTGCCTGGACATCACTTGGCTTTGCATTAGAGTTCTCCAGAAATAATAAAAAATAAAGTCAATTTCTCAGAGTCTGAATTCCAAATTCCCAAAAGCATTATCTTACTGACAAGCCCAGTGATGATTTTGTTTCCTGTTTCAGTTTGCTGTAGTCAAAGGAGCTTTGTCTAGTACAAACATGACCACTTAGTAAAGGCATCCTGTGTGGGTGGCGGGTAGGAAACATCAATACATCAATACAAGGGATGTAAAAAAGTGGTGTTCCATGTCGAACAGCCGTACAGATCGTCTCTGCCTTTGTGGTAAGTAGATATGTTTCAATTTGCTTCTCAGGTGCGTGCTTTCTTCATTCCCCTTTCTCACCCTAAAAAGAATACAGAAAACTGGATTGCATGTTTTGTAACTAGTGTTTTGAAACCTTTACTACTATCACCATGCAAATGTGTCAGAAGAGGGATAGACATTGAATGATTACACTCATTTGTGGAATATACAGTAAGCACTGTCATCCTATTGTATATCAATTTGCTGGAGCAGGGACCAGTAACGTCTCCGTTGTGAGATTTGTTGTTACTGTTTTTGGCATATCAAATATGCCATGGGTAGCTTGCCAGGCTCTGCCATGTGGGGCAGGATACTCTTGGTAGCTGGCCGGGCTCTCCGAGAGCGAAGGAGGAATCGAACTCAGGTCAGCTGTGTGCAAGGCAAACGCCCTACCTGTTGTGCTATTGCTCCATATGCAAGCACAGTAGAAACAAGGGCAAGGAGAATTAGTCCACAGTTGGAAGCCTGCCTCAAGTGGAGGGGGAGAAGTCAATTGGGATAGAGAAGGGACCATTATGACAAAGATAGTTGGAAATAATCACTCTGGATTGGAACTGCATGCTGAAAGTAGGCAAAGGAACAGACATGATAACATCTTGGTATCTGTGTTTCAGACTATAGTGCACAGAGGGAAAGAGAGAGAGAGACAGAGAGGAGAGAGAGAGTGGAAAGTGCCTAAGTGCCTGCCATGAAGCCATAGAGGCAAGCTGGGGGTAGGGTGGTGGGAGGGAAACTGGGGATACTGGGGTCACCGGTGGTAGGAAATGGACACTGGTGGAGGGATGGACACTGTATCATTGTATGACTGAAACCAAATCATGAACAGCTTTGTAATTGTGTATCTCACAGTAACTCAATTAAAAATATTAAAATTAAAAAACCTACCAGCATAATTTTGTTGATATTTCTCAAAATATTTCCAAAATCTGAAGGTGATTCAGCTTCCATGGTTTAGAAATGATATTAAGAAAGACCCAGTTACTCAATAGGGTTTGACTTAGAGAAGGGCTGAATACCTCTCTGTTAGACCCCTAAGCTGAGTGTTAGTCATAAATGATGTGGGAGCCACTCTTTTTATTTTTTATTTTTGGCAGCTGTTGTGAAATTTGGCCCTGATGATACAGTGAAATTATGTGATAGAGGAACTTATAGAATTAGAACTTAGCGAATCCAGGGTGTATGTGTGGTTTGTTTGTTTATTTATTTATTTATTTATTTATTTGTATATGTGTGTGTGTGTGTTTTGCTTCCTTGAATCTCATTTCTCCTATCCCATCCTCTGCCAAAAATAAATGATCCAATTCTTCTACTCAATGTGTATGCCATATATCTTAGGAAGGATGCTCTTTTATTTCTCCCTGTATTTTTTATTTCATATTTCCCCCCATTAACCAGGACATTTTAAATTGAGGTTATCTCTCTTTATCCAGGAGCCTGTTGGTCAGAACTACAATAATATTGTCTCAGATTTTTAATGACATGCCTGATGTTCGGTTAGTCTTATTCCTCTTTCACTTTTATTTTGAAGCATTTGTCCTCTTTGTTTTAGTCTGCATGATATGTGTTGTTCCTCTCAGCAAACAAAGGAGTACACATCCCACACTGCATAAACATTTGTGTCACACTTTCCTCTTGAAATTAGTATCCCTTTAAACTAGTTAACACATTTGTCCTGTCTCTGACACCTTTAACTATGACAAGTATGAAACAAAATAGTGTACAGTGAACAAACACGTCATTTGGAGCAGATTAGATTAATTACTATTCAGGGCAGTGCTTAGATTAATTATTTTGTTTGTGTAGTATGTTCGTTAAGTGGTTGCCTGATTGCTGCTCCAAAGATTGATTACTTGTTACATTTACCTTGTGGTTTCTGTGGGAAAACATCTTTTAGGATTCATCACTTCTCAAAGCCCAGGGGGCTTGGATGACATGAGAATGCTCCAGTGAAGCTGTAAAATGGAGAAGGGGCTGTGGAGAATGTGTTCTTTAAATAAACACCTACAGCGGTGGCTGGAGTAGCCATCAGATCTGTTTAACATCAGTAGAAACAATCGATGAGAAAATTGAGTTAATATGAGCTACATGATCTGAAAACCAGGCACACCAGTTGTAGTGTAAAAATGAGGTGAGTAAGCACTTCCCAAGATTTTCTGGGGACCTAGTGAGCTAAAATGACAAACCCAGCCTGTTGTCATTTTAGCTCTTGACTATCTTGCACTTCACTTCCCAAGTGTCAGCCATGTCGCAGCAGCTGTTGCCATTGCTTCTGGGGCTGGTGTGTGTCAGCCCTCTCGGTGGAGCCCCGAGAGCCCCCCGTGGAAGCAGAAGAATCCACATCCTGACTCTCTAAGCTGCTTACATGGGGCTCTGTGATGCAGAAGAGCAGGCGTTATCTGCTGAGGTCAAGAAGGGCTGACTCTCGGCACTGAGAAAGGATTACACTAATAGGATTTTATTGCAATGGGAAAATCATACCAAAATGAAATTAGAAAGTATTTTTAAATGAAAGAAATGACCTAAGGATTAAAAACAAAATAGCTTTTTACTTCATAAAGGGCTGGACAAATCTCTCCATTTAGGTATCAAAAAATGTGTAGTTTAAATGTGTATGTATATTATAAATCTTGGACTGGAGCAATAGCACAGTGGTAGGAGTTTGCCTTGCACGCAGCCAACCCAGGTTCAATCCCTCCGTCCCTCTTGGAGAGCCCGGCAAGCTACCGAGATTATCCTGCCCACACGGCAGAGCCTGGCAAGCTACCCGTGGCATATTCGATATGCCAAAAACAGTAACAACAAGTCTCACAATGGAGACCTTACTGGTGCCCGCTCGAGCAAATTGATGAACAATGGGAGGACAGTGCTACAGTGCTATTAGAAATCTCAGTGACTTTGAATGCTTGTTTCATTTACAGTATTGTCAGATAGCTTAAGTTATCATACTATTAAAATACTGTACTTCAAGGTACTATAATTATTATATTAGGCAAGTAAGTTTAGGTCTCAGAGAAACTTCACATACCCCTACCATTATATCACACCTTTTTCCAGAGAGAAACACTAAACAGTATTTCTGTCTTTCTTGCTTTTTTCACCATTTTACTCTATTAACCATAGTCACAAAGCCACTGCAATTGTACAAAATATTGATACAGGGAAATAAAATGCTTAAGATTTCTAACACTGTAGATATAGTGAAACAATCATTTTAACTAATATGCATCCAGTAAGCCAAAAGAAAATTACCCCCAAAGTGAAATAATGAAAATGAAATCAGACAGGCCTAATGTTTTAGAAGCAGCACTATCTTTATAGTGATCGGAGATTTCAGAGGACAAGCCATTTCAAACATAAAATGTGTTTTTAGTGTTCAAAGCCATTGATAACTTAAGAATGTTATCATAACAGTTATGCCTTTAAGGCATAGATTATTTTTCTCCATACAGGTACAATGATGGTCAAAAGAGAAATAGCATACAGTATTGGTGTGAGGAGATTTTAAGGAGATGCTGAGAGGTAAATAGTTGTATTTAAATTAGGTGATTTTCGATAGTGGGGAAAGAACTGGAAATAATAAGAAATGCGTTTGTCCAGATGTATATTTTGGGCCTTTTTGATTGAGTTCTTTTCCTGTCTGGTGCTAGACAATTTGTTTATTAATTTATTTTCCTCACTTTCCTTCCCTTTTGTTTAGAGGACTAGGTTTTGCATACTTGGGTTCTGTGCTTGAACATGTACTCGTGATGCTTGCTGCGGGGGAGGGTGGTGGTGCATGTCTTATATATTTTACTCTCACTAGGTTGGGTGGCACCTAGGCGAGAGCCTGCAGTTATTGCAGTTATTGTCCAAATGGCAGCATCTCCTTACCAGACTGGACCTGTGGGATGTTTCAGGATCAAACATGCAGCCTCAGATCTGCAGCCCAGGAGCTCTACTGTATCTCGGAGCCCCAGAAATTAATTTGTGAAGCACTCTTTTGTCATAGAGTGCCCTGTTGTGCTCCTTTTGGATCCTAAGTTCAAATTCAGACGGGAATTCAGCCATGCACGCTGTCCAGCCGTGAGACCTGCATCCTTCAGTTCTGACGAACCACCGCCTTGGGAAGTGGAACTGAGACTTCTTATTGGAGTAAAGTTGCCAGGAAACAAGTTTGCTACAGCTTGAAAAGTTCAAGCTCAGCTAATTTAGAAAGAGCCTAGGATCTGGAGAAAGGAGCCCTGCGTTTTACAGCCACTCTGACGCCTTCACTGCTGGCCTTTTGTGCAATATTGTATCACAACTAATCCCTGTTCTTTTGAATTAAATTGCTTATATTATTGAGCTCTTAAACTGCAGAGGTTGAAAATATGTACTGAGCACCTCAATACATTGTTTGTAGCCTCTGTCTTAAATGTAAATATAGTATATTAAATGTCTCTGTGAGAGTCTGGCTTTAAGTTAATGAAACTGGTTTTGTGTATTGTTTATTAAGTTATTTCTTTGTTTTATGGTCACACCTCAAATATGTAAAGGTTCCCATAATTATTTGTTGTCTAAATGTGACTGTCCTTCCAAAACAAAAATGGCATATCGATCCATTGTTACTTATAACCCACAATTTAGTTTAATTGCCTTTTCTCTTTATCGGCAATGCACTTTCTCTGGCCTCACATCAGTTTACTCCTGTAACTAAAGATATTTCTTTAGTTACTAAGAGACACTAAGTATGGTTAGGAATACTGGATGTAATCTGGATCTATAAGTACTAGCTGGATTCATTTATTCATCCAGTAAATTAATGTGTCAAGTACTAAATTTCAGACCCCATGCTCTAATTTTTTGTATGAATGCACTGTTGTCCCGTTGTTCTTCGATTTGCTTGAGCAGGCACCAGTAACATCTCTATCGTAAGACTTGTTGTTACTATTTTTGGCATATTGAATACGTGATGGGTAGCTTGCCAGACTCTGCCATGCAGATGGGACACTCTCTGTAGCTTGGTGGGCTCTCCAATATGGACGGAGGAATCGAACCCAGGTTGGCCACGTGTAAGGGAAAAGCCCTACCCGATGTGCTATCACTCCAGCCCTTTTGTATGAATAAAAGTCATAATCTTGACCATTACAGAGATAAGTTCCTTTTTTTGTTTTTTGACTGGGGGGCACACCCCATAGTGTTCAAGGTTTAGTCCTGGCTCTGCACTCCTGATGGTGCTCAGGGGACCTTTTGGGATGGCAGGGATTGAACCCGGGTCAGCCATGTGCAAAACAAACACCCTCCCCACTGCACTATCACTCTGGCCCCAAGATAAGATTTTTTGTGAAAGGACCTAAAAAAAAGGAGCAAGCAGAAAGGGAGCGCTTTTCCTAAAAATATCTTTTCAGGACTAGGAAATATTTGGAGAAAGTGTGTCTTGCAATGTGTACCAATTTTAAAGACTTATTTCATAGTTTAAATCTTAACAGGAAAAATTGGCATTTAAAGCCTTGTCTCAATGTCCAAATGAAGTCTTAAGAAAAAAAAATTTATCTGCTTTTGATTTCAGACATGAAAAGATTAAACATGTCAATATAGAAGTTTCGAATATGATGAATAAATTGAATTTCTCTGCAGCCATTCAGTCATTCAGTTTGAACTTGATTTGGAATCTTCCGCCAAATGCCCACTTGACTCTCAAGGCAGATTAATTCCCTGTGTGGGTATCACCTGAAAGAACCATTCCGGCACTTCACCTCAGAGACACAGAGCCTCGTGGGAAGCTAAGTGCTGCAAAAATTGCTATGTAGAGTGGCACACAGAATAAAGGTGTAGATGCAGCTTACTGGAATGTCCTAAAACCAAAATTCTTCTTCCTATGACCACAGCAATGAGAAAGTATACTATATTTCCCGATGAATAATCTGGCATTCTTTGGATATAGGGAAATAGTGCAGGCATGCCGAGGCCCTGAGTTCCATCCTTGCCTTATATACTCTGACCTAGTGACACTGCCTTAGGGCACATCCCCCCTCCAATCTTCCCAAGCAACACCTTGCCCCAGTTTGACCCGTGGGGATCACAGGGCTAAGTACAGAACAACTGGCACAGCTAGATGTGGCCCTAATTACTATTCTTGGAATAGAGGAGAGTACAAGGGCTATTTTGATGGTCACGTTGTGTGTCCTAGCTCAATTTGGTCCCTGGTACCATATGGTCCTCAGAGCATTCCTGGGTGCAACAGATAGTCCAGGAGATCCTGGATACCACATGACCTGAATGGCAGTCCTCAGATCCTTGCATTGAACTTCAGGCCCAAGTGTCTGAGAATAGCGGGGAGGATAGTCTTGGAACATTGCAAGGGTCATGCCCCTCCACCCCGTTAGACCAAATTCAGCATTTCTCTCTAAGCTTTCAGTATGTTTTAGTAGCCTTGGGTCTATAGTAATCTGAAAGTTCTCTGCACCTCATAAGACTGTGATTTAAAACGTTGCCAGTGATAACAGGACCCCTATTCCATTTTCAAATGTTGGGCAAGCGGGATTTAAGCATTATATGAAAGACATTGTCAGACTAATCCCTACCTCTGTCATGGCTTTGTCAGTTTTGCCCTGGTTAGACAGGATCATCTACATTTGGGTTTATAGGATGAATTTCATTAAGTTGAATGCTCTTACTGGGATTATACGCTCTTTTATTTAATGTTTTGCTCAGGGCTACTCTTAATAAGTGTCTTAGTGGCTTTAAGAAGTGTTAGAGTGGTTTTTTCTCTTTTTTGAATTATTTTAATGTTAGCCAAAGGGAGGGGGAGCTACACAATGTTGGAAAAATCGCTACACTAAAATTATGCAAGTTATAAAAATTTCAGCATATTGCTTCATGTACTCACTACATGATCTCACACACACACACACGATGAAAACAAAAAAAAATGTTTTTTAAAAACTCCTTATTAGACTTCTCTATATTGTTTACTGGATCATGTTTAAAAAAAGATTCTTTTTAATTCCAATTCAGACAACAATTTTGATATAGTATATACATTCTATTTCTGTCACTGTCATTCTTTTGCTCATCAATTTGCTCGAGCGGGCACCGGTAACGTCTCCATTGTGAGACTTGTTACTGTTTTTGTCATATCGAATACGCTATGGGTAGCTTGCCAGGCTCTGCTCTGGGGGCAAGATACCCTCGGTAGCTTGCCAGGCTCTCCGAGAGGGGCAGAGGAATCAAACCCAGGTTAGCCTTGTGTAAGGCAAACGCCCTACCTGCTGTGCTATTGCTCCAGCCCTACGCACATGATGACAAGTTCGAATATTTACTGCCTGACAGACTCGTTATTTTTTTAATTTATTTATGTACTTGGGTTTGAGGGCCACACCCAGCAGTGTTGAGGGTTGACACCTAGTTCTCTGCTCAGGCATTACTCCTGGAAGGGCTGGGAAAGACTATGTAATCCAGAGATTGAGTCAGGGCCAGCTGCGTTCAAAGCAAATGCCTTAATTGCTGTACTATCTCTCCACACTGAAAACCCCTTCTTTAAAGTGATTCTTATTATACCCTTAATTTTGAAATGAATTTAAAAAAAGCAAAACCCTGAGGTAAAGAATCCCAAGAATCGATGGAGTCCATAAGCAAGCTGATAGCAGAGTGGAAACAAAATTTAGGTAGCATGCAGTGTTCTCAGTTGAAACACTTTTGTCTCATAGTTTGACCTTCATGCAAGTAGAAAAAAGTTTTTCTCTTATGTTGATGCAGCTGCTATTGTTATTATTTATCTTAGTTATTGGAATGTGAGAAGAAATAAAAATTAGGATTATAGAGTGTCCCAGTATTTTATCTTAAAAGTCCAAAGGGAAAAGGGAACCAAATTAGGAAGATTTTAAGGGAGTTTTACAGATTAATCAGCTCTGTAACAGGGGTGATGATGATGATGATGATGATGATGATGATGTAATAGGGGTGACCAAATTAGATTGGTGTAAATACATAAAATTAATTTAGGAAATATTAGTCTTAAAAATGTGGCTGTATTAAAAAGCCAGAAAGCTACTAAAATAGTAAGCATCATATTCTTAAAAATGCCTATATAATAATCTTATTACTTGTGACTCTACTTCTACCTTTTCTGGGTTTTTTTGTTTTCTCTCTTCTTTTCTTCCCTTTTTTTTACAATGAATTCTTAATATATTTCTATTCTACCCAAATCCAATAATTTAGCAGCACCCTCTAATTTAAAATGTTCCAATTATTTTACCTGAATCACAAAAGGTTCTCAATAGGTAAAAGTAAATGTGCTCATTGGAAAAAATATTACACATTACAGTACAAATTGACATCTGTTCTTGAATGGTTTATTAGTACTAAGAAGTCTATAGCATTAGGCATAAAATGTTAAGATTGCTTTGATTTACTTGCCCATTTACTTGGCCATTACTAACATTTCCCTGTTAGACATGCAATGAACTTTATATCTGGTATATCATTTGTGGTTCTAATATAACATCATGGATATATAAGAATTATGTAAGGTGCTTTGTTGGATGCCATAAAGTATGGAAATAATACATCCTAGGATTTTATTCCATGAGAAAAGAAATAGTGGAATAACCATAAATTTTTAAATATGAGAAAATGTTTATGGTAAACAGTTTAGTAAGTTTTACTTTTACCAAATGAAGCATAAAACTACAGTGTATGGATAGATAAAGAGATTTTCTCTGTTTATTCATTTCCACTAAAAGTTTTGAAAAGAAGTTTCACATGTAATAATAGTTTAGTTGCAAATGAGATAAAATATGAATAAAGAGTGAAAATAAGAGGGACATAAATGGAAACTATGAAGGAGATGAGATAGATTAAGGTGGCCAGGTAGGGCATTTTTGTGAAGGAGGCAGTAATGAGGGCAGTACAGGGAACAGAAGAAATGGAAGGAATTTTATCATAAAAATTCAAAGTATGCATGTCAACAAACAGTAGATCCAATGGCTAAAATGGATATATATTGTTAAAAAAGTGACTGTAGAGGTAAACTAGTACCTAACCATGGACTTTGAATGCTCAGCTAAGGAGGTTTTAAAAAATTATTTATTAAAATTGGTTTGGTTGAGACTCTGTTTTACAGTACTGTTAATAATAGTTTCTCAGCACTATTGCTGAGAAATAGTGCTAAAAACTATTATGAATCCAACACCACACCCATCACCAGAGTACCCGTCCTCCTACAAGCACCCCCACCACCTTGCCCTCTCAACCACCCCCAATTCAATTGTGTGGATCAGTTTTCCCATTGGGTTGCCCTTTGAGTCTTTGTTGCTACCTTGCTGTATCTCTTCAAGTCTCACATCTGAGAGAAATCATTTTATTTCTATACACTCCTTCCGATTGACTTCACTCACCGTGGTATCCTCTAGTTCCAATCCAGTTGCTGAAAACTTTGATTTGGTTCTTTTTTGGGATCAGGTACAAAGTTTAGAATTTATCTGGTAGTCTATACCACTCAAGATTTGAGGCAGAAAAGTTTTAGCATCAAAACAGAAAACCCAGAGCCAGACAGAGAGTCTAGGAGTTATAACACTGGTCAGGCTTACTTCCCAGCACTCCATAGGGTCCCCCAAGCCCATCAGGAGTGATTCCTGAACAAAGCCCTGAACACCACTGAGAAGTAGAAAATCAATCAGACCACACACATGTAATGAGGGCAACTCACATTTCAGTTACTCAAGGTAGTAGCTGGGAGTTGGGAAATAAATAAATGAACTATATGATCATCATCATCATCATCATCATCATCATAATCATCATCATCCCATTGATCTTCTCGATCGGTCTCAGTAATGTCTCCATTTGTCCTAGCCCTGAGATTTTAGCAGCCTCTCTTTACTCATCCTTCCCAACAATGCCTCATTGGAGGCTCTTTCAGGGTCAGGGGAATGAGACCCATCATTGTTACTGGTTTTGGCATATGAATACACCACAGGGAGCTTGCCAAGCTCTCCCATACAGGCAGGAAACTCTTGGTAGCTTGCCAGGTTCTCTGAGAGGGAGAATTAGGCTATTCCAGGAGCTTGGTTTTATAGTTTCTGGATGTTGGCCATTGATGGGATTACATAGTGCAGGGGGCAGTTTGTGGGTATGACTGCCAAGCAACTGGAAAATGGGGAATCTGAGCGGAAGAGGCCCAGTCCAGTCTCCGAGCAGGCTTGGAGATCTCAGCCCCGGGTCCCACACACCTGGGTTCCTCTGCTGGTACCTTCATGTGTGAGGCTTGTCCAAACATGTGGAGATGGGCCTTGAGCATGATCATAAAAGTCATTTATGTTGACTTGAGCGTATGGCATGCACATTTCCCAGGAACATATTTGCCTTCTGTTAAAGACAAAACTAATGGAAATAAAATCTCTCCCTCTACCCTAAAATGCTGTGAAGAAACAACAGACAAAATAAAGAGTCTTATGTAAGCTGATCTCCTGACAATAGATGTGCTGAAACTCTTTCTCTGGTGCACAACTTTATTCATAGATATGAACATGTGTCATTAGGTCCACCTTAGAGATCATTAGATTGGGAATCAAACCATTTGAGGAACTGGTGACAACAGGCTAAAAGTAGTTATCTAGCATAAAAAAAAAATAACACACGGGAAGTTGACCATTTACTCATATATGAATCACAGTTGCAAAAAATTCTGATAAAAGAGGAAAAAAGGACATGGAACCAGTGTTGATTTTATTTTGATGGGAATTATGTGTATTCTAACCTGAAGCTTTGAAATATTGCAAATTTTAATAAGTTAAAATTTGACAATATCGCTACAGTTCCTAGAAGAATGACTTGAATGGGCTTGAGAATAAGTGAGAATGAAGGGAAATCTAATAATATGTCTAGGTAAGCTTCTTTTTTAAAAAAAATCTTTCTCCAACCTTTGAGATAGACAGTTTTACACCTATGAGACATGTATAATTTTTCAAGCACATCTTATGCTCTTTCCATGTAGGCACGAAGTTAGTCTTTTCCAAGTGCAAGTCATGAATAGTGGAAATGAAACATTTTTAAAATGTAGTAGGAAGGGTATTAGCACTTTGGGAATGACTGCTTAGTTGAGTGAGAGAATTAATGAATACTCTAAGTTATCTAACTCTTTTCATTTCTGGTAATTAGCCTTAACAAGGCAACTTAAAAAAAATATGCCTTCCAAGCCTTGTACAGTGTGACTTCCCACTTAGCATTTCTTGTCTTCTTACAAGCCTTATAACCTGAGGCAATTCAAGATATTCCCTGTGGGAAAGATTATTTTAGAGTTATGCTTAAGGCACTTGCCTTTATGAATTTTCTGGGGGGAAAAGGCCATTTTAATGTTCATTTTAATGTCTGAATATCTAAGAATTTAAGAGTTGTAATTAAGTATTGGACTAGGAAAAAACCAAATAATTTATAGCAATAAAATAAGAGCCAACCATATCTTAATTAACTATTCCAGAGCTTTCTATTAATCCTTCCTGTTTCATGGGCCACACCTGGTGGTGCTCAGTGTATACTTCTGGCTCTGTGTTAAGTAATTACTCTTAGCAGTGATCAAGGTGCCATAGGTAGTACTGGGGATCAATCCAGGGTGGCCACATGCAAGACAAGTGTCTTAATTCGGGTGCTATCTCTAGCATCGTTCCTTAAAAAATATTGTATCATACTATTATTTCTCTTAGGAGTCTTTTTAAAATATTATTTGTTGAAATATTCCAAGGAATTGTACATACTAATCTATCTTATATTTGATGTTATCAGATGACAAGAAAATAAACTAGAGTCCTAGATCTCTTATGTGTTGAATAGATTATAACACCTTTCATTCTTACTCCCCACCCCATACACACCATACCCCTGCCTACCTCCAGTATTCAGAATTATTAGCCTCACTCTTTACAGTCACCATTTTGCCATTCTATAGACGATTATTTTTAAGGTGTCAGTACTAGACATATACTGATTATTTATCTTCCACACGTTTATTGGAAGTTGATATGTTGGCACAACGTGCCATACTTTGTCTTTGTAATTGTTGAAGGTACCATGCCTTAGAGAAATGGCTTAATTAGCAAAAGCAACCACCAAGTGCTAGAGAGTCAAATTTTTGAGCTACCAAGTCAAATCTTGTGCAATATTATGACAATGGCTGCTCACTATGCTTTCCTTATCAAGACTATGTATGGATTTCTATTTTATTTTGAATGAGTGCTCCTTGAATTCCTGTGTATCATCCACCATTCTATGAGCAGAATTCCTGGCTCTTCATTCTTTTCTTTTTTTAAAATGCATTGGCAGTTTTAAAAATAGAATCAATTTTGTACACATTTATCCATTCATAGGCTGATCTAGACATCTATTTGCATGCGTTTGGGGCATCTTTGGCCACTTTCTTCTAATTGCCTTCTATTTGTTATCTATGTCTTGCTTCATTTGTGTCAGGAGCAGCTGAGACAGAAGTGGAGCTAAGACTTCATCCCTTTGTGCACCTATGAAGATTTCTGCTTGTTGCACATGATTTTTCTCTACTGCACTAAAGATTTTCTACAGTGAGAATTTTGTCTATTTGCTTGTTTCACAAGATGGTGATCACCTTGACTATCTTTACTCTCCTTTCATTCTCCAATGTCCTGTAGAATAGGCATCAACAAATGTGCATTGTGTGAATGGATGTGCAGAAAAAATGAATGTTGCATAAAGGGCTAATGTTGTTGTGGTGATGAGATTTTGTTTTCTCACTGTTTCGATACTCGGTTTCACTGCCCTTCCTCAGGAGACTGCTTCCCTCGGGTCCCTGAAGAATTACAACAGACTCAAAGCTGATAAAAATTCGTAATAAATCTGTGGTGGGGTAAAAAAAGGAACATGGAAATATCTATACTTGTGCACCTTGATATAAATTCACCCTCCTGTCTCAGGTGTTAGAAATTATAAACTCCAGGGTTTCTTCACTATTAAGAATTGAAATACAGCACTTCTTTCTTAATTTGACTAGTTTGCCAGTAACTTGGAATGATGAGAGCCTGAAGGAGACTCAACTGACAGTCAACCATTATTAACATAGACACTATTATTACTATTGGCATATGATTATTAACACAATGATCGTAGACATTGAAAATACTGTTATGAGTTAAGATTTGCAGAGCTGCAAGCTTAGATGGTGACATAAATATCACGTGGAGTTTTCTGGAATGCAGTGAGTTCTTTTTAAGTGATTCGGTTATACTGACCCTTAGTTATTTTGAAATCACTTGTTTATGTCTTATTCTAAGCCAGATGGCTTGCTGTTAAATTCTCAATATTAGAAGAAATATGAGCTCAAAATGTATCTTAAGACTTTCAGTCATGTTCTTTAGTTATTGAAAGTATAAGAAATTAAAGATTATTGAAAATATAAGAAACTATTGGGGACATACATTATCCATAACTTTATATACCAGAAGTATAAACATTAATACTATTGCAGCCATACTATGTAAACTACTATAGAATTTTAAAATTCTAAAAGTTTTTTATATATATTTATAATATATAATAGCACATAATAGCATAATATTAAATAATATATTTCTTAAAGAAATAAATCAGAAATATGAAAAGTGTAGACTAAAAGTGTAGACTAAATGCCATTCTGGTTGTATTCTATTTGTAGATGCATCTCTTTAGTTCCGTGTCCAATAATTGTCAATATATTTTAGAATATGTGTTGGAATTAATAGACAAGTTAAAACCTCTTCCTTTTTCCTGTCTCTTGCCCACCCAAGCAAATTTTCTAATTTTTCTGATTTCTGTGCATCCTTAATATCTAGTACAAAAGTCTAATTGTGTTTCTTAAAATTAAAAAAAATAAATTGTCACTTCTTGGCCACACCTGACGGTGCTTAGGACTCAGTCCTGACTGTGCTCAGAGATCTTTCCAGTTGGTGCTAAAGCGACTGTATGTGATGCTAGAGATCAAACTAGGAAAAGATATGCAAGGAAAGGGCCTTATTTTGTGCTATCTCTCCAGCTTCTAGAATAGAATGTTTTTTTGTTTTTTGGTTTTTGGGTCACGCCAGGCAATGCACAGGGGTTACTCCTGGCTCTGCACTCAGGAATTACCCCTGGTGGTGCTCAGAGAACCCTATGGGATGCTGGGAATCAAACCCGGGTTGGCCGCGTCCAAGGCAAATGCCCTACCTGCTGTGCTATTGCTCCAGCCCCTAGAATGTTTTTTTAATTGTTTATTTTCCCCTTTGCTAGAATGTGAAGTTATGAATTTCATTCATTTGGTTTTCCCTGTGACTATTTATTATGTGTTAGATGAAATGAGGAACCATTACTAGTAAGTTTATAGTGCTTATTTTTCTGTGTAAAGTGGGCTACCAGGACAGTGCACTAGATGCTCATTTTTCAAGATTAAGACCTGTTTTCACTAGGCTTGTCACTTAACACTCTATTCTCCTTATCTGTATGATGAGAAGAATAGTGACAGCAAGGAATTGAAAGTTGATGTGTGGTTCTGATTTCAGATTTTAATTAATTCATTCATTTTAATTTAGTCACCATGAATTACAGTTAGTCATGATTAAGTTTCAGGCACTGGGTTTTTCAATACCTATCCCTTCACGAGTGCCCACTCCCCTCCACCACTGTCCCCCTCTCTCCTGTTCATGCCTGGTTGCCTCCCACCCACAGTCTGCCGCTATGAGAGGTACATTTTTAAAGAGTATGTCACTGTCATCCCGTTGCTCATCAATTTGCTCGAGCAAGCACCAGTAACATCTCCATTATGAGACTTGTTACTACTTCTGGCATATCAAATACACCACAGGGAGCTTGCCAGGCTCTGCTGTGCGTGCAGGATACTCTCGGTAGCTTGCCAGGCTCTCCGAGAGGGACAGAGGAATCAAACCCGGATTGGCCACATGCAAGACAAATGCCCTACCCACTGTGCTATCGCTCCAGCCCATTTTCTTTCTTTCTTTCTTTCTTTCTTTCTTTCTTTCTTTCTTTCTTTCTTTCTTTCTTTCTTTCTTTCTTTCTTTCTTTCTTTCTTTCTTTCTTTCTTTATTATTTTTTTTTTTTTTGCTTTTTGGGTCACACCCGGCGATGCACAGGGGTTACTCCTGGCTCTGCACTCAGGAATTAACCCCTGGCGGTGCTCAGGGGACCATATGGGATGCTGGGAATCGAACCCGGGTCGGCCACGTGCAAGGCAAACGCCCTACCCGCTGTGCTATTACTCCAGCCCCGCTCCAGCCCATTTTAAAGAGGATAAATAAAATAATCATGTTAGCATTTCAGTTCATCGAAGTACTGTTTAATCTCCCTATCCTCCCTGAATATATTTAAATATAGACTACAGATATGCTCAAGATTTCAAGTTTAGGTCTCATTCACATGTTTCCTCCACTTCTTATGAGCATTCATGAAACTCCATATATATGTATATAAATATATATACACATATTTATACAACCACAATGTTCTTTGATGAGTCAGACACATTGTGGCACAATGTTTAAGAAATAGGGAGGACGTATCTGTAGTAGAGTAGTAGAGTATGTCTCTTGCCTATGTGAAGCTCTAAGTCCTAACTCTGTACCACCTGACCACAGACTACCAGCAACATTGTGACCTTCACAATAATAGCAGCCACTTTGTTACTTCTATTTTGCCAACACATCCTGGAATTGAGAGATACACAGATCTTGTTAACGTGTCTGCACTGAATCTCTTTTTTCTTTTCATGTTTGAAAAGGAATAATAATACCTACATCCGAGGGCCATAAAGGAGATTAATGGGATAATTCATATTAAACACCAAATGTAGCACCTTATTACAGATACAGCATGGCAATTTTTACACCAAGATGGCATTTTTATTATTATTACAAATTCTTTGCTGCTCCTTATAATTTTTGATTATTTATTAAGGAATCATAGTACTTCAGTACTCCCTAGACCCCTCCACCAATGTTCCAAGGTCTCTCCACCATTATTTTAGGATTTTTCCCTCCCCTCATTGTTTCCTTGATAGTTTTTCAGAGAAACATCAGTATGGATTGGAAAAATGTAAGAAGAATGTTTCACAATAGTGACAGGACTTATATTAGATATTAGAAAGCAAAAGTCAAATTTGCATACTATTAAAGAAATAATAAAGGCTCTGAGTTATTGAATTGATGCAATGTAAGCCAGGTTTCAGAGTAGAAACCTGTTCTCCCGGTCATTAGCGATCCTGTACACTCTATTCTCTACCAAGTTCTATCAATGCTGAGTTCTGAATATTTCTCAAATCCACCCACGCCTTTCCATTCCCAACTTCCTTCTGTAGCTACGATTCCTCAAGATAATGCAGCCTGAGTGTTCTCCACACTCTTGCCTCTACAGGCCTCGACTGGGCGTCTTGTTTACCATAGAACACAGCACACAGGCAACTCTCCTTCTCCACAACGAGCTCACAATATGTACACGTGCACACATACAAATGCCTCTAGTAAGTTCTTTTCCTAAGATCGGCTGCCTGGTTATTCTTCTCAGTTCTTCACTGCCATTCGAGCATGAACGATGCTCTTAACCACACATCCCCACCACCATGTGGCTACAGTATTCCTGTGTCTGTCCCCCAACTTTGCCCTTCCTTTTTACTTGATCACTAAAGTAAAACAGTATCACCCTACTAGCTCTTTACCTGTTCTGATTATTTTTCTAAAGCATTTACTACTCACTTATTTACTTATATATAAAATTTGTTAGGGGCCACACCTGGTAATTCTCAGTAGTTCTGGCTCTGTGCTCAGAAATCACTCCTGATGTGTCTAGGGGGACTATATAGGGTGCCAGGGATAGAACCCAGGCTGGATACATGCAAGGCAAGTGCCTTCCTACTGTACTGTCTCTTGGCTCCCAACATATTTGCCTGTCATTGGCTGTCATGTGTCACTGATATAAAGATAACTCTCCATGAAGACAGTCCTCTGTCACTTCCCTTACTTTTGCTTCCCTTTATCTGGGATTAAGATTTTAGCTGATCCAGGGCGCCCCAGAGAGGGGTGGGTGACAGCCCTCCTAGCCCCAAGGGACCCAGCCCCATCAGTTGAAAACCTCCAGAACTCAATCTCACCGTGCTCACTGCCACTCTCCACATGCTCGGGCCCAGCCTCACCCACAAATGAACCTATTCCTGGACACTTCATAGGACACACCATACCCATATTCCAAGAGTACTGCATGACAT
This sequence comes from Sorex araneus, assembly GCF_027595985.1. Lineage (NCBI taxonomy): Eukaryota > Metazoa > Chordata > Mammalia > Eulipotyphla > Soricidae > Sorex > Sorex araneus. The sequence goes on along the minus strand of NC_073309.1, from coordinate 58,623,065 downwards.
TTTATGGGTTCAAAGTAGTAGGCAACCAATTTTAGAGGGATTTATCACTGTCACTGTCATCCCTTTACTCATCAATTTGTTTGAGCGGGCACCAGTAATGTCTCTTACTGTGACACTTAATGTTACTGTTTTTGGCATATTGAATACACCATGGGTAGCTTGCCAGGCTCTGCCGCGCGGGCATGATACTCTCAGTAGCTTGCCGGGCTCTCCGAGAGGGGCAGAGGAATCGAACATGGGTCAGCCCCGTGAAAGGCGAATGCCCTATTGCTGTGCTATGAGGGATTTATATAAATATATATAAGTATATATTATTTTTGAAATCAAGTTTAATTTTTCTATGAACAGAACTAGTGCATCTAGAAATAGTTGTTTGTTTAAATTGTGAAATCGAGACTATGAAACTGAATCTGTAGCCCATACCAGAGAATGGACGGTATAAGTAACATAAGAACATAAGTAACTGTTTGGTATCTGATGAAAACAGCTTCTACACAGGATTCGGAGAGACCTTACAGAAAGAGGGGCAGAGCCCTAAGATTAAGTGAATAAAACTCATGTTTGAAACAGGTTATGCAAAAATTGATTTATATTCCATTTCCTTTTTTTTGATATTAGAAAGTGCTCCGGGAAGTGACATCTCATAGCCTAGTTCTCTCTCTCCGAGAACCTGGCAAGCTAACAATAGTTTCTTGCCCTCATGGGAGAGACTGACAAGCTCCCCGTGACATATTCATATGCCCAAACCATTAACAATGATGGGTCTCATTTCCCTGACCCTGAAAGAGCCTCCAATGAGGCACCATTGGGAAGGATGAGTAAAGAGAGGCTTATAAAATCTCAGGGCAAGGATGAATGGAGACGTTACTGAGACCGCTCAAGAAAATCGACCATCAACGGGATGATGATGATGGTGTATGTATATATATATATATATATATATTATATATATATATATAGAGAGAGAGAGAGAGAGAGAGAGAGAGAGACTGGATCTATATCACAGCTGGTAGGGCATTTGCTTTGCATGAGGCCGACCTGGGTTTGATTCCTCCATCCCTCTCAGAGAGCCCAGAAAGCTACCAAGAGTATCCCAGCCCAGCAAGCTACCCGTGGCATATTCAATATGCCAAAAACAGTAAAAACAGGTCTCACAATGGAGACGTTACTGGTGCCCACTCTAGCAAATTGATAAAGAACGGGATGACAGTGCAGTTTATATACATATATATGTGCATATATGTATATATATGTATATATATATGTACACAAAACTCAACCTTTAACAACATGTTAGTGATCTCTTATATAAGGGCTTAATGGCTGGGTGAAATAGAATAGTCTTCATACTCTTTCCTCTAAAGATACTTTTTTGTAGCATTTTCAGTGTTTTTTCATAACAAACAATATAAAATATATTATTTCGGTTCTGCTTTGGGACAGGAAATTGGGTTCGAGATGGAAACATTTGAAATATGGTGGTGGGAAGGTCTAATGAGTGGTGGGATTGGTGTTTCAATATTAAGTTTAATCAAATACTGTGAAGTGCTTTATAAAATAAAATAATTAAAAATTAAATGAAAATGATTTTAGCTGCTCTTTCTGGATTTTGCAGCATGAATATAAGAGCATAAAAATGATGTCTGCTTGAAATGGCTCATGTCTTTAAAATACTTAGCAGTTTCCTTGACTGGAGTCTTTTTAGACTCCAGTCTTTTTAAAAATTTTCTTCTTCAAGTATCCCTTGAAATATCACATATTTAATTAAGCATGGATGTACCAACAGCTTTCAAAAGACTTCGTATTTGGTGTCCTCAGAATGGTAGCCTAAACCATTGTTTTTCTTTTAGGCTTGCTGGCTCTGTAATTTCAAATCTTGTTCCAAATGCCATTTAAAAAAACATTGAATATTATACCATGTATGCCAATGTGAAAAAATACCATCAACTGCCAGTGTATGCTAACCTGGGATTTTGCACAAAAAACTGCTCCAAATTTGGAGGCAACCAAATCTCAGTTACCTTAGCATAAAAATAAACTTAAAAACAATAAATAACTTTTAAAACAGAAAATAAAATATTCATCCAAGTAGCCCAGAGAATTATGGTATTATTTGCTTAACATTTCTGATCTGTCACTTGTATTGTTTGTTAGGTTTTAATCTCAATATTTTTTATCATTTCTGCAAAAAATTTTATAATGTATGAAGACCTTATCGTGGTTAACTTCCTCAGTTACTATTGTGATAGCAAATTTCTGTGTTCATGTAGGTCTCAGTTTAAAATTAAGGTCATTGAATTCTTACCAAACTTATAAACTTACTTCATGTATCTAAAACTCAGTTTCCTCATGAAATGGAAAAAGAAATGAGTTTGGTATGATGACTGAAATAAGCAACAAGGAGATTATAATGGGCCCTAATTCACCAACTTACACTCTTTTCTGGGATTCAGACATCCTCCAGTCTGGTTCCAAGTTCTTACTGCATGTTCTGTTCATTTTCTTCAGCATTACCAGTTGGTCTCTTCTTTTGTTTTTCACATGCATTGCTATCTTTATCACGACTTTTTTTTTAATACCTATTAATTTCTGGGTCACTCAAAAATTAGCCAGGCCTGATATTATTCCAAAGAAAAAAGAGATTAATCACTATGTTTTTTATAGAAGAGGAAAAACAAATATATGTTTCATTCCTTTAGTAAGAAATGGGGAATTATTGATCTTTGCCTCACATCATCATGCAAAAAGCAAACTGCTTGAAAAGCAATGATGGTAAGGAATATGCTAAGTAATCTTTAAATATTTATGCTTCTTTAGATTAGTTGTGTACTGTAGAAAATTTTACCAGAGCTTTTAAGTACTTCTGACTTTATTGCTTTAAACCGCTTAAGCATTTATACTTAATGGCCATACAATGATAATGCATACCATCTTAATACAATGGCACTGAAAGTCAAATTAAGACATTACATATCCCTTTTAAAGACTGATTTTTCAAGTGACTTAGTGAATACTATTAAACCTCAACATTGCCGCTTGACAACTTTTCCTTAAATACAGATTAACTTTCACTTGCTCAGCTATGTACATTTGTGGTAAATGGTTTCTTCTGGAGGTTTATGGCTGCCTCTGAGGGTTTTTAGGTATTCCAGAGAGCCAGGCGCAAGCACATAAATAACCTTTCCAAGGGTGAACTTCATCATCTTGCCCCACATACCTATGGGAATTCACAGGTACAAAAGACCCTGGAGGGCTGATTTGAATACTATTTTCCCAGTAGAATTCTTTGTAAAATGCTCATTTATTAGCTACCAAGGACTCTGATGTTTAGATCAGCCCAGAAGAGAGCTAAAATGCCATGGAACAAATTCAGAGAATCATTAGTTTATAATGTAAACTCCTCAGGGGAAAAAATAGTGCCTGTGATTCTACATTCTGCAAAGGAGTTCTAAAAAAGAAAACCATTTGCTACACTTAAAAAATTCAGAATAACTTACGAGGAAGCTATTTTAGACTTTTAAATAATATCATTTGTATTTTCTTAATGTTATTAAAAAACTAAACAGTGCCATAATTGATGGTAATAAATAACTGGCTCATTTGTAATGGCAAATTATTAACTTGAGGAAGCATTCAATAAGCATTTGCCTGTGAGTCTCTTAAAAACACCAAGGATATTTTACTGAAAGTCATTTCCATTTGATTTTTTAAAGTTTTCCACATTTCTATTTGGTTAGAAGGGTATTTTAACTAGATGAGATGGCTTTAGCTTAAAACTCAGATTTGCTGTTATTTAGAACAGGTACTAAACTTGATAAAACAAGATCTTACTCCTTTGAAATTATGAATTTCCTCTTTCCTTAATGTCATTTTTTTTCAATGCATTTAAAAGATATTTTATGTCCTAGATTCTGAAGTCACTAATATATATTTATTACCCAAACACAATTGGAGTGATATCCTGCATATCTCTCTACTTTACCATGCCTCTCTACTTTGTCTCAGATTTGTTGCACTTTTTTGACCAAAGATGAGTAAATGTCTACTTAATCACCTTAGGAGGAGAGTGAGCAACACTGCAATGTGTTGCATCCTTATATGTGCTAATTTTACACATCGTTGCCTGTACTTTAATTAAATATCCATTGAGTTCAAAACAACTGTCCCACTGGATATAACAGTTTGCTATTATAGTTCAGTTACTTAAGACTGTTACTTATCTGCAGGTTGGCTTTTTTATGTCTGCTAGTTAGAACATGTTTTTTCTGTCTTTGCATGTATAGGCTGGAGCAATAGCACAGCGGGTAGGACATTTGCCTTATACATGGCTGGCCTGGGTTCGATTTCTCCGCCCCTCTCGGAGAGCCCAACAAGCTACCGAGAGTATATTGCCCGCGGGGCAGAGCCTAGCAAGCTACCTATGGAGTATTCGATATGCCAAAAACAGTAACAACAAGTCTCACAATGAAGACGTTACTGGTGCTTGTTCGAGCAAATCGATGAGCAATGGAATGACAGTGACAGTGACCCAAAGAGCTTAAACATTTTCTTCCACATACTCCTGGGGATTGCATTTGGGCCTTCTGCATATACTCCACCATCTCTTTGAGATATTGACTTGAATCCTGTATTTGTTGTGTTTAATTCTACCTTAAAATTAGTTACTGCTTTCTCAAAGCTTTGCAAAAATTTACATTGAGTCATTTTACTTTCATAAGAGACCTACATTAGTACTTCTTTGTCACTAGCTAAAAGAAATCAGAAGAGGATTTTTGTTTTATTGACAAAAGGCAAAATACAAAATTAGAGGGCTTGGAATGTAGTCAAGAGGTAGAGGACTTAACTTCCATGTTGAAGCCCTGGATTTCATCTCTAATATGGTTAAAACAATTGCATTCAATATATTTTTAATAGCCTTATATGCAGCCTTATGATTAAGAGTACTATGTAGTACTCTGAATTTCTTCCCAGAACTATTTTATATAGACTGTAAATTTATTATATTATTCCTGATTTATTGTATCATACATATCGATATCACTATAGGTTAGTATTATTTTTGGCTTAGTGTGTAATGTGTTTTTATGAGGTTGTGTGTATTCTTTTTAAGCCTGTGAATGCTTAAACATTGTTCTTCCATGTAAATGAAAATTGCTTTATTGTTTTATGGCATTTCAACTTACAAAAGATTTCATATGAACACTAATTTTGAGGTACCAAGAAAACTTGGGTAATGTAGTAATTACACTAAATTGAGGAAATAAAATGGAAAACATAAAACTTGAAATGTCTAAACAAAAGTACTAAATTCCTGAGGAGGTATTCTTGTTTAAATTGGACTTGGTAATCTTCAGCTGACTTTGTGATTAATTTATAGACACAATTAAAAATAGTTTTAACTTACTTATATTTTATATATGGAAGAAAAAAATGTATCCTATATGTATAAAAATAAATGCATTTATTATGGAGACGTTACTGAGACCACTCAAGAAATTCGACAGTCAACAGGATGATGATGATGATGATGATGATGATGATAAAAATTAAAAAGTCATTAAGGGTTTGAAGCAATAGTACAACTTGTAGGACTCTTGTATTGAGCATGACTGACCCAGGTTCAATACCTGCCAATACAGATGGTCTTCGAGCTCTGCTGGGACTGATATCTGAGTGCAAAGCAAGGTGTGGGTATGGACCCCAAAACAAGGAAAAGTATTTGAATCTTGTAGGGGTTAGATTTATATTTAAATACATTGGTTTTTGTTAAGCAATTTGCTTTTCAAAACCTCTTAGACTGAGCATGTAGAACACCTTCTGTACTTTAATAAGTTCATTACTTGACATTCACTCAGTTGGTATGCAGCCAAATTCTTTATTATTAGAATTATTCTCTTAAGTTGTATATTTTCATAAATAAAAGACATCTAGTTATATGGGGTCATTTTCTAAAAATAAGGATATATTATGAAAGTAAAGCAACACAAAATTATGCTTCCATGTCTTTTCAGGACATACACTGCAACTGAAAAACTTAAAATTTAGGCCATAGAAAAATGTCATCCCTTAGACAAGGGAAAAAGGAATAAATTTTGTACTTCAGCAAGTCCAATCAATTAATATCAATTCGCTCAGACTCATTCTTTAGGAAGTGAGCAGAAAAGCTTATATTTGAGACATGAATGTAATTTTCTTATGCACTATAGTAAAAAACTCATTAACAACAGCAAGAATACTCCCTAAATGTATATTTAATGTCTGTGTCTGTGTTTTTTGACCTGTGGAATAGCAAAGACCAGCAAAGCTGAGATTGAAAACAACTGTGACATTTCTCGAGGATCCCCAGGGTATGTCTGTGAATCGCCACCAGCTGCCCTGCTCTAAAATCATTAAAAACTCACACTCTTCCTCCTCTTCTCAAGGATTCTTATGTTAAAGAATACATGTCTATTAAATTGAAAAATAACATAATGAATCTTGGATTTGTCCAGTTGCTTTTGTTTTTTATTTTGGTTGCAGGGAAGATTGGTTCACTTTGTTCTGTTCTGTTCTGTTTCTGAGGTAAAGATGAAACCCTGGGGAGCATATAAGAGACCTGTGCTCTGTCACCATGTCATGTCTCTGTTCTGGTTTGGTTTTTTAATACAAGAGGTACTGGAACATCAGCCATTCCTGTTCTCTTTTCTTGCCTCTACCAGGGAAGCACCTTACACCATGATTTACACCTAATAGGTGCAGAATGAATATTTGAGAAAGACTGCTATTTTTCTTACTTTTCTCACTTTTCTGATTTTATATTTTTAGTTTGGAATGTGAATTGCATACACATACATATATAATAGTTTTATGGTTTAATACATGTCATCTCATTTACTAGTCACCCACTCTGCTTAAGGAATTAAACATCCTGCCCATTAGAATCAATAAAGTGAGTATTTTGTTTTTTATTTTCATCCTTTACAGAAGAGACTGAGGCTTGGTGAGGTAATGCTGGGATTCTAGCCCTGGCAGCCCGTTATCAGGACCCATTCTGAGAATGACAAGTGACATTGTTAAGCATTATAGCCAAGTGTCAACAGAGAATTTCAAAAATGCTATCAGATTTCAAGAACATAAAAGGTCTCTGTGAGTATGCTATTAGCATAGACTTGTTGGGAGAGGTAGAATGTCAAACTTGTGTAGGAACCCTAGGGGCAATTCTAATACACTGAAATCATTGTATAGCATTTCCTGTGAGCCACAGAACATGCTGTACTGATTTCCACCTTACAGGAACCCTAGGAGATCAGCATATAACTTCTCCATTGTACAGATGAGGAAATTGAAACCAATGCAGTGAAGTCACTTTTCCTTGGACTTACAGCTAGAGAAGTTGTTCAGCAGCGCAGCAGATGCGGGCAGATTCTCCAGATGAAAGTCATACCTAGGAAGTTTAGAAACAATCAAACATTTGGTCATATCAGTCTTTTCTCTAAGGAAGACATTTCTAAGAACTGAGAAACAAAAATTTGCACTTGATTCTCTGCTGGCATTTAGAACCATCAAAATCATTTGGGGGGAGGAGGAATCTGTTGTAATTTGATTATATACAAAGTTGTTGACCAAGGCTCAGAATATGCCTTTCCTGGGGGAAGCCTCCAGTGCACCCCTCAATTACATACGCCACCACCCCCAAATGTCCTCTTTGCTTCATTACATATTCCACCACCCCAAATAACTTCTTTGTGTTTACTGAAGAGGCACAGTCCACACTCACATCCTCTTGTATCTTTTGATTTATTTTTTCATAAGCACCTGGGCTGAACTGAATGACAGAGAATTTTGTTCTTTCTTTTCCCCCCTGTGAATTCCACAACAAATACAGAGTTTGAGATGTAGAAAGTGCTAAGTATAATCATGATAGTTATATAGATGGAAGTATAAATAAAATATAGGTAAATATCAATTGATTTATATTCATTCTTTAGTTACCTCAAGAGTTTGTTTTTTTTTTCTTTTTGGATCACACCCAGTGATGCTCAGGGGTTACTCGTGGCTTTGCACTCAGGAATCACTCTTGGCGGTGCTCAGGGGACTCTATGGGATGCTGGGAATCGAACCGAGGTCAGCCGCGTGTAGGGTAAACGCCCTCCCCACTGTGCTATCGCTCCAACCCCCAAGATTTTGTGTTTTCTACTTCCCTATGAAGACTGTGCATCCCAACGGAGAGATCAGAACTTCCTTTTGTGTCCTTCTGTTATAAATCTAATCTCTTATTAAGGAGACTTTGTAAGCCTTTCCTTTGTTGAATATATCCTTCCTGTGTGGCAAAAAAAAATTGATTAAATAGATATAAAGACAGATTTAGCTGATTGTCTACTAGTTCCAGACTAGGAGCCAGTCACTGCCTCATCATGGCAGGCTTCTCCTCTCTCAGCTCACCGCATTCTCGCCACGCCTACTGTTCACCACTTCTCACATTCCCAGACTTGTTTGAATACCTGCCTGCATTTGCATCTGCAGTTGCCTCTCCACATGGTGAATGCTGACTCAGTTCAGGTCACTGAACCTCAATTCTCAGTGTTTTTCTTATAGAAGAATCAATTGTATTGGGGAAAATGTTCCCATAGCACCTGGTTTATTCAGAGTCCCTTTATCAGTCACATAAATGGGGAGAGGACAAGGTTATTTTCATGTCTTCATCCCAAATGCCCATTATACCCAATGTGTACTCAATATTCAATCACTGTTGACTCACTAATAAAGTTACAAATCATGTTATATAATGCCCCGTGACCTTTCCAAGATCTGTTCATTTTCCTTCTCTATCTTGTCGATGAGAGGAGAAAATTAGAACTTCATTCACACACTTTTTTTCCTTTTTGGGTTAGACCTGGCTTTGCACAGGGGTTACTCCTGGCTCATGCATTCAGGAATTACTTCTGGTGGTGCTCAGGGGACCATATGAGATGCGGGAATCAAACCCAGGTTGGCAGTGTGCAAAGCGAACACCCTACCCACTGTGCTATCATTCTAGCCCCAAACTTCAATCACACTTAAGAGCAATCTTTAGTAGTGGTATGTTCAGGCCCTCCAAGAAGCAGAGGAAATACATGAGATTTATTGGGGAGAACTTGCATGAAGTGAGAAGAGGAAGTAACTGGGGAAAGCTGCTAAACTTGTTAGATAACCACATAAGGCATGTAGCCTCTTTCCTATGGAACAGAGAGAGAAAGAAAAAAGGTGTTCCTTTAGAAAATTTTTATTCTCTGGTTCAATAATAAGAACATTTCAACTAAACCAGTGGTGAATCTTCAATCCAGTAGTCATCAGGAAGAGTTTCTGCATCTTTCAGGAATTGGTTGTCTTTTTTTCTCTGGGATTCAATCATTGACTAGCTGGGAGCAGTTTTGGGGAACGTTGAGCTTCCTTGTCACACTCAGAGGTGGATTTCAGTGCCTAATAACTGGAGTCTTTTGTCAGTTACACTCCCTAGAGTTGGATATATGAAGAGTCACATCCCATGGTGAAACCATGGTGAACCAAAAACCCATGAAGCTATGGGTAATTTCTTTATTATATTCATAGTGTGATACGTAAACAATTTATTTTACTTTTATTTAATTTTTGTTCTGTTTTGTTTTGGAGCTGCATCCAGCAGTATTCAGGGGTTACTCCTGGTTCTGCACTGGGGAATTACTCCACTTGGTGCTCAGGGAACAATGGGATGCCAGGGATCAAATCCAGGTCAGCTGCATGCAAGGCAAACATCCTACATGCTGTACTATTTTTCTGGTCTGCTAAACATATTTTATTTTATTTTATTTATTTTTTTTTCTTTTTTTTTTTTTTAATTTATTTATTTTTAATTAGAGAATCACCGTGAGGGTACAGTTACAGATTTATACACTTCTGTGCTCACACTTCCCTCATACAAAGTTTGGGAACCCATCCCTTCACCAGTGCCCATTCTCCACCACCCGTAAACCCAGTGTCCCTCCCACCCTCCCCAATCCCATCTCCCCCCCACCCCACCCTGCCACTGTGGCAAGGCATTCCCTTCTGCTTTCTCTCTCTAATTAGCTGTTGTGGTTTGCAACAAAGGTGTTGAGTGGCCGCTGTGCTCAGTCTCTAGCCCTCATTCAGCCCGCAACTCCCTTCCCCCACATGGCCTTCGACTGCAATGTAGTTGATGATCGCTTCTCTGAGTTGACCTTTCCCCGGAACGTGAGGCCAGCCTCGAAGCCATGGAGTCAACCTCCTGGTACTTATTTCTACAGTTCTTGGGTGTTAGTCTCCCACTCTGTTATTCTATATACCATAGATGAGTGCAATCTTTCTATGTCTGTCTCTCTCTTTCTGACTCATTTCACTCAGCATGAAACTTTTCATGCCCATCCACTTAACTACAAAGTTCTTGACCTCCTTTTTTCTAACAGCTGCATAGTATTCCATTGTATAGATGTACCAAAGTTTCCTCAACCAAGCTAAACATATTTTAAATACAGAAAATCTGATCAAAGCAATGGAAAACAGGAAAATGCACTAAGCATCTTCAAATCCATCTCAAATGACTTTAGTCTTACATAAACTTCAGTTGTTAGTTAATTTCTGACATTTTAGAGAAAAATAAAATACTCAGCTGAATAAACTTAAAATAGTACAGAGAATTTTGAGCATAACCATATTTCAGAGAAAATCAAAAGAGATTTCTTTTTTTGCATGCAGTTTCTAATGAGTAGATGTTTGACTATGGTCATAGATTTCTGAATCTTAGAGGATAAATTCAAAAGACCTTCTCAGAAAGAAGTGCATTTAGCAAATTGTTGATGCTGCTTATCTTGTGAGAAAGAACATGTAAGTATGCTGTATAGAACAGAGCATATCTAGTTTATAGGGGTTTTAAATGACGAGTCTTTTCTAAATTCCAGGAGGCTTTTAGAATTTGCATTCTTATAAATAAGCCAGTCTCTCATAGAAGCAAACCTAAGTCTAATAAATAAATATAAAGCCCAAGCAATATTTCATATAACATTTTTCATGCCAGAAAGAAATGAGGCAAGGTAATATAGGATATGATATGACTTATTACAACTACATGATACGGCTTCTCTGCTCAATATCCATTCTACTCACCGTGCCCTGCCCTCTGCCTACGTGTTCCCTTCTCTTCCTAAACTGGGTATTTTCTCATAGATTTCGTCTTGCTAAAAATGCTTTTCCATTTTCCATGTTCATATGAATTCAATATTTTTCCGAGGCTACCTGAAACTAGTAAGTGCCACCTTACTCCAGGAAGTCTTTTTGTTGTTTGATTTTTGTGCCACACCTGGAGGCAGTATGCAAGATTTACACCTGGTTCTGTTTGTCACCAACCTGCGATGACCTTTGCCACGCCCCTCCTCTTCCCCCTGACCCCCATCCAAAAATCCTGTGCTTGGAGGCCCATACAGGGATCCAATTTGGGGTGTCTTCCTGCAATGCAAGCACCCTACTTGCTCAACTCCAGCCCAGGAAGTCTTTCTGAAAGAATGAATTTCTCTGTTTTCCTTAGAAGTTACCCAGCCTCCCTCAAAGTAAAATACTTACACTTATACTTGCATTTTGGCTTTCTTATTCCACAGAAGTAAATTTTACTCTGTAAGACACAGGCTCAAAAGATTGCTTTCCCTTCAAGTAGCTTTATGTTGTCATTTCTTGTCTCACAATATTTGATAAAAAAAAATTGTAAGGGAATGAGTTATTCTTTTGCTCCTTTCATACTTCCATTATGTAGATCCTTAATATGAGGCACTGAGGCACTGTCACCCCGTTGCTCATCGATTTGTTCAAGTGGGCACCAGTAACATCTCTCATTGAGAAACTATTGTAACTGTTTTTGGCATATCCAATACACACAGGTAGCTTGCCAGGCTCTGCCGCGCAGGCTCGATACTCTCGGTAGCTTGCTGGGCTCTCTGAGAGGGGTAGAGGAATTGAACTCAGGTAGGCCGCATGAAAGGCAAATGCCCAACCACTGTGCTATTGCTCCAGCCCCAGATCCTTAATATATGCTTTTTTATGCTGTTATTTCATTATCTTTTATAAGTTGGTATTACGTATAGCACTGTAGCACTCTCATCCCATTGTTCATCTATTTGCTCGAGAGGGTACCAGTAACATCTCCATTGTGAGACTTGTTACTGTTTTTTTGGCATATCGAATATGCCATGGGTAGCTTGTCAGACTCTGCCATGCAGGTAGGATACTCTTGGTAGCTTGCCAGGCTCTCTGAGTGGGATGGAAGAATCAAACCTGGGTCGGCCACATGCAAGGCAAATGCCCTACCCGCTGTGCTATTGGTCCAGTCCTGGTATTAGGTATATAATAAAAAAATCAAACATTAAAAATTTTAACTCAATTTCACTGAAGAGAAAAATTCTTCATTTATATTTTTATTCTTAGAGGAGTGCTTCTAAAATTAATAAATTAATATCTCTTCTTTACTAGCAATTCTAGACAATCTCTTTTGATTCCCTATTATGAAATACAAAGATCAAATAATTATATATAGCTATTCTCACCAATTGCTCTTTTTACCATTACCTGATAATTATTTTAGTAACTTGTATTTTATCATTTTTGTAACTTAAAAAAGTACTTTTGTTTTATTATTTAATTCACTTTATTAAGTTAATTTAGTAATTAACTCTAAAATTAACTTTATTTTGCCATTGTGGGAATTTTAATACTCTTAACATTTTGTTTACTAGCCTTTCTTTTTCTGTTTCATTTTTCCTCAAATTAGTGTTATATTAATGTTATTCAGATCATCAAAGCATAAAGTTTTTATTGCACCATAACAAAAGTCTCATGCTTGATCTCTAAGGTGATTGTAAAAGTTTAATTAAACAAATTTTCTAGGAGTTAATATGATTATGTTGACATTGGACATAGATTACCAAAATTACATTTTTTTGTTTCCAGACCACAATTATTATGACCCCCAAATCATACAGAGATGAATGTCTAACTAAATTTCAAGTAGATTATTTTAAAATTACATTAGGTTGCTTAAAATCATTGTTTTGTTCTTATATCCTCCACATCAAATCTCTATGCTTTCTTTTACAGTTTTTTCCTTTAAAACCTTGTTTTCATACTGAGACTGGAAAGCATGTTTATCATAGTCTGAGATGAAGTCTATTGCATTATAATAACCTTATTATTTGTTTACCTACCTCTTGGATTCACTTAAAATGACATCATTAGGACCAGAAAGGTAGTATAGCAGGTAGGTGAATTTTTTAATTTTTTCTCTTGATTTTTTCTGAGGTCTCCTGTTCTATTTTATTTTTATAGATCTTCAGCTTCTTTACAAACAAAAATTGGAACATTAATTTTGCATGAATGAAAAGTATGAACATTCTGGACTGATAATTTGGCTGGTAATAGAATCCTGTTTAAAAAGAATATTCCCTTAGATTTTTGAAAGTAGTATCATCTTATTATCTTTTGGCTTCTACTGTTGCTGTTGAAAGTCTTATGCTTTATGAACTCTTGACCCTTGAGGGGTTTCTGTGTGTGTGTGTGTGTGTGTGTGTGTGTGTGTGATTTTTATTCAGGGGTCTTTTGGGTCATCTCCAGATCCTTTTTGGCTTTGTTCTTGCTTTTGTTTTTGTGCCACACTTGGGTTTTATACTCAGGGCTCACTCCTGGCTCTGCACTCAGAGATTACTCCTGCCTGTGCTTATGGGTCTGTCATAACGGGGTTCAGGTAATCAAATGGGATTCCTACATGGTCTACATGCGAGGCAAGTGTGCTACACTTGACCCCTATCCTTTCATTTTTGTAGATTTCCAAAAGTTGTACAGATGTCCCAAGATGAGATGTAAAAATCTAAGGCACGCCGAAGGGCGTGTGCACTCGCGGGCTCTCCAGGCGGCTCTGTCTCACCGCCCGAGTTTGGTGCTCTGGAACCGCTGTGTATGGGCTGGATCTGGACAGCCAGTGGTCAAGGACAGGCAAAGGAAGAACGAGGACCAAGCTGGTTGCTGATTAGTTACCGTTTACTCAATCTTTCATCTTTCTCATCTCCCACACTCCCAGCTCCGTCCTCTCTCTGGATCTTCTGCAGCCTCTCTGGATTCTCATCTCTCTCCTCCCTTTTTCTCTCTCCCCCTTGCCCCTAGGCTACACACAGCCAGGTAGCAAAATCATCATAAGAAAGCCCTTCCTGAGGGCTGGGAATTCCAAAGCCCTTCCTGACTCTTAAGGTGTTTTTCCCCTTTCCTCAGTCCAAACACTCATTAACATCTTAATGCTAGTTATTATTTTTCGATGGACATAGTAAGAGATACATTGAGGCTTGCAAGGCACATCTGTAGTCTGAGTCCTGGCAACATCTTGCCACAGACTTAGACTACAGCACTCAGGCCAGATTAATCATTCCTAACCTTAGCAGGGTCCGAATCTAGTTATCACTGTTTGGATCATGACAGCATTTGTCCATGACCAAGCTCATAACTTATAGTTAAGCATTAGGCACTTTGGCCAGACCCATCTCCATGCCAGGGTAGCACACAACTCACCGCTTGCCCTGGGTCCGTCTCATCCCTCATTGGGACCCTACTTTTTGGGGTGCTAGGAAGTAAGGGCAGCTGAGGTTTAGGTCGAGAGAACAGATACTCAGGAGGAAAATATCATGTAGAGTCAAATGACTCCCAGGTTACAAAAGCATAGCATTTGCTAAGTCTTCCTGTGTCCATACAAAAGGACATGGCTCTGAATAAACTATGCAAAGGAATCAAGGAGAAGAGAAAAACAATATTTACAAGTCAACAGAACACTAAGAAAGAAGCTACAAATAAGCAAAGAGGAATGGGAGCACTGTAATGGGAGTAACCCAATAAACCCAAACTACCTGAGGCTATGTTATCCTACAATGAGGGATACCTTTTTCATTCTTGTATATATTATGTGATATCTCAATCGAATAGTTAATTTGCATTTTTAGTTGTAGAAACAATTGTTTTTGCATTGTTATATTTTATAGATGTCTATGTGAGTTTGTTCTCTCTTTTAAGGTACTTTGTATACCAAAGGTACTTTGGAATATATATATATGTGTGTGTGAATATATACACACACACATATATATGTATATATATATATATGTACACACATTCATATCTCTCGGAGAGCCCGGCAAGCTACTGAGAGTATCCCTCCCGCATGGGCAGAGCCTGGCAAGCTACCTGTGTCAAATTCGATATGCCAAAAACAGTAACAATAGGTCTCATTCCCCTGACCCTGAAAGAGCCTCCAATCGTTGGGAAAGATGAGTAAGGAGAGACTGCTAAAATCTCAGGGCTGGGAGGAATAGAGACATTACTGGTGCCTGCTCGAGTAAATCGACAAACAATGGGATAACAGTGATACTGTGATACTTTGGATAGTCTGAGTTTTCTAATGTGTTTGTAACTTCATTTACATTTGTCTGTGTCTATGTTTTTTCCCTCAATCATCTGAGCATTTCCTCAGCACTTCCTTACCTTCTTAGTGATTTTATTTTATTGTTTTATTTTGTCTTGGGGATACACACACAGTGGTGCACAGGAATTACTCTTAGCTCAGCACTCGAGTCACTCCTGGCAGTGATTGTTGAGGGGAATCATATATGGCACCAAGGATCAAATCCAGGTCAACCATGTCCAAGGGCAGAGCTATCTGCTGTACTATCTCCAGCCCTGATTTTACCTTAATCATTCTTCAGACTGAGGGGTCTTTATCATGTTACCTTTATAAAAAATTATTCTATCTTTGATGTAGACTCTTGCACATATTAATTGAATTTTTTAAAATATACTTCTCTGTTTCTAGAAATAGTTCTCTTTCCTTAAAGGTCGGTTTTATTTTTGTCTTGGCCTTTCCCCCTTCAATGTCGGTTGGTTACTGGTTTCCTACACTTGTATAAGAACCAAGGATTAGGAAGCTGGACTTGCTTTCCTTGGCCACTATATTAATACATCACCCTGTTACACTTCTCTATGGATAAGAAATCTCACTTGGAGCTCTGTTACTGAGCAGGAATTTTCAACTGGCAGACTTCCCTTTAGATTGAGTTGATGGAGAGCCAGAGACGAGACTGTGGCTGCAAGCCACAGGACCACATTGCCAAAATCAGAAGAGGCTGATTCTTGGGCACTGATACTCTAACTAGAAACTGAAGCTATTTCTCAGTAATTTGTTTATTTCAAAAATAATTCTAATTTTTGGTCTATGTTTGTTTTCTTTCGCTGGGGATAAATATGAAGTTGCTAATCACCTAGTAATACAAGTGGGAAGAACAGTTTTTCTTTTATGCCACTCTCTATTTATAGTGTTTATTTGGAAGGATGCATACCAAGTTCTGTCCTCAGAATCATATATGGTGTCATGGATCTAATCCAGGTTAACCAGAAGTATGGTCAGCACCTTGCCCACCATGCAATCTCTTCTAACACAAATGTGCCTCACAATGTTTAACCCGTTTCATGCCCTCAATCTTATTTAACCCTGTTTCCCAGAGCCTAGAACCTTTCTGGTTTTGAACATTCTTGCAGAAGTTCTTCTATAGTACATGCTATATGCTGACATTTCTATGTTCTATTTTCAATACCCTGGTTTGTTTCCCTTTATAAATGTGTTAAAATATTATAGCTTTTTCTTTGTTATGACTCTGTTCCTCATTGCACTTCCATACAGTTATAGAATTGTAAAATACTATTACTTTAGTGTCTAGAAAAATTAAGATCATGATTATCTGTAAGGCGAAGTCAGCTGTCTTGTCCCTTAAGACCTTTAAAATTGGGAAGATTTTATGCTAGAGAAAATTTTATGTAAAAAATATAACTAGTCCTGGAGCACAGCGGTTGGGCGTTTGCCTTTCAAGCGGCGGACCCGAGTTTGATTCCTCTGCCCCTCTCGGAGAGCTGGGCAAGCTACTGAGAGAGTCAAGTCCGAGCGGCAGAGCCTGGCAAGCTACCCGTGCGTATTGGATATGCCAAAAACAGTAACAATAAGTCTCTCAATGAGAGACGTTACTGGTGCCCGCTCGAACAAATCGATGAGCAACGGGATGACAGTGACAGTGACAGTCCTACTAAAGGGGGGTGTGGGAATACATACTTTTTTTCTATCTTTTCTGAGACTCAGTGGTCATGTTCAAAAGTGTCATGGTACTCTTAGAATTTTGAACCATTCTACACACTACAAACACTTTAGTAATTGGACTTTTATGTTGATAGTACAGGATCAAAGACATAGACTAATTCTAAGTTAATTGCCTGATTTATCTTAAATTTTCCTCAATTAGATTTGATTGTAAGGTTAAATTGGATATATTTATATAGAGTAAACCTACCTAAAATGTGGTTTGTGGACTGTTACTTCTCCATGAATTGCTTTATGAAATAATAAGCACCTGCCACAAAATGTAACTTACATTACTAAGAATATTTTGTAGTTAACCAGATTTTTTTCTTAGCAAGACTGTGCAATGAAAAAGAAGTACATTGGTTAACCTTTTGACATAACCTACTTATGCATTTGTAGGTAACAGCATATGCAGGTAACAGCAGCTCAGATGCCAGTCTTTGAAACAGGCTTTGAGGAGACTGGTAAAATTCACTTACAATAGTTTCTGGCAGAAAATGCACTGAATAAATGTTAGTTGAGTCTGCTAAATGTTTTCTTTGGAATCAAATTTGAAAAGTACCATGATCATTCACAGATAGTACGGTTAGTTGTTTACCTCTTTAATAAAACAATAAAGGGAGCTTTGCTGAGTTCTCACAGTGTAAATTTTGTTATTTTTTCAGTTTGGCAAAGTCCCTTTGGCTTATTTAATAGAAAACAATCTTTTAGGCTGCCAACGAGACAATAACCAAAGCTGTTGTAGTGCGAGCATTAGTGCCAACCCTCACTTGTCTGTCCTAATACTCTTCCTGAGAACCCCCCATACTGAGACTTCATGTCAGCTGATTGCAATTAATAACGTGGAATCTAAAAACTGCTGTGTGTGTTTTGCAAGTGAGATGTGTAACGAGTTAATAAACATCTGTCTTCTTTCATAATCTGTTTTCACCCTGAGAGTTTGGAAGTGATCATTTCTGATGAAAGACAAGGCATTTCTGAAGTTATTGAAGGGGTAATAAATCCTTATATACAATTCAAAATAATCAGGTAGGCAATATTTGGTGCTCTTTCATAGGCACTCGGAGTTCCCTATTTCTTATTTATTTATTTTTATGTTTTGCTTTTTGGATCACACCCAGCGATGCTCAGGGGTTACTCCTGGCTTTGCACTCAGGAACTACTCCTGGCGGTGCTTGGGGGACCATATGGGATGCCAGGGATCGAACCAGGGTCGGCCGCGTGCAAGGCAAACGCCCTACCCGCTGTGCTATCACTCCGGCCCCGGAGTTCCCTATTTCTCTAAACAAAACAGAAGAGTATTCTTTGTGGAAACAGTTATGTTTCCTACTCCCCCCATTTAGTTATAGATGACTAAATAGACTATATCCTACATCAATTTGTTTATGTCTGTGCTCTCTCAAACACCACAGTTGTTTCTCTTCTTGGGATCTACCTGCTATTTATTCTTTCCTAATATGCTATGTTCATGCAGGGTTTAGCATGAAACATCTCTTTACCTTCTCTGCCACGCTAAATTTTAACTGGCAAGCTACTCCTTGCCCAGTCCTTGAAAAAGGAGTGCCAAGTACACACAGGTTATATTAGTTCACAGAATTCCATTGGTTCATTGCTTATGCACTTTGAATTTTTCTTTTTTTAATTTTATTCTTTTATTAATCACCATGTGGAAAGTTACAAAGCTTTCAGGTTTAAGCCTCAGTTATACAATGCTCAAACACCCATCCCTTCACCAGTGCACATATTCCACCACCAAGAATCACGGTATACCTCCCCCCAACCCCCCCACCTCCCCAGTCCCCCACCCCACATGTGTAACTGGTAAATTTCACTTTACTTTCACTTTACTTTGATTACATTCAATATTTCAACAAAAAATTCACTATTACTGATTTGGAGTTTCTCCCCCCTAAAGTCGAGCTGCTGAAAAGAAAGCATTTGATAATTTGTTTTCCATTGCTGAGAATGAAGAGATATGAGGTCAGGAGGCCGCACTAGCAGCCACACAGTTTTGGATTTCTGTATTTTAGTATTTTAGTAACTAAGTCCAGAGAAATATCTGTCAAAAATCGCAAGACTGTAAGCTTGTACCTCTCAGCTACTTTATATTCCACATATGAGTGCAATCTTTCTATGTCTGTCTCTTTCTTTCTGACTCATTTCACTCAGCATGATACTTTCCATGTTGATCCACTTATATGCAAATTTCATGACTTCATGTTTTCTGACAGCTACGTAGTATTCCATTGTGTAGATATACCAGAGTTTCTTTAGCCAATCATCTGTTTTCGGGCACGCTGGTTTTTTCCATATTGTGGCTATTGTAAACAGAGCGGCAATGAACATGGAAATGCAGATGTCATCTCTACTATACCTTTCTGCCTCTCCGGGATATATTCCCAGGATTGGTATTGCTGGGTCAAATGGGAGCTCAATTTCTAACTTTTTGAGAATCGTCCATATTGTTTTCCAAAAGGGCTGAACCAGTCAGCATTTCCACCAGCAGTGAAAGAGAATTCCTTTCTCCCCACATCCACGCCAACACCGGCTGCTTTTGTTTTTTGGGATGTGGGCCAGTCTCTGTGGTGTGAGATGATATCTCATTGTTGTTTTGATCTGCATCTCCCTGATGATTAGTGATGTTGAACATTTTCTCATGTGCCTCTCAGCCATTCAGATTTCTTCTTTGGGAAAGTTTCTGTTCATTTCATCACCCCATTTTTTGATCGGGTTGGCAGTTTTCTTCTTGTGGAGTTCAACCAGTGCATTGTATATCCTTGTTATCAACCCTTTATCGGATGGGTACTGCGTAAATATCCTTTCCCATTCTGTAGATTGTCTTTGTATTTTGGTCACTGTTTCTTTTGAGGTGCAGAAGCTTCTTAGTTTGAGATAGTCCCATTTGTTTATCTCTGTTTTCACTTGCTTGGCCAGTGGCATGTCAGCTTTGAAGATACCATTGGCTTCAATGTCCTGGAGGGTTTTGCCGACCTTGTCTTCAATGTACCTTAGGGATTCTAGTCTGATGTTGAGGTCTTTAATCCATTTTGATCTGACTTTTGTACATGGTGATAGGTGAAGGTCTAAGCCCATTTTTTTTGCATGTAGCTGTCAGTTTTGCCAGCACAATTTGTTAAACATGCTTTCCTTGCTCCACTTCACATTTCTTGCTCCCTTATCAAAGATTAGATGATCATATATTTGGGGGGGGGTTGTCAGAGTATTCAACCCTGTTGCATTGGTCTGCAGCTCCACCTTTGTTCCAGTACCATGCTGTTTTAATGACTACCGCTTTGTAGTAGATATTGAGATTGGGGAGGTTGATTTCTCCCATCTGGCCGAAAAGAGGCCACACCCACTTTGTTTAGGCCACGCCCTCTGCCTATTAGGCCACGACCCTTTCCCACAACCTGACAGTGGTCTAGGGGTTGGGGGTGGTATGCCGGCCACTCGGCCGGCAGTCTGGAGGGGAGGGAAGCCTGGGGTGCTCCTCTTTTTTTTTTTTTTAATTTTATTAGTCAATCACCATGAGATACAGTTACAAACTTATGAACTTTCATGTTTTCATTTTTTTTACATCCCTCCACTAGGGCCCAGTCCCCTCCACCAGTGTTCCCAGTATCCCTCCCACCATCCCACCCCACCCCCTGTGGCAGGGCATTCTCTTTTGTTCTCTCTCTTCTTTTGGGTGTTGTGGTTTGCAATAGAGGCACTGAGTGGGATTGCGTTTGGTCTATATTTTATTTTCAGCACGCATCTCCTATCCCATGTGGGTCCTCAAACAACACTTTACCTGGTGTTCTCTATCTGAGCTGCCCTTTCCTCCAGTGTGAGGCCAGCTTCTAAGCCTTGGAGCCAACCTCCTGGTACTTATCTCTACTATTCTTGGGTGTTAGTCTCCTATTCTGTTATTTTATACTCCACAAATGAGTGCAATCTATCTACATCTCTCTTTCTGATTCATTTCACTTAGCATGATACTTTCCATGATGACCCACTTATATGCAAAGGTCATGACTTCATCTTTTCTAACAGCAGCATAATATTCTATTGTGTAGATGTATCAAAGTTTCTTTAACCAGTCATCCGTTCTTGAGCATTCAAGTCTTTTTTCCAGATTCTGGCTACTGTAAACAATGCTGTAATGAACATTTGAGTGCAGATGTCATTTTGACTGTACTTTTTTGCCTCTCCAGGGTAGAGTCCCAGGAGTGGTACCGCTGGGTCAAATGGGAGCTCAATTTCTAATTTTTTGAGAAGCAACCATACTGTTTTCCAAAAGATCTGAACCAGTCGGCACAAGCTTTAACAGGGTCTCTCATCATTTGAGGCTGAGGAGTTGCCCCTCAAAGTGATCTGGCAGCTTTACATAAGCATGTCTTTACATACGAGGGCACCTGGGGACAGTGTGTCAGATGGTGCATCACCATTATCTACAGCTTCTGTAATTCCCAAGGATCGGCAGGTGGCTCCGTGGAATCATCAGAACAGAAGGGGGTGCCTCTGGTCTGGGAGAAATCGACAATGAGGGAATGCTCTGAAACTTGACAGGTGAAGCAGAAATTATTTCTCTGTGGGGCAACTGGGGAAACTGAGACTCCCTCTCATCTCTCTTTCTATGTGGTTGGGGCCTGAGTGACAGGGCAGCGGGGAAGGCGGGGCCTTGTCCAACACCCATGGGGTCCCCCGAACCCCGGAGGATCCCAATCTCAGAGCTGGGAGTCGCCCCGAACCCTATCAGGCACAGCCAGGCCTACCTGGAACTTGCGCCCACTGGCAGCTCTGAGGTAAGTTCCTTCAGAAACCCCCTCGTCTCCCTGAATGGCAGGAACGACCGAGACAAACCTAGGCCAGCCAAGTTTGGCTGCCGCCCCGGTCCTGTCATGGAGTGACCCCGCCGGGACCCCCTGTCCACCCTGGGAACCCCCTTTCCCTCCGACCCTGATCCTCACATTCCGACAATCGCACTTTGAATTTTTCAAATACATGTGTAACATTATTCATTTATATTTTATAATTTCTTTGGAATGAGAGAGTAGATAAATTGTTGTTTTATCATTTCTAATGACATAGCTTCTAGGCCTTTTGGCTAAGATCGTGTGTAGTATCAAGTGTAATGACTTATCTTTATTATGCCTGGGTTGTATCAATATTATACCTGGATTGTGTACCAAGAGAATCCTGCCCCCACGGCAATGCCTGGCAAGCTCTCCGTGGCGTATTCGATATGCCAGATACAGTAAGAATGATGGGTCTCATTCCCCTGACGCTGAAAGAGTCTCAATGTGGCACTGCTGAAAAGAATGAGTAAAGAGAGGCTGCTAAAATCTCAGGGCTAGGATTAATGGAGATGATAACTGGCACCCGCTCGAGGAAATCGATGATCAATGGGATGACAGTGACAGTGACAGTGTGTCAATAGATGTGACACAAATATCTTGTTAGTGATTTCTGTGCTCAATCTAATCAGCAGTTTTGCCATATTAGCTTTGAATCCTTATATCTGTGCTGAAAACCTAAAGTGAATCTCTATGGCATAGTAGATAAGAATCCAAGAACCCTTGCCTCATGATTAAGTTACGTCATTAACTTGGCAACTGACTGCCATATAAGTTATCTTTAAGTTAATGACTTGTGCTTTGTTGTCTATTAATAAATTGCCAATTTTGCTAATATTATTTCATGTCTTTTCCCTTTTTTTCTGATAAAATGTCATACTTTCTCTAAAGCATGGTTCAAACTATCTCATTAGGACTATATCATTGATTATTAGCCAAAATCTGATGTCTTCTTCTTTTGAACTATTTGATTTACTTTCATTCATTTTTACTTAATAACATATCCGTTTGTTTTAAGTAGTAGCATTTGAAGGCTCATGAATGGTCCTATATCCACCAATGTTCACTCATAGTGGCTATCATAATATGTGTCATGTAAAAGACATTAAATGAATAGTGGGTACACTAGTGATTTTCTGTGCTATTAAGAGTCAATAAAGTAAATAGGATGGCCACAACAAATTAGGTTTGTAAGAACTTCAGTATGGTGAAATAGGCACTCAGTCAACAGAAATCAAATTTTTATGATAGTGAGCGACATTCTAGAATATCTTCCCTCTCAATAATTTATCTTAAAACACTGTATCACAGATAACTTTCAGGATTCTGAAAGTTACATACATTATGCGTATGTAAATGATATTTTTAAACTGACAAAGGATAGATACATCTTTTTACTCCTTAAATTTATGAAACTTTGAAAAAAAACTATGCTTCAGGAAATTGGACTCATCTTTCACTTCATGGATACTTTTAAAGTCACTGAAAAAGCATACTTAATAGTTTGTAAAAGCATGGAAACTATTTAATAATCCTAGTGAGAAAATTAGAATAACTTGCTTACTTGCATGTGCATGTAATGCTTGAAAAACTGTATATTTGCACAAGAAAAAAATTGAAGAAAAGCTCTAAATATCTCCATTATGTTAATGATCATGTGTGGTGGCATAAATTGGGATACTTTGTTTCTCTGTTATAGTATTTTGCCAATCACAAGCTTCCCTCAAAGACCATATTAGACTCAATTATATTAGGAGAGAAAGATTTACTATATTATACTGTGTTGTATTAATTATATTGTAAAGTATATATAATATTTAATGCATGATTATATTATAGTTTTAAAGAAAGGGAAGATACATAGTAGAATAAAGTCCCACTGCCTCCTTACGAGGTATTTTCAGGTTGATCGGCACACTGTCTGGTGCTGAGAATGGGAAATGGCGTGCCCAGGAAGAAGTGCTACACTCTAAAGCCCAGTTTTCATTAGGTTAGTTATAGACACATCTGACAGCTGCCGTGGATATGGCTCGCAGGCTTTGCAGGCAGAAGGCTCAGGGTCAATGCCCAGTATCACATGGTCCTCCCTGAGCACTGCTACCATAACAAGATCCAAGTATAAAATAAAATTTAACATAATAGATTTAGATTACAGAGTTGAAAATAAACACATAAATGAGAATAGGCATTTTGTAGCTGTCTCTTTTAACTATCAAGAGTTTTTTTGTTTGTTTGTTTGTTTGTTTTCTGGTTGGGGGGGAGAGTAGGGGACTGGAGCGATAGCACAGAGGGTAGGGCGTTTGCCTTGCATTCGGCCAACCCGGGTTCGATTCCTCCGTCCCTCTTGGAGAGCCCAGCAAGCTACTCAGAGAATCCTGCCACATGGCAGAGCCTGAAAAGCTACCCGTGTCGTATTCGATGTGCCAAAAACAATAACAAGTCTCACAATGGAGACATTTCTGATGTCCACTCGAGCAAATCGTTGAGCAACAGGAAGACAGTGCTACAGTGCTATAGATACATCTGAGTGACCACTTTGTATCTTGCAAATTACTGTTCACATAAATTAAAAGCATTTTAATGTATACAAAAATATAGATTACCCTCAAAAACACTTTTTATCATTACCCAGATTGATTTTAAGCTGAGCACATAAATACATAAATAATGCCATCTTTTTCTGAAGAATTATGTTATACAATTTGAGAATATAAGAAAACTATAACTCACCCATGCTGAGGAGTCCTTTACTCCACTGGGGTTCGGATTTTATACTTGTTTTTTCATAAGTTTTAGGTTCTATATATGTTGATGTTTAATCATAAAAAAGCAAACAGCTAGATTCCATGTACATTTTTTAGAAAAGTAAAAGAAAATTAGGTTCCATTTACAGTTGTCCTTTAATGTAAGACAATTAAATACAACAAAAATTCAGTGCTGAATTTTATAACAAAGAGAATCTAGTGAGTTTGTTTTTTAAGTATATGTGTATAGTTTTTCTGCATTCAGTCATCAATTATAGTTGTGGTGCTTGGCATTCAGTGTTAATCCACCATCTCTAAACTTTACTTAAAATGACAGCAGACACAATGGTAGAACTAAAGTGGTCAGAAGTTGCTGAAAACAATGAGAACATTATGATTAGCCATGCAATTGTGGTTATTTTAGAAATCTGACTTTGTATTGAATCCACAGGTGTAGAATCAATAGCCCAGGAATAATGCTTGCAATTGCAGCACTATATTTCAAAGTATTATTTCAAAGGTCTAAAGTCTGTATGTGGATTGTAGGAGAAACTTCATTTGTTGTTTGGTCTTTGTTCTCTTTTCTATCTGAATGCATGGAGTTTCTCATCCCAACTCAAAGGAATTAGCAATAGAATTAACACTAAAGAATAAATGTCAGCTTTTCCTCTGAAAGAAGGAAACGCATCAAAGAGACTGTGAAGTTATGAAACCGAAGTCACTTTGTCATTTATGAAGGTGTCTTTTCTGCATATTCCTGAAGCAGGTGTGAAAGGCCATGGGAGCTATTTATGACTTAGCTTCTATTTCTAGATTCGTATAGGAGTCTCTCTCCAACCTTGTTCTTTAATTTTCCGGGAACTCCTGGGAAATGAAGAATATTGAATGGAGTAAAAGTGGCTGAAGGTACAAGGGTCATTGTCTAATTTGGTGTGGTGATTTGTTTCACTCATGAAATAAGAAAAACCTGAGAATCTCATTTGTGCCTCTCAGTCACAGACCCGTGTTTGTAGCATGTCATCTCTGCACCACCAGTGGTCAAGTATCCTAGTGATGCTTAAACTTACCGAGGAAGTGACTAACCATCCAAGAACAAAAATCTAAACTAAAGCTGACAGTATTTGTCACGAGCACCAATAATAAAAGCAAGAGGTGATTGCATCTCCCCACTTATGTTTCCCTCTTAATGTATAACTAATTCCCCCTCAATTATGCAGAAGTGTTATATGAATATTTGTTGTGGCTTAACATTTTTGAAAAACAAATAGTGTTTTATAATGAAAGGGTAGAAATAAGAGATGAATTATAAAATAACATTCTTAAGATGAGTACTCCAACAGAGTAAGTACCTTTGTAAATATGCAATCCGTTGTCTGTTAGTAATGGGCTTCTTTGCAAAGACTTACAAATAAATATTAATGTCTGGTTATCGATGTGACTCAAATGATGCCCTTAATCTCTTTTAATCCAATTTCAAAGATTTTGCCATGAGAAGTATAAATCTCATTATCCGAATTTATGCAAAATTTTAATATAATTTACAAGGTGACAGCAATAGTCAAATGTCACCAAATACCATTGTACATATAATATTCACACATATGTGTACTGTTTTTTATACATTCATAAAGACTTGAAATCTCTAAAAAAATAGTTGTATCTGTATTTGTTTTACTGATGATTTTTAAAGACTTCTTCCTCTTGCTTTTATAGATATGAAACAAAAGAATATAGGTATATTCATTTATATAACAAAAAATAAGTCCTACAAAGAGTAGTGGCAAAATTCCAACTAATGTGTACGGTGCATATATGACTCTAAGTAGCTATTATAATTGAGATTTTCTAATTTTGTAATATTTTCTGATGAACATAAAAGGTTAGCAAATGGTTTCTAAAAATCTGGCCTAAAATATAACCAGTTGCACATGGCTTAGGCATGTACAGCATGGCATACCTATGACTACAGTGTAATCTTTGGAGAATTAGTACCTGCAGTGTTTTCCTCTGTATAGTGTCGCTGACATAAAAGTAGTTCAGCTCATTTAAATTGGGAAGGATATTATAGGACAAAAGGTTGAAGATGCATTTTGAGACTGCTTAAAAATTATGATGCCAGGGAAGTTGACCTTTATTTCATTTTGTAAGGTAAAAGATAATAGCTAACAGCAGATATTTAGAGTTCAGCGCATGCTTTGTTTGAAGTCTGTCTTTATCATTCATTAAGGTCTATGATCTGCAGTTCCCTTAGCTATAAAATGGGGTAATACTCCTCCATTGTGTTATGATGAGGAATATAAAAAGGTAATATAAGATAATCTTCACAAACTGCCTGGAATTTATGAAGAGCCTCGTAAATAGCAGCTCTCACTAACAGAAGTCATGGGAGCAGTCTATGCATGGGGTAAATGTGGTTAAACCTGTACCTTGGGAAGCGCATCACAATATTGTAAAGTAGAAGAAGGCTGAAGGAACATAGAACAGAATTTACATATTGTCACAAGGATTTAAACAGATACAGTTGTAGAACCTAAACTGTGGTACCAAAGGATAAACAAATGTTATTCTAAAAATAGAATAAAGTAGGATAACATGAGTATGAGGTAAAGAGAAACGATAATTTTGAAGATTTGAAACTACACTATTATGAAGATACTAACAAATTACAAATCAGAGTAAAATGATAAAGTAGATCATAGACTTTGGAGTTTCCATTGGACACTCAAATCACTATGCCAAGCTGGATTATTGGAAATAAGTCTGTTACAAGAGAAAGGTTAGTTTGGGATATGTATATATTTAAGTACAAGTTGAAGTAGAAAATCTTTAAGATGTATATTAGGAGATTAAAGGGGAAGGAAAAAAATCAAAATCAGACTAATAAGCAATACCAACACGTATGATGGAACAGAAGGAGAATAAAGTAGATGCTGATCATATCTTAAAAAATCAACAAAAGTAAATAAATTGTGATACATCCATAGAGAGGAATGTTCTCCAGCTCTAGATAGAAATGAGCAGTAAGACATGAAAAGACACAGAGAATAATCAAATACGGATTACTAAATTAGATAAACCAGTATCTTTATGATTATAACCATGTACTATGAAGATAATGAAAAGGCCAGTGGTTACCAAGAACTGAATAAAAGAAGATGAACAGACAGGACACGAGAGGTTATCTAGGCCTATGAAAAATTCTCTGGGTGGCATTATATTCATGACTATATATCATCCATTTGTCAAAAGCTAAAATTTTCCAACACCAAGATTGAAACATAAGTAAATTTTGAACTTCATATGATTATAATTTGTTAGCATAGGTTAATCTTTAGTTACACATACGCACACACAATCATTCTGGCAGTGAGACTGAGAATGGGAGAAGCTGTGTCTATAAGATGAGAAATGTGAAAAATCTCTGTTCCTTCATTTCAGTTTTGTTGTAAGCTTAAAGCTTCTCAAAACAATTACAATCTTCATAAATGTGAGTGTATTTATTCTGAGAGAGAAGGAAAGCGAATTAAATTTTTAGAAAAGGATGAAGCCAAAAAATTTGCAACTAAATTCTCTATATTTCTAAAAATAGCAAATGACATTGCAGGAGATTGGTTAAAAAAAGTGGGAGTTGTTTAAAAGGAAAAAGCATAAATTAGTGTTTCTATAATTTTGGTCATTAATGAAAACCAAGAAATATTTATATTCTGAGAAGTGTCCATTTATTAATTTTATTGACATGTTTTATATTTAATCTCTTTGGGTCCCATGTTTCAGTCTTTTAAAAATGATTTTCTTTTCTTAGTGTCCTTTCTCCTTCATATTATTAGGTGACTTCATAGATAAAGGTTGGTTTAGTATAATACAAGGTTATATATAAACAGCCTTACTTCGATAAAATATTGTTTATCCTAGTCAATTTTTTTTCAGTAATTGATGATTATTTGAAAATCATTATATTCTTCCAGCTTCCCCTCCCCCCATCTCTTCCTTCTCATCTGATATCTACTTGAGTGAGAAAATACAACCATCAGAGGTGGTGATTCTTTCCACTTCCATCATCAGATCAAAAAGTTCTGTTTGTAAACTAAACTACTGTTGTTTGTTTCTCCTTTTCACTGGAGGGAACTGAGCTTTCCTTCAGCTGTGCTGGGTTTTCTCCTCGCTTTCCGCCTAAAGTTGATGTTAATTTTGTAGCTTTGTTTGTTGTTGTTGTTGTTGTTGTTGTTTGTTTGCTTTTTGTTTGGGAGATGGGGGAGCTAGTCCACAGGTCAGCTTTCTGAAGTTTTACCAACGTTTAACATACAATACCTCTCTTCTACTGTGCAAGTCTCTTTGTGTGGAATGTTCTTTCTTGCCCTCCAACTCTCCTCCCCCTTTCAAAACTTATATTCATCTTTTCAGGCTCCTTCAAGTTACATATCACTTCTTTCCTAAGAGCTTACAGATTTTACATTCGAGAATACTGTATCTTGATCAATCCTACATAAATGAATATTACATGCCATCTGGCATAGAGTAAACATTCAGAAAATGTTTTGTTGAATATTTATTTGTTGAATATTTGTTGAATATTTAGATTTTCATTAATTGATAGGTTTCCTAGCACATTTATTTATTTTGTGTTAGGGGCTAGTCGCTCCTAAACAGTGCTCTGATACCTTGGGGAACTACTCCCTGTGATATTTGGCCAGCCAAATCAAATGGTTTAGTATGCCTACCACTGACAACACAACTGCTCAGGCCATGCTAAGCCAGAGAGTGGAAAGAGCACCACAGCAGGCATTGTTCAAGGGCTGCAGGGCTAAACTCTGCAATGCTGGGGGAGCATTGCATGCTCATGGCCCTGATTCCTGCACTACTTCTTTAACTCAGAACATTTATCCTAGTGTACTTTACCAAAAGTATGGACTTCCATTCAATGGATTTTTACATTAATTGGTTTTTATACAATAATTTTAGAGTTAAGCAAGGAATATTTTTATACACAATTGTATTTTGTACTCAGCACAATTATATTTTCAAATATGTTTCCACTGAAAAAGTGTTGACCTCAACATATGATATAACCATCCTTTACATCTCTATATTTACTTTTATAAACATTATCACTTTGCCATATGTATTTAATATTTCAGCTTGTGTATTTAGTTCTTCTGAACACCAATAACTTATTCTACCAGACACATAATGCTTATGTATATACATATTGAAAAACAGATCCAAATCATTTCACAACACATAAGATTCTTCATGACTTGATAACATACTTAAATTTGAGATTCTCATTGGTCCTGCCTTCTTCCAAGACTTTTAGCATCCCATCTAGCTAAGGAAGTCAAATGAAATACTCTAAAGAATGTGATGCAAAGGTCCCTGAACTGGCCTAGATATTGATCTTAACTAACATGGTTACTGATTAGCTTTGTGTTCTTAGATAGTCATTGATTTCCTTCAACTACTTCTTTTGCAAAATTAGCATAAACTATTTACATGTAACTTCTTCTCAGAGAGTAAGTTTATCTTAATAATGTGTTGTGCATATAAGCATGCAATTCCTTAGTATTTTGAGGGGTATTGAGATGATAAACATTTTTATTTATGAGTAGCTTAACTCCTTCATACCAAAAGAGTATAAAATCAAACATAAATATGCTGTGCTTGAGATGATTAAGTGCCTAACACAGAGAAAAGACCATCTATTCTAAAGAGTTTAGAAAAAAGAGCATCTCACTAAATGCCCTAAATTCTTCTGTCAATAAATAAAAATAAAATTGAGTATAAAGCATTTAATAATATGTTTTCATGCAAAGCCTACTGATGAATAGTCATTGACTAAATGAATTAAAAAACCGAGCGGGCACCAGTAATGTCTCTATTGTGAGACTTGTTGTTACTGTTTTTGGCATATCAAATACTCAAGCAAATCAATGAGTAAGGGGATGACAGTGACAGTGATCTAAAAATCAAACATAGAAACCACAAGGTAAATATTGATAGACTTTATTATATTAAAATTTAAATTCTGCTACATCAAAACATTGATTTCTTACATCAATGTTTTGATGTAAGAAATATACAAATGAGATGCAGGGTTTTCTGCAGTGGATTTGAGAGAGCTAACAGTTTCAATATAAATAAATCTTCAAAATAACTAAAAAGAAAGGTGACTTCAAACTAAAGGATTTTTAAAAGGCAAAGAACATGAATAAAAATTTTTATATGGAAGAGGAAAGTAACATGAGAAAAATCTGATCTTCACTAGGTATTAAAAATTTAGGGGGAAAAAGACATTTCATGTTGATAAGGTTGTAAAGAAGTGAGCATTCAAATTCTCTGTTGGTGAAAGTATAATTGTGATCTTTTTGGCAGACAAGGAATTCCATCAGTATTAGCAGTTTTTAAAATGTGTGCATTCATTGATCTGGAAATTTCACCGTTTATAAATTTGACTTAAACCATCAGGAATATAGCACTGTATCAATGGCATCCCATTGTTCATTGCTTTGTTCCAGCGGGCATCAGTAATGTCTCCATTGTGAGACTTTTTTGTTACTGTTTTTGGCATGTTGAATACACCATGGGTGACTTGCCAGGCTCTGCCAGGTGGGTGGGGTACTCTCATAGCTTGCCTGGCTCTTCCAGAGGGATGGAGGAATTGAACCCATGCAAGGCAAACACCCTACCTGCTGTGCTATCACTCCAGTCCTGAATGCAGAGTCAGGAATAACCCTTGATCACACTGGGTGTGGCACCTCCTCGCCTCCCCAGCAGTGGACAAAAAAAAGATCGATAGTACACCTTGGCAATAGTACAATGGTAAGGCTTCTGTTGTGCATGAGGCTTACCCAGTTTCAATCCCCAGGTTCAAACACCACATATCGTTCCCCCAAGCCTGTCGAGACTAATCCAAGTGCAGAACCAGGAGTAAGCCCTAAGCAACACCAGGTTTGACTTCCAAACAAAACAAATAAAAAAGGAAAGGGTCATCAAAAGGTATGTATTAAACACATTTATACTCTGTGATATATTTATTTCCTAGGAATTTCTCCGTGGGAAGTAATTAGGAACTCAGAGCTAAATTCATGAAGATGTGTATGACATTATAGCCTCTTATTAGCAATGTATTGTTAGATTAAGAGTATCATTTAAGAAAATCAGAGTAATAGAAGGCGATATGGCTATTTAGGAATGGGGTTATTTATAATAATTTTATATCATTTAAATAAACATATATCAAATATAAAGTGAAGAAAGAGGCATTCCCTGGGTTCAAACCAGTACTCTACAATGTTATGCTATGATTTTTGCAAACCTATTTTTGAATCTATAAAATAGGGACATACTTGTTCATTCTTCATAGTAATGCTGAAGATTAAATGTGCTGGGGAATATAAAATAACACCAGACAGACACATAGCAGTTGATATAAATTACCATCATTTTTTGGTTTGTTTTTATTTGGGGGCCACACCAGATAGTTCTCAGGGCTTACTCCTAGCTCTGTGCTTAGGGGTCACTCCTGACAGGTTGAGGGAACCATACTGGGTGCTGGGGATCAAACCCAGGTTGGCAACATCTGCTGTACTATTGCTCCACCTCTTATACTACCACTCTTTCGAAGGGGCATAAGACTCCATAAAAAGATGGCTCCATCTGTTTGAAGGTGAAGATAATTCTCTGAAACAGCAGGCGATGTCTAGAAATGATGTGATTATAAGTGATTTTTCCTTCTAACTGTTACCTTGGAGTTTTCTAATTTTATCATTTTAATAGTGCATTGGTTTTGTTTCATCTCTAAAGGTAGAGAGCAAGTAAAAGATACTGAGAGGGAAAGTAGACCAGATGTCTATGCCAGCAGCCAGGGCATGGGCCACCCAGGAGGAGCCCCCTTCAGCCAGCACCATCTGTTATACAGCGAGTGGCCAGAATCCTGGCTGATGTGGTGGGGCGCTTTGGTTCCACAGTTGTGATGTGTTCTAATCAACCGCAGGAGCCTGAAGATAGCTGAGATGCCAGGACCCCACTCCAGAGATTTTAATTTGGTAGGACAGAGGTGAGATCCAAGTGCTTGAATTTTTTCATTACTTTTCCACCTGTGAGTCTAATTCAAACCAAAGTTTGAGAACCCTTGGACTAGAGCATGGTATTAATAAAGCCAAATTCCAGATAGAATCCTCAAGGGACTGCCACTTCTCTCTGTAGTCCTTCCAGGCTAGATGCCCATTTGTTTCCATATGTCTAACCAGGGTTGGGCCAGTTCAGAAAGTGGATGGCAAGGTGAAAATTATTTCCTTCCCTCCCTCCAACCTACATCTCCCAGGCACTGTTAAACATGTCATACAATGCATATGTCCTATTTTCAGTGGCCAAGTAATAGCACCTTAGCTAGACAGTGAGGAGGTAAGTTTTTAAAAAGAAATGAGACCTTGAGTGCTAAATATATGTGGTTGATGAAAATCAGACAAAACACCAAATCTGAAAAAGTCACTGATGCCATGGGATTCATGTTTAAGAGTGTAGGATAGTTTCGCTTTTATCCATGGAATTCTAGAGAGTCATAGAGTTCACAATTGCTAGTGTTTATTTGGAATCCTTCAGTATTTCTTCCCTCATGCTTTTGTAGGAATCATTTGTTTATCCATTATTTTATAACAGTACCTTAAAACATAGTATAAAATGAATCTGAGTTCACTGAAGTTCAGGGTGTTCCTATGTCTAAAATTAGCTGACCCAGTGGGAGTCGGTTTTTCCATCCAAAATATCATTATCCTAAATGTTCTCATAAAATAATCTGTGTACCATTCACATATCTGATTCTCCACTTGCCCTTTTCCAAAATTCATTCATGTTTACTTTGGAAAATAGCTTTTAATTAAAACCATCCCCTGAACCCTGTTCTGTTCCATTTTCAACATCAGAGGGTTGCTAAATTACATTAGAGTTGGTTGGAATGTGAAGAAAGAATCATTTGAACTCTCACCTTTTTTAAACTGGTGCCCATTGGAGCGAGCTATGCCATTTTGATTTTCTTATCCAAACTTGTTTATTTTTTCTAATTTCCTTTATATGTGATGATTGGAAGCTTCATTACCTAATACTTTTGTTCGGTTCATTCTTTTTATTCATTCATTTTGGATATATCCATCTCCATTTTGCTTCATGGTAAGCAGTTTCTTTGGCGGACTAAATAATCTAGCTTTTGCCATGGATTGGGACTATAAATAATCTTGCTAATGGCATTTGTTTTCCTATGCTAAAGTGGAGATATGTATTGTAGAATTGGTTTATGTGGTAGAAATCTGAGGGCAGTGATGAGTTTGTAGTGGAATGAAAGAGAATAAAAAGGCTTTGATATCTGTCTGATTTAGTGCTAGTTCACTTTTCTTTGAATTTCTGTTGTAAAATTACTACTCTGCTTATTTTATCTTTAAAATACAAGTGACCAAAAGTATTTTTCAGGTTTATTTGAATATAATTTGCATTTATAAGGAATGTTATTTATGGATAAAGTAGGCATTTGATATGTTGTATTAATGCCTATGAATTATATCAAAATAAACACATTTGGCACACAACAAGACATGGAAGTCAAAGTGAGAGGTCAGAAATCATCTCACCAAGTACTGTCTCATGAGCATAAAATTGCACTTCAATAGGTTTTGGCATATCCAATGCCTAATTTAAAGAGACATGAACGTTTTGGCTTGACTATGCTCACTGTATACTCACAGTACATTTGGGCTTGTGCTGTATCTTTGTCCTTGTCCACATTCCGTCCGTATGCCCATTCTCACAAGAAATGATCCCTGAGCAGTCATGACTAGGTCCCAACAACTGCTGAATGTAGCTCCAAAATAGCCACCTCCCCCTCAAAAACCTGTTCTGGCTTAAATCCTGATAAAAAAAGATTTTTTTGTGTTTTGAATTTGCAACTTTATCCCTGTGATTTTAAGAGTCCACAGTTCACCCTGAGAGGATTGGGTGGCATAACATTATTGGATGAATCAACCGTACAAAAAACCCACCTAACTACTCTTGTATAAGTTAAGCAGATCCTATCTTGTGTTCCCTTCGTCCACTGTACTACTCTTTCTTTATATTGTTTCACAAGAACTTCTTTTAAAAATTCTCACTTATCTTTCTTCCACTGGACCATGTACTCCTTAAGGCATGCATTTCATCACATCTGTTTTTACATCTTTCATTCCTAGAACAGTGTCTGGAAAACACGAAGTGTGCACATTATGTGCAGCATTCAGATTTCCTAATTCCACTTAAACCATCACTGAAATAAGGAAAGATGCTCCAGCAGCAAATAACAATCTTAGTGAGTTCAAGTTGGGTTTCTACTGTGCCTTAAATACCAAAGGTGTGGACAACGGTGGAATTATCTTCATTGCCTGTGCTATTGTCCTTCTGGTCTTGTTCTAGGTCATCTTCCATCTCTCCATTCAATTCTCTGTCTTTGTATTTGCCCTCTTTCACTTGTCATTAAATTCTACATTAAATTCCACATACACACATTACAGAAAAGCACATGGAAATGTCAATTATTTCTTTCTTCTGGTTCCTGTCAGTGATCAGACTTCCAAGTTTTCTTTTCTGTGTCCCACTAAATAATTATGACAACAGCTAGCATTTATTAAGAGCTACTATATGTTGGACTATTCTGGAAACATTTTATATTTCTTTATTACTTAATCTTATGTGGGGTAATAAGTCAGTATTTTTTTTTCTCCAGCTAATTTTGAACTTCATTTCTTTACTTGATCTTTGACTTGAATCTTTAACTGATCTCTGAATTTATAGGAATTATCTTTCTGGCCTTGTGCTGTGAACTAAACCATTCACTTCTGGAAGGGCTCCTAATCCAACCTCTTATCCAACTTTAGAGGACAAATTTTAATAATAGCAACTCACTTATTTGGAGCAACTCCAAATAAGTGGCATGATAACATAAGCATCATAATCAAATGCAACCCATGGACATTGTTTGGAACCTGATGATGTAGCAAATTAAATATGAAAGGCATTTTATATCACGGGGAGATTTAAATATGATCATGCAAGTCGAATATTAAGAAATTATTCTTAATTTTGATAGGTTGAGCTTGCCAAATATTGTTTACCAAAAGCAGTTTTAAAACTTTGCAACCCATGACACAGATTGCTTTCAGTGATGAATCAGTAATTCATTATCTTAATATCTTGTTTTATTTTTTCTTTTGTTGAGAATGCTATTGCTGTTTTATGTTTAAAAAAATCTCCAGGCACCAGAGAGATAGTATAGCAGACATGATATTTGTCTTGTATGTAGCCAACCCAGGTTCAATCCCTGTTCCCCTTTGTGTTGTGATTTGGGGTGACTTTATGCATATCAACCAACCAACCCTCTACAGGAATGATCCCTATGTACAGAGCCAGATGTGTGCCCTAAGCACTGTTGGGTGTGGCCCATCCTTCCACCCAACCCCCAAATAAATAAATCTCTTCAGCTTGGGATGCATTCTAGACTTAGGTGTCTGTGATAAACTAATAGTCTAGCAAAAATTTAAATTAAGCAAAAACAAAATGGAGAGGTGACAGGAGAAATAAGTTGAGTAAAATACTGATAAGTGTTGAAATTCAGTGTTGGATACAGTCATTCCCCATTATGTTCTTCGACGTCAGGGTATGTTTGAAAATCTCACACTAAATATTTAACAAATAACAATATCAGGCAACCCATAGCAATCGTCCTGAAGCAAATCCCTAGGCACAAAGTCATGGAATCAAAATCTTAAAAATCTGCCTGATGATTCTATACGTTATGACATGTGATAACAATGGTTGAGATTTTATAGCTCAAAATCAGTTCTGTAATATTTTTCTTTCCTGCAAACAGCAATTGTTACTGTTCAAAATTTTCATGCAAAATCTGAAGTTCAAGGATGAAAATATCAGCACATTAATCTCAAAGATAAAAAACAATAACAATAGTGCGGCTACACAGAGAGAGCCAGGTTAAAAAGGTTTAGCACGAAATCTGATCTATCTCATGAGATAGAAGACATGAGTTAAGAAATTACCTGCTTTTATTCCTAATGAAATAAAAGAGGACATTGTCTCTATTGAGCAAAAGCAGGCCTGGGTAAGAAGAGCATGCTACATAATGAAAATGACAATAACTGAAATAAAAATCTTATTTGAAAATAGTAAAAAGCAGACCTGACATTACAGATAATCAAATCAACCATATCCAGAATCCTGAGAAAATGAAATCATGGGTTTAAAAAATGAAACAGAAGATAATGGGCCACAAGGTCACTTATGAAAATAAAACCTATAGACTCAACAAATGGATAAGATTAATCATTAAATAAATAATAAGAGATGCTTCGTAATTCAAGGATAAAAGTACCTGAACAAAGCAATTGTAAAAGTTTATTGTCACTTAGCTAAATTTAATGTCTAGGTCACTTAGAAATCAGAATAATGGGCACCAGAGCAATAGTACTGCGGGTAGGGAGATTTCCCTACATACAGCTGACCTGGGTTCAATTCCCGGGCATCCCATAAGGTCCCTCATGCACCGCCAGGAGTAATTTCTGAGTGCAGAACCAGGAGTAACCCCTGAGCACCACCAGGCGTGGCCTTAAAAAGCAAAGGGAATTACAAAAGAGAGAAAGAAATTAGAAAAATGTCATACACTGGTTCTTGCTACAGGTTTTAAATTGTAAATGATGGTCTTGATGAATGCCAGAAGTCTCAGAGCTAAAAGTTAAGACTCTTGCACAACTAATTTCCTTTATGTTTTTATTTGCATTTCATAGGCTTAAAGACAATGGAGCAATTTTCTTATATACCTGGTGGGGAGTGGAAGGGAGTCATGAGGTTTTCATCTGCAGAAAATTCCTCAGATATGTTACAGGTTACAGAGAATGTCAGTCCAAAGTTCATTTTGCCAAAGTTGTTAAAATAAACAGGCAAGTTATTTTTAAAAAACAAAGAAAAAATCAGGTATCTTCTGGATAATATTTCAAGCTAATGTTCAGTTGCATAAATCCTAAATCCCTCCCCCTTTTATTTTACCACTGCAGAAATCATTATGTATCTTCTAATTAAAGGTATTCCACACTTCCTATTTCACAGGTAGCTGACGTATTTACTTGTACATTCAAGAGCCTGACTGGTACTTATATTGACATGAATGACCAAGGGTAGCCTCTTGATATATTTTAAGGCAATAGGAGGAAGAAGTATGAGCTCTGCTAAAGCTCTTGCCTGAAAAACATATTTTGTCATTTTCTAATATTATCGGGGAAATATAAACACAGAAACTTGCAAACTACGTAATAGTAACTTGGGAGAAAAATTCTGAGGGTGGTAAAAACACTACTTAGAATATTGTCTTGGGTTATATGTGTGGGTGGGTTGATTATGTTATCTTCCCAATTAATATGTAACTTGGAAGAAAATGTATGCTTAAAAAATCTAAAAATAAGAGGAGAAAAAAAGCAGTAGTAAGAAAGCAAAAGGAGATCATGAATTTCTAATCCTCTTGATTGCCCAGAAAATATAATTAGGGAGAAAAACATTCATATTTTTTTTATTGATATTTTTCCGGGGCCCTTAGGAAGGGATGGGCTCCAGCTTCCCTCCCCACCCTGAGCAGAGCTCCCAGCAGATGAAGACCACCAGAACCTAGCTACAGCCATGCTCGAGGCCCCTCTCCACACGTTCGGACGGGCCTCACACATGAAGGTACTGGCAGATGAACCCAGGTGTGTGTTATTCCATCAATAACCAACATCCAGAGACTTAAAAGTGAGCTCCCAGAAGAGAGCGATGCAGAGTCTCTTGCCCGCACGCCTGGCTGTCTTTCCCAGGGCCCCTCAGAGGGGATGGGCTCCAGCTTCCCTTCCCACCCCGAGCAGAGATCCCAGCGGACGAAGACCACCGGAACCTAGCCACAGCCATGCTCAAGGCCCCTCTCCACACGTTCAGATGGGCCTCATGCAAGAAGGTACTGGCAGAGGAACCCAGGTGTATGTAATCCCATCAATGGCCAACATCCAGAGATTTAAAAGCGAGCTCCCAGAAGCCCAGATATCTTGTAGCCTACTTCTCCCTCTGGGAGAAACTGACAAGCTTTTGAGAGTTTCCTGCCCACATGGGAGAGCCTCGAAAACTTCCCATGGTGTATTCATATGCCAAAGTCAGTAACAAGCTGGATCTCATTCCCCTGACCCTGAAAGAGGCTCCAATGCAGCATTTTTGGGAAGGCCGAGTAGAGAGAGGCTTCTAAAATCTCAGAGATAGGATGAATGGAGAGGTTACTGAGCCGGCTCAAGAAATTCGATGATCAACGGGATTTCATGATTCGTGAAGCTAGAAATGTAAAATAATTCCACAAAGTCAATCCAACCAGTTAGATTTATGTCTTTGTTTTAATATTCACACAGAAAAAATATGTGGTGTAAATTTATACCTAGTTCTAGTTGCTTTTATTAATTATAAGTAATTTTTTAACAAAGCATTAATAGCAAAATAATGTCATCATTTTACTTGAAGTAATGTGTTTTAATCCTCAGTGAAATACAATGGCATTTTTCCCCACTTGACTTAGACACTGTGGTTTACAAAGTTGTTCATGTTGACTTGTTACAAGAATTCAATATTCAACACTAATCCCACCAGCACTGTCACCTTTCTTCCACCATTATCACCATTTTCCCAATGACCTCTCAAACTTCCCCCCAGAGCAGATGCACAGTTTGTTTTATATTGCTTTTTACCACTAAATGGATAATGGATTGATTTAAAAATTAGCATTGTCACACTGTCATCCCATTGTTCGATTTTCTCGAAGGGGCACCAGTAACGTCTCCATTGTGAGACTTGTTGTTACTATTTTTGGCATATTGAAATCACTACAGGTAGCTTGCCAGGCTCTGCCCTGTGGGCAGGATACTCTCGGTAGCTTGCTGGGCCTTCCGAGAGGTACGGAGAAATTGAACCTGGGTCAGCCACATGCAAAACAAATGCCCTACCCTCTGTGCTATCAACAGAAAGTACTTCAGTGAAAGGAAATTTGTGAAAATTATTGTATATCACCATGGAAACATTAAGTCCATGTCTGAGAGTTCCTGTGATTGCAAGTGAATGCTTCAGAGTTGTTTTTGTTAGCCAAGATTAGTTGGCGTCTATGTTATGTTCCCACCCAACCCGGTGTGCTCCCATGGGGATGTTAGTATTGTAGAGTTTGGAGATGTTCCAGAAAATCAAGAAGACATAACTGGGCAGTCCAGCCCGAGGCATGGCAATGGCTGTGGTGATATGAGTGTGGCTGCCCGGGTTTGGGTATGGGGGGTGGGTGGGAGTGGTGCCCCTCCCAAGATCACCACAGAGATCTCAGCCAGGACCAGGTATCTGAGAAATGGTTGCTGCTAGTTGATCTCTTTTGAGATTTAATTATGCCTCTCTGGAAAAGGGCAGGTAGATGAGTTTACGTGGTGGTGGCAATGTGACCTGGGTGAGGCTGCCAGGACTTCCTGAAGTACTGGGGAAGTAGGGGGAGGTCACCCACCCCAACCTCTAGAGGTCCAGAGTTCTCAGACAATGGCATTTCTTATAAATGTAAATACATGTTATTATGTACTTGTCCAATCCTACTGGTTGTGAAAAACTAAAACTCTAGTGTAAATATGGACTGCAGTAATAGCACAGTGGGTAGGGTGTTTGCCTTGCATGCAGCCAACCCAGGTTGGATTTCTCTGTCTCTCTCGGAGAGCCCGGCAAGCTACAGAGAGTATCCCGCCCGCACAGCAGAGCCTGGCAAGCTCCCCGTGGTGTATTTGATATGCCAAAAACAGTAACAAGTCTCACAATGGAGAAATTACTGGTGCCCACTTGAGCAAATCCATGAACAACGGGACGACAGTGCTGCAGTGCTATAACTAATAATGCAGTAGACTTTATGGACCTCATATATTGCTATTTTTTATTAAGCATGTGCTATAATTTGAGCACTGCTTTTAAGTCTTTCATATCTTATTTATTCCTGAAAAGAAAGGATATCTGTAAGATAGATATTGTTATTATTCTCACTTTACAAATTAGGGAACTGAAACAGGAAGACATAGAATAATGTTTCTACCATCTTACAGCTAGCAGTAAAAGGCAAAAGCAAAGTCAAATCCCAGCATTCTAACAGTGGCCAAGCCCAGAGCCACCAGACCTCTCTGCCTGTGACTGACTTTTGATAAGAGAGTATCCAAATGCTCACTCTATATCACTGCATATGATAAGGAGCCGAGGCCCAGAGGGCTGATGTAGATAAACCAGAAACATGGAATACACTCATAATAGAATATGGTCTGTTCTTTCTGCCTTCGATGACCTCCACTCTGATCTGGGAATATTCAAATACACACACACACACACACACACACACACACACCTTCCAATGACTGCAATAGGAGGTCAGTAAATTGTTGTTTCAGAGCAGAACAGAACACAGGGCATATTCCCAGCATATGCGATGCGGGGCATCAAACTCAAGTCAGCTGGGTGCAAGGCAAGTGTCACTGTGCTATACCTCTGGCCAGGAGAACAAGTACATTTTAAAGAGGAGCCAGAAGTTTCGAATCATCCCAAATTTATGCTTCAATTCTGTTACCATTTTCCTCTATGTATCAATAGTAGAATCATATTTTGGAGAGATATGTTACTTGCAACAAGTTTTGGGACCTGCTGTGTAGGAAAATGAGAATGCACACTTATATATCCGACTACTATGTTTGCAATAGTGAATTTTCCAAAGATAAATAAATACAGTTACTGATCACCATTGATTGTGGTGTTCACAGATCGTTTTGCCCATTTGTGGAGGTATACTAGCTTGTACCCTTTAGCTGTGCTGCTCATACACATCTGGCTATAAGTGGGCTGAACATTATGTGTGGTGGCAGGATTATTGAGGGCAGACCTACTCGGTATAAACAAAAGAGCTTCCAGGATCCTCTTACACATGGATGAAGAACTAGGAATTGGATTCCCAGCCTTATGTCTGCTTTAGCCACCAAGTCATTTCCCAGCCCTTATGATTTAGTTTATTTTATATTGACCCTGAGAGGACAAGATTCTTGTCAATCAAAGTCTTCATCTAGCATGTAAGATGCTCTTGGCACATAGCACCAACTGTTTTCAGTGACT
The DNA here is from genome assembly GCF_027595985.1 of Sorex araneus. Lineage (NCBI taxonomy): Eukaryota > Metazoa > Chordata > Mammalia > Eulipotyphla > Soricidae > Sorex > Sorex araneus. Next base: position 58,581,132 of record NC_073309.1, on the reverse strand, counting down.
AATATTACAAGAGGCTAGATTTAATCCTGAACAAACATCCAAAATGAAGTATGTAGCACTGTCTTCCCGTTGTTCATAGATTTGCTCAAGCGGGCACCAGTAACATCTCCATTGTGAGACTTGTTGTTACTATTTTTGGCATATTGAATATGCCACAGGGAACTTGCCAGGCTCTACCATGCAGGTGGGAAACTCTTGGTAGCTGCTGGGCTCTCTGAGAGGGATGGAGGAATCGAACCTGGGTTGGCCGCATGCAAGGCAAATGCCCTACCCGCTGTGCTATGGCTCCAGTCCAAAATGAAGTATAATAAAGAAGTTTTAAAGCCTTATATATTAGGGTTCTGATAGGAAAAGTTCACCTCAATCTTGGTCTCATTACTCTTCTAGTTGTCTTTAAACACAACTGATGTGCATCTACCACACGAGCAAAAAGTCATGACCCTGGAATATATGAATGCTCCTATGAGTCCAGGAGGAATCATGTCCTATTCCACAGATATTTGGTGGGAGGTGGGCAACACCCAGCAGTGCTCAGTGGCAACACCTGACTCAGGGAGGGCTGATATGAGTCTCTTGCTGAGGTATTCAGGAATTGAACTGGAATTGGCCATATACAAGGCAAACACTTTAACCTCCTTACCCTGGCCTAAAATAAAATAACAAAAAGTATAAAAGAGCATAGGACTTGAGCAATAGAACAACAGGTAGGGTATTTGCCTTGAATGCGGCTGACCCGGGTTCAGTTCCTCCATCCCTCTCAGAGAGCCCGGCAAGCTACCAAGAGTATCCTGCCCACACAGCAGAGCCTGGCAAGCTCTCCATGGCGTATTCAATATGCCAAAAACAGTAACAACAAGTCTCACAATGAATATGTTACTGATGCCCGCTCGAGCAAATCAATGAGCAAGGGGATGACAGGGCTATAAAAGAGCACAAGTGGAAATCCATATTCCCAGTGTTTTCCTCATCTTTCCAGATGGGTCACTATGTATCCTGTTCTTGATTATATCTAGTTCATTTTATTTCTCAAAGTCTATCTATTTAATACCAACTCAATGTCATTTGAATAAGTATGGAAAATGACTTAATTGCCAAATCAATTTGGGAATCATTAGGTTAAAATTAGATACAAACTTTGCCATCTGACTTCTAGTCTTTAATACAGAATCCCGTTTTGACTCTTTATGAGGGAGGACACCAGTAGAGTGGATAGTCCTTCAAGATCCACTTTGGAAAATCCTGCTTTCTCTAGGTTCCTTGAAGATCATCTTCTTTTGATGCTTGTCACTTCCTTCTTTGAGGGTTAGTGATAACCCCAGAAATATTCAAACTACCAATTTTAAACTTTTGTGGTTGACAAATCATTTGTCATAACACCTCAGGATTTTTTCCTAAAAGCCATACCTGCTCCTTTACACATAAAATGAAGACTGAATTGGTCACAGCATTGACTTGCCATTTATCTATGCAGCTCATGTACCTGGCCTTAGAGAAAGCTCTCCAGTTGTAAGATGAATATTGATGATAGGAAAAGGAGACATTTATTTTTGAATGTTTTATTTTTGGTCACATTTTATTTTTTATATTTGCCCACACTCAGCACTGCTCACAGCTCACTCCTGGCCCTGTCCTCAGGGATCAATGCGGCGGTGCCAGGGATTGAACCCAGGTCTGCTGTGTGTAAGGCAAGCTCCCTACATGCTGTATAACCTGCTGGCCCTGGAAAAACGAGACTTAAACTAGGTATACTCCACAATTTGAGATTCACCAAAATGTATTCTTTGTACTGATCTTTATTATGAGTCGGAACACCTTATTCCTAGTCCCAGTGCTGATTTTATACTTATTGATGACAGCCAGGTGGTTGCTAACTAGCCTGGCACTTGTTCAAAAAAATATTTTTTAAATGCTTGCTATATGAGAATATTCCCATTAGGCATTCTAGCAAGGCAAATAAACTATCAGTTACATTTGGCTGAGAAACTATTGTATTGTACCAATATTTTGCTTATTAACAGTGCAACAGCACTTAAATTTGCTTTGTTTCTCTTCACATTATGGTATCTGGCAAATCACTGAAGTCCTTGTTTTCTTCATCTGAAAAACTGGACCAATAGCAGTATACTACTCAGACGGTTGATTGGTTGACAGATCTTGAGAATTAAAATGATCGAATGAATATGAAACATTTGGAATAGAGTACATACAATCATCATGGCATATATAGCTTTGCACTCCATGCTAATTTTTATTTCTGTTTTTGCATTGGACTTTGTTGTTATTGTCTTAACGAAATGTTGGCATGTTTTGCAGTTCAACAAAAAATAAAATATTTGTGTCTCATATGATGGTTTAAAAGTGGGCATTTTTGGGGGGGATTTATAGTTATGCCTTCCTATTACTTGTCCTTTTTTTTTTTTCTTTGTTTCAGTGGATAGGGCATGGGCCGAACCAGGTTAGATTCCTTCATCCCTCTCACCCACAAGGCAGAGCCTGGCAAGCTTCCTGTGGCGTATTTGATGCACCAAAAACAGTAACAACAAGTCTCACAATGGAGACATTACTGGTGTCCGCTCCAGCAAATCAATGAACAACAGAAGGATGGTGCTACAGTGCTACATTTTGGGGCCACACTTTACAGTACTTAAGGCTTACTCCTGCCTTTGTTCTCAGGTATTATCACTCCTGGAAGGGCTCAGTAGAGCATAATGGGCCCCAGGGATTGAGCCTGGATTGGCTGTGTGCGAGGCAAGCTCCATGCCCAATGTGCTAACTGTCCAGCCCACCTACTTATTATTCACAATAATAAAAATATCAAACTATAACAAGCTATTATAGTTAGCAAACTATCACAGTTGAAAAGTCCTGTTGAACTACTTTGATATTATAAGTTTCCCTTACTGTCATCCTCTCACTTGTTTTTTATACCTTCATTTTTATGCTGATAACGTTTCTTTTTGAAGGCAAAACTAAAGATAATATCATTGTCACTTCTTTAGTTCAACTTAATATTTCTTATATTTTGATACTTCTTTTGCTTCCAGTGCAAAATGTTATTTGGTCATTAGGTGTTAATAAA